>NC_136059.1:1075034694-1075634694 GCF_964261635.1 Lissotriton helveticus
TTCCGTTTCTTCTTTACATTCCTTCTTTCCCTCTCTCCTTGTTTCTTAGTTTCGTTTCTATCTTTCTCACCTTCGTCATATTCTTTCATTCCCTCCTTTTTTTTCCTTCTTTCCTTTACTTCCTCCCACACCAGTTTTGGAATGGCTGCAGGGACATGTTTACTGCAGAGTATCATGAACTCTGCATATATCTATTATTAACCTTCATCATTAAGACACAATCGATTTCTGGACATCAACCAATGATCTTTAAGGCAATTAGCCACACAAAGAGTACCTCCCAAGTAGTTGGATCGGAAAGAGGAGGAGACCGACAGATGAACCACATAAAGAAAGAAATTACTTTCAGTTATACAGTGGAAAGTCTAGGACAAGTAAAGTGTTGATTTCTCCTCAAATAAGCACCAAGACGGATTCTTGTATATTCCAAACAGAAGTGGTTTACATCAAGCAAAGAAGAAACTCCAGCCACGGTCAAGCTACAGCCCTACGAACTCAACTATCATTTTTTATTTGAATCATTACTTTCTAATACAGAACACAATAGCAGGATATACCACTAGCCTAACTGGGGGGATTAAACTATACATGGAAGAAACCAATACATAAAATATATAACAAATGCAAGAACGAGATGTCACAGAAAGCTAACCTTTTGCTGAAAACATAAGGACAGGGTGGCCCCAGGAGTGATTCAAGAGAGGCTGCGCTACCAAGAGAGAGGAGAGTTCCAGGAACAGAGTATGCTGTGTTGTCTTGAAGAACAAATGATGTGAACGGATTCCCGACATGGAGGACGCAGCTGAAACCTTTTTCGAGTAGCTGTGGCACCGTGGAAGTAACTAAAGGGCATATTATCAAGAACGGCGATAAAATTATCGCCACTTTAGCAGCAGGAAACTGCCGCTGGAACGGCGATAATGGGCTTGATAATATGTCCTTGTGAATTCCCATAGCAGCCCAGGTTCTGGTGTTAACCTGGGCTGCTATGGGAATTCATAAGGACGTATTATCAAGCCCATTATCGCCGTTTTAGCTGCAGTTTCCTGCTGCTAAAGCGGCGATAATTTTATCGCAATTCTTGATAATATGCCCCTAAATGATTACGGGAAGCAACACAAGCGACTCTTTAATATTTCTTTGAGTGCACAACCTTCACATATTGGACTGTTGATCAATAGCAGCGGATCATTTATACTAGGTTTGCAGGCTGCTTTTGAGGTTTTGGTCTAAGTCATACAGCAACAGTGACCTTAATGAGGATCCTAAGAGGAGCCACTCCCTCTGACATTTTTGGCACTTTGGAAGTCTTTGGGATTCCAGGGAAGTTGGTTATATATTTGGCTAGGCATCACCATCTCTTGCCTCCCCTGTCCTGATAAGGCCCGAATGAAGGGGCCGAAATGCATCGACCCTACAACATGGAGGAGTTCACCAGATTTTGATTAATGCTTAAAAAGATTATTATGTACACATTCCTTAAACTAGATGGAGGGTGGATGTATCACCTCGAATGTGTATGTGACTACCTCTCTCTGTTATGAATTGCCTTTTTTGAATTACGTTTCTGTTATCAGTATGTAAATATAACCGGCAGGAAAGCTTGGTTATTCATATGTGTTGTATTTTTCTATATTTGTTTTTATGTGTCTTGTGATAAAAACTAGATAAAATATATGTTTTCGACAACCATTGTTGGAGTCGGTATTGGATTGATAACAAAAGAAATAAAAATTGTAGAGATTTAGGACTCATGGATAGAGACTAATATAATTTTTGCCTTATATACTTATTGGTGTATCTGTTCATCTGCATCATTGTTCGTTTCCATAGTGTATTTCTTGCTCAGATGCAGTAGGATTACCAGGGCAAACCCCATTTTGCAGAAGATGTCTTGGAGAAAACAAGCAGGAACAGTAGGGACTTTACATTTGTATGTGTTTTCAAGAAGAGCGGTAGAAAAGCCTGTTTCCCGCTGAATACATGGCCTGGAACCTCGGCAAGTGTTTATAAGAACGTGCGGAACTATTGGAGCGTCTAGGAAGAAGATATTTACCTTTTGGGAGGAGCAACAGGTAAAGGTTCCAAACCTACCCAAATGTTTCCAGGTTTGTCCCATTAAAAAGTTTGGTTGTGATCTCAGGCAATCATGGGGCTTCAAACATAACGCATGCTGCCTTGTGAAGATTTGTTTGTCTACAGAATTAAGCCATGTACATTTGAAGGAACTTATGCTTGAAAAAGTGTCTTTGTATGCATATTTGTCAGTGGACTGGTGTACAGATGATATTCCCACACCTGAATTCTCCAGGTTTGGAAACACCAGGGGGCATATTAACAAGGAACAGGGAAAATTAACGCTAAGGGCGCTTAGCGTTAATTTTGTTAACGCCTGCTATCGCTGGAAAATATCGCCTGGTTATCGTGTTATTAACAACGCTTACCACCTAGGCGATAAAAAATCCAGCGATAGCGGCATTTTGGGAGGTTATCGCTGGTAATGCAGCGATAAAACTACAAGGATGGGGATATCCTTGTTGATAGCCCATGGTGGACTTAGCCATGTAATCCACCTCCCATTGGATTACATGGCTAAATCTGAAAATTAGCAGACGTAAAAAAGCAATGTTAACTGTGGTTAGCGCTGCTTTTTTTGTCTCTAACAGGGTTAGTGTGAAGCGTGATAATAGGAGAAATGTCGCTTAGCGACATTTCTCCTATTATTTTGCTCTGGAAAGCCCACTTTGCATCGCATTAGAGATACAAAGGGAAGCGTAGGGAAAAATGGTGCTAACATGCAATTTTGCATGTTAGCACCCTGTTGTTGATAGGGCGATATTTTTATCTCCACTTCTTTGGCTTTTGGCTTTGAGAAATAGTTGTATTGCACATGGATGTGTTCCCAGACCCGCGCCCACCCTATGCCAAGGCATAATCGAAACATTTAATGCTCCTCACTACATGTCAACGTTTTAGCCTTGACATTGCCACTTTTCTTTATCTCTACCCTCTCCCCGCACAGACATTGCAGCATATATTTACCATTTGCACAGTAAGGTGGTAAATGTGTGCATAGAACCCCTGATGAGCAGACATTCCGAACCCACTAGATCAAGGTTCACGTAGATCTTCCCATGCCGATGGGTTTAACTTGTAATAGTAGAAACCCTGTGTGGAGATTTAAGCCAGCAACAGAAATTGCAGCCGCTGGGAACATCCTCACAGGATTCCTCATGACTCATAATCGGGCTTTAGTCTTTTTTTTCATCATTACTTTTTTTGTGGAGATTTAGCAGTGAATAAAATGATGCACAACAATAAATTAAAAAGAAGTAAACAATGAAAAAATATGCAGAATTTAAACTTTCCAAGCAGCGTTCATGATACTAAATGAGATAATAGTGCAGAAAACACAAATATATAAAATTAAGATTCTTAAAACGTTATATCAAAAGAGGGATGAAATAAGCATGGAAAGAAAGAAACACAAGGGAAAACGAGTAATAAGTATGTAAATTAATTACTGTTTGGCTAATGATGTAATCTTCATGACAAAGAGTAGAACATTGGGGCATATTCTCAAGGAGCTATTGCCGAGTTAACGGCACTTTATCGCAGCCAAAGTCGTGATAAATTTATCGCCCGATTCACAAGCTGGTGCTAACAGCCCATAGCACCAGTTTACCCGCAATAGCAACCGCAAAAACATCACCACAGATGACCCCGGCAACTATCACTAATGAGATGCAGAGTAGGCGTTGCCGTGCAAAAAGCCACCACAACATATGTGATAAGGCGCGTTAGCAGCAGGAAATTAACATCTGCTCTGACCTGGTGCAAACCTGGACCGCACCCTGCACCACAAAAGGGAGCCCAGCCCACAGCCACACCTGAAGAACAACAGATGCCATGGAGCTACTCATCATGCAACTCAGAGCCCCAACAGGGCCACTCCGCCCCCAGGCCCGCCACCACCCCCAGGCCAGCCACCACCCCCAGACCCCTCCCCCGCACCACCCGACCATACCACGACAGAGGCAGCACAGACACAGACCTTCAGACAATGCACCAGCCTCACTGACATGACACCAGAGTATGTCATTGCCCCCTACAGGCTCAAAAGGACGACCATCCTCAGCATCCTGAACATCATTGCCCACAGGATGACGGTACCAACACAGCGGACAACCAACATTCCTCCGCAGACAAAGCTGCTGGCTGTGCTGCATCTGTTGGCCTCTGGGACCTTCCAACCAACAACCGCCAGAGTCGGAGGAGCCTCACAGCCAGCCCTATCAAAGTTTCTAAGACCTGTCCTGGATACCATCATCAACTTGGTACCCCAGTACCTATACTGCCCCCACACCACGCAGGAACAGCTGGAGACCAAGCAAGACTTCTACGCCATTGCTGGATTCTTGCATGATTTGGGGGCAATGGACTGCACCCATGTCCTACTTGTGCCCCCTGCCGACACTGCACACAATTATCGCAACAGAAAGCACACACATTCCATCAATGCGCAGGCAATAGTGGACCACTGGGGACTCTCCAATGTTGTCGCCAACTACCCAAGCAGTGTACATGATTCCTTCATCTTCCAACAGTCCATCATCAACCAGCGCTTCTAGGATGGCACCTATGAAAAAGCACTGCTCATTGGTAAGTACCAAATGAACACACCACCTACCTCAACTTCACAAACATGCAATTCACAACTCTGGAAATGCACATGTTACAAACTCACATGCAACATGCCTACCCAGCAGACACAACAGCACAACTTACTGTTGGAACCTGGGCTAGCCATGTACACAAGCCATCAAAAGCATGGCACCTCAGCCAAACAATAGCAGTTTTTGGGGAGATGTGGGAACCAGGCATGTGCAAAGGAGGCAAGTGACCCATGAATGAGAATGTACACAATGCCAAGTGTGGCGTGGATGTGATGGCCACACTGCAGTATGCAGACCACACACATATCTATGTTGACACAAACCACTGGGTTATGGAATGTAGTGGACAGTGGACGAAACCATGTCCCTCCAGCCAGTGGGGAAGATTGCAGAAATGTAGCTTGTTACGTTCCCCCCCCGTAAGCGTGAGCGGAGTCGCCAGGCCAGCGTAGGGATGTGAATAAAAGGCACGTAACTCTGAGCATGTCCTTCTTCCAGAATGCCCAATGTCTCTGCCAGGGCGATGCCTCCCACCCCGCCACGAGGCCGATGCCATAAGCAGTGTTGCCTGCGATCCTGTGCCCCTGCGCACCCAGGCCTCAAAGCCCAACTGCCGACACCGGATGGTGTCAGAGAGGGCCCACCACATGCGATGGAGTGGTGTGGCTCACTGGTTAGAGGCGGCAGACCCAGAAGCAGAGAACGGCCTGGGACCAGGGTTCAATTCCCGACGCGGCAGGGTCGTGGACCAGGGTCAGCAGACTCGATAATTCTCGCCTCGGTGCCTACTCTAACCAGGGGACACACTCGGCAACTCTGGGCATTAGCTTGCCTCATCTCTACAACGGCCCCCCACATTCGCTGGGGATGCCTGGTTTCACCTTGGAGATACCCAGTAGGGACCATCTCACAGGGATAGCCAGGACGGGTTCCCCAGCGGTCTACAGCGCCACGACGCCTCAGGGCAGCAGTGCGCTTTACAAGACACATACATTTACATTTACACATTTACATGCCCGTGCAAGCTCCAGGCCCGAGGCCCACGACCCTGGCAGCCTCCTCAGACCATCACGGCCTCTGCGACACAGGCCCGCAGAATACCATTCTCGTTAACGTACTCCACCGGCATACACAGCGGACAGGTAGGATAAACATTTGGATCTGATTCTTAGTTACACCATGGCAGAGAACTCTTTTTTAAGGCTGAGCTTATGAATGTCACTATACTCCTTTCTATGTGGTGCCACCAAGGTTGCGCGTAGACTCGCACCAAACTTGTCTGTGGGCACTTGCTGACTGTGGCCTTCAGCCTACACTGGGGTCCTGCAGGCCTCACACCAGTCCAATGCAGTCCGTCACCAGCAAGACACGGCATCGTTGCTGGCTAAACACCTACTCAGTTCTGGTGCCACTACCTATGTCACCCACAAATCTAATACAAATGCCATTCCAACGTCGTGTGTTTGAGATCCAGGAGGAGATGGCTGGACAGCGGTTAATCCGCGCTGACCGCTGCCTCCATCCAACACTGTGACCAACTAGGTCACATGTTTGGAACTAAGTCTTGATATCTTCATGGCAGTGTACATGACACAGTACGCAAGGAGAAGAGTAAGAGAAAGACACGCTTTAGTCCGGAGGAGAAAAGGGTCTCCTTTACGGAGGTGATGGAACACTGCCAACTGCACTGGTGCCACTGACTCTGTGCAGCGCATGGCTACTACACGTGGCTGTGGGCCCCTGATGACCACTGGCTCCGGCACACACTGCGGAGGAGAAGGTCACACATATTTAACTAAGTCTTGCCCTCTTCTTGGCAAAGTCAATGTCATCGTACAGGACTCATCGCAGACTGTAGCCACTCTCAGCTCTGGTGCCCCTGAGTGTGTGCCCTGAAAATCATGCTAGTGCTCTGTGTGTACGTCGGTGTCACCTGGGCCCATGGGCTGGATGTTCCCTTGCTCTACATGTAGATGATACTGACAAGGTGGAAAAGTGGAGTTTGTAACATTCAACTCTGCCATTTGCCTGTTACTGCTTGCTTCTGCCCCTGCATCAGGCCCTGGGTGTCCGTAGGGGGGGGAAGGAGGGGTGCTTGTCCCCCCTGGAGCACGCCTCCTTGCCCCCCTGCGCACACCCATGTGCCCAAATGCACCCCAGAGGGAGGACTGGCGCCGGGGATCATCCTCAGGCAGGACTTTACGGCGACCCCTTCAGGTGCTGGTGGTTCAGGAAGGGGGGATGATCCTCAGCATTCAGATGGAAGCAGGGGGCTACCGATGACAGAGGTGACAAGTGCAGGCGCCCTGCAACCCACTCATCACCACCAAATGAAGGAAGAGGCAACTGCTGTCGGCTGGGAAAAAAAACGATCAGCTCGTCGACCCAACTTCCAGAAAAAAAAACTTCAGACGCCATATAAAGGCAGCAGCATTTGCTGTCTGCGAGTCTATCAAATAACATTTTAGGGGGGCTGATAAAAATTTCGGGGGGGCTAATTCATACAGCTAAAGCCATATGCAGAGTGGAGATACAGGGGCTCTAAGTAGGGGTGAAAACACAACAAAGCCTAATTACCAAGTAAATGGTCTTTTAAAGACCAGTGTGAAGTGCGGCTGTGTGTGTGTATGTGTGCCCGGGAAGCTGTCTCAGCCGGGCACACACATTCTTATAACATTCATAGCCCTCAGAATGACAAATAGCACTTCTAGCTGCCTCGTCATGGGGTGGGAGTGGGAAGATATGCACAGCAGGGTGAAAGGGATGGCCAGTGCAGGCGACGCTTTTCTTTTGTATAGGAATTTCTGCTGGCGTCATAGCCCAGGGTGTGCTGTCTGTGCACTTGTATAGATGTGTATTCCATACAAGTGCACAGACAGAAAACCCTGGGCTATGACGCAAGCAGGAATTACTTTACAACGGAAAAACGTCACCTGCACTGCCATCCCTTTCCCCCTGCTGTCTGTGCACTTGTAAATACACATCCACAGCGCTACAAACCAGATGAATGGTGAACAGAGCCATGGATCTGTCTCTTTTTGCGTGAAAGGGCACCGTTGAAGAAGCAAGGGAGGCCCTGGCAAGGAGAAACCAGGAGACATTTGACCCACATCTATCTACACAGTGAGACCTTCTGGAGGGGCTGGATGCCAGGACCACAGTGCTGCTGATCAGCACGACTCCACCAAATAGCATCAGAAGAGCAGGCAGCAGTTTTTAAGTAAGTTCCAGTAACTTTAGGGCATTCTACAGCATCAGCATTACCTACTGGCTGCATATCTAGTTTACTCTAAGTGAACAGTGTTCTAGAATTACAAACATGGAAACGTCAAGGAGGACAGTCCCATCCAAATATGCAAATGTAGTGTAAGCTTGAACGGGCAGATTTACAAGCCCCTTGGGCTACTTTTGCATCACTTTTTCCATGTAAAAAGTGACGCAAAAATTTTGCAAGGTGCTTGTAAATCTGCCCCATAGCATTCAGCTTTTGGGGTGTCAGTGGGGTAATTTTAGGGTTCAGGGTGGGTATGGGTTTTGGGGTGGCAGGGATAGTTTTAGGGTTCAGAGTGGGTATGTGTTTTGGGGTGCCAGGAGTAATTTTATGGTTCAGGGTGGATATGGGTTTTAGGGTGCCAGGGGGATAATTTTAGGGTTCATGGTGGGTATAGGTTTTGGGGTACCAGGAGGTAATTTTAGGGTTCAGGATGGGTATGGGTTTTGGGGTGCAAGGGGGACATTTTTGGGTTCAAGGCTAGTATGGGTTTTGGGGTGCCAGGGAGACTATTTTAGGGGTCACGTCTGGTATGGGTTTTGGAGTGCTGGGGGGCCAACTTTAGGGATCAGGGAATGAATGAGTTTTAAGGGGCCTGGGGGGGTAATTTTAGGGTTCATGTGTGCTGTAATTGTTGTCCAGTTTCACATGCAGAATTCACCGTTTTTTTTCTCAGCTTGGCCTGAGCATTACCTGATCCTGATTGTCTGCCATTTTAGCCCCACCCCTATTGATTAACATTAGCCATGCCCTTTAATTTGCCAGGTTAGCCCCCCCTGGAAACATTTCTGCGGACGCCTATGCTGGAAGGAGACCCTCCACTGTCCTCTGCAACCCTCCGCAACATTCCTCCTTGACATTGACGTGTACACGCTCAGCTCGCGGGACCCTACCTCACTGCACCGCAAGCCACCGTCCCGTGGCGGTGTGCCTGTGCTGGCCACTGTGCAACCGGGGCCACTAACTCTGTGCTGCTCAAGTCAATGATACATGATATCCATACCTTGTACTGATGATTGTGTGCTCACTGTTGTGGTTGTTGCCAGCACCACCCAACCCCTGAGTGGTGGCTTACACTACCCAACACCCATCCAGCACAGGCGTCACTGGAGACGCGACCCTGTGAATAACAGGGGCCGGGCGCACGTGCACATAGCCAGTCCCACAAAGTCACTCAGTGTGTTCGTGTGGTCATTATGTATGCATGAAGGACCGCGGACATTCCACATTACATTGTGCTGTGTGCATGGGCGCAACCATGTCACCGTAGGCAGTGGTGAAGACCTGGGACATGTAACCGTGTCGTATCTTCATGTGTGCGTAGGTGGGGTGGACAGGCGTACGACAGTACTGCATTGGGGGTGGCTCCTCCACACGTGGATCTGGGTGTGGTACAGCGTGGGCTTTGCCAAGGATGTGGCTGATGCATGTGTCTCTGTTGTAGTGTCTGCGCCACCCATCCCGCAATGGACAATGTTGCTATGTGGCATGCCCCCAGTGTGCATGGTCAGCCGAAGGGGTACATGGAAGAGGACATGCCCACATGGGGTCAGGGATCACCCATGCCAACAGTTGTGTGTGTCGACATTTGGGCAGCATGAGCCAAAGATGTACCCTCAACTGCATGTTGAGTGCAGCCAGGCAAGTGCTCTCTATCTGTGTCAGCCCTTTCCTTGCAATGCGCCTACACACACGTGGCCGGCCACATTCTGCAAAGCATCTTCACTGTGTCGTACTCAGGCTTGTAGACATGCGCAAACAGGCATGTCAATGATTTGCTGTAGGGGTGCATGTGATGTTATCGTGCTGCGAACACTAGTGAATGTGCTTGAGGGAGGTGCAGCAGTGAGGTTACGAAGTACACAGTGATGCAGCTCATGTGCAGTACGCAGTTCATGTCATACAGGAATCACTAGTTCACACATATCACACACAAATGAACCAGTGAGCCTGCCTACACATCATGCAGTACGTAGTCATGACTCATGTCACTCAGCACTGTCACAGGTGACCAAGGATATGCACTCTGCACTTGAATGATGACACCCCTCCGAGCCACGAACACACAGACCCAGAGGCAGTACAATGTGGCCCACAAACACATCAGGGCCATCATGGAGCGTACATTTGGCGTGTTGAAGTCACGTTTCAGGTGCCTGGATGTCACAGCTGGCAAGCTCCTGTACAGCCCAGACCTCGTGTGCAAGATGATCGTTGCATGTTGTGTGTTGCACAACATATGTGTACGCAGCAAGGCCCCATGGATGTGAGTGCCAGATGTACCGGGCGATGATGATGATGATGAGGCAGGTGGAGCACACCTCACTTCAGCCGCAGCAGGATTACTCCGTAGCGACTACATCAATGACCATTACTTCTCTGGTTGACATCACATTGTGTGGGTCCTTCGCACTCATAGCACATTACGTTGACTGACCACAAGCACTGCATGTGCTAATAAAAGCATTCCAATACACATTCCCTGCATCCATGTCACTACTCAGTACAGGCACTTCACTCAGACTAGTGTGTGTGCGACATGTTGTGCTGTCAATTGGAGATTTGTTGATGGATGGTGGGTGTGTCACCACTTTGTAGTGGGCTGTTTATGGTGTCATGTATTCAAACTGCCAGTTCTGTGTGTCACAGTTATTAAGGTATCACACTCTTCGGCATTTCACATGTGTCCCAAATTATTCCATTTTGGCAGTCATATGTGGCCTACAAGTGACAACAGGGATTCTTTTGTGCTCTGATGTGTGCCGCCATGATGCAGGGATGCACCCTGTGTCTGAAGTCCCGCAACATGGTCAACATGCACGTAAGGGGGAATCACTGCCCCTACATTAGTCCATGCTTTCATTCTTGTTTGATCATGGACATGGCACGTCGGTGTGCAGGGGGTGTTGTTTGTCCCTCTGCAATGTGAGGTGGAAAGGTGGTTTCACGGTGTGTCCTATGTTTGTTTCCACATTGGTGCAGGTTACATACTGAATGCATGTCGATGTACATTGTGGCTGTTTGTGGGGAATTGCCTTTCTGATTTGGACAATGGTCATTTGTTCTGCATCACAGCTGTGGGGTTGTGCTAGCACGTTGTCATTTCACCATTTATTTACTCTGCTTTTATGGTGCATTTTCCCCCAAGACGAATGGGATTTGCAGGCCTGTCGCTGGTTTTCCCTGCTTTTTGTGCCGCGATTAGCCTCATCGCAGGATTTTTTTGTGTTCGCGTTTCGCATTTTTGCGACATGGCGTTGATTTTAACACAGACATTTGACGCATTATCTGTAGACTGTGGTATCTGTGGTACCGCCGTGTTGAGAATGCTTCGTTAACACAACATAATTTTCCAGTGATTGACTGCAATGTTCGAAGTTGCGTCAAGTAACTTTTGTGATAGTTATCACACGTTCTTGAGAATATGCCCCATTGTGTACTAGGAAATTATTCCCAGGAAGTTACACCCAAATCACACAAATTTGTACACAGCCTGTCATTTTTAATAAACTTATATGTCTGTATTTCACTCATCGCATAAACAGCTAGAAACAAGTATCAATATTTGGGTAGCTTTAGCTTTTCCAAACTCATCACAACTCAACTTATTTTATAAACTTACCTAATTAATTTACTTTGATAGTGTTGGTCCTACAGAATCTCCCTGGAGAACTGCTGCTTAAAAGTTGAAGGATTTACAAAGGCAGAATTATTCTGATGGACACGGTATATCTCTCTTAGTTGAAAAGATATGAATAAATAATGTTCTAGCTTCAGCACTTGAAGGCCCGTGAGGCCATATATTCGAATAATTAGTGTATCATAATCATTGATTAGAATGTAGTGATAACAACATTCCATGGAAGTAATTGACAAAGCAAACTCTAGAGAATGCTGAGATTGGATAAGCCAATCAGAAAGATTGAAGTTACTGCTGTTGTTTGCCTGCTGTTGAAGTTCATCTGAAGTGTACAGTACAAAAACAAAAAGCCAAAGTGTATGTGTTACTTGGAGGTGTTTGGGGATTGTGGATACTATGACATTTATTGCTTAGATGTTGCTGGCATCAGCAGCTGTTAAATGCCACCTTCCCTTTTTATGTGTCTTTACCTTCTGCTTTTGCCAAAAATTATGAGACAGGAAATACGCAGCAGAATATGACCTGCACAAATGAAAATAACATTTAAGTAATACACATCTGAGCATTGCATTAGTAGCCATTTAAACTAAGAATAATCCTCTGAGACTTATTTCAGTCTTTGCAAATGTTATGAATTATACTCGTTTGTAGGGCCATTTGAATATCTATGATCCAAATTGTTGTTATTGTTATTGTTAGTTTCGATTTATATAGCGCCAAATCACCGACAGGTCTCTTAGCACTTGGAACCAGGAAGAGAAAAACGGTAGCTGAGTGTGTTAAAAGCACACGGGTCATCAAAGGTTAAACTACATTTAATGCTTCTTTAAACAAAAGAGTTTTGAGCGATTTCCGAAAGTGGAGCAAGTTGGATTCTTTACGGAGGTGTTCGGGTAATTTGTTCCAGAGCTGCGGAACCAGCACTGAGAAGGATCTACCGCCTTTAGAGGACAGTTTGTACTGAGGGCATGACAACAGTTGTGCCTCGGAGGACCTTAGTGAACGTCCAGGAGTATAGGGGTAATGACAATGCCATTTTGTGTGTCATGTCATTAATTATTTGATTAATTACATTGTAACATTTATAAATTGTATTTTTCCAATTCAGTTCAGATGTAAGCTTATATTTGCCAAATGACTTGGAAATGACTAATATTCATTAATAACTATGTTATGTTATATGTTTATTTGTATAGCACACTAATCACCTAAGAGGGTATCCAGGCACTTGGGCAAGGTGTGAAGGTGTGTGGTCCAAAGGTGCTTATATGAAGAGCCAGGTCTTCAGCTTCTTGCAGTACTCAAGTAGTGAAGAGGAGGCTCTGATCTGTTGAGGACTGTGTAGATTCTTGCAAGTAAACACAAGAACACTTGTTTACAAAGTTAAAAGTGTTTCACAAACAAATATGTGTCTTTAAGGATACAATGTCTTTTCAATTGACGAACATTTCCATGTTTTTTTTGGTTTGTTTTAAAAAGGCATCCGCATAAATTGTTACTACTTTGAGGAATGTTGCAATTGCTTCACTCAAAACTAATGTTACACGTTTATGCCCTTTTTTATGGGGTGTCATCAGTAAGAGCATCGTTCATTGATAAAATGTTTTCAGTTACATTTTTGATCATTGCTAGAATATGTTTTGGAATTTCTAGGTATAGAGCAATCTAATTTAACATGTCTAAGGCATCTATCAGTGAAAACATCTTTGTATGTCATTATTTATTATGATGCCTTTATTACATGTGCTGTAAAGTATGATGCACCTGTAATAAGATGAATGGGGTACCGATCATGTTTGTGATATCCACTAAACTCTAAATCAGGCACTATGTCTATATTCGCTTCCATTAATAGACACCAGCAGAAATAGTTGTGAAAGTCTACCACAATCTTTATTTTCCTGGTGTATTCTAAAAGGCCAATTATAATAAAATATGTATAAGTGAGAAAAAGACAGCCAATGGTTATTTGTAACTGTCACTCATGATGTATGGAGATTTGCCATTGCACTGATGTATTTGAACTCATGTCAATAATACATTCTGCTGTGGATATGTATCCCAGATTGCTGCTTTTTGCACTAACCCTCTGTGGCTGCAACTTGTTTTGATATGCGCTGTATATTCCAATCAGCAAGCTTTAGGTGGGGAGTGACCTTCAACTTTAAGTCAGAAGATGTTTCAGTTATTATTGATGCAGTTCTTCTTTTTTCAAAAAAGTGTATTCAATCAGTAACATGATCATTTACATCAGCAAAATCACAAACAGTACACAAATTCATTACAACGTAAAAGTTCAAAGTTTACAATAAAATAGGGTTTCACATCCCTACATCAGTATTGAAAATGTATAACATTTTATAATTTCATATGAGATTCAAAGAGGAGATTTCCAGGTTTTCCTCAAATCTAAAATTTAAAAAGTTCAAACATTCTTAGCCCCTGTGACCCAATAGTAACCCTCAGATCGGTTGCTTCCATGATCATTGATGCAGTTTATTTCTACGGTGTTATATTCCCATTGTTTACATCTTTCTTTGAAGGATTTCATCTGAGATTGGGTTTTTTCTCATCTCACATATTTAATCTTCTGTATGTGGTTCAATAATTTCAAATGCATTTCATGCTACTGAGAGCTTCATCATGGACTTCTGTGAAAATTTAAAACACTCATTAATGAGCAATTTGAGAGAGAACCCTAGCTCTCTGCTCATAAGCGTCACCTCATGTATTCAGAACTAGTGTGGTGTTAGTACTGGATTAAGAATACTGAAATCCATGTTCCAATCAATATTAGCCAAATTGTGAAAAATACTGCATTGTTGTGTAGCTTTAAAGTCCCCAATCCCGAAGGACTGTTGTCAAGAACTGATTGAGCCCAAAATGTTGTACAAATATCAAAGGGGCCTTTTTCATTTCAACTGATTGAGCCCAAAATGTTGTGCAAATATAAAAGGGGCCTTTTTCATGCATTTCTCAAGAATGAAAAGAGAACAACGATATCGAATGCATAGAGAAGTAATCGCTGTCTTGTGCAAGCATCTCTTTGAGAGCTCTGATGTTACTGAGTGGATGCAATCATGCCACACCTTGTAATGCTCTCTGTTGTTAGGTTGTTTTCAAGTGTCCATGCAATAATCTCATAAAAGAACGGTGTAACCTCATAGTTAAGGAATCAAACAGGCAGAGAGCAACATTGAAGCCTTTGCTATAAACATACGCTATAATCAATAATCTTACTCAGAAATGTAATATTCCTCTAGTGTGTTTGAAACGTATGTTTTTCCTCTATGGAGCAAAGAAAGGTACAAACCTAGCGTCACAAGGATTCAAACTTCCACAAACAACAAAATCTACCTAAGCAATTTCGCTATTCCAGCTTACTGTAGAGTATAGGAGAAGTTCCACTCATTAAAATGTGTTGAGCGGCTATAACAATGTTTCGTCCTTGATAATAACTATGTATTTATTTGTCTGAGAGTTTTATATAGCGCTGGCTAAACCTAAAGTTATTGAGTGCTTTATAACAGCAAATGTTCACATCAAAGATAACAAGTCCATATAGAGCATCTGAGTCAGAGCACTTTACAACAGTAAATGTTCACAACAAAGATAACAAGCATTTATTTATTGACTGATTTATTTGAGAGCTTGATATAGCACTAGCTTGACCCAAAGGTAGCCGAGTGCTTTCCAATAGTAACTATTCACATCAAAGATAATAAGTCTATACAGAGCATCTGAGTACTTTACAACAGTAAATGTTCACAACATAGATAACAAGTATTGTAGACATTCATTATAGCACTAGATAGACCCGAAGGCATCAGAGCGCTTCACATGCAATGCCACAATGTCCACAAGAGGCACATGATGAACTGTCTTCATTGCCCCGGCTTATGCGGTTGAAAACCAAACATGGGCTGCAACAACCCTATTAAAGAGTCAAGGGGGCATATTATCAAGGGGGTTTATCTCCGCTTTTTTGGCTTTAAAAGCCAAGAAAGCGGAGATAAAATGATCTCCCTATTACCTAGCTGTCGCTAACACCAGTTAGCGACAGCTAGTAGGAGATAGCGACCATCTTGGGCCCCACTTTGCATGTCAGTGATATTTATCACTAATGACATGCAAAGTGGGCGTGCCAAGATGTTAGCGACTAGAAACAGTCGCTAACATCGCTATCTCCTATTACCAACTTTTGGAGATATTCGCGCTAAGCGCGAATATCTCCAAAAGCTAACACCTGCCCTGAGCAGTTCTTAGCCATGTTATCCAATGGGAGGTGGATAACATGGTTAAGAGCATTAGCTCGGTAATGCATGAATATCGCTGACTTTTCAGCGATATTCATGCATTGCGGACGATTTTTATCGCATTTGCGATAAACCTTGGTAATACCAAGGTTTATCTGCGATAAAAATCGCCTCAGCTCAGCGGTAAATTTTTGTCTCTAACCAAGCAATAGCGATAATTATCACTATTGCTTGGTAATATGCCCCACGGTTCATTCGTAGCCACAATGAAACACAAGAAAACAAAAGTACAATTACCCATTCACTTACTTCAAGGTACAGCGTCAAGTGCCTGTTTAATCAATTTCAGTACTGCTGCTGATATGGGACTGATATGTGGGAACTACAACATGCTCACCAGGAAATGGTAAATTTGTTCACTTTGTTGTTTCATGGTTTAGGAAAACTTAAGTCTATAAATGCACAACTGCATATCAATAAGGATGTTTTTCCTTTTGCTGAAAGACACACATGAATTGCATTTCATCTACAAGAAGCAGTTGAAAAAGAGTGTGAAGTATTACTAAAGTATGATATCATTGAGCAATGTACTGTTCCAATGCCCTGGCATTCTCCCATAGTGGTTGTCCCCCATAAGGACAGTGATGGAGCTGTACGCATCTGTGTTGATATGCATCAAGCCAACAAGGCAATGAGTTCCATTATGCTCTGTGATCTTGATACACAATTCGCCTGAATTTACAGGAATGAGTTTGGGTACACCTTTGGGCTTTGTTGATGCTCTTATGACTTTGGAACTGCACTTGAAGAGAGTAGAACAGCATGGATGTAGGTGAATAGAGCAACATAGGGAGAATGGACAGGACATTTAAATTTTTTTAAATGAGGGAGGGGGCTGCCCGACTCTCCTCTTGGGACGATTTCTGCCCTGGGGACCCCATCCCCTGGGCCTGGCCTTTCCCTTTTTATTTATTTGTTTTAAAAATCGTGGAGGGGGCCTTGTGCCCCCCTCTGAGGCCGAATCGGACCCTGATGACCACATCCCCTGTGGCCTGCCATTTTAAAGTGGGTGCCTCTCACCGATAGGACTGCAGGTGATGCCTGAAGGTCCCAGCATTCCCGCCGACTACCCGCCTCCTGCTGGAGCCGACATTGCTTTGGTATTCAGGGAGCTGCTGACATGGTGACATGGTGGTGTCAGAGGCTTCTCTGCATATAACTGACTTACTTCCCTAGGGAGGAGGCGGTTCCTGGGGCTGCGGCGAAGGCCATTATTTTATTTATTAGATTTGTACCCCGGGGAGGGGGTGGTCCCAGGGGCTTCAAGACACTCTTGGAGGGGGTCCCCTTGTAGCCCCTCCTATTTTTACCATATGTCCCCGGAAACGGGTCCACCTGACGGTTATCATAAAGCAAGCCCGGGAACCAGCGGTTGCTTAAAAAAAATATTCAAGCAAGTCCTCGTCAAAATAAAAATGCTTTTTACCCCCGGCGGGTTCCCTCAGGTGATTAGATAAGTGCATGGGTAGTGCCTGGGTGATTTAATGAGTGCATG
This sequence comes from Lissotriton helveticus, assembly GCF_964261635.1. Lineage (NCBI taxonomy): Eukaryota > Metazoa > Chordata > Amphibia > Caudata > Salamandridae > Lissotriton > Lissotriton helveticus. The sequence continues at coordinate 1,075,052,093 of NC_136059.1, forward strand.
GGTAGTGCTTGAGTAAATGGAAGAGTGCATTGATAGTGCCTGGGTTTTTTGATGAGTGCATTTGTAGTGCTTGGGTGACTGGATGAGTGCAAGAGTAGCGCCTGGTTGATTGAATGAATGCATGGGCAGCACCTCATTGAATGGATGAGTGCAGGGATAGTGCCTGAGTGATTGGATGAGTGCATGGGTAGTGCTTGGGTGATTTCACCAGTGCATGAGTAGTGCCTGGGCGATTGGATGTGTGCCTGGGTAGTGCCTGGGTGAATAGATGAACACATGGGTAGTGCCTGAGTGAATGGAGGAGTGCAAGGTTAGTGCCTGGGTGATTGGATGTGTGCATGGGTAGTGATTGGGTGAACAGATGAGTGTATGGGTAGTGCATGAATGAAAGGATGAATGCAAGGGTAGTGCCTGGGTCATTGGATGAGTGCATAGGTAGTGCTTGAGTGAATTAATGAGTGCAAGAGTAGCACCTGGGTGATTGATCGAGTGCATGGGTAGTGCCTCATTGAATGGATAAGTGCAAGGGTAGTGCCTGGGTGATTGGATGAGTGCATGGTTGGTGCCTGGGTAATTGCATGAGTGCCTAGGTGATTGGATGAGTGCATGGGTAGTGCCTGAGGGAATGGATTCACTGACAAAAACAAAGTTTAGAGGGACGTTATAGTTAGGCTGAAGTTTCACTTGTACAAAACCAGAGAAATTAAGCAGTTAAAGTTAGCTGAGCTAAATATAACTTGTGCTCCAAAGTGCACTGCTTATGACCTCTCAAATTACATCACTCTTGACATGGTCAGTGATGTCACTTATGACATTATTCCTGGGTGAATGGATGAGTGCAATGGCTCTGCCTGGGTGATTGGTTGAGTGCATGGATAGTGCCTGGGTGATTGGATGAGTGCATGGGTAGTGCCTAAGTGATTTGATGAGTGCATGGGTACTGCCTGTGTGACGGGATGAGTGCAAGAGTAGTGCCTGTGTGATTGGATGAGTGCATGAACACCGGCTCATTGAATGGATGAGTGCAAGGGTAGTGCCTTGGTGATTGGATGAGTGCTTGAGAAGTGCCTGGGTGATTCCATGAGTGCATGGGTAGTGCCTGGCTGATTGGATGAATGCATGGGTAGTGCCTGAGTGAATGGATACGTGCATGGATAGTGTCTGGGTGATTGGATGAGTGCATGTATGATGCCTTGTTGATTAGGTGAGCACATGGATAGTGCCTGAGTGTTGGGATGAGTGCATGAGTAGTGCCTGGGTGACTGGATGAGTGCATGGGTTGTGCCTGGGGGATTGAATTAGTGCATGGGAAGCACCTCATTGAATGGAGGAGTGCAAGGGTAGTGCCTGGGTGAATAGATGAGCACATGGGTAGTGCCTGAGTGAATTGATGAGTGCATGGATAGTGCCTGGGTAATTTAATGAGTGCATGGGTTGTGCCTGGGTGATTGAATTAGTGCATGGGAAGCACCTCATTGAATGGATGAGTGCAAGGGTAGTGCCTGGGTGAATAGATGAGCACATGGGTAGTGCCTGAGTGAATTGATGAGTGCATCGATAGTGCTTGGGTGATTGGATGAGTGGACAGATAGTGCCTGGGTGATTGGATTAGTACATGGGTAGTGCCTGGGTGATTGGATGAGTGCATGGGTAGTGTCGCAGTGAGTGGATGAGTGCAAGGTTAGTGCCTGGGTGATTGGATAAGTGCATGTATAGTCCCTTGGTGATTAAATGAATGCATGGGTAGTGCCTGGGTGACTGGATGAGTGCAAGACATTGCGGACAGTGGTAATCAATCAATCAATCAATCAATTAGTTTGTAAAGTGCTGGCTAGTCACCAGAAATGGGCCTCAAGGTGCTGAGGGAGAGGGAGGCTGGAGGGTGGTTCCGCCTGTCTGGCAGGTTCACTGCGTACCATCGAAGAGCCAGGTCTTGATGTCCTTGAGGAACTTGGGGAGTGATGTAGTCTGTCAGAGGTGGAGAGGGAGGGAGTTACATGATTTGGCTACGTGGAGGGTAAAGGAGCGCCTCCCTGTTCTGCTTTTCTTGATCGGCAGATTTCTCTATTGGGGAGTGTAATTTTTCTTGACATTTTTAAAGAACTTTTAGATGTTTTAAAATTGTTACTCACCTGAGGACTGTTGTACATTAATTCACCATTTGCCCCGTTCTGCTGCTGCTGCATTGCCGTTTGCGCTGAGGGCAGGGTGGAGCATTTTAGATCACTTTTGTTTTAGCTCTTACAGGAAGGTGTTCAGTAAAGTTTACACAGCCTACCACTTATTTAAAGGCATCACAAAGCGGACGTGCAGCGGACAGTGGTAGGGTCTGCTGACGCCATACTGCTTTAATTAAAAACGTTTCTCTAGTGGGGAGTGTATTGTTTTAAAATTGTTACTCACCTGCGGACGGTTCTACATTAATTCACCATTTGTCCCATTCCACTGCGGCTGCATTGCCATGTGCATGGAGGGCAGGGTGGAGCTTTTTAGATCACTTCCATTTTCGCTCTTCCAGTAATGTGTGCAGTCTAGTTTACATGGCCTACAGCTTATTTAAAGGCATAACAAAGCAGATGCGCTCAGCGGGTGTGCCGCTGGTGTGCCTAAGGCAAGCCCGTCTGCACCTGTCACATTCCCGGAGGTGGCCGGGCCGGCCATGCTGCCTCTTCCTCCCCAGGTTTATGCCTTACTTTTCACTATGAGCATGAGGAATTGCTTAACTTTAACGTTTCCCAATCATGACAGTGTTCAGTTACTAATGTAGAGACATGGACTAATTTGCAGTGCCCTGCATGTAACTGGTCCCTTCTCTTGCTCATAGATGATCCTTCCCAGATTTCCTCCTTAATCCACAGGGCCAACTGTCTAGACAAAAATGGGAAGCATTTTAGAGCTATATTACTGAACACTCACTCGCTGCAAAAGCATTTTTTTTAATTCTTTTTTTATTGAAGCATCACTCATATCATCATTTACTGTGTTTAGACTATTGTGTGTTTTTAACAGCAGCACTCTTACCTGGGCACTGCAGAGCGGACTCGGCACGGGCGGCAGACCCTAGCGTGACCACGCTGCCTTGACCCTCTCCCACGCCCCCAACAAACTCGGCACCGCGAGGAGGGTGGCCACGCCCCCTTTAGGCCACGCCTCCTGGCCTTTCCCCTCAGCAACCAGCCACAAAATGTGCCTGGCCAGGAAGCGCAGCGGACGAGCGCAGCGGGAGCGCCGTTTGCGCGCCGAAGGCGCGCCTAAGGCAAGCCCGTCTGCGCCCGTCCGCGCCAGACCGAGCCCGAGGCCCAGGACCCCTAATTTAGCCAGTCCCATTCCCCTCAGGTATACCCGGGAAGCCCTCCTCAATATCAAGGACTCTATCCCCACTCCCTGTCACAGCACGACCCCTCTAAAGGACGGACAATCTTGCTGTTTAATCTGCCCCTACAGGCTAACACCTCGTCTTCCTCCAAAACCACGTTGGATCAAGATGGCCCTCCTTAACTGCAGATCACTTCCCAAACATCAAACGGAAATTAACATGATGCTGCTAAACTCGGAGTACGAGGTCCTCTTTCTAACCGAAACTTGGATCAACCCTAACTCAGACCCAGACATGGTGCAAGCTCTACCTCCGGGCTACCTCATTAAACACCATGACAGATCCTCGGGGATTGGAGGCGGAATAGCGATCGTCTATCGTGACTACCTATCCTGTCATTTTAAGGACAGCCCAATCCAGGACTGCGAAAACACTTTGTTCTCAATTCACCTACCCCCATCCACAACTCTATCAGGGATCCTAGTTTATCGTCCCCCAGGGCAGCAGAAACTTTTCTGCAACTCCCTTTTGGAATCAACCTCCTCTCTTTCATGCTTGTTCCCGAATTTTACGATCCTAGGAGATCTAAACCTCCATTTCGACGACCCCTTGGAGAACTCTGCCGCAGATTTAAAAAAAGACCTAGCCTCCCTTGACCTCCACTTGGTAGGTAATCTGCCCACCCACTCCAAGGGCCACCTACTAGACCCAATTTTTACCAACGTGTCGAGTCTAGTAGCGAGCACCCCCCTCCCTGTCCCTTGGTCAGACCACTTCGTAATCCCGTTTAAGATTCTACTTCCTTCCGAAGTACTGGCTAAAATTCCTCCCCAAGAACCAGCCCGCCCGTGGCATAAACTGGACCCAACTTCTTGGACTCAAGCACTCATCTCTACTACTCCTAGTCTTGACCCTCACCCTTCCAGAGCTGATACCCAACTCCGCGGTTGGATCAGTCAATCCCTCGATAACATCCTCCCAGTCAAACCCCTCCCCAGTAAAAAGAGAACTTCTAAGTCCCCCTGGTACACGCAGGAACTGCGCGGACTAAGAAAACGATGTAAAAGGCTTGATCGCCTCTGGAGAAGAGACTGGGCTACCGAAAGCAAGAACGAGTACAGGACTGCTCTCAGACAATATAAAACCTGCATAAAAAATACCCAGGCATCCTTCTTTGAGAAAAAAATTCTAGCTGCTGCCAACTCGGCCAAAGAAACGTACCACATAGTACGTCTCCTGACCAAAACTCCAGTCCCCCCACCTATGCCAGACCCGTCCGGCACGAGATGTAACCAGCTAGCTGAGTTCTTCTCTACAAAAATTCTTAACATCCTCAACTCCCTCCCCCCACCCATCCCCCCCATGTCTCCTATCACCCCCCTCCCCGGTTCAAATGCCCCTTGCCTCCAAACCTTCGGTCAGATTACCATCGAACTTTGCTTGTCCACTCTGCAATCAGTTAAGAGTGGGGCTCCATCTGACCCAGCCCCTATGAGTAAACTTAAACTGGTCGCTCCCACGATTGCCCCTCCTGTCACCAGTCTCATCAACGCCTCCCTAGCACTGGGCATAGTCCCAGACAACTGGAAAAAAGCCACAGACAGGGCACTCTTAAAAAAAACTCACCTTGACCCCTTGGAACCAGCAAACTTCAGACCCATCTCCCTCCTCCCCGCCATCAGCAAGGTGGCCGAGCGCATCGTTAACCACCAACTGTCTCTCTTCCTGGAGTCCAACAAACTTCTGCGCCCCTCCCAGACGGGGTTCAGACCAGGACAGGGAACAGACACTGCCTTACTTGCCGTGGTCGAGGAGGCAAGAACCATCATAGATCGAGGAGGATCAGTGGCAGTGATCCTCCTTGATCTGAGTGCCGCCTTCGACACTGTAGACCATGCGATCCTTATCCATCGGCTCAGCATGGTAGGTATGTCTGGCACTTCCCTGTCCTGGATCAAGTCCTTCCTGGAAGGGAGAACATTCCAAGTGTCTGACGGCACGGTCCAATCAAAAGCACTCCCGCTTCAGTGTGGGGTCCCCCAGGGCTCATCCCTGAGCCCCACACTTTTTAACGTATACATGTCCCCGCTAGAAGATATCACATCACCATTCGGCATAAAAACAGTTATGTATGCCGATGATACACAACTAGTGGTGTCCATCAACCAATCCAATAAATGCCTAGTAAACCTGGCAGCCTGCCTGGAAAACATCTTCCAGTGGATGTGCGAATCACGCCTTAAACTGAATGGCGAGAAGTCCGAGATCCTCTTCCTGGGTAACCCTCGCAATCTACCGCCATCCCTCAAATGGCCAGACTGCATGGGCCCTCCTCCCACCCCCAAAACAGAAGTCAAGAGTCTTGGTATCTGGCTAGACCAAGACCTTAACTTCAAATCTCAGGCTAGAAAAACTGCAGGTACCTGCATTGGCCTCATCAAGACAGCGAGGAAGGTCCTCCATCTAATCCCCCTCCAATCTAGGAAGTTGCTCATGCAGGGCCTAGTAAACTCCAGATTGGACTATGGGAACGCCCTTTACTTGGGAGCCCCCGCCTCGGTCATTTATAGACTACAATGTGCCCAAAATGCGGCGGCCAGAATCTTAACAGGGACCGAGTCAAAATGCTCAGCGAAACCAGCCCTCAAAAGCCTGCACTGGCTTCCAGTGCATCAAAGGATTACCTTTAAGACCCTCTGCATCTCACACAAGATAATGCACGGCAGAGGTTCACCGATTCTGAGCACTCTCGTCAAACCCCATCAGTCCAATAGGCAACTGAGATCAGACGCCCTCTCCCTGGCCAGCACCCCCAGAATCCACAAGACCCGTTCTGGAGGAAGATTGTTCTCATACAACGCCCCAAAGTTATGGAATTCCCTGCCAATCTCCATCCGTAGAGAACCCAACCTCCTGGCCTTCCGTAGACAACTCAAAACATGGCTCTTCCCTTAGTCTCTATAAATCCGCTTCCAAATTCCAAATCAGAAGGTACATACACAGCATAGCAATTGAGAGCAATGACATCACTTTGGTATAGTAACAAACTCACAATCTTACGTAGAACCCAGCAATGGCCGCAAGAAGATCGAAATACAAAGCAGGAGTACAGGAAGAGCAGTGGAATGGCATGGATCGAGATACGTTGGTGGAGTCCTCAAGTAGCAACCAAAAAGGCAATGTTGGAGCATACATAGAAAACAATCACTTGTGAAGCATGGTATTCAGTCTGAGCCTTGGTCCGTTTGGGCCCAGAGGTATTCTCGAAAAGAGGCCCAAATGTCTTTGGGTCGGGATGAGTTCGGCAATTCTTCAGAGCACAGGGCCAGCTGTTCTTGACAATACGACAGGTCTTTTAGCCAAAGTTTCACATTCGGACGCCTCCTGCTGTCCCATGTGAACAAAATTCGACGTTTAGCCAGCAGAAGGGCAACGCGCATAAAGCGGCCTCTCAATGATGTGCATTGTGGAGTGTACTGGAGCAGACATTCTAGGGGGGTGTGGGACAGTTTCAAATCCGTCATTTCGCAGAGTAGATTTACCACCTTCTCCCAGTACTCTGCAACCGCTCCACAGGCCCACGTCAGGTGCATAAAATCTGCAGCGTCTCGGCCACATCTCCTGCATCTGGCAGAGTCGCGGAGACCCAACTTATGTAGTTTTTGAGGGGAAGAGTAGACCTGGGGGCAGATTTATGTTGGGAATGCGCCACGTTTGCGTCACACAACTGTGGCGTAAACGTGGTGCATCCCTACGACCCATTTACAACGTGACGCATCTAGGCAGATGCGTCACGTTGTAAAGCCCTGTACCACTTGTGGGCGTTCCGGCGCAGGGTTGGCGTTCTGGGGCAGGTGCGCCTCGCAAAAGTGGCTGAGTGAAATCTATAAGATTTCACTCAGTCACTTTCAGGCCAATGCTGCGTCAAAACCCTGCGCCTGCTTGAAGCAGGTGTAGGTCTTGACGCAGCATTGTAAAGATGGGGCACCCCCGAGCCTTGCTGGAGCTGCGTCGCGCTTGCGACGCAACTCCAGCAATGCGCCACCTTTACGGCACAGATGCGTCACGCATCTGTGCCATTTTTGCCCCATGGTGCGCCGCATTGTAAATGCGGTGCACCATGGGTGGCGGAGCAGCGGCGCAAAATAACTGGCGCATCCCTGGGGATGCGCCAGTTATCATAAATCTGCCCACTCGTGTATACATTTTGCATGGATAATGCGAAGATTGCTGTTGGGGGTTAGCTTGCCTGTTAAGGAGCAAATTCATTCCCACATCTCCTCTGTGACAGGACAGGAGGGATCAGAGACAGGTTCCAGCGGGCTAAACTTTTATCCGGGGCAGAAGGCGTGGCCTTCTGAATCGCTCTATACAATTTCGTAAACAACCGTGCCCGGGTGGGAGCTATGATCACAGTTTGCAATGCCATGGATAATGGGGGTTCAGTAGGGAATGTGGTGTAATGTGCCTTTATCGCTTGACGCAATCGGAAGCGTGTAAAAGTAAAGAGCGGTGAGGGGTGCTGTATGTAACCGAAATCAGGATCGGTCACATATGTGCCGTCTTTATAAAGATCTCCCAATAGCGTGATACCCACCTTGCACAGTGTCGATATGAGACCTACTTCTTGCATAACCGACAGCGCTGCGTGACCCTGTAGCGGCAGTGCAGGAGCATATAACGGAAGTCGGTCCGTTCGGCGCCCTATCTCTTGCCATGCCCTAACCGTGGCATCAATGGTGTTGATCTCCTGTTTAGGTGTATGACGATTGACATGAGGGAGAATGCCCGTTAAGGGGATGGGATACGCATCGCCTTCCTCTACTGCGACATGGGGCAAAAAGGCATGGGGCTTGTACCAGAAGTGGGCGTACCAGGCCTGGCAACTAAGATAGTATACATAAAAATCCGGAGCTTGGAAACCTCCCCTATCGAATGTCTGCGTGAGGGTGTGCCAGCTAAGTTGGGGCTGCTTATTGCCCCACACCAACCGTAGCAACTGCGATTGGATCTGTTTTAAAAAATGCTGTGTGAGTTGGATGGGCACATTGCTAAATAAATATAAAAATCTCGGCAGGATGATCATCTTAAGAAGAGCTATAGGATCAGCTAGGGAAAAGGGCAACCCCACCCACCTATCAATTTGCTCCGTCAGTACGGTATAAGCTCGGCCATAATTTTCCCGAAGAACCACGTCAGGGTCGCGACGCACCCACGCCCCCAAATATTTTACCGGATCTGTAGACCAGAGAAGTGAATAATCTATGTAGGGAGAGGTGTCGATCTGCATCAAGGGGATAATTATGGATTTTTCCCAGTTAATTTGAAGCCCCGAATTTTTTTAAATATATATTCACGAATCACAGGGGATAAGTAGGTGTTGGTCTCTCGTATATAAATCACCATGTCATCAGCATAGAGGGAAATACCCACCAGACGGTAATGAAAATTTGAGGCGAACGCTCTGTGTCCCTGCCTGATCTGACACGCTAAAGTCTCCAATATAAGGGCAAAAAGGAGGGGGAACAAGGGGCATCCCTGACGGGTCCTCCTCTCCAACTCAAATGGTCCCGAAGTGACCCCCCGACCCGCACCCGAGCAGTGATGTCGGAGTACAGAACCCGTATCCACTGGATAAAAACTGGGGGGAAGCCCATCCGACGTAGTGTAAAGAAGAGGCAGCGCCATTCTACCAAATCAAAGGCTTTTGCTGCATCTAACAACACAGCAACGGCCGGCAGCTCAGGATTTAACACATGCAGCATGGCAAAGAAAGTGCAAAGATTAAGGGAGGTGGCACGTTCCGGAATAAAACCAGACTGGTCAGGAAGGACCAATAGGGGCATTAGGGGTTGTAACCGGGTGGCCAGCACCTTCGCAAGGATCTTAGCATCTAAGTTGATGAGCGAGAGGGGGCGATATGAGTCACAAGTCATCGGGGGCTTGTCTTTTTTTAACAGAGTGATGATCAGGGCCTGTCTAAGGGAGGGGGGAGGTGACCTGCATCGTGGGCTTCTGCGTACATTGCTAAAAGCTGCGGAATGAGAAGGTCCGCATAGTGTTTATAAAATTCTGCGGTGAGGCCATCGGGCCCAGGGGTTTTGTTCTGTAAGGCCATGATGGCATCTCGGATGTCCTTCTCATCTATGGGCAACTCGAGGTATTGCCTGTGAACGTCAGAAAGCCACGCAATAGCAGTGTCCTTAAGATATTCCTTCATATCGCTTTCGGCCATACTACCTTTAGTGGAGTATAATAACGCATAATAATGCTGAAACTGCTCAAGGATTGCATCGTGCGTGCGGTGGGAAGCCCCGGAGGCATCAATTATGTGGTCAATGGGGGGATTGGCCGATCAGCACTGAAGTTTAGCCACTAAATGTCTGCCGGGTCTCCCACCCTCCCCAAAGGCCCGGGCGACATGTCTTTTAGACAAATATTTGATTTCAATGTCCGCCAATGTGGTATATTCATCAGTCAGCTCCCGAATCCGCGCTAATACAGTCAAAGTGGGATCTCGCGCATATTGCACCTCTAAATCTTTCACCCATGTTTCCAACTTTGAAAGTTGACCCCGTAAATCTCGAAGTATCCCTGCTGTCGTCCCAATGCATACTCCTTGGATCGTCACTTTGAAGGCCTCCCAGAGGGTGGCGTGACTGTCCACTTAACCCGTATTTAAGTCAAAGAATTGTACTATTTGAGTCCTCATTGTGTCAGCAAACGTCGGATCCAGTACAGCCGACGCTCTAAATCGCCATGTGAAGGGTCTGTGAGGGAGGTCTGGCAAAGCTATATCTATTGTGACGGGGCTGTGATCAGATAAGGTGCGAGGGTGTATGTCAGCCTTTAGAACCCACTAGTTATGATGGGATAAAATCTCATCTAGTTGCGCACAGTTCACCTGGTGTAATCCTACACCTTAAGCATTTATACAATATCAACTCAAAATATAGTAATCAATCAGTTATTTAATTTCATATACTGATTCTCTTTTGATCAATCCCTAAATAAAGCATTCCATCATTTTGATACAATCATGATTTGACAATTTATCACATTATTTTTCTTTGTGCAATATATTCTGTATCAACATTTCATAATCATTTTATAACCACTCGTAAGTCATAACATTTCGCTTTTTTATATATTCATGCCCAATGCATTTCGGCACCCAATAGTGCCTTCATCCTTTAGAACCCAGGCATCGGCATCTGTGCTGAGAAGCCAATAGTCCAAGCGGGACCAGCTTCCAAACGCCGGGGCCACATGCGTACCTGCGAGAACACCCGAATGCCTTGTTCTCCAAGAATCTACCAGCCCCATCTCCTCCATGGCCCCCCGAATGCAATGTGCTACTCGAACCATGCGAGCCCCAGATGGATCAGATTTGTCAATAGTGGGATTTAGATGTGTGTTTATGTAGCCTCCCCACAGTATGGCCACCTCCGGCCACGATCGTAGGACCTCTAGTATGTGAAGATATGGTGTGGCATCATCAATAACAGGACCATATGTGTTGACAATTGTAACGAGCTGCAGCCCAAGCCTCCCCTGCACAACAGCCCATCTACCCTCTGTATAGATGCTCGAGCGGAGAGCCCGAAAAGGAATCCCCTTCTTGACTAAAGTAAGCACACCCCTAGCATAATTCGAAAAGGACGCAACCAGCCTATAAGTGGCCCATCTGCCAGCTATGTTGCTCTCACTGTGCTTATTAGGATGGGTCTCCTGCAATAGCGCCACTTTCACCCCGTACCTGTCTAAATATGCAAGAACTCTCCGTGTTTTTTGTGGCGTGTTCACCCCTCTAACATTCCATGACATGCATTTAATCATAGTAGGCTGCTGTGGACCCGCCATCACAATAGCTGCCAAAAAACGATACAGTAAGGATGCACAAGACAAATAACAATGGAAAAGTCCAGCTCATTTACATGCCCATTTCTGCGTCTGCGGCCTAGAACAAAAAACAGAAAACAACAAACCATCCCACCCCCCAACCACTTCAGCATCCCAAATGTACCAAAGGTACCCCCCCTGTCAACCCCAACTCCCCAGTGCATCAGCCTAGAAGCCCAGAACACGTCTAGAGAACAAACACCAAGATAGCAACAAGTGGGGAATACCCATGAAGGACCGTAGCGGCGTTGCCTACCTCCCAATCTCATGGGGGGGGGGCGCATAATCGCTAGGTCATCCACCGTCCTGCCGCCCACCCATCCACACAATAGAAAAGGAGCTGAATTATAACAGCAACCGTGGGGTGTACAAAGGCGAAGTTAAAGACATGCACCCCCTCCCCCCTGAGGTATCAACGCAACCATATTCCTAGGAGCATACAGAGAGGAGACAGATTGTACTTTAAGAGCACTGTTAAAGGGGGGACATTTCACATAGTGGGCGCAGGTCGGGTACCAAGGCGCACGTGTTCCAACTCCCCCTGCATCTGATAAATCTCCAAACATCAGAAGTGAACCCCCTAAACTCATGTGATCACACATCATGGACCAGAAGCACTATAGAAGAATACAGAAAACTCATCTGGCCTCATACTGTTACGTGTCCAAAAGTCAATCATCCACATCGGATGTGTGTGAAGGGGGGTTCCTGCGGCGGCAAAGCGACTTGGCGTAGTCCATAGCCAATTTGGGACTGGTGAAGATTTTTGCTGTGTCCGCCTCTCCGATGCGCAGCCGCGCCGGATACAGCATGGCATATGGTACTTTCTCTTGAATTAGCAGCTTCTTCAAGCCTTCAGATTCTTTCCTCCTGGCCGATTGGACTGCAGCTGTAAAATCTGGAAAGAATGTGAGGACATTCCACTGATAGGTAATGGTGCCTTTTTGACGGGTGATGCGCAAGATGGTATCACGGTCCCTGAAATTGAAGAGCCGGGCGATAATTGGCCTGGCCGGAGCCCCAGGAGGTGGACGTGCGGCCAAGGACCGATGCGCACGCTCCACAGCAAACAGGGCTGACAGGTTATCCCCTCCGCAGACCTCCTGCAGTAGCGTCTCCACAAAATCCTCAAGTTTTCCCACATTAGTCGTCTCCGGCAGGCCTTGCATGCGCACATTATTGCGCCTGGACCGCGCCTCCTTGTCCTCGTTTTTGGCATGAATTATGGACAGTAGTTTGGTCATGTCGGACGTCTTAGTGGTGACCTGCTTTAGACCATCCTCTGCATCAGAAATGCGCTGTTCTGCTTCCCCTAGGCGCATGGCTTGTTTATCTAGTTTGGAGGAGAAGTGCTCCATCCAGAAGTTCAGCGCTTCAATCTTGCCATCGATAGCTTGGAGGCTCGCCTGTATAGCCTCCAGCGACCGCTCCAGTGTAGTCGAAGATGGGGCAGCGGCCTCAATCTCAGAGTCCGGCGCCGCACTGTGCGCATTCCTTGGGCCCTTACGTTGGTCAAATGACAGTTTGGGCTGAGATTTGTCGGGTTTCCCCATGGCCGCTGAAGGCTGTACGAGGAAAAAGAGATGGGGTCACCGATCAGAACACTACAGCATGGTCCCGATGCAAGAGCTCACCGGTTGTCACCCAGCGAAGCAGCGCCAGACACTAATAGACAGACATCTGTGAGGGTGCCCTCAGTCCACCAATACGATAGCAGCTGCCAAGCAGGACCACCAGGTGAGTCAGTAAACGGATCCCAATACAACCACCGCGCCAATCTCGTAGTGCAGGCAAGCGGGAGGCAGAGGCCAGGAGATCCCCAAGTGCACGTCAGTCACACACCCACCGCTGCACCACGCTCAACTGGCAACTGGGGCACCAAGGTAGATCAATAGGAATATCACTATGTGCCAACAGGAGCGCGGTACTACCCCGCCGCGCCTGCGCCAAAGCGCACTGTGTCCTGAGAGCGCCGAGCACCACGTGGATCCCGTAGATGGTACCCTTGGGGCGCTAAGCGTAGAGGCAAAGAACGTATGCTAGGTCCTCCAGCCCACATAGTGTCCACAACGCAGCAGGCGGCCAAAGAAGTCAAAGTCGCGCCCTAGCTGACACATTGGATGTCCCTTGTCACGTCTGCGCCATCAGCTGCACCCGTTAAGGTGGTAGACACACTGGGCAGAATTCGGCACTAGGGTCACCGCGGAAAGGGTGTAGAAGCGGCGCCGGCCGTTATGATAAATAGAGTTTGCCCCCCTCCATGAGGGCTGAGGCCTGTCCCGCTCCCGATGCAGCCACGTCAGGTGGACCCCCAAGGTAAGACCACCCCGGGGCCGCTTGCCGCGCAGCTCTCACCTCAGGCCAGGTAACTGCTCCTCCGCGCCAACCAACTCGGGGGGCACTCTCACAGGAACGCACCTCCGCGCCGCTTCTCCACCGGTGCTCGGCGAAGCAAGGCCCCGGCGCGGCTGCACAGTCCTCGGGCGGCGGCACCGCAGGTCAAAGCGCGGCCCGCGGCCTGCCCCAACTCACTAAGCCGGGGCATCGCGTAGGTCTCACCGCCACCGGAGTCACAGGGGAGAAAGCCGCTCCGTCTCACCGCTTCAGCTGCCGCCGGATACCCCCACTGGAATCCAGAATGTAGGGCGCCGAGCAGACACCGGCACGTCCCGCCAGCCGCCTTAGCACAGTATGATAGGACGCCAGCTCAAGTAGGGCCCGCACCTCAACCCACGAGGCGCGCAGCCTCCATTTTCCGCCTGGGCAGCTCCGTCACTTTCAGCAAACTCCTCTCACGCTGGCTTCCATCCGCCCCAGAACACAGTGTCGGGCAGCTCTCAGCATCTGCAAGACAGGGGTGCCAGAGTTGTGGATGGATGGCGCAATCGGTGCAGGATAGCTGAAGGATCGATAATGCGGCCGGCAGAGCTACACTAAGGTGCGGCCATCTTGCCAGACACCAAGCCACGCCCCCGCTGCAAAAGCATGCAGCTCACATCCATGACCTTTTGTCATATGACCGTTCGGATCTCCTGTTTCTGACTGAAACATGGTTATCCGAGTCCTCTAATCCCACCATCGCCTCAGCCATTCTGGAGGGGCACAAAATTCTTAGGAAAAATCAGTTGAGTGGGAAAGTGGGTGGGGTTGTTATTATCTCTAAACAAGAGTTAGAATGCAGCTCTTTCTCGTTAGACCCGATTGAGGGTGGAGAATGTTTAGGCATCCGTTGTTCTTTGTCTTTCCGATGATGCTTAGCCAGGATTTTGATGTAGAGGCCTCCAGGGGCGCTGGGTAATTTTATTTCATATATAACACACAAAGAGTAAACCAGGTCTAAGGGTGGTGTGTGTCTGAGCAAATGGCTGTGAATCAATAGGATGCAAAAGTAAGTGAAAGCAAGGGACTGTTTAGTCATAGAGGTTTGAAAAAGTCCCATCAGACCACCCCGTTGGTGGAATATCATCATATGGGAATTGATAGGTATTCAAAACCTCTCCCGGCCTTATAGTGCCAGGATACTATCAAAAACTTTGCTTGACTATATATATATATCGTTCCTCAACATTATAGTGTTACTAAAGTGCAGTGCTCAAGTGATCATGGTGAATAAAATTGACTACTAAGACTCAGCAAACTTTCAAAATAGAAGTCTAGGTGTCAAAGGTTAAAAATACGCCTAGTAGTTCAATATGGATACTACCTTGTGGCGCTAAGCAGGACGGTCGACATGTTTCAGCCTATGGGGGAACTACCCCGGCTTTCTTCAGGACCTTACATATGGACTTCTTCCTATCGGGAGACAAAAAGGTAACACAACAAAACAGGACAAAGTCACTTACTTACACCCGCATGAATACACATACAATACTCAGATACACACTCATGCGTGAACAATTTCTATTCCGCATTGTTAAAACAAAAAGCATAATAGCTACATCACATTTATTTTTATGTGTAGAGCAATTTGGCTAGACATAGAAGATGAAGTGCACTCACTATGTCCTTTTTCTACACTGTAGAGCGGGGCCTCATTCTCCCGAGCGGTTGCCGGGCGAGGTGAGGCCTTCACCCACACAAAGCTGGGTGAGTATCACTTCGAGGAAATGCCTCTGTGTGATGTAGCTATTATGCTTTTTGTTTTAACAATGCGGAATAGAAATTGTTCACGCATGAGTGTGTATCTGAGTATTGTATGTGTATTCATGCGGGTGTAAGTAAGTGACTTTGTCCTGTTTTGTTGTGTTACCTTTTTGTCTCCCGATAGGAAGAAGTCTTGTCTTTCTTTCTCCAGTGAACATTGAAGAGCAAAGTTCCTGGTAGATATGTGACTTTTTAAGTACATGTTTTACTGTTCCTCATATCACAAACATTTGTTAATAGCAGTAGCAACTCCATATGTAAGGTCCTGAAGAAAGCCGGGGTAGTTCCCCCATAGGCTGAAACATGTCGACCGTCCTGCTTAGCGCCACAAGGTAGTATCCATATTGAACTACTAGGCGTATTTTTAACCTTTGACACCTAGACTTCTATTTTGAAAGTTTGCTGAGTCTTAGTAGTCAATTTTATTCACCATGATCACTTGAGCACTGCACTTTAGTAACACTATAATGTTGAGGAACGATATATATATATAGTCAAGCAAAGTTTTTGATAGTATCCTGGCACTATAAGGCCGGGAGAGGTTTTGAATACCTATCAATTCCCATATGATGATATTCCACCAACGGGGTGGTCTGATGGGACTTTTTCAAACCTCTATGACTAAACAGTCCCTTGCTTTCACTTACTTTTGCATCCTATTGATTCACAGCCATTTGCTCAGACACACACCACCCTTAGACCTGGTTTACTCTTTGTGTGTTATATATTCATGGTATGGGGAGCGAGTAAACAGGTCGGTAAACATTCCCTCTGACCCTCCACACCTTTTTGTTTTTTGAGTATTTTGAGCAGCTTCTTGCTGCGGGTCACATTGTTATGTATACGCGTCTTTGTATACATTTGTAGCTCACCCAACTCAATTGTGATGGTCACCCTATACAGACCTAGCCCAGTCCTTGCTGGTCCCTATATCCTTGTTAATAATCACAATATATCAATCGAATAAGTGACAAACTATTTTCACAGTAACTGTGATCTTGAATAAGTCCATCCTATACATTCCTAATGGATTGACATGTCCAATAGATACAAGTCTCACTTACTGTTTTAGCACACAGTGTTTCCGACATGCACGTCGTGAGTACATGCTGTTTTTTCTGGGACACAATCATTGTCTATGCACTTGAGACCCAGCTTTCTCCCTCTTCTAAAGTGTGCTGGCCTCCTATCTTTATACATCCAGGGCATAGTGTTTACGATTTGGGCATGTGTGCACTGCATTACTGCCAATAGGACTTAGAATCATGTCCTTTGCGACATACACGTATGCACATTGTCCCGGTCTTTACCGTTTAATGGCGCTCCCCTTCTAACCCTTGTTCCAGCGCAAGCGGCGTGCTCCATAATAGGGGTTTTTATAAATATTTATGGTTCTATCCATAATAGGGGTTTTATAAATGTTTACAATTCTAACAACATTATGCCCCGAGTGCTAGCACGCATGCGCTAGGGAACAGCGTTTTCCGGTTTGCGCATGCGCAGCCATACATGTCGGGACCCGTCCCTCGGTCTCCTGACACTGCAGAACGGTGCGTTTTTGATACTCTCCTCAGGAATAGTCTTTGCATTGGGAGAATTCTTAAAACTCCTGGACAGTTACAACTTGTTATCGTCCAGCACGCAATCAGTCCCTTGTGACTAATTAACCAATCACGGGCCTTTTATAAAAAGGAGGCGGGCATAATGTGTAATACCTCCACTTCCGCTCGGTTACTCCGAGGGGCAACGACGGAGAGGTAAGAAACGGGATGTTTTCTGGGGCGTCCACTAGGTTGCATTTGACAATTACAATTACTATTACTGGCACTTACATAGACTGGTCGCACACTTTAGTGATTAAGTCACCTCCACAATGGGCAATCTTTGTCTTCCTTCGATTGGAGGTTTAACCCTGATAAGGAGGGTTCTCTATCAATAGTGTCCTTAATTTGCTCTAAGACTGTGTGTTTCGAGTTATAAACAGTTTATACACCTTTACTTGGTTGTCATATATTGAGTGCCCTCACTGGGCTTGATAAGTGGAGATTTAGGGGTATGTAAAGAGTGACTGTATGGCGGTTTTTGAAACATTTCTAAACCACTTGGTATTTGGAGCTTCTTGCTGTCTCCTTTTCAATTCCTGTAGAGACAATCTTGTGGTCTGATACTCAGGCTTCCATCACACGTTTGTTGGGTTTTATGTGTAGAGCAATTTGGCTAGACATAGAAGATGAAGTGCACTCACTATGTCCTTTTTCTACACTGTAGAGCGGGGCCTCATTCTCCCGAGCGGTTGCCGGGCGAGGTGAGGCCTTCACCCACACAAAGCTGGGTGAGTATCACTTCGAGGAAATGCCTCTGTGTGATGTAGCTATTATGCTTTTTGTTTTAACAATGCGGAATAGAAATTGTTCACGCATGAGTGTGTATCTGAGTATTGTATGTGTATTCATGCGGGTGTAAGTAAGTGACTTTGTCCTGTTTTGTTGTGTTACCTTTTTGTCTCCCGATAGGAAGAAGTCTTGTCTTTCTTTCTCCAGTGAACATTGAAGAGCAAAGTTCCTGGTAGATATGTGACTTTTTAAGTACATGTTTTACTGTTCCTCATATCACAAACATTTGTTAATAGCAGTAGCAACTCCATATGTAAGGTCCTGAAGAAAGCCGGGGTAGTTCCCCCATAGGCTGAAACATGTCGACCGTCCTGCTTAGCGCCACAAGGTAGTATCCATATTGAACTACTAGGCGTATTTTTAACCTTTGACACCTAGACTTCTATTTTGAAAGTTTGCTGAGTCTTAGTAGTCAATTTTATTCACCATGATCACTTGAGCACTGCACTTTAGTAACACTATAATGTTGAGGAACGATATATATATATAGTCAAGCAAAGTTTTTGATAGTATCCTGGCACTATAAGGCCGGGAGAGGTTTTGAATACCTATCAATTCCCATATGATGATATTCCACCAACGGGGTGGTCTGATGGGACTTTTTCAAACCTCTATGACTAAACAGTCCCTTGCTTTCACTTACTTTTGCATCCTATTGATTCACAGCCATTTGCTCAGACACACACCACCCTTAGACCTGGTTTACTCTTTGTGTGTTATATATTCATGGTATGGGGAGCGAGTAAACAGGTCGGTAAACATTCCCTCTGACCCTCCACACCTTTTTGTTTTTTGAGTAATTTTATTTCATCACTTAATGAAGTCATTACCCCTCTTGCCCTCAAACATAATCAGTTCCTCCACTAGGAAGATTTTAATATACATATAGACAAGCCACTGGACCCATGGGTAATCTTCCTGACAGAAATTACGTCGGCCTGTAATCTGATCCAGTTCATCATCGCACCCACACGTAACTTGGGCCATATCCTTGACCAGATATTCTGTAACATGGAATTGGTGACCGACCCTCCGTCCCCATCACATGGTCCGACCACTTTCTTAATAATTTTAAGATTCATAGTTGGGGCATAGGCCTCCTGCCTAAAGCAACAAGGACAGAACTAAAATTCAGAGCCTTCCATAAAATATCTCTTCCCATTCTGGTGGAGGCTCTTGAACTGTCCAATTGAATCAGATGCCCCTGCCCTTGAATCCTGGCTCAGGTCCATTATAGACGCTGCTGCCCCTTTGACCTCACGACCTCAAGGAGGACTAGCACCCCGTTCCATGGTTCAATGAATCCCTAAGTATGAGCAAAAGAATATGTAAAGATCTGGAAAGGAAATGGCGCAAATATTACTCACCTGAAGATAGGAAGAACTATAAGGCTGCCTTAAAATCCTATTATCTTCTGGTGAAAGATGCCAAAAAGAACTATCTGCATGTTGAGATTGAAAGTGCCCACAATAAGGCAATTTTCAACATTGTAAAATCTTACCCCTCCCCTTCGGCAGGTAAGAAAGAATCCACTCACTCAGTTGAGTGGACCAAAAAGTTGGCACTATCCCTACATAATAAGATTGCTATAATCCAACAATCTTTTTCTAAACATACAGAAGAGGACCAAGTCATAGAGCAACCTTTGATTAGAAAGTCTGGTGCCTTGCTGCCTCCTGCATTAGTAGAGCTCCCTGAAATACAACTGTCTGACTCGCTCACGTACCTCAAATTCCTCAAGTGCGGATCTCCAATAGATGCTTGTCCAGCAAAACTAGTAGCATCTCTAGCTCCCACTATCAAGTCCACAGTCAATAAGATACTTAACCTATCTCTTTCCACTGGCAAAGTGCCACATATCTGGAAGCAGGCAAAAATTCTACCACTTCTAAAAAATATGACCACCGATCAAAACGATCCGGGCAACTACAGGCCTATCTCCCTCCTTCCGGCCCTCTCTAAAGTTTTAGGGAAACATATTCACGCCATTTCAGATCACACAGAAAGCTACAATCTGCTACATCCGTCCCAATCTGGTTTCAAGGCTAACTATATTACAGAGACTGCCCTGTTGGAAGCGACTGAGCACATCAGGGAAAAACTGGATATTGACAAACTGAAGAACTTGGGTATTGGTGGGACAGCACTGGCATGGATGACCTCTTTTTTGCAAGATAAATCTTAGGAAATATGGATATCTCCTTTCTCATCTCCCATGCCTAGCATGAACGTAGGAGTACCCCATGGATCTATTCTTAGCCCTACCCTTTTCAACTTATATATGTCCCCCCTGGCACCCTTAGCAGAGGCTAATGGTGCTAAGATCATATCCTACTCGGATGATACTCAACTGATTCTCACCTGCAAAAAGGAAACAGACTTTGATGATGAAAACACCAGGCCATGTCTCACAAAGGTGTTTAATTGGCTCACGGTGAATCAGTTAAAATGCAATCCTGATACATCCGAGATTGTTTTTTCTGCCAACCTGCAGTGAGTAATTGGAATTTATGGTGGCCAGAGTAGCTGTCTCCACCACTTGCAGCTAATACAACTGTTAAATATGTAGGTATCTCTATGGATAGTTCCCTCTCCATGCAGGCCCATGTTCAAGCTCTGGTAGGCTCCTGCTGCATACTCCGTATGTTAAAAACAAATCCCTCCACTCTTGACATCTGATATCAGGAAAATAGTGGTCCAGGCCTTGTTGACGTCAAGACTGAACTATGCTAGTGTTCTGTACCTGGGCCTACCTTATCCAGCGCCTGCAAGTGGTTCAAAACTCTGCAGCAAGAGTGATTCTTAGACCAAAAGCCAGGCCTCATACGACCCCCCTTCTTAAGACTCTTCATTGGCTGCAACTGAAGGAAAGAATAAAATTCAAAGCCAATAGGTTTTCTTTAAGGCCGTACATGGAAAAGGAGCAAGCTATCTTAGTAAACGCGTGAACTGTCTCATTCCTGTGTCGACCTTAAGACCTTCTTCTTCGGACCTCATCTGCAACCCCAAAGTACGCTTGGTTCATATGGGCGGCAGGTCCTTTGGGTTCCTGGGCACACAGGCATGGAATAAACTACCTGCCGCACTGATTTCCATCACAGATGTGTCCTTTTTCAAGAAACATCTTAAAACTTGGCTTTTAAAAAGTTAGTCCGCTTCAAGAATCCTGCCACTTGCTCTGTCAGTGCTGGGACACTCTTACTGAGTAGCTGTACGATATATTTAATCCCTCTCATGCATTCATTAATTCAAGAGTAGCACCTGGGTGACTGAATGAGTGCATGGGTAGTGCCTTAGTGAATAGATGAGTGCAAGGGTAGTGCCTGGGTGATTGAATGAGTACATGGATAGTGCCTGGGCGATTGGATGAGTACATGGGTTGTGCCTAGGTGTCTGGATAAGTGTAAGAGTAGCACCCGGGTGATTGAATGAGTGCATGGTTAGTATCTTATTGAAAGGATGTGTACAAGGGTAGGGCCTGGGTGATTGGATGAGTGCAGGGGTAGTGCCTGGGTGATTCCATGCTACCCCTGTTTTTTGCTTTCTGATCTCCTGGTTTTGACTGTTTTGCTGGTTTAGTGTCTCTGACACTTTCTCACTGCTGTTCAGTGTGAAGTACCCCTATGGCAAATCGGATTAAGGATTGGTGTTTCCATGATTGACCTATTTGATTTACTGGTAAGTACCTTTTAAAGGGTGCAGAGCAGGAATATCGTCGTAAAAATATCGACTAACCTTAATATCGCCGCAGAAATATCGACAAGAAGAAATATCGATGACAAAAATATAGTTTGACAAGAATATCGACAGACAGGTAAGTAATATCGTTAACATTAATATAGTTGTAATAAATATCGTTTACAAAAACATAGTTTACAAAAATATCGTTTTTTAAATAATAATAAGTAATTAATTGTTTTTAATGAGTATTGGTTGTCAAAGTAGTATTTTTTGTAGTATTTTATTAGTTAATACCGTATTTTATGTTGAATTTAGTGTTAATAGTTCCGTAGCGGGTTGTGGGTTTATAGGGGAGTAGGGTGGGAAGTAATTTAAATATAATAAAATAATTGATTAATTAATGTGTTAATTGAATATAAATAGTGTAATAAGTAATAGTTAATTAATTTCAATTAGTTAATTGATTAATAATTATGTAAATTAATTATGTTAATTGTTTAATTAATTTTAGGTGTGTGTAGTTGAATTTTTAAGTGAAAAAGTAGTGAATTAACTACATTTTAATTGAATAATTATTTAATTAATGATTAATTAAATAAAAATAAAGATTTGTTAATTTTTAAACATTGTAAATACATTTAGTAATTTTTAAACATTGTAAATACATTTAGTAATTTTTACCCCTACACTATCCAACGCTTTCCCTACTGTTGCACCCTCTGGAGTGGGAATAGTAATTTTTACCCCTACGCTATCCAACGCTTTCCCTACTGTTGCACCCTCTGGAGTGGGAATAGTAATTTTTACCCCTACGCTATCCAACGCTTTCCCTACTGTTGCACCCTCTAGAGTGGGAATAGTAATTTTTACCCCTACGCTATCCAACGCTTTCCCTACTGTTGCACCCTCTGGAGTGGGAATAGTAATTTTTACCCCTACGCTATCCAACGCTTTCTCTACTGTTGCACCCTCTGGAGTGGGAATAGTAATTTTTACCCCTATGCTATCCAACGCTTTCCCTACTGTTGCACCCTCTGGAGTGGGAATAGTAATTTTTACCCCTACGCTATCCAACGCTTTCCCTACTGTTGCACCCTCTGGAGTGGGAATAGTAATTTAAACCCCTACGCTATCCAACGCTTTCCTTACTGTTGCACCCTCTGGAGTGGGAATAGTAATTTTTACCCTTACGCTATCCAACGCTTTCCCTACTGTTGCACCCTCTGGAGTGGGAATAGTAATTTTTACCCCTACGCTATCCAACGCTTTCCCTACTGTTGCACCCTCTGGAGTGGGAATAGTAATTTTTACCCCTACGCTATCCAACGCTTTCCCTACTGTTGCACCCTCTGGAGTGGGAATAGTAATTTTTACCCCTACGCTATCCAACGCTTTCCCTACTGTTGCACCCTCTGGAGTGGGAATAGTAATTTTTACCCCTACGCTATCCAACGCTTTCTCTACTGTTGCACCCTCTGGAGTGGGAATAGTAATTTTTACCCCTACGCTATCCAACGCTTTCCCTACTGTTGCACCCTCTGGAGTGGGAATAGTCATTTTTACCCCTACGCTATCCAACGCTTTCCCTACTATTGCACCCTCTGGAGTGGGAATAGTAATTTAAACCCCTACGCTATCCAACGCTTTCCTTACTGTTGCACCCTCTGGAGTGGGAATAGTAATTTTTACCCCTACGCTATCCAACGCTTTCCCTACTGTTGCACCCTCTGGAGTGGGAATAGTAATTTTTACCCCTACGCTATCCAACGCTTTCCCTACTGTTGCACCCTCCGGAGTGGGAATAGTAATTTTTACCCCTACGCTATCCAACGCTTTCCCTACTGTTGCACCCTCTGGAGTGGGAATAGTAATTTTTACCCCTATGCTATCCAACGCTTTCCCTACTGTTGCACCCTCTGGAGTGGGAATAGTAATTTTTACCCCTACGCTATCCAACGCTTTCCCTACTGTTGCACCCTCTGGAGTGGAAATAGTAATTTAAACCCCTACGCTATCCAACGCTTTCCCTACTGTTGCACCCTCTGGAGTGGGAATAGTAATTTAAACCCCTACGCTATCCAACGCTTTCCCTACTGTTGCACCCTCTGGAGTGGGAATAGTAATTTTTACCCCTTCGCTATCAAATGTTTTAATTAATAATATATTTTATATTTTAATTATATGTATGTATTATTGTTGTTATATAAAGTAATGTGTTAAATATATGTATATGTACACATTTATTAAGTTTATAATGAAAAATTGTAGTTAATTTGTTTTCAATAGTCAAAAAATAAAAGTAATGAAATTTATTTTGTTAATAGTACTTATATTTATTTAATATTGAATGTAATTTTAATTAATTTAAAAAGTCGATATTTTTTACATCGATATTTATTACAACGATATTTTTGAGTCGATATTTATGTACTTACCTGTTTAGGTATAGGGTGTCGATATTTTTGTAAACGATATTTTTACAACTATATTTTTGTCAACTATATTTTTGTAATCGATATTTCAACACCCTTCCCTTTTAAAGTACACTGAGAGTGCCAGGGCCTCTAAATCAAATGCCGCTAGTAGGCCTGCAGCACTGATTGTGCCACCCACATGGGCACCCTTTCAAATGGTTCTCAGACTTGTCACTGCATTGTCTGCGTGCAGTTTTTAGGCCCATGTCGACTTGGCAAGCACACCCACTTGCCAAAGCCTAACCTTCCCATTTGTTTACTTGTTAGTCACCCCTCTGGTAGGCCCAAGGTACCCCTATGGGCAGGGTGCAGTGCATTCGAAAGGTAGGACATATACTGTTGTGTGTGACATGTCCTGATAGTGAAATACAGTATATTATGTTTTTCATTGTTGAAAGGCTATCTGTCCCATAGGATAGAATTAGGAATACTTGGTAACATTTTACAAGTATATCTTCGCATTGGGACAAGATAGAAAAAGTTTACTAGGCCTCAATTCAGAATGTAGAAATGCATCTTTTAGTAAAGGAGATTTTTATGTTCTGTGTTTGAAAATACCACTTTTAGAAAGTAGGTATTTTCTTGCTTAGCCATCCTGTGTGCCTCTGCTGGGTTGTGGATTGACTATCTGGCTTTGGCGTGACAGGGGATGGGGATGTGCAGTCTCTTCAGACAGCCACTGCTGGGTGGAGGTATGCCCTGTCTTTCCTGGATGAGCCAGGGTTAGGCTGATTAGACCTGGGTTGCATTTAGAGTAGTGGGAGGAGATTTCCTTGCACCTGAATGGGTCTGGTCTGCCGTGGACAATGCTGTCTTCACCTCCTGCTGGGAAGCTGGGCAAGAGAGGACACAACTGGTTTGGAATGAGCACAGACACTCTCTGCCGAAGAGAAAAAAGCGAAACTAAGTATAAATATTGGTGCCCAGACCCCGAAACTTTAGAACTCGCTTGGATCAATGAACCTGACAAGAAGAAAGGCTGGAAGAACTGCCAGGAGGAGTACTGTCCCTTTGCTGTGTTGTTGCTTTGCTGGGTTAAAGGACTGGACTTAACTTTCTTCACTTGTTGCTGAGTATTTCGAGGGGGCTTGGAATAGATTTTGACTCCTGTTCATGAAGACTTCACTTCCTCTGAGTACCGCCTCTGGAACCGTGGGTTTCAGTTGCCACAGAGGGGGAAGGCAGCTGACACTGTCACCAACAGCACGGCGGGTTCCGTGTCCTGAAGGCACTGCAGAGGGCACCGCTGCACTTCGCATAGCAAATCCTGGTCTCACCAATGACAACAACTTCCCCTGCCACTGAGCCACTGTTTGCACTGTGACCGGTGGGCACGGCACTCAGTACCACCTCGCTTCACTCCACCGTCCTGATCCCATTGACGGCGTTGCTGCACGCTGACCATGATACCCGTGACCGCACTGTGGGTTGGGGACATTGCTCATAAGTTACAGGACACACTGCACCATCCCACACCGCAGTCTGGGCCGACCGACACCAGCTCCATTCAACCAACACAGCAGTTGCATTGTGACCTGTCAGCACTGCCTCACTTTGACCATAGCCCTGGTCTCACCGACGCCACAGGACGACCTTCACAGAGCCAATGACTGCACCATAACCTGAGGGCACCGCACGCTGCACTGCTAAATTTCACATGGCAAACGCGATGGTTGCTGTGACCGGCGCGCATCAACGCGATCGGCTGCTACTTAAGGAACGTTTGCGAATCTGCTGACACTAAGGCCAACCTGAACCAGCGCAGAGTGCCACAACTGTTGGATTCTGTTGTTTTCAGCACTGCGGTATCCCCGGACGGAGCTACTGGCTTCAAGAAACTTCATTTTAGAGTTATTCTGGCAAAGTGCATATTTTTGATTACTGTATGTTGATCTTTTATCTTTTTGGTCTTGTTTTCACAGATAAATATTGGTTATGTTCCTAAAAACTGGTCTGATGTCGTCAACCCCAGGACGACGTTGACAAGGTAACATGAATTATTTATATAATTTACCCTTGTGGTTGTCTGTCGAATCCCTCCCCAACCCAGCCGCACTGCATCACCGCTCTTACCTGCACGGGCAGCGAATGGGTGATTTCTTGTAGTGTTTTCACTGTACTACTGTTGGTTATGTGCCAATGCTTTGCAAACTGCCTCTGAGATAAGCCTGACTGCTCATGCCAAACTATCAAGGGGGTGAACAGGGGTTATTTGAGTAGTGTATCCCCATTATCCTAACTAGAAAGAAGATTGCCTATTGGACAAAGGTGCAAACCATTGCCAACTAAAGACCCCCATTTCTAACATTGGTTGTCAGTAGTGAGGATAGTACTTGCATTTGCGCTTGACCTATAGTGATTGGTGTATACTTCTGCCATATTGCAGACCACTACATACCACATACTGTTTCTTTTTGGTCTTTTTTTGTGATCCCTTGTTTTTGAACTTGAACTTTCCATTGCATCATGCCTGAATCAAGAGCATCCTCGGTTGTATCCTTGGAAGTTGCCTTTGAGGAGGAGAGGTTAGAAATCTACAACATGAAGGAGTTGAATGCTATCTGCAAGAACCTCAAAGTCCAAATCAGGGGCCGCACCAGGAAAGAGGAGCTACAAAAGGCGCTGAAAGCAGCCAGGCATGCCAGTGGGCAGTCTGAATATCTTAGTGTGGAGGCAGAGGCGCCTATTCCTAGGCACGGATGTGCTTTTGGGAGGGGTGGGACCCACCCGGCCAGGCAGCAGTGGCTAGTCCCCAGAGGAGCTGGAGGACAGGAGGGAGGCAAGGAAGTTTGAACCAGAAAAACTCTGGCTGGAGAATGAGAGGAAAGACAAAAGAATAGCCATGGAAGAAAGGAAGATGATCTTGGATCATGAGTGTGGTATTAAAGAGCTGGAGCTGAGAAGTAGATCCAGCACAGATGGTGGCAGCAAGTGCAGGCAGATAGAATTGTGCACATCCCCAGGAAAGTAGGCAAGGAATTCAAGAAGGGGATGACATACAAAGGTGGTTTCAAGGTCATGAGCCATCAATACACATGAATGGGGTCCCTGAAAAGAATTGGAGAGCAGGATTGTAGTCCTTTTCCCAGAAGAGGGGAGGGACACTTTAGTAGCTATGGGTAAGGGGCAGGGCCTCACCTACGCTGATATGAAGGAGGCTCTTCGCACCAGGTATGGTTTCACTCCTGACAAGTACACGGATCAGTTTAGGTCAAGTAGGAAAACTGATGCAAACACACGGTTGGACTGTATGGATTCATTTTGCAGGTCACTGGATGGTTGGGTGAAGGTCAGTAATGTGACAGATTGTCTGAGACTTTACAATTTGATTGTATGGGAGCACTTGTCTAGTCTATGTTTTTAAGAGCTGTGCCAGCACTTGACTGATAGTAAGCTGACTTATCCCAGAAAGCTTGCTATGGAGGCAGACTGCTCGGTGGGAACCAGGGTCCACAAGAAGGTGTATGGGGGAGACTCCACCAAAGGTAGACAGGGTCCCCAGCAGAAGAGTGGGGGGTACAAGGGTAAAACACAGGAGTTCTCCAAAGGGCCCCAAACTGATACCCAGGGTAAAGGTTACCATCCCGCAGCAAATAAGAAACAAGGGTTTCTTCAAGAAAGCCTGCAGAGACCGCACCTGCAAATGATTTGCCTGTGAGCAGGTGGGTCACTTGAAGGGGGATCCTAAGTGTCACAAGAGGGCACAGCCACCCATTCGGTTGGTAGTCCCAAGGTTTTGGCTAGTGTAGCACTTGGAGAGGAGGGGTACCCATAGGAGGGTGGGGATCATGCAGAGATGACCCTCGTCTCACTAGGGGACAATGAGATGGTCCCAGGAAGCCAGGTTCCTGCTAACACTAAAAAATACAGTGCCTGGGTGACCATCAATGGGCAAAGAGTACAGGCTCTCAGAGATACTGGAGCCAATATGACCTCAGTCCCATGTCGCCTGGTCTCTGAGGAGCAAGTAGTGCCCGGGGAATTCCACCAAGTAGTTGCTGTTGACAGCTCAGAGCCCCAGTGTATGGTGGCACATGTTCCCTTTGAATGGGGGGTCTCAGGTCCCTTGAGGGTGGTTGTGAGCCCTACCATGCCTGTAGATTGTCTGCTATGTAACAACCTGGAGCAGTCAACATGGAAGGATGCTGATCTCAGGTCTCACTTGGAGATGCTTGGGTTGCCAGACCACTCAGTCAATGACAGCCAGGAAGGGTGATCAGAAAGACCTGGAGCCTGAAACAGTGGCCCAGGTTCCTGCCAAGAGAAAAGACAGGGGACATGGGAACCCACCCATGAGGTTCCCATGGTCCGGAAGGAGGCTACCTTGATGGGGACACCCCAGTACCTACACAGGACCAGGTATCTGAACTGGGGGACTAATTTGAGCTGACTCGTTGACTGCAAGAAGGTGTTCCCACCAGGGATAAATAATACCGGGAGTAGAAGGAATGCCCTTCTCTAGAGAGTTTGCAGCAACAGGCTGCAAACAAGGCAGATGGTGATCAGTCTGGATCACACTGGATCTAATGGGATAATGGTCTACTGTACAGCAAGCCTAAGGTTGCTGAGCCTGGGTCAGCCCATGTGCTGGTGGTACCCCAGTGCTTCAGGACCTTCTTAATCGGTCTGGCTCATGATGTGCCTTTGGCAGGGTTATTTGGGGCAGGACAAGACCTTTGACAGGATTGTCACCCACTTCTTTTGGCTCTACATGTGAAGGCAGTTGGATGCATATTGTAGGTCTTGCCAGACTTGCCAGGCAAGGGGTGAGAGTGGAAGGAAGTGTAAGGCTCCTCTCCAACCTTTTCCAGTTGTAGAAATCCCTTTTGAAAGGATTGGGATAGACATTGTGGGGACACTGGGTCTCAAGATAGAGATGGGCAACAGGTAGATCCTGGTCTTGGTGGACCATGCCACCCGGTACCTGGAGGATATCCCTCTCACAAACAACGATGGCGCAAGGGCGGAGCTGGGCGTTAATGGGGATCTTTTCCCATGTGGGTTTTCCTAGAGAAGTGGTATCTGACCGTAGTACCAATTTCATATCCAAGTATGACATCCTAAACTGAGAAAATTCCTAACTTTGAAAATTTCAGTATTCACACAAGGCATTTAGGAGTCCTAAAGTTAGGACTTCTAACTTTAGGACTCCTAAACTGAGAGCAATTCTAACTTTAAGACTTTCAGTATTCACAGAAGGCATTTAGGAGTCCTAAAGTTAGGAGTCCTAACTTTACTATTCCTAAACTGAGAAAAATCCTAACTTTAAGACTTTCAGTATTCACAGAAGGCATTTAGGAGTCCTAAAGTTTGGCCTCCTAACTTCTGTGAATACCGAAATGAGTAAGTGCCTTCTGTGAATACCAAAATGAGTAAGTGCCTTCTGTGAATAACAAAATGGTAGTAAGTTTAGGATTTTGTCTTATGTTAGATCTGTGAATCGGGCCCTGGGTGATTGGATGAGTACATGGCTAGTTCCTGAGTGAATGAATGAGTGCATGAGTACTGCCTAAAGTGATTGCATGAGTGCCTGGGTAGTGCATGAGTGAATGGATGAGTGCAAGTATAGTGCGTGGGTGATTGGATGAGTGTATGGGTAGTTTCTGGGTAATTGGGTGAGTGCATGAGTACTGCCTGGGTGACTGGATGAGTGCAAGAATATCACATGGGTGATTGGATGAGTACACGGATACCGCCTCATTGAATGGGTGCGCACAAGGGTAGTGGCTGGATGATTGTATGAGTGCAAGCGTAGTGCCTGGGTGATTGTATAAGTGCAAGGTAGTGTCTGTGTAATTGGATGAATACAAGGGTAGTGCCTATGTGATTGGCTGAGTGCATGGATAGTGCCTGGGTGATTGGGTGAATGCATGGATAGTTACTGGGTGACTGGATGAGTGCATGAGTAATGCCTTAATGAATGGACAAGTGCAAGGGTAGTGCCTGGGTAACTGTATGAGTGCATGGATAGTGCCTTAGTGAAGGAATGAGTGCAAGAGTACTTCCTGGGTGATTGTATGAGTGCATGGGTAGTGCCTGGGTGATTGTATGAGTGCATGGGTAGTGCCTGAGTGAATGAATGAGTGCAAGTGTAGTGCATGGGTGATTGGATGTGTGTATGGGTAGTGCCTTGTTGAATGGATAAGTACATGTAGTGCCTGGGTGATTGCATGACGGCAAGTACAGTGCTTGTGTGAGTGGATTTCTTCAAGTAGTGTGCCTGGGTGAATGGAAGAGTGGAAGTGCAGTGCCTAGGTGATTCCATAACGAATATATGACATTACAACGCATGCTTTTACATCGCAGTTTTTGCAACACAACTACCATTACATCACGTTCCATTACAACGCATACCATTACAACGCATCATACTTTAAGTGCAACAGTAGGGTAAGTGTTAGATAGCGTAGGGGTAAAATGTACTATCCCCCCCTCCATTGATTGCAACAGAAGGGAATGTATTGGATAGTGTAGGGGTATAAATTACTATTTCCACTCCAGGGAGTGCAACAGTAGGGAAAGTGTTGGCTAGATAAGGGGTAGATATTACTATTCCTGACTACCCCAAAACCTATACCCACCCTAAAACTTAAAAATCTCCATTACTAACCTTATAATGTATTGCGATGACATGCGTTGTAATGGCATGCGTTGTAATGACATGCTTTGTAATGGCATGCGTTGTAATGGCATGCAATGTAAAGGCACTTGCGTTGTAAAAGTCGCATTGTCAAGGTATTGCGATGTAATGCCTGCCTTGTAATGGACATTTCCCTTCGATAATTGCATTAGTAGTGACTAAGTGAAGGCATGACTCCTTGTGTACTGCCTGGGTGATTGGATGAATGCCTGTGTAGTAGCTGGGAGTTTGGATTAATTGAAGTACAGTACCTGAGTAATTGGATGGCTGCCTATGTAGTGGCTGGGTGATTGCATGGATGCATGGATAGTGCCTAGGTGAGTGTATGAGTGCATCGATAGTGCTTGAGTGATTGGATGAGTGCATGGGTAGTGCCTGGATGACTGGATGAGAGCATGGGTATTGACTGGGTGATTGGATGAGTGCATGGTTACTGCCTGGGTGACTGGTGAGTGCAAGAGTATTGCCTGGGTGATTGGATGAGTGCATGGGTAGTGCCCGAGTGAATGGATGAGTGCATGCATAGTGACTGGGTGAATGTATGAGTGCAAGGGTAGTACAAGTGAGGGAAACAAGAACCCCTTGAACAGTAAATAGTTCAATTCCTACGACAGGGTAAAAATATATGACGAAAATAACTCCTAGGCAATAAATATAACAAGCAGTATATACAACAAATAATATAGGGAGACCCAAAGGAAAAACGATACCAAAATATACTTTTTAATAGTGCATTGCTAAAAATTCATATAAAGAAATTACATTCAAGTTATGATGACAACATATATTTATACATTCAAATAAAAGAATTAAAAAGTGGCAAATTCTTTAGATTTTTCGACGCACATTTCGGCGTTCACAACGCCTTCTTCAGGAAATACAGCACTTATATCTGAAAATTAAAAAATACATACTCAGTGTCCAAACTAAAATATTGATTATGTTTGGTGAGTGCATGTGTAGTGCCTGGGTGATTGGATGAGTGCATGGGTACTGCCTGCATGACTGGATGACTGCAAGAGTATCGCCTGGGTGATTGGATGAGTGCATTGGTACTACCTCATTAAATGGATGAGCGTAAGGGTAGTGGCTTGGTGATTAAATGAGCACATGTGTGGTGCTTGGGTGATTGTATGAGTGCAAGTAGGGTCTGGGTAATTGGATGAGTGCTAGGGTAGTGCCTATGTGATTCCCTGTTGGACCTGCTGTTGCCGTGGTCTCTCTCCTGCACTTGGATTTTCCCTTGCTACCACAGCTCCTCGCCGGACACGCTTCGCGGGTCCCGCTTCGCTGCGTGGTGCGAGGCGCTCTGTGAACTGAGGGGCTTTGTTTCCTGACATTGGACTTGGGAGTAAGGACAGGCAAGTTCAGGGCTGCGAGCGGACCCGCAGGGACTCTAACTTCCAGGAGTCCCTGCGTGAGGTCAACCCACAACACCTGGGTCGCTCTCCCTGACTGCCCCGCCCCCTGCCCCACCTCTTCTGCTTTATTTTTGCACTGTGATTCCGCTGCGCGGGAGCGCGCGGGAGGGCGCCGGGAGAAGCCCGGGACAAGGGCGGGACCGTCTGTAGCCGTCCGGGGCCGAAGGAGGCCGGGCTGGGCCAGCCCCCTAACACCTGTAGTTTAGTGGCCCGTGTCTTGCCACACGTTGGATATGGCGACAGAAGAGGAAACCCCGGGGAAAAAAGGTAGATTACGCAATGGGTCATTGGAGAATTATTTTCCTAAGAAGAGTGAGGGAGAAAAGGATTCTACCCTAGCAGAGCGTAGGGCAGAGCGGCGTCGCTCAGTTGAGAGCATGAAACATAGACCCCTCACTGATAGTTCCCTGCTTGAATTGACCCGGGAGGGAGGTTCTGTAGACTTGAGTGAGGATAACGCTAGTCAAGAAGGCGTTCCCCTATTGTTCCATGATTTTGTATCCACTCCCTGTTTGCCTTCGGATAACATTATAATTGTTTCTCCTACCCCTAGTCCAAGTCGCGTCACTGTCACATCTAAACCCAGGAAACAGAAACTTAAGCTTTTACTTGCGGCCCAGATCCACCGCCCACCACCT
The DNA here is from genome assembly GCF_964261635.1 of Lissotriton helveticus. Taxonomy (NCBI): domain Eukaryota; kingdom Metazoa; phylum Chordata; class Amphibia; order Caudata; family Salamandridae; genus Lissotriton; species Lissotriton helveticus. The sequence continues at coordinate 1,075,084,701 of NC_136059.1, forward strand.
AGTAAAAAAAGGAGGAAACATAGGGTGGCACCAGGTAAAGCCAAAACCCCGCATACTGAGTTTGGTAAAGGGGCAAAAAAACCCATTTTAACTGAGATTACCCCAGCAGTGGAACAGGATTTTACACCAGCAGTAGTACCACCATTGGTTCACAGACTACTTGAAGTAGCTATACAGACAGTGGTTCCTGATAGCAACACTAGAGCTACAGCAGCTGTTACTTCACCTCCCCCCACATTGATAGGGAACTTGGAGTTTTTGTTGAGATCTCTCCTTTTACCTATTAATGAGTCCATTAAAAAGGTGGAAATCAGACTGACCATATTGGAAGCCGCCATAATTAGCATGGCCACTCTGACTAAAACCCAGGGGAGCGGGGTGGCGCATCTTACACCCTCGATAAGGCCCCCTCCTACCTCAGTTCAAAAAAATCCACCCGCCCTAGCTCAGCCGGCCAAGCAAACTCTACAGTCCCAGGGTAGAGTTGACCTTTCCTCTCAAAACCCACCGCCTTCAAAACAATTACAGTCACCAGAAATTGAATTGGGTGATGCCCCAAACAAACCAATCTTAAAGGCCCTGACAAGTAACAAACAGAATGTCCAAGGGGAAGGTAGAAATAATAGAATACCACATAAAAAGGTCCCACAAGTGGAGATTCCCCCAGAAGCAGTGCCCTTCGTGGTGGTCTTGACTGGGGTCCCTCAGTTAGCAGAAAATAAGAAGGAGGGATATGTAGACCTCAAGAATAAAATTATTCATTGGTTGAGAACGTACAGGCCGATAGCGCCCAATAAAGATGGGGATATAGTCCATGTTAGACGGATCAATTGGCTGGGGAGTAGAACTAAAAATATAGAGGGGGATCTAGTGGTGGTCAATTTTAGAGATCCTCGGGCTGTCGATTATATTTTAAACTGGCCACCAGGAAACGGGGAAACTTGCATCATTCCACGGGCCTTAACACACTTTTATCCCAGGTCAGAGGCTACCCTTTTTAAATATCCAAATAAATTTCAATCCTATAGGCCTTCTCTTACCTTGCCCTACAATAACAAGTATCCCCAGTATAGGCAACATTTTGCCTTGGTGCCTGACCAGCACCTTGCCTGGTCTACGGTCCCTTATAGACATACGATGAACCATGACACCAGGATGAATCATCTGAGACCTTTCACCCCGCTGGACACTTACAATCGGTTTTCTCAGCTCTCTGGGCTGGAAGACTGCGATTGAAGTTCAGTGCTCGGGGGGGAGATAAGTGAACTCCCCGGGGAGGAGGCCCCACGACGACTCTGTGGTAGTATAGATACAGGGGAAGTTAGTCCACTTTCAGCTCAAACTGTTATTACCAACAACATTACTGAGGCTTCTATGCCAGCTAGGCCTTTGACTAGCATGGTTGGTCGTCCTGCAACCCCTATTCCCTTGGCACAGGAGGGGGGGAGCTGCATGACCATGGTGGATAATGAGGGTGTGAATGGGGAGGGATACACCATAGTGCCCAAAGGACGGCGGGTAATAAACCTCCTTTCTTGGAACATCGCGGGGTTAAAAAGGAAGTTGGAAATTCCAGAGTGGCACACGTTCATTGAGAGGTTTCATGTTTGCCTGTTTCAGGAAACTTGGGGCCTATCTCCGTTACACAAATCGGGGTATACCACCCACTTTTTGCCAGCAGTAAGCAAGGGAAAGGGTAGACCAGCGGGGGGCCTCATGGTCTGGATTAAAATAGAACTGGATTGGGTGGTCACACGCCACATCTTGGAGTGTAATGATATACTCCACCTCTCCTGTAGAGGCAAGGTGGAGGGTAGTAGGCTTGACCTTTTCAATGTTTACGCTAGAGGGGCCCCTGGGGACTCTGCCTCCTTGATTTTAACAGCTCTGGACTCCGCCTTAGCTAATTGCCCGTCATCAGCAAAAATCATCGTGGGGGGTGATTTCAACTGTACGTTTGAACCCCTCCCCGGAGATGACCCCTTGGGTATTGAAGAGGAGGATTCAAAATGGTCCATCCCAACCTTATCCCTGCCCCCCATTAGGAAATGGTCAGCTAGGGCAATTCAAATCAATGCACTGACTAGGGACCACAAGTTAAGAGCCCTCAACGGCAGGACTATATCCGATCAGGCAGGGGCACTGACCTTCAATAGACTTACTGGGCCGTCCCGAATTGACTACATCCTAATGGATGTTAGTTTTTGGGCAGACCTTATTGACATGGAGGTCCTCCCAAGTCAGGATAGCGACCACAATCTGCTGTGTTGCAAGTTTAATTGGGGTACCCTTAAAGATAGGAGGGTGAATGTCACCCTAAAAACATTTAAAGAGGTTATCCCATATAACAACAATCGCAGACTGAAATGGGATAAGGCTAAACTTAAGGAGGATGATCTAGGGGCCATTAAATCTTTGGTAGAGGGCTTGTCTTCTGATTTGGAGGTCTGGGTCGGTGAAAACCAGATTAGCAGGCTTCCATACCCCTCCCTCGACCTAGTTTATAAAGCCACAATAGACCATGTTGGTCAATTTTTTACCTCGAAAGGGAAAAGTAATAGGGTTACTGTTACACCCCCCACTCTTAATAAACCTTGGTATACAGATCAGTGTAAGGGCAAAAGAAAAAAAAACCTGACAAAAGCCCAGATTTCTGGGGATCCTTTGCTGGTTAGAGCGGCCAGGAAGGATTACCTAAAAACATTATCACAGGCCAAACGCGAGTGGGAGGAACAGCATTGGCAGGACCTATCCAATGCAGTGAGTAGTAGGAACCCGAACCTTTTTTGGGATCTGATCAATAGAACTAGGCAGAGGAAATCGCAACCATTGGCTGCACACATAACTAGTCAGCAATGGTTTGATCATTTCTCATCCCTATATGGAGGCATTGAGGAAACAGTCAGCCCTGGGGCAGACAGTTTGTGTGACGGGGATTCCCTAGGGGTGGACGACCTTCCATTTACAACCACAGAGGTAGTGATAGCGATCAGACATCTCACCCCCAAGAAAGCAGCCGGGCAGGATGGGATTCCTGGAGACCTGTTGATAGCGGAGCCACAGGCTTGGGCCAAATTAATAGCCACAATAATGAATTTGATTACCAGGGGTCACCAGGTGCCAGATTCTTGGAAGGGGGCAGAGGTAGTAACCGTGTTCAAGAAGGGGGCAAGAGATGACCCTGCGAACTACAGACCTATCAGTCTGATAGATATAATTCAGAAAGTGGTTGGCAGGGTCATCATTTCAAGAGTAGGAGATTGGATGGAGGAGGCCAGTATTCTTTCCCACCTACAAGCGGGTTTTAGAAGAAAGGTAGGCACGATGGACCAGGTCTTACGCTTTTTTGTTATCTATTGGAAGGCAGTTACCATCAAGAAAGGCAGTTTATATATGGCCTTCATAGATCTCAAAACGGCTTTCGAACTGGTCCCCCGTGCTAAATTATGGGAAATCCTTGGAGAGATGGGTTTTCCCAGTGGTCTCCAGAACCTAATCGTAAAGCTCCACGAGGGGAATTACGCGAGGGTCAGATGGGGATCCCAGGGACAGTTAACAGATAGGGTCCCTGTGACGAGAGGAGTACGCCAGGGCTTTGTTATGGCTCCGACCCTTTTCTCCCTATTCGTGAATGGAGTGGTGGACCATCTGAAGGGGGAGGAGGCGGATGCCCCATCCCTGGCGGGGGAGAGAATCCCCACTTTACTCTTCGCCGACGACACCATATTAATCTCCAAATCCCCAGTGGGTCTGCAAAAACTCTTGAACCGGTTTAGCTCCTTCTGTACCATCCGAGGCTTAACCATCAATACCTCGAAAACTAAATTGATGGCATTTTCCCCCTCTAAAAGATTCAAAAATAACTTCTTGCTCAATGGTGTTCCTCTAGAGCTGGTCGAGTCTTTTGACTATCTTGGTGTCCGGATAAACAGTCGCATGACCTGGAAGGACCATTTGGCCAAAATGTTACTCAGTCACCAAAGAGTATCTGGGGTGACTTTGAGGGAGTTCCGTGAATCATGTAGTAAACCTGTCTCCCCTGCCATGGCCATCTATGAGGGTCAGATTCGACCTGCGGCATTATATGGCTCCGAACTTTGGGGGTTTGAAAATGTTTCTGAGCTATCGACAGCGGAAAACAATTTTCTAAGGAAGGTGGTGGCTCTTCCTACTTCCACCCCACTGATCCCCTTGAGACTAGATCTGGGCAGAAGAGCACTAAAGGACTTAGTAAGGCTACGCCCGTTGCTCTTTTGGACTCGTTTAAGAAGAACTGAGGAGCTTGCAAAATATGCTGAAGGGTTGGACGATCTCCTTCTACTGGATACGGGTAAAAAAATAGGGTGGTTGAATAAATTGAAAGACCTGGCTCTTAACCTGGGGCTAAGGGATGCATGGGAGTCACAATTGCCGCCACCCAAGGAAGTGATCAAAAAGCTATATTGGGACTGGGTACAGAGTAATGCGCTGAGGGTTACGGATGGGGGCGCACTCACGGACCAATTTTTGTTATTTAAATGTGTGAGAAAACTGGAGCCCTTCCTTGACCTGATAACCAAACCTTTAGATCGAGCGCTATATCTAAAATTGCGATATGGGACGCTTCCGGTGCATGATTTCACGGTGAGGTGGTCAAACTCTGGTGCCCCCCTGCGTTCATGCCCTGGCTGTGTAGCACCAAAGGAGTCTGTGGCCCATCTATTTTTTGCCTGCCCAGCTTACAAAGGGGCGCGGAAATTTTGGTTGAAACCTGTTTGCAGGGAACTGGGGTTGAGGTGCCATAGCCAGGCACTACGTGTACTTTCTACGGACTCTTCATCTTCCAGCATGATTTGCGGGGTGGCAAAATTCTTGGGTAGTGCGTGGATGACGCGCTCCCGTTTACTGAAATTGCATTCGGGGGGACCTACGGTCTGATGCTGTATCTGCTGATAGCAAACTAGTGACTGTGGTGCACCTCTTTCTTTTATTGTATTTTAATAATTTTTCTGGAGAATTGGAAATGTATATTGCATATGTATTCTTTTATGGTGATTAATTTGCCGAATAAAGATATTGACTGGATTGGCTGAGTGCATGGATAATGCCTGGGTGATTGGTTGAATGCATGGATAGTTCCTCAGTGATTGTATGAGTGCATGTGTAGTGCCTGGGTGATTGGATGAGTGCATGGGTAGTACTTGGGTGACTAGATGTGTGCATGAGTAGTGCCTTAGTGAATGGAGGAGTGCAAGGACAGTGCCTGGGCGATTGGATGATTGCGCGAGTAGTGCCTGAGTTAATAGATCATTGCATGAGTAGTGCCTGAGTGAATGGATGAGTGTATGGTAGTCACTGGGTGATTGGATGGGTGCCTTAGTAGTGACTGAGTGAATGGATGAGTTCAAGGATAGTTCCTGAGTGAACTGATAAGTGCAAAAGTAGTGCCTGAGTGAATGAATGTGTGCATGAGTACTGCCTGGGTGATTGGGTGAGTGCATAGGTAGTGCCTTGGTGATTGGATGAGTGCCTGGGTAGTGCCTGAGTGATTGGATAAGTGCAAGGGTAGTGCCTGGGTGATTGGATGTGTGTATGGTTAGGGCCTGGGTAAATGATAAGTGCAAGTGCTGTGCCTGGGTGATTGCATGACTGCAGGTGTAGTGCCTGTGTAAGTGGTTTACTGCAAGTGGAGTGCCTATATTAAAGAAATAGTGGATGTGCAGTGCCTAGGTGATTCCATAACAGCATTGTAAGTGAAAGCATGTCTCCTTGGGTACCACCTGGGTGACTGGATGAGTGCCTGCGTAGTGGCTGGGAGTTTGGATGAATTGAAGTGCAGTACCTGAGTAATTGTATGACTGCCTAGGTAGTGGCTGGGTGATTGGATGAGTGCAACTGTTGTGCCTGGGAGAAGGGATGAGTATGTGAGTAGTGACTCGATAAATCAATGTAGTTTTAGTGGATGAGGTGTCTTATAGCTTAAGAGTGATATACAAGGCGTAAACGGTTTTTGTACCAGATATAAGTGAACACTGAGCTAGGCTGTAGCTATGCTATAGCGCATTTAGCTACTCGCTTAAAAATGAAAAGATGCAGGTTGATGTTTTAGTCAGCCTTGTGCACTCATAGAAACCTATGTGCACAATTATGCATCCAGCCAGACTTAAATCCAAGACAACTAAGTAGAAACGCAGACGGACACTGAAACACCCAGGGCTCGATTCCGAGCTCGCTCGGAAGTGCACCGAATGCGATCCAGCTGAAAAAAGTACGAGCCGTACGTGGGTTTTCCGCCAACTCGTACAGCTGTACAAGCGAGCAAGTATGATGCGAGCAACGCGAAATTTACGGACCAAATCGTTTGTGGTCCAAGCCGCTCCATACGTCTCGTCCGTAAGCAAACCGTGCCGTGCAATGGATGCGATTTACGACCGAGCCAGTATGATGCACGCTTCGGACAGTCGGTTTGAGGGGAAGTTTCCGGCTCGCAAAACTTCCGGGACGTTGCCTTTGTGGGTCCGCATTGGACCCCTGTCACCCGCAGCCTTACGACTCGAACGTTGGGTCTCCCCAACACAGGCATATACAGTGCAGATGGCACCGACGTGTAACCACTATAGGGGGCGCCTTTGTGTGAGACGTGCCCATTCAGTCAATGGGAGCCCATGTACGCGTCGTACGACCGGCTCCCATTGACTTCTATGGGAGTTAGACCGAACCGAATCTGGCAGCATGCGGCCGCATCGTACTCGCTCGGTCGGACTGCAGGAGTCCGGCTCGGTCGGAAAATACTCCAGTCCTGGCTCGGTTGGAGAGCTTTCCGACCCAGATCGGAATTGGGCCCTTAGTGTGCTAGTTAGAGAAGTACTACAGACTGGCACAACTGAAGTGTATTTTGGGGTAATGAAGGCAGCTTGTCACATACTTATATATCCTAATACTCACTAATAGATCAAAGAGGCAATCTATGCAGGTCTTTACAGACACATTCAGACAATCACATATCACATAAAGATCGACAGTGGTTTAGTAAAAGATTTGCGTACACATGGAATCACTGCCTGAGATAGCAACTGAAACACTATTGAGATGTCTGCTAAACAAGTGACACTTTCCAGTTTACTAGGCAGAGAAATAGCCCTGCATTATGTCGCACGCTTGGTATACTTGAAGTTGGGCATGTCGTTTTTCAGGAATAGCTGTCTTATCACTTAAAAGTACTATACAAGGTGAAGACTGTTCTTGTGCCACATTTAAGTGACCACTGAGCTAGGCTGTAGCTTGGCCATAGCACAGGGAGCTACTCGATTACAAATGAAAATATGTACTTTGATGTTTCAGGGAGCTATATGCACTCATAGAAACCTGTGTGCTCAATTATACATCCAGCCTACACCCACACTTAAACCAGAGATAGCTAAGTAGAAAAGCAGACAGCCACTGAAACACCTCATGAGGTAGTTAGAGAGGCATGCAAAGATTTACTCATACAGAAAGCCACTAGTGATGTGCATTTTGGGGTGATTAAAAGCAGTTTTTCACACACTTAAATAACCCAATACTCACTAGTATTTCCAGTAGGCAATATTTGCTGGACTTTACAGACACATTCAAACAATCACATATCACATAAAAAGAGACCGTGATTTAGTGAAAGATTACATACACATGGAATCACAGCCCCAGATAGCAACTGAAACACTCACTGAGATATCTGCTAAACAAGTGACACTTTCAGGTTTACTTTGCAGAGAAATAGCCCTTCGATTATGTGGTGTACTTGAGCTTGGGCAGGTAGTTTTACTGGTAGAGCTATTTAATCACTTAAAAGTGGTACACAAGGTGAAAACTGTTCTTGTACCACATTTAAGTGAACACTAAGGTAGGCTGTAGCTAGGCCATAGAACAGGGAGCTACCCGCTTAAATTGTAAAAGATTGTCACGAGGTGCCAGCTGCAATCACGGCGAGGGAGGAAAAAGGTGATGATTTTCCACACTATATCTCACCCCTCCTTTCTTTACAGTCTGAAACACCCTCTGATGTCCTCTTGGTCTTTAAGAATCTGAATGTGCAAGATCATGGTACAGCCCACCTTCCTGGAACTCTACACCCTATAGGCCCTGACGTTCAAGCCTCCAGGATGAAAACAAGGCCAGAGGAAGAAGACGATGCGCAAGCCAACCGGCAGGATAGGAACTCGGAGTCACCAGCCAGCCTTCCCACTACAGTTCGTGGAGCCACAACACACGTCGGGAGCAGAGCCCAGGACGCGATCCTCGAGAGGGAACCAAGACCGCTCAAGAAGGCGCTGGACCTGACCCGGCACTACGAAGAAGAGAGCCACGCTCCCGGAGGAGCATGGCTGCAGCAGGTACGTGCCTGCCTCGGGAGTAAATTCAGCAGAGGTCCTACGGGTGGGAAGTCTGTAAAACATGTGGAGGGAGGCTCATAAACACCACAAGTGGTGTGCTTTACTCCCTCACTGCCCTTCCCAGTTCTCCTTAGGTCCACCTGGACTGTTATCCTAATGAAGGTCTTTTTGAGATGAAGAACAGACTGAATCGACTACTGATGGAAGTGGAATCACAATCTGGATCTTCATAAGGCTGTACCCAAATAAAGACCTACCTGAGAGAAAGAGAGTTATATTAAAATAAAACTGTGACTTATTGCTTAACGCTTATGTGCAGAATTAATCAATAAATACCATTTGTACCATAGTCATCGTACTCCTGCTTCTTATTGGCTCACACATGGTGGAGAATGCGGGCAGACAAACTCCATAGACAGTATGGAAAACCTCATACAACAACTGATATCAGGACAGCGGAAGCTATAATGGGCCGTCGAGAAGCAGATGACATCGGCCAGGCCGACCGCGAAATGCTCAAGGAAACCATGTATCACCAAGTAGAAGGCATACAGAGGGTCGCTGTCGAGCAACTGCAGCTCACGACCCAGATGCAGAATCGCACTGGAGGGCAAACAAACAGTCCCCATATCGCCCTGCAGAAATACCTCCCAGGAGAGAATCCGGGTGTGTTCTGTACTAACTTAGAACGCGCGGCACGTGCTTGTGGATGGCCCACCGCCATGTGGCCCTTCTTTCTGGCTCCTTTGTTGACCGGTGAGGCCCAAGCCTCTTATCAAGTGGCCAATCCTACAGGGAGCACCTCATAAGCTGAAGTGAAAGAGATAATCCTGGACCATCTTGGTATCGATCCGGAAGCATACCGGGTCAGATTTAGGAGAGAAAAAGGGGCACCTGGGGACAACCCCAAAACGTTATACTTTAAACTGAAAACCGCTGCTGATAAGTGGCTCAAACCACAAGAGCGGTCCAAGGAGGAAATCATGGAATCAGTATATCTGGAACAATTCTTAGAGTCCCTGCCATACCCCACACAGCGCTGGTTGAAACAGCATTCCCACCTGATGTAACCCAAGCAGTAGACATGGCTACCACTTTTGCTCGGGCTCAGTCCCGGCCTCTAACAGACACTGATAAACAGTGCACAACTATGTCTTCGCAGAAAACCGAGAAAGAGTCCCAGAGATCTGTCTCTGAAGCACCTCGACCACGCTCTCGACCTGAAACAGCAATATCCAAGGGACCACAATGTTATGATTGTGGGGAGTGGGACCATATTGCTTGGTTTTGCCCCCTCAAAAAGCCAACAGAAGAACCAATAGACGTGAGCTGTATTCCGCCCACAGTCCTGTATACTGAAGAAATGGGCCCCTGTTTTTACGTGAGTGTATAAATATATGGGAAATCCATAAGAGCCCTACTAGACTCAGGGTGTCGAGAATCCATTATCCGGAAATCCCTGGTACCCTCCTCTGCTCTTCCTGCTAAAGAACACGTACCCATAAGGTGTGTTCATGGAGACGTCCACACCTATCCAGTTGTTTACCTCCCTGTTCTCCTACCAGGTGGGAAAACACTCCAGGCCAGGTGAGGCGTATTACCAAAGCTCCCAGAAGATCAGATCCTGGGTCTAGATAATCCCCTGTTCTTACAACTGCTAAAAAAAATCTACAGACCCCAGTTCCCTTTTTCCTAACCAAACCACTCTCCTGTTATGTTATGTTAAAATAATTTTATATAGCACACGGCTACTCCAGGGAGTGTCCCGGCGCTTTAATAAAAACTAAGAGACAGACATCGGGGGCAAAAAGGGACCAAGCAACGGACCTACTGGACAAAGAGACAGGACTTTAGCTCCCTCCTGAAACCCAATAGACTTGTGTTGAGTCTCATTGACACTGGCAGGGAGTTCCAAAGCTTGGGAGCCAGATAGCGGAAAGAGCGTCCACCAATCCTGGCCCGTCTAATTGATGGAACTTGAGCCAGAGCCAAGGAAGCTGACCTTAGCGTCCTCGTAGGCAGATAGAATGCCAAATGATTTCTTATGTATTTAGCTCCTGTGCCATGACGCGCCTTGAAGGTCAGTGAGAGAGCCTTAAAAGTCACTCGTTTTTTAATAGGGAGCCAGTGAAGATTTTTTAATAAAATAGTCGCACTAGTTCTGCGATGAAGCCCGTAAATGGCTCTAGCAGCAGCATTCTGCACGACCTGCAGGTGAGAAAGAAGAAGCTCCGGCAGGCCCAGGTAAAGAACATTGGAATAGTCCAAACGTGAACCAATGAGCGCCTGGACCGTAACCTTTTGATGGCAAAAGGCCAACAAAGGAAGACATTTTCTCAGCATCTTAATAATACCGAAGCATTTGCCAACAAGACCCAAGACCTGAGGCTTCAAGGTAAGACCGTCGTCTATCTGAACCCCCAGATTCTTGGCCCTGGAGGACACAGCTGCGGGGGGGAAACATAGCCGGCGGCCACCAGGACTGCCATCTAGGGTCGGCGGGACAGCCAAAAAACAGCAGCTCCGACTTGTCGGAGTTGCATTTCAGGCTGTGCCGTTCGAACCACTCAAAAACGGCTCCCAAACAGCCTCTGATCTGCCCCCCATCGAAGTCTGACCCCTTCTGACTGGTAAAAAGAAGCTGGGTGTCATCAGCATAGGACACGATCTGGGCACCGAAGGACTCCGCTAGAGCTGCCAGGGGTGCCATATAGATGTTAAACAACGTAGGGCTCAAAACAGAGCCCTGAGGCACCCCTACCTCAATAGGTGGCATCTCAGCGGAGAACGGAGGGGCCCAGACCATTTGCCGGCGGCCGGCTAGAAAGGACCTAAACCAGTTAAACACCGCTCCCCGCAGCCCAATCTCCCTGAGTCAAGCTCCCTCTCCTCCTCACTCAAGCTCCTTGGTTAAGTGACAGGAGCTTTCGATATAGTCAAGAAAGCGATCCCACTCTACAACATGCATGGACACAGGTTAAACAAACCTCTGCAATACAAACACCTGTCTATCCTTGCTTTCATATTTCTAATGGCCTTCTATGTAGATCGGAGAGTGAAAAAGCTTCCCCCAGTTATTAGTACCCCAACCCTTTAGAGAACAGATATTGTTCTTTGCGCACACACACTTATTAGCCAGAAACAGGGGTACACAGAAGACGACGCAGATGGTTCTACAGAAATTTTGCTGGCCAGGGATATATTCACAATTCACCAAATATTGTCAGGAGTGTGAGGTATGTCAGCGTAAGAACCCATACAAACCACCTGCTGTTCCCTTACAGCCCCTCCTGATCGTAGGGAATCTCTTCGAGCGTGTTGGGATGGACGTGATAGGCCCCCTTCCTCACACAAAAAAGGTAATCTATATGCATTAGTCATTGTAGACTAGGCAACCCGTTACCCCAAAGCTTTTCCCCTACGAACACCTACAACTTCCAACATAAGCGACAAACTAGTTGAGCTGTTCTCACGAGTTGGGTTTCCTAAAGAGATACTTACCGACCAGGGGACCCCCTTTGTTTCACGTTTAATGTACCAAGTCTTGATATCTCGCACATAAAGACCTCAGTATACCATCCGCAGACCGATGGTCTTTGTGAAAGGTATAATGCCACCCTGAAACACTTTCTAAAAAAGATGCTTACTACCGAGGGTCAAGAATGGGATATGCTTCTCCCCCTAGCCCTCTTTGTTATCCGTAGCCAACCACAAAGCAGTCTAGGTCGTTCACCTTTTGAGCTACTTTTTGGGAGACGTCCGCGAGATCTCCTCCAGCTCACTAAAGAGGCATGGGAACAAGAAAAACAAGAGGAGACACCCTCCTTTCTTTAGTATACCTCGGCCTTACGCACCCGAATTCACAAGCTAAGAGATTTTGCTGACGCCAACCTTGAAAAAGTTCAAACAAAGCAACAGTTCTTCTATAATAAGGGGAAGAAGTGGAGACAGCTAAAAGTAGATGACTGGGTTTTGGTTCGACTACCCTCCAATTTAACTAAGGTCCACTCAGTGGAAGGGACCTTTTCGCATTATAAGGAAGAAAGGACGCACTACCTACCTCGTGCAGTTATCAGCTAAGAAGTCCCAAATGTATTATATTAATCTTCTAAAGAAGTGGCTCGGTCCAATACCAAAAAAATGTACATCTCACACACACCCCAAAAGAGCATGAAACCACCCTGGGACAATTAGTTATAAACGAAACATTGTCAGACCCTCAGAAAAATGCCTTGCATACGATTCTTCAACCATTTTCTTCTCTCTTTTCTGACTATCCCGGAAACACCAGTCTCGCTGAACATGCCATATCCACTCCACCGGGTAGAACCATCAAGCAAAGACCCTACTGCATATCAGCGGCAAGACGACATGCTATTAACATAGAGGTAGACAATATGTTAAAAATGGGAGTGATACAACCCTCCCAAAGTGAGTGGTCATCCCCCATAGACCTCATACCAAAGCCTGACGGTTCTGTGCACTGTTGCATAGATTTCAGAGCTGTCAATGCTATATCTGTTTGACGCCTATCCTTTACCGAGAGTGGACAAGCTTATCGAACGGCTTGGAGATGCAGTATATATTACCACCTTGGACCTCACAAAGTGGTATTGGCAGGCGCCCCTAAAGAAAGAAGACCGGGAAAAGACAGCATTTTCAACCCCCACAGGTCATTACTAGTTTACTGTCCTCCCTTTTGTGCTCCATGGGGCACCTGCCACCTTTCAGAGGCTCATGAATATAGTACTCTCAGAACACCAAGAATACTCAGCAGCTTACCTTGACGACATAGTTATATACAGCCCCAATTGGGAGAAACACCTACATGACTGCCAGGAGGTTTTCTTGGCCCTTCAACAAGCGGGCCTCCATGTTAATGCAAAAAAATCCCATGTTGGTTACCAACGAGTCAAATATCTTGGATGCCTTCTGGGAAATGGGATTATCGAACCACAGAGTGAAAAAATCAAGGCGGTAATCGATACCCCCTTCCCCTCCACAAAGAAAGAGGTCTGGGCCTTTCTCGACCTTTTGGGTTATAATAGGAGGTTTATACCCCGCTTTTCAGACATAGCCAGTCCCCTAACTGATCTCCTTAAACAACAGGTGAAAAACAAAGATCTCTCACACCCTTCCCCTGTAGCCCTTCGTGCATTTCAGGATTTGAAGAAAGCCATCACCACCGCACCAGTACTTAGGGCCCCTGATTTCTCCAAACCCTTTCTCCTCCAGACCGACGCCTCCAATCAGGGGATTGGAGCCCTCCTTGCCCAGACCTCCCTAGAAGGTGTTGATAACCCCATGCTGTTCTTCAGCTGCAAACTATTCCCCCGAGAGCAGAGGTACTCAATTATAGAAAAAGAGTGTTTAGCCATCAAGTGGGCTGTGGATAAACTCCGATATTACCTGGACCATGCACCCTTACTTTGGATGAGCCCCAATAAAGGACATAATCCTCGAGTCCTCCGATGGTTTCTCTCCCTACAACCTTTCTTATTTGAAGTGCGCCATCAGAGGGGGCTTGAGAACGCTGACTTTCTTCCTGTGTGCCTATGTTCCCCCGCCTGATCTGTTATCCTAAAGGAGTTCTTCTTTTTCCTTTATTTTAATTGGTTTGCTGCATGAGTCCCTCCTTTACTTCCCGGTGATATTGAGTGGAATGACGAGACGAAGAAAAGACTGAATTGACTACTGATGGAAGTGGAATCACAATCTGGATCTTCATACGACTGTACCCAAATAAAGAACTACCTGCGAGAAAGAGAGTTCTATTAAAATAAAACTGTGACTTACTGCTTTACCCTGATGTGCAGCATTAATCAATAAATACAATTTGTACCATAGTCATTGTACTCCTGCTTCTTATTGGCTCGCAAAGATGCACTTGGATGTTTCAGTGAGTTATATGCACTCATACAAACCTATGTACCCAATTATACATCCAGTCTACAGCCAGACTTAAATCAGAGATACCTAAGTAGAAAAGGAGACAGACACTGAAACAACTAGTGAGGTAATTAGAGAAGCATACAAAGATTCACTTACACTGACAGGCATAACTTATATGTATCTTCTATCAATCAATCAATCAATCAATCAATCAATCATGGCATTTGTAAAGCGCACAACCTACCTGTGAGGGTCTCAGGTGCTGAGGGGGGAGAATGATTCTACCGTTCGAACAGCCAGGTCTTGAGGAATCCCCTGAAGGTCAGAAGGTCCTGGGTCTGCCGCAGGTAGATGGGGAGGGTGTTCCATGTCTTGGCGGCAAGGTGGGAGAATGATCTGCTGCCGGCGGTCGCTCTTTGGATGCGGGGGACAGTGGCGAGGGTGCGGTTTGCGGAGGGGAGCTGGCGGGTGGGGGTGTAGAAGCTGAGTCGAATGTTGAGGTACACTGGTCCGGTGTTGTGGAGTGCCCTGTGTGCGTGGGGGAGGAGCTTGAAGGTTATCCTCTTGTTGACAGGGAGCCAGTGCAGGGATGAGCCCGGGGGTACGCCGCAGTTGATCTCGGTGGCTTTGTAGCGGAAGAGGGGGAGGCGGATGCTCTGTGTTCTGCTTGAGAGGAAGGAGGTGGTACAGCCCAGGGCCTTCTCTTGGATTCTGGTGATGTAGAGGCGTGTTCGTAGTGTGCTGTGGCAGACTGTGTCGAAGGTGACTGACAGGTCCAGGAGGATGAGGGCCGCGGTTTCTCCATTGTCTAGCAGGGTCCTGATGTCATTGGTAGCGGCGATGAGGGCGGTTTCGGTGCTGTGGTTGCTGTGGAACCCGGACTGGGAAGGGTCTAGGATGCTGTTCTCCTCAAGGAAGGTGGTCAGTTGCTTGTTGACGGCCTTCTCGATGACCTTCGCTAGGAACGGGAGCAGGAAGATGGGTTGGAAGTTCTTGAGGTCCTTGGGGTCCGCCTTGGGTTTCTTGAGTAAGGCGTTGATCTCTGAGTGCCTCCAGCTCTCTGGGAAGGTCGCAGTCTCGAAGGAGAGGTTGATGGCTTTCAGGAGGTGGAGTGCGATGGTCCTGCTGGCTTTGTTGAAGATGTGGTGTGGGCAAGGGTCTGACGGGGATCCGGAGTGGACAGTTTTCATGATGTTGATGGTATTGTCATCGTTGATGTTAGTCCAGGAGAGCAGGCGGTTGGTGCAGATGGTGATCGTGGATGCGGGGGTCTCAGTGGTTGCCGGGGCGGCCGTGGCGTTGAAGCTGTTGTGGATGTCTGCGATTTTATGGTGGAAGAAGGTGGCCAGCGAGTTGCATAGGTCTTGCGAAGGTGGGATGTTGTTGGTGTTGGAGCTGGGGTTGGAGAGTTCCTTCACGATGTTGAAGAGCTCTTTGCTTTTTATGTGCGTTGTTGTCCAGGCGGTTTTTGAAGGAGGCCCTTTTGGCGGATCTGATGAGGTGGTGGTGTCTGCGTGGGGTGTTCTCGTGGGTTGCGTAGCTTTCTGGTGTTTGTTCACGGATCCAGTTCTTTTCCAGTTTTCAGCAGGTTTGCTTGGTGGCCTGGAGGTCTTCGGTGAACCAGCTGGCTTTCTTGCTGGTGTGACTGTTGAAGGGCTTCTTAAGTGGGGCGAGGGTGTAGGCGCAGTCGTTGATCTACTGTCTGAAGTTGCGGGCGTCGTCATCGGGGTCGGTCGGGTCTGCGGGTGGGCTCCTTGTGAGTGTGGTGGATAGCTGGTCTTCGGTGACTTTGCTCCAGCAGCGGCGCGGCATCTGTTGGGTGCGGTTGTGCGTGGTGGGTTTCCGGAAGGTAAAATGGATGCAACAGTGTTCGGTCCAGTGGAGCTCGGTGGTGTGGTTAAATGAGACGTGATATCTTGTGGAGAAGATGGGGTCCGGCAGAGTGGGTGGGTGTTGTGATGAGTTGTCTGAGTCCAAGGTTGGCTAGGTTGTCAATCAGGGAGGTGAAGTTGGTGTCATTATTGTTATCGAGGCGGAAGTTCAGGTCCGGAGGAGGATATAGCCCGTTGAAGCGAGGGCGTGTGTGCTGATGAAGTCGGTGATGGAATCTCTGATCTGTGGTCAGGGTCCGGGGGTCTGTAGACGAGGGTTCCTCTGAGGGTGGTGTTGGCGTCGGTGTGGATCTGGAAGTGCAGGTGCTCAGCGGTGCTGAGGGTGTCATCGGTGTTCATCGAGACTTTGAGAGAGTTCCTGTGGACGATGGCAATTCCTCCTTCTACTCCATTGGTGGGGTCCTTGCGGGGGATCTTATAACCTTCCGGGATGGGTAGGAGTTCAGCCAGGTCTCCGTCAGGAAGGCAATGTCTGGGGTGTTGGAGTCATGTAGGTCCCAGAGTTCATCAGCGTGTTTGCGTGCGGAGCGGGTGTTGAGGAGGATACATCTGAGATTGTTGGGTTCTTTGGTGGGTGGGTTGACGGGCCGGGTGCTGGTGAAGCTGCACTTCCGGCAGGGGAAGGGTCCTTAGGTGCGCTTCGGGGCGGCCATGCAGCAGGTGCATGATCGTCTGGTGTTGAGTGCGTGGGAGGGTGCTGGAGTCATAGCAGTGACGGGTTTTGTGGCATTCACGGGGGCCAGGGGTTCTGGCGCTGGGCGCGGTCCACGCACGGACAGGCGCAGACGGGCTTACCTTAGACTCGCCTTCGGCACGCCAGTGGCACGGCCGTGCATCGGCCGCCATATGAAGGGAGGTGGGACGAGGCGGGAGTTAGGCGGCGAATGGGAGAGCAGGTGGCAGGGCCGCAGGGGACGCATCGGCGGGAAGGAAATGGGAGAGGCGAGGGATAACAGAAGGCAAAAAGGGTCACAGGGAAGTGAGGGAAAACAACACAGGGATACAGTAAACAGTGAACAAAGTAAAGGCAATGAGAAATAAAGCAACACAGGGATACAATAAACAGTGAGCAAAGTAAAGGCAGTGAAAAATAAAGCAAAAGCAAAATGCAACGAGATTCAGCAGGACCTGCCTACCTAGGCAGAGAGGAGCCTTGAACCTGCGGTAGCGATGGTGAGTTTAGCAGGGACACACCGTCCCCCTGGTGGAGCTGAGCAGTGAGGGCGAGCGTGAGGGGGGGCGACCTGCCTGAAGACAGGGTCAAGGTGCCAAGAAAGGCTGTTAACACACTTAAATAACCCAATATTTTTACAGGAACGTTTAGAGACCCATAGATATCACAAAGACAGACAATCAATTATGATCAAACATATATAGTCATAGAATATCAGGTCCTGCTAGGGACTCACACAGTTATTCACATATGAGTGAAAAAAACACACATTCAAGTCTAACATGTAATGCCCTTGTCAGGTTTTAAGCTAATCTTCTACAACATATGACTTTCCCCCGATGTACGTTGTAGCTAGTGTAGGGAGTATGCTCCTTTAAGTTAATGTCTGTGTAAGTAGGTATACGGGTGAGGGAGAGGGTGTGTGAGTAACTCTATGGGTGAGTAAGGGTGTCTGTGAGTAGCTGTATAAGCAACCTCTCACTCACCCATACATATAACTGAGTAATAAAGTGTATTGTCTGTAGTTATTAGGATGGGTGCTACCTACTTGTATGTGAACACACGTAGTTTGAAGATTGCATAAGTAATACATCCTCATGTAAACTAAATGTTTAAATTGTTAAAATATGTAATGTGACACTATATAATTTAGTGATGAATGTACTTTTTATATTTTTGTTTTCAGACATCAATATCTAGTTATGTACCTAAAATTACTATGCCAACAAAATGTCAGGGAAGAAAGAATCAGCATCACATAGGGAATTTCCTTTGGAACTAAGAAACAAAAGGGAGTAAATGCAGGAAAGATGTCAGAAGAGAAAAGGCTTGCTGGTAAGAGGACCAATACATTTCTTAAAATTGTTTGTACACAACTGGAAAAAATATAAAAAGAAGTAAAAAAAAGAAAACTATAACACCGAGTCCTAAAGCACCAATGTCTCTGATGTAAGAAGTGATTAAAAAAAGGAAAAACTTTAAGCAGTAGGCAGAGGCAGTTCAAGGAAATCAGTGGTAGGACATTCTGCGCTTGAGTAATTTGGAAATTGTTAGCATCCATGAAGAAGTGTAAAAGAAGAACACAGACAATCAGACATCAGAATATAGTGAAGGGTTAGTTTATAAGGTGTTTGCTCTGAAGAACAAACTATTTATCTTAGTTTTAAACCAAATGAAGACACTAGATAAAATAGTGTTATCTATGAGGAGACAGAACCATAAGAAAAGACTTAATAGAATTAACTTTTGCAAAATGTTTAGTGTGAATGGATAAATTTTTCAAGTCCTGAGCCTTTCTTTAATGAACAAGGCTATTTCCAAGCCAACACATTAGTGCATGCAGTTGAGGAATCTGGACAATGTTATAGGATGAAAAATGGTATTCCTGTTTCAAAGAAGATAATTGTACCTAGAAATGTTGAGGAAGACATTGCTGAAGAGATGCAAAGAAGGCGTAGACAGGCCCCTGTGTACAAATGGAACTGTAGTAGTGTTTGTTGTATTAGTCAACAATCAATTGATATATTGAGAAATTTCCTCCTATGTTTGCTTCCAGAAGTTTAAAAACGAAAATACGTACTTTGCAAGGATTAGATCCATGCACAGTAGGAAAGAATACTAATTTACAAGTACACTCACTAGCTTGCCCATCAAAAAAAGTGTGTCAAAGCAGCTTTCATCGTTTTAGAATGTTAGGCGTACACCATCCAATAAATAGCTTGTGTTAGAAGGCTTTATTATGTAAAAAGTCTTGCTCTATGTTTAGGAGAAATAAATAGAGCTTTTCTTAGAAGTACCAAAGGTTTATGATGATGCTGAATTTCATTTTTGGGGTTGAAAAGCAGTGCAGGGAAAATCAAAAGTTGGTAACAACAGGAGTTTGGGAACAGGACAGATTTATTAGTGTTAGTAATTTTGTAAAAGAGATTAGAAAGTTTAACGCAGTTTCTTCAGAGCAGCTAAACTGTGTTTGTATATGTTGTCGATGCACTCACTACAAAAACAAACTCGTAAGGTGGATGGGGGAAAACATGGCGGCCGGCTAGGTAGCAGGTCGCGGATGCTAGCGGCGGTGGCGGTGTCAGGCGGGGATGTTTGGCGGCAACTAGGCTAGTGCTTGCTATCGGGAGGCGCTTTTCACTTACTGGACGTTGCAAGCTGTTTTTGGCGTCTATCATCGAGCGGAGCTTTTAAATTCTAGTTTTGAAAATCTATCTCCCCTCGTCTCTACGGAGCGGATGGCGGAGATCTCTGTGCAGCCTACGGTAGAGAGTGAGGAGGCGGAGTCACGTCCTTCAGTGGAGCTGTGCTGCGGGAGCTGGGGAAGGGCGGCTCAGGAGATCGGCAGAGGACGCCGAATGATTGCTAGAGTCGGTATCCAACCCAGGAGAGGTCGGGGGAGAGGAGAAGAGTCTCTGGTGAAGGCGAAGGCTGCCCCTGGGATTCTGGAGGTAAAAGGTGCAGGGAGTGGGCTGGATTTACAGACAGCGTCTCTAGCGGATATTGACCTGGTGAAGGTGAGAGGAGGCTTAGAAGTGGCAGCCGGGCGTCCCAGATACTTACTAAGAAGCTTGCAGCCAGAAGATAACAAACTGGTTTTGGCTAATTCTAAACCCTTGCAAAGAAGTATTAAAAGGGGCTCAACTAAAGTAAATAAAACCAGTAAGCTAGGAGACTGTCTTCAGAAGAAGACCACGAGAAAAGAGAAACAAAAGGGGGCTGAACATAAGTTAGTTACAACCCCCTCGTTAAATTCTTACTTCAAGCCAGTTCCTAAAGTATTACTTCTGAAACCCGTATTAATAGCTCACAGCTCGCCAACAGTTCAAAACCCCACTTTAGTAGCAATTGAGGGTGGAAAGGTGGTGGGGTCCACAGACGGGGGGACTGAGGATTTAGACTGGACTACGCATTTGTCTCCAAACCCTTTTCAGGCTCTGGCAGACGAGATGGAGTCAGAGAAAGAAGAAGCGCTCTCTCCTACTATAGAGATATTAGACACCGAGAACCCCCCACAGTCGCAACAGCTAAATATGATATCAGAAGTGGAGGGTAAAATTTTAATAGGAGCAGTAGGAGGAATAACTAAAGATGCGATAGAAGGCGAGTCGGAGGTGGGGGGATTGGACGGACTTCTAACCTCTCAGGGTGTGCTGGACATCTGTCAGGCTAATTCTCTCCAGGAAGGCTTAGATATACCAGATAAATCGGTACTGACATTACTAAAAAAGCTGGATAGAGATATTCATATGGGTTTTGAAGCCTCAAAGAAAAATCAGGAGCGCATAAGTGCTTCATGCAGCCTCTTAGAAGATAAGTTAGACAAATTAAGCACTCGCACAGAAGTGATTGAATCAGAGATAAAGCTGATGCAGGGTAGAATTGTGGACAATCGTAAGGAAATTGAGGCTTTGAAATTTAAAGAACGAGAGACGGACGAGAGAATCGAAAGATTGGAGAATATGCAAAGGCGCAACAACCTGAAGATTCTAAAATTACCGGAAGGAAAGGAGGGGTCAGATTTAAAAAACTTTGTAGTACAATTGCTAAAGGTTGAATTAGAGTTAGAGGAATCGGAAGAAATGCTGTCACGAGACATTCAGAGAGTCCACCGGGACCCCTTCCGGTTGAATCCAAACCGTTCCAAACCAAGGAAAATATTAATTAATTTCCTTACATATAATCTAAAAGAGAAGATTTTAACGGCAGCCCTCAAGAAAAAGAATATAATTGTTGATGGAACTTTAGTAGACATCAGGTCAGATTTATCGCCAACCACAGCAAGCAGGCAATGGGAATTAGGGAAACGTATGGCGCCCTTGAGAGAAATGGGGGCGACTGTCCAACTAAAATTCCCTGCTTTCTTAAAAGTAATGTGGCGTAACAAAATGCATATGTTCCGTGCAGTTGAAGAGGTGGACGCCTTCCTGGACCAGTGTCGAGAAGTATAATAGTTAGATAGCATAGATTGCCGCTAAAACACTCACAAAAATAAGTCACAAGTTTTTCTCTTTCTTATGCACCGTCACTGTAGCATCCACTGGCCTAGGGTTAGGCCTTGGGAATTTTGGTTGGGTTTTCCAGGGGGAAAGGAGAGGGAGGAGATGAGGTAGGGGTAGGGTTGTTAGGGGGTAGGGGTAGCGGGGTGGTAAGGGGGGGATGGGAGGGGGGGGAAGTAGGAAAAGACGAAAAAACCCTCAGAAGCATTTTCGCCACCAAAAAGTAAAAGTAAGAGAACTATGGGATAGCTCATATGATTGGGGCTAAAATAAAGGAACTAAAGTTCCTCACATGGAATGTTAATGGTCTACGAGGAAAAACTAGAAGGCAGTTGATACTGAAATATTTGGAGGATTCCCATGCCCAGGTGATTATTTTGCAGGAAACCCATCTGACTGAAAAAGAAAGCAATGAGATTTTCTCTGCACAGAAATGGATTGCTAATGCTGTTTTTACTCCTCAAGACTTAGTAACTAAAGGAGTGGCAATTTTGTTTAGGAAAGGGGTTGACATTGTTCTGGAAGAGAAGCTAGTAGATAAAAGAGGAAGATGGGTGATTGTTAAGATAAGAGTGGCTGGGGAAGCTCTGGTAGTAGCGGGGTACTATGGACCTAATGTTGATGATCCTTCGATCTTAAATAACTTGACAACTGAATTGTTGGATTTCTCAGGAAAATTAATTCTGCCCGGGGATTTCAACACAGTGTTAGATGCCAAGTTAGATAGGACAGGTAATAGTCGGGCTGTGGTGAATGGTAAAATGTCAGATATGCTAAGGCAAACTATGGCACAGCAAGGTTTATGCGATATTTGGAGATTGAAATTAGGACAGCAGCTAGGGTTTACTTTTCACAATAAAAAATACAACCACAGCTCAAGAATAGATTTTTTTCTATTAGATACTAGGTTGAAGGATAGGGTCACGAAAGTGATACATCTGGGAGTACATATCTCAGACCACTCAGCGGTCAGTTTAGACTTAGAGTTAGGAATGGAAGGGTTGAGCTCCATTTGGAGATTGGACCGCACTATTTTATTGCATGAGGATTATTTACAAACCCTAAGAATAGAACTACAAGAGTTCCTAGATGTAAATGAAGGATCAGCTAAAGGAGACATAGTCTGGGATACATGTAAGGCGTTTCTGAGAGGAAGATTGGGAACTCAGGGTGCTAAAAAGAGAAGGTCATACTATAGCAAAATCTCAGACTTGGAAAAAGAAATACGATTTTGGGAGGGTAGAGGAAGTTGCTTAGGGAGTAAGTGTACTGAGGAGGAAGTTAAAAATAAGCTCCAGAATCTAAAAATAGAGCTTACATCAATACTTTCACAAAGAGTCAAAGAGCGCTGGGAAGCTAGTCAGCTGGCTCACTTTTCATATGGTGAGGGTTGTGGTAAACTGCTAGCGTGGAAAGTTAAGAAAGATCTAATGCGCAATCACATAAAAGAAATTAAGGCTGACGCAGGAGAAAGTATAACAGACAGTAAAGGAATAGCTGATGCTTTTCATAGCTATTTTGTAAATGTTTACGCAGAAAACGTCCATCCAAGAAAGTCTGAAATAGAAGAGTGGCTAAAACTTTTGAAGCCTCTTTCCGATGACTTAAAGGGAATATTAAATAAAGAAATTACCCTAGAGGAAGTGGCTAAAGTCATTAAGGAGAGTAAAAGGGGGAAAGCACCTGGCCCAGACGGTCTTCCGGCGGAAGTATACAGAACCCTAGTTGACGTAATTTCTCCTACACTTTGTCAATTATTCAACCAAGTGTTTAAAGGAGAGCTATCTATACCTAGCTCATGGAATGAGGCAACTATCTCTTTGATTCTTAAACCAGGGAAATCTCCCAGCAATTTAGATTCTTATAGACCAATATCGCTCTTGAACTGCGACTATAAGTTCTTCGCAAAAATTTTAGCTGATAGGCTAGCTAAGGTCATTCAGAAACTGATTCACGAAGATCAAAAAGGTTTTATCAAGGGGAGATACTTGAAAGAACTCACTTTTACCTTGGTTGGAATAATTGATATGGCTTCTAGTCAAAAGTCCCCCTTAGCAGTGTTTGCATTAGACGCTGCTAAGGCATTCGACCGAGTAAATTTTGCATATCTGAAAGATCTTCTACAATATCTTAATCTAGGGAAGAATTTTACTCAATCTCTTTTTTCTCTATACTGTTCCCCGTTATCACGTGTTTTAGTTAATGGATACTCACTCTCCCCATAAAAGTAATGCGAGGTACCAGACAAGGATGCCCTCTGTCGCCTTTACTCTTTAACTTATATATAGAGCCATTGGCTTGTAAGATAAGGGCTTCAGAAGAGATACCCCCCTTTGTAGCTGGAGATTGGTCAAAAAAATTGGGCCTTTACGCGGATGATATTATTATGTATTCTTCTAATTTACATCACTCGTTTGATAACTTGCTGAGAATAACGAAAGAGTTTGGAAAAGTTTCAGGCTACCAAATAAATCAGGATAAGACTGAGATAATGGCCTGGAATTTAAGCACAGAAGGGGTAACTAGTAAAGCTGAAATGAGATATTTGGGGATTAGGATAACTCATAAGATTGAAGATCTTGCTAAAGTAAATTTCTTTAAGATTAAGAAAGAAATTACGGCTACTTTAAAAGGATGGATGAATCTTCCTCTATCACTTTATGGTCGGACCAATCTAGTGAAGATGGTTATAGTACCGAAAATTACCTTCCTGTTTGAGACTATACCGTTGGGATTCAGAAAAGAATGGTTGGCTAAGGTCCAGAGCGAGTTAGCTTCATTTATATGGGCATCAAAAGGTGCACGAATATCATGGAAAAAATTGAGGAGGAGAACTAACAAAGGCGGCTTGGCTGCACCAGATCTACAAATTTATGCGTGGGCTTTTTGTTTAAAGAATTGCAGGATGTTGTTTGGTACCCTAATCAAATCTACGATTGGAGAGTTATTTGGCGCACTGTTAAAATGCAACGGCCTCGATGATTTTGGTTTTTTATATAAGTTTGCAGACCCCAAATTTTTTAAAAAGGTGAGACTAAAGGTTTTGCGAGACTTGGCTGAAGTATGGTACAAAATAAGGAGAACATTGAAACTACCTTATTTCAGTTTTATGGCCCCAATATGGGATTCTCCTGGAGCTCCACTATGGACAAAGGATGTTTTGGCCTCTCAGTTAAAGAAAGAGGTTGGGCTACAAAGATGGAAAGATTTGTTTCAGGAAGATAAATTAATCTCTTGGAGTCTCTGCCAACAACAATGGGGTCAAGTTTTTTCCAGGTATAAATATATACAGATACAGAGTTGGGCAACGGATCTAGAAACTGTGATTGGGACTCAGAACGATTTCGAGACCAAGTTGGGTGTAGGGGCTTTTAAGAAGGAAGTGGCTACATGGTACTGGACGATACTAGAAATGGAAGATGGACCATTTGTGCTTCCGGAGGCCCTGTGGCGGGAAAGCTTGCCGAAGATCGCGACGGAGAGTCAATGGCAAGTAACTATGTCTATGCTCTATAGTATTGTTAAACCTGCAAATTTAAGGAGGAACCTTCTTTTCACTATCCATAGGGCATATTGGTCCCCTCGAAGACTATCCAAATTTAAAACAGGCGGAGCAGTGGGATGTCCGAAATGTAACACTTTAAATGCCGACGATCTACACATGTTTGTTTATTGCCCAAATATAAGACAATTCTGGCTGGACGTGAGTAATTGTCTATCTAGAATCTTGAACCTGCGAATGGAGGTAAGCCCTGAATTTATTATAACAGGGAGATATAATTTAGAAAACAAATGTTTGGATGACAATGTAAGACTTATTTTTTATGCTGTATTGCTAGCTCGTAGAGAGATCTGTAAGTTGTGGGTCTCTTCATCCTCCCCTAAATTAATGGATTGGATTCTAGCCATGAGGGTTGTGGCTAAGCTTGATACTTTAGATCACTCTAAGAGAAATCGTGGGTTTTGGGTACCTTTTCTTGAAACTTTTGGTTGATCCCTTACTATTGGTTATGATTTTCCGATGATTAAGCCCGCGCCTATCTCGCTGGTACAATAAATCATGGTGCTCCAGGTCGATCACAGAGTGGAAGGTTGCTATGCCTGGTGAGTCAAATGGTCAAGAAAGGTAGTTCGATGCATGACCAGACTCAAAATAGGTGTAGCCTCCCCTCAACACTTTAACCAGCATAAGAGATGAATGCCCAGTGGTGAACCCAGATAGAAGAAATGGGTGGCGAGAAGGCAAATGAGGGAAAAAAAAAAATACAAAAAAAAAAAAAAAACTCGTAATGTTGATTTGTACATTAAAACCGAAAAGAAGGATAATATCAAGTGGCAAGAATTTGCTGTTTAGTTATGTGTGGAGGGATTTGACTTGTCTATCCGACAAGTTATATGTAAGTACTTCTATAATAAGTTAGAGGAAAGCAAAATGCCTGCTAGAGCAGCAAACAAAAACTTAGAAATAGTACCTATTCCAGAAGTACTTAAAGATTTGAATGTTTATGAATCCATATTAATACAGCCTATACATCTATTTTAAGCTATAGTTCACATGGAGCCAAAGACAGGGAAATGACCTCTGGCTGAGTCCCAGAAAGGTCTCAAAGGCAGAGTTATATACTTGCAATTAGATTTAAGGACCCTATTGGAGCTATAGGGGTACAAAGAAATTTGAAGAGAGGCTTGAAATTCGAGAAAATGGTGTCCCGACGAAGAGCAAGAAAACATGGCAAGAGTTAGTAGATGTTCGCAACGTAAGAAAAGCAACTTCACATCTGTTACAAAATAACATATATTATAAAAATGCTGAAATGTTTTAAGATATCACAAATCTGGAGGACAACACATCATCATCAACAGGTCAGATAGAAAAAAAAGTGGATCAAAGCAGAGTAGAAGAAATATATGAACATTACAGCATCCATCCCTTACATTCAAAAGAGATTGTTGGGGATGCTATTGATTTATATCAACTAAAAGAAGCAAAAAATGTCCCTTTTGTATATTGGAAAAAAGTTTAGAAGCTTGCTGTTTTCCTAATCTCTTTCCTACTGGAGTAGGTGGTAGGTATGATGATCGGTCTGTACAAATACCTACGACAGAGTAGAGATATACTAGACTTTATTCAGAGGATCCTAGATTTTGTCAATGTATCCCTTATATGTTTAATCTATTATTTGAAAGTGATTTGTCTTCATTGTCTTAAGCTATAAAACACATTTTGAAAACAGGTGAAAATCTGCAAAATCTATCTGCAAGAGAATTTGTTGGGGAAATCCATGGAAAAGATGAACAGCAGTCATACAACTTGATTAATCTCATGGCATGTCAATGTTAGACAAATGAATATTGATATTGTTGTGACAGTGAACTCAAATGCATGTTGAGAAATTTAGAAGCACCTACATGGTTTCTGACACTCAGTTGTGCCGAGCATGCATGGGATGACCTGCTTCAATTCTTGCGAGAAGCAAATTCAAATATAGAAGACATTGATCTAAAGACTCCAGGAGAAATCTGCTCATTGGACCCTGCAAATGTTTGCAGATATTTTAACCACAGATTTCAAGCCATCGTGGCTTTTATCTGGAATAAGGGCAATCCAGCTCTGGGTGAAGTGACTGATTTCTTTTGACCTAAAGAATACCAAGCCAGAGGTGCTCCACATATTCACATTCTTCTATGGGTAAAAGATGCTCCAAAGTTTAGAATGGACACTGATGACTTTGTGTTGTCTTTCACAGAACAGTATGTCACTTGCATCATCCCAAATGAGAGTGTTGATAAAATATTAAGACAACGAGTTCTAAGATTCCAAAACCATAGGTGAGGAAAATATATTCGTGGAAAATATAGATCTAAAGGAAAATTTTATACAAGATGTCGTTTTAGATTTTCATGACCCGTGATCTCAGAAGGAAGAGTTATTAGCTTTTTGTCTGCAGTCGCACACACTCTCACATGGAAATCACCAAAGAACACATATAACCACAGAAGAACGGAAGCCACAAAATACATCAATAACTACAATCCTATTATTTTGAAGAAGTGAAATGCAAATAGGGATCAACAGTTTGTTGCTGATAACTCAATCGTTGTTGCTCGGTACATAACCTCTTATATAACAAATTCAGAGAAAACTGAGTTGAAGAAGATGTGGGAGGAGATTTCAACAGAAAAGAGTCTTACAAAGAGATTGTAAATGTTAGTTTGAAAATGCTTTGTCACAGAGAGATCAGCTCTTATGAATGTGCAAACTTGTTAAGCTCAGATAGCTTATTTTCTAAATCTAGAGAAGTTCTATAGGTGAGTTTAGGGCTTGCTAATACTCGTAGCAGAGTACTGAAGTCATTTCCTGAAATCCAATATCTTGCGGAATTTGAGTTACACAGTACAGAAATTCTGAAGACAAACATGCTGGATAAAGGAGTCCTCGTCTACAAAGGATGTGTTTGTATGAAATACTTCAACATTATATATACAGAAATAATGTAAGTGAAAACATAGAAGAAGGAAAATTTGCTGTCAATGGATCTGAAGGATGTTTGTTCAGACATAACAAAGGAAGTTTAATCACTACCCTTGCACTCATCCATTTACTCAGACACTACCCATGTACTCATCCATTCACCCAGGTACTACCCATGCACTCATCCAATCACTCAGGCACTCAACAAGCAGTTACCTAACCACTCACACTCTCATTTAATCATTCATGCAAAACCAGCACTCAGTCCATCCTCCTGCACTATTATATACTCATTCAATTATACATGCACCACTCATTCAATCATCTAATCATGTATGCACCACTTATGCTCTCATTCAGTCATCCATGCACCACTCATACACTCATTCAATCATCAATGCACTGCTCATGCACGCATTCAATCATCATATACATGTTCATACACTGATTCATGCAGCTTATCTTTTTTAACTGAATAGATGGGTGTTTGGCAGTTTTTTGGGTGAATTTTAAAGTTTTACATTTTTTGTTCTTTTTTTCTTGCTTGAAACAAAAATGGCAACTGGGAGTGCATAAACTTGAACACACACTCAAAAATGTAGGAGACCTATGAAGGGCCAAAAATTAAAATAAAAATAAACATCTGTGATTATTTGCAGCATTGCGAAGGGCTGTTATGGACTGCTCTCCAGCATTCACTACAACTCCACAATCCATGCAGTATGATGCAATGTGGGAAAACTGGAGCCAAATCTTGAACTTGTGATTGGACCTCTGAAGGGACTCTCTGCCCCAGTGCTGTTTCAGCTGCTATTGAAGTTGAGGGTCCTTCAGTCTTGCGTTATATTCTTGCTGCTTTCAGACAATTGCCGTAGTATGTTTTTAAATGGTAAAGCATGGACATTGTCCCGCAAGAATATTTCTTATTTGTACCCCTTGACAATGTCTGGCAATGCTTGATTTCTTCTTGGGAGGCCCCTCATCTCCGGAGTCACCAGAATCTACCTCGTGGACATTCTGGTCCACCTGCTGTTGCACCTGATCTCCCTCTTCTGGCTGATTTGCCATTTTTACAAACATATGCACAAAAACACTCCAACAAATATAAGTGAGATACTCACAATCAACTCCTCTCAAAGAATGTTCAAGCTAGATAAATGGGTGTTTTCTTCCTATTCTTTTGGTTGAAAATGTAACATCCAATCATATTCCTTTCTTTCCCGGTCACATGATCTTCGCAACAATCAGCGTCCTTGTGAAGACAAGAAATTGAACAGAATACTAGTTTATTTGAAAATAAGTACTCAAACATACATTCAATAGATTGATATTAAGCCCCAGATGTGTATCATACAATGTAATATGTATAAATATGTGTTATACGCTTTATCAAAAACACATGTTCATCGCAGTTACCAACATCATCGTAACTACCGGCATCACCGTGATAAAAAAAAACACACAATAAAAGGCTTTTAATTGAAAAGATTCTTCCAAACATTAGATGTAAAGAGTTTATCAATAACAACTTGTGCCAAATATTAATTAAAATATGTCTAAGCATGTATCCTCGAGTTTTACAAAAACACGCACACTTTGCAACTACTAACGATGCCACGGTCTACATCGTCAACGCAAATATATAAAACATCACATTTAAGAGATTTTTCGCAAAACCATCATGCAAACTCAAATATAAACTTTACATTATTAAACAACTAGTGTCTGCAATTAAGAAAAATCTGTGTCTATATATATTTAAGATTTGTCTTAAATATAAAAAAATGCACAAAACAAATGCTTATTAATCCACTGAAGAAAATACAAGCTTATAAAAATACACCTTATAGAGCCATTTTGGATAGAAAATACAATTTAAAAACCCTAAATATATAATAAAAAATCTTAAGTTACATTAATATTATAGCTGGAAAATAGAATTTAAAAAAATGTAAAAAATTACTAAAAAAAACAAAGATTACAGGGATGGTATAGTTAGGAAATAGACTTTAAAAAAACATAGAAATTCACCGAAAAAAACAAAGGTTACAGGGACAACATAGTTAGAAATTACCATTTAAAAAACCTTAGAACCTGAATGAAAAAAACAAAGGTTACAGGGATGTTATAGTTAGGAAATGGAATTTCAAAAAAATTAGAAATTCACCGAAAAAAAACAAAGGTTACAGAGACATTATAGTTAGGCTCAAGGTTCACTCATACAAAACCAGAGAAATTCAGCAATTATAGTTAGCTGAGCTAACTATAACTCTCGCCCCGCAATGCACTGCTTTTTTTTTTTATCCTCATTTTCGTCCCTGGTTTACCACCTAGTAGCACAATGAGAGAGACATACTGCCACAGATGAACTGGTAGGGACAACCAAACTGTTAGTTCGATGTCACAGCTCCGTATTATCTCTACAACCCAAAAGTGCCACAACAAGGTAACCATTGAAGGGTGATGATGCTGCATATCCATCTCTAGGACCGAACCAACCAAAGCAGCGTAATCATTGGACCATGGGGGGAAAAAAACAAAAAAACACAGTCTAAAATCACGGTTGCGCCCAATTGAGAAGGAGCCAAAAGGCTCTTTTGTCAGGATTTCCAGATCTTGCCAAATCCAATTTTGCTGTTTGCAGAACAGAAGTATGCCAGTCAAACAAGGAAGGTGGTGACGGGTCCTTCCATTTCTTAGAGATTTCTCTTCTGGCAAGCAATATGGAGTAAAAGAGAAGGTCCTTAGCTGGACCACGGACCCCCTCCGAAACTCCAAATATTGCTAACGAAGAGTTTATCAAGACTTGGCACCCCACAGTGGTCGTGAGTGAAGCACTTATTGAATCCCAAAAGGGAAGCAGCAGGGGACAATCAAAAAACATGAAGCAGATATCAACCCACACTTGGGACATGCCACAGGGGAGTCTTTTGAGAATTTTGATAACCTCTGTGGAGTATAGTAGGCCCTATGAAGGGTAAAAAGATGGTTTCTACGAAGCCAAGCAGGCTTCACAATATCCCACATAACCTTAAAAGATGTAAACCACTGGTTCTCATGGTTAGAGCCAGAAAAGGAGGAACCCCACAACGTCACCGGCAGTTGGAATTCACCATCAACCTCATCTAATAGTAGGTTATGCCATAATGAGACCGCCTTTCTGGCTGGTGGTTTATCTAGCAACAGGATCACTATATGGAGGTTCCCTCCTAATGGAAATCTGCTCTTAGCCACAATCTGTGAGTGGGCCCAACTTACAATCTGATGATATTTAAACCTTGAAACGCCTGGCCCAATTTTAGTCAACAAAGATTCCCATGGGAGCAAACAGCCCTCTGCAAATAGATCTCCCCAGACCTCCAAGCCCGCCTCCCTCAATGGTATTGCAAGACTATCAAGAAGCCACCCCGGGCTCCCAGGTGAGTTCCACAGTGGCGACCTACTTGAGAAATATCCCAACCTTATAGAGCTCCTAAGTTTAACCCATGCTTTCGCCATCCCCTGCAACACCTTCAGCTTCACCTTCTTAAAAAACTTGGGGTCACCAATTTTGAACAAAAAACCAGACTGGCCCACTCCTTCCCCTCTAAGCAAAGCTGCAAACATACACCCAATCTCCAAAGTTAGTGGGCATTTTTAGTAACATCCTGGCGTGGGAGAATTGAAATGCCCACGCGTAAAGTTGGAGGTCCGGTACTGCTAGACCACCTTTTTCTCTACGCCGCCTGAGATTTTTCCAGGCGATCCTAGGAATACGTTTATTCCAGATGAAAGAGCTGATTTCACCCTGTAGTTTAGATAAAAGAGAGGGCTCAAAATAAAGAGGTATGGTGTTAAACAAATAAGTAATTTTTGGTAGTAAAGACATTTTTATTAGTTTTGCCCTACCCAAAATATACAAAGGAAGTGAAGACCAAGATCGCATAAGTCTTCGGCAATCCTTTGCCACAACAGTGAAATTAAGTGTGGCTATCTTATTTATGTCCTTAACAATGTTGAGGCCAAGATAACGGAGAGTAAGGCTCGACTGAGCCCCTGCCACTGGCTCAGGATCGTTCCAAACCATAATCTCAGTTTTAGAGGCATTAACCTCATTACCCAAGATCTCACCGAAGTCTTGAGCTAAGGCAAGCGCTGATGGAAGGGCCGTAGGAAGTTCTGAGGAAAAGATGAGGATATCATCGGCGTACAGGGCCACCTTCTTCTCCCATCCCCTATAGACAAAAGGCTTGATGTTAAAGTCGTCCCTCAGCCATTGGGCGAAGGGTTCAATATATAAGTCAAATAGGAGAGGGGAGAGAGGGCAGCCCTGTCGTGTTCCCCTTGTGATATTAAATGCATCTGATAACTCTCCATTGGCCATCAGGCAAGCTGAAGGGTTCTGATAGAGTAGTCTCACGGCTTGACGGAATCTATCCCCGATGTTAAACTTAGCCAAGACCCCCAACAGGTATGTCCAATTCACCATGTTGAAGGCCTTGGTAGCGTCAAGCGTGAGTACAGTCAGGGGGAGAGAATCCATAGTTGCCATATCAATAGCCCCTATTAGATCATAGGTCAATTCATGCAACTGACGGCCCCTCACAAAACCCCTCTATTCCTGGTGCAGAATGACTGCTGCTACCGCTCCCAATCTATTTGCAAGGACAGCCGTGAAGATTTTATAATCAGCATTTAAGATGGAGATCAGTCTATACGACCCACAGCATGTTGCTGGTTTACCGGGTTTCAAAATCAGAGTTATGGACGCGCTATTCCATGAAGTAGGTGGTGGCAATCCTTCCTGGAGGATCTGATTAAACAATGAGGTGAGGAAGGGTACAGATACCTGCTCCAGAGCCCTGTAGATTTCAATCGGAAGCCCATCTGGGCCTGCTGCTTTACCCTTCTTGCTACTAAAGATAGCAAGTCTAATCTCTTCCTGTGTGATGGTATCGTCCAGAGAGGCACTCTGTTCCACAGACAATAAAGGGAGAGAAATCTCCCTTAACCAACCTTCCACTTGATCAACCTCAATGTGTTTATCTTCATGGTATATAGATTGAAAAAATTGCCTAAAAGATCTTCTAATATCCTCATCGGCAGAGTAAACCACATCTTCAAAAACAACTGAGTCTATATTATTTCTAACCTGGTCGGTTTTTGCTTTCCAGGCTAACAATTTCCCGGCTTCTTCTCCATATTGAAAGTGAGCTAGTTTACTAGCTTCCCATCTTTCAAGAATCCATGCTTCCAGAATTCAACCTAATTCCCCCTTTAGAGTGATTAACTTTTTCTGCCAATCTTGTAAAATATCGGGGGCAGCAGCCGGATGCAGAATGATTTCAGCTTGTATCCTAGCTATCTCAGTTTCCTTAGATGCAACTGCATCCCTATAGATCTTTTTCCTATATGTAACCTTATTGGCTATCAGGCCCCTTAAGAAGGCCTTAAATGAATCCCATATGAACCCCGAGGAAGCTGACCCGATATTGATATCCATAAAACTCTGAGCTTCGATTGTAAGAAAAGTGATATCTTCTAAGGATGAAAGTAATGAAAGGTCAAACGACCAGATTCTCAACGGAACTTTAGGGAAACCTACCAGTTCTAAAAGAACGGCCAAGTGGTCCGATAAATGGAATGGAAGGTAAGAGCTGTTTTGCACTAAGCTAACCAGTTTTTGACTAATCAGCATAAAATAAATTCTAGATTGATGATGGTATTTGTAGTTGTGAAATGAGATGCCCTGTTGTTGACCTGATTTTATTCTCCATATATGCACATAGCCTAATTGCTTCATAGTCTCCAACAAGAGAGCCCTAGTTTTAGAGGAAGTTAAAGGTCTGATAGTCAGGGTTTTATCAAGATA
Organism: Lissotriton helveticus; assembly: GCF_964261635.1. NCBI lineage: Eukaryota > Metazoa > Chordata > Amphibia > Caudata > Salamandridae > Lissotriton > Lissotriton helveticus. The sequence continues at coordinate 1,075,118,331 of NC_136059.1, forward strand.
AGGGTCTAAAACTATATTAAAATCTCCAGCCAGTATAGTCGGCTCCGGAAAAGAGAGTAAGTGGGAAAAAATGGACCTCAGGACCAAAGGAACATCCTGATTTGGACAGTAATATCCCACTATAGTACTTAAGGCCCCTCCTATATTTACTGATACAATCACCCACCTACCCCCTGGGTCAACTAACTTGGAAACTAATCGTGCCTTTATAGATTTCTTAAAAATAATAGCAACTCCTCTAGTATTCATGGATTGCGTCGTTGAAATACATAAGTCAATCCACCTATTTTTTTTAACCAGAGCAAGCATCTCAGCTTCGATAAGATGTGTCTCCTGGAGCACAATGACCTGCGCATCAGAATCGTGAAGATACTGCGTTATCTTATTCTTTCTAGGACTGGTACGCAGGGCATTGATATTCCAGGAGAGAATTTTTAACCTATTCATAGAAAGCAAATCCTCCCAACATCACCAATCCAATTACCGGGAACCCACCAAATGACCTTCCAATATATACCAAAAGACACACATCTCTCCAATAACATTTACAAAAAATCGAGCCAAAAATGAGGACATTTTTACATTTTTTACCTTGCAAACCCCACCCGTGCCCCAACCCCCCCCCCCCCCCCTCGCCCCCCTCCCATGGGGGGCCCTTGCTCTATCTATCCGGACTTAGGGGCCGATTATGATGGCGGACGGACCTGAGTCCGTCCGCCACCATAGAGTAGGAGGGACCGTCCGCAGGGGCAGCGGTGGTCCCTCCATGCAGATTAGGATGTGACCGCCAGGGTGGCGGTCACATCCTCTATTTTTAACATTGCGGCAGGTGCAGCTTCAAGCAGCAATGTTAAAAATGCATGCACGTCATTTGCGTGTGCCTGCCGCTTTGTTCACGCAAATGCAGGGGGGTACCATAGGTACCCCATGTGCACCCCCCACCACCCCTTCACCCAGGGGGCCCGCAACGGGCCCCGAAGTGAAGGTCCGTATGCATTTCCACGGCGGAAAAGCCGCCGTGGAAAAGCATACTTTCTACTCCATCCTAATATGGCTGGTGGTGTCTGATAGACACCGCCAGCCATTTTAATGCTTTTCCGCCGCGGTCAGAAGGTGACCGCGGCGGAAAAGCGGCGGACAGATTCAAAGACCCACCAGCCATCCTAATTTGGCGGTGGGTCTTTCAAGCATCCGCGGCGGTTTTCCCGCATCCTCCGGGCCGGCGGTGTCTTCCGCCGGCCCTGAGGATGCGGGAAAACCGCGATCCTAATGACCCCCTAAATCCAGCAGATAGTGCCCCCTCTGAGCCCCCGTCCCGCCATCAGACGTTGGGTGTACCAGGAGCAACAGGTCATCAACTTATTGATATATTCCCTTCATTCCTTTCTTCCTTATTATATTTTCCTATTCTTTCCCACATTCTCCTTTCCATTTGTTGCAATTATTATATAAACACCCTATAAACACCATAAAGTTATATCAGTGACATAAATTTCTCTTTTTTTTCCTAAAAAGTTACCTAACATGTTTAACGAGAATAAAAAGAACTCTCCCTAAAGATTTAAGGCTAAGCTTATATAGCCTCTCCACTATCCCGAGGGCCCTTTTCCATTTACCAAAGTCATCAATAGCTCAAATGCTGCATGTACTGATCTAATATTATACATTTTAATATTATGCATAATCTTCAAGGCAGCAGGGAACATTAGTTGGGCAACAGCACCTTGGTTCCTAAATGCCTCAAGCCGCCTCCCGAACTCCCACTGTTTTTCAAGAGTAACCCTGGAAAGATCTGACCTGATCTGGAAATTAAAGCCCTTCCCACTCACAGATTTCTGCTTAAGGACCAGATTAAGAATAGCCTCTTTGAGTGCATACGTGTGAAAATTCACCAGAATTTACCTTGGTTTTTATCTTTGCGGATTTTTTCTGAAGGGGTCTCTATGGATACGTTGGATGTCGGTGGCTAACCCCTCAACAGATTGATACAATCTTAAAGACTCTTTTAGCAGTGAGATGATATACTGTTTAATATCCGATCCCTCGCTTCCCTCCGGGACGTTGAGGATGCGGAGATTATTGCGTCGGGCATTGTTCTCCAATGATTCCATTCTCTCAGCCAACATCAGATCTTCTTTCCTAAGCTTAATCATGTGGCTCAGTGGTTAGAGGCGGCAGACCCGGAAGCTGAGATTAGGCCGTGGACCAGGGTTCGATTCCCCGCCTCGGCGGGTCTCGGGCTCAAAAATTCCACAGACTCGACAATTCTCGCTCCGGTGCCTACTCGACTCACGGGGTCACACTCTGCGACTCTGGGCAGTAGCTTGCTTAATCTCCACTACGGCCCCTCGCGGCGGGATGCCTGGCTTTCACCTTGTGGGCACCCTGCCGGGGTATCTCACAGGGGAATACCAGGACGGGTTCCCTAAGCAAGCGCTTAGATACCGTGTCAGTGATTTGCGCTATATAAATATATGTACATTTACATTTACATGTCAGACTTAGCTTCATCCAAGTATAAGGAGAGACCAGCTACTGTATCTTTTAATGCTTCTGTCCTTACAGTAAAGCCACCGATTTTGTTCTCGAGAGACTGACAAAAATCTCTAATTTCAGATTGATTGGCTGCTGATGTCTCAAAACCTCTTTTAATATCAGCTGACAAGGAAGAAACCATAGACTGCAAGGAGGTAGCCAATGAAGCATTATCGCAGCCCTCTACTAAGGTGCAGGGGTCAGTGCTCCCACAGTTCTGTGAACCCTCTCCTTGCGTTGCTGCCCCAGTCAATGCCTCTGGTAATGGGGTTAATGAGGGTAATGAAGGTAGTGAGGGTATGGGTGGATTGAAGGGTGGAGGTAAAAGTGGAAGGGAATGTACAGATCAGGATTTAGAGAGACAGAGATCTCCTCAGCTTCTGCTCACCCCCCAACAATAGTAACCTCTCCAACCACCGCAGTAGCCATATCCACTTCCAATGCGACCTCTTTGTCAACCAACATACTCTTGGACGCAATGTTAGGATCCAGGGATGCCATAGGGAGGGGCAGATTTGCAAGAGAATTCATGGAAGAGTGCTCTTTCGAGAGGTGTAGAACTTGCGGGATTGCTTTGAAGTAAGACCGAAGCGACGGCGTTATCTTAGAACCAGAATTATTCCCAGCCTTAGACCCTCTAGCTGATTTACAGGTGTAAGCGCGCTTAGCTTTAACCTCGCCGCTCAAATAGGTAGAGAGTTTCTTTTTGAGAGGTAAGCTACTGGGGCTCAGGTCCGGAATAGGGGAATTAATGCCTCTTTCGGGACCAGTCTCAATACCCTTACTTCGTCCCACCTCATTACGCTTTGCTCCGTGCTTACCTTTCTTTTTTACAGGAGCTTGCACAGTATCTAGCAATGCTTTGGGTGCCTGTCCAGACTTTGAAACCACGGACCCCACGGAATCAAAACAAGCCTCACCAGGGTGTCCCACTGCAACTAGATCGCAGTCACACTCCTTGGCCCCCTCCTCCTCCTCCTCTGTTTTGCTCGGGTCACTAGCATTAACACGAGAAGCGGCAGACAAAACGCGGGGACCCAGAAGTAGGCTACGGGTCTTTCTCCCCCGGCAAAGCTCCAGGGCGGCAAGGCTCCAACCCCGCAGGCCCAGAGAAGCCCGCAGCAGCACCCTCTGCAGGATCGATGGAAGCGGTGAAAACGGAGCCTCCAACGCTGGGGGAGTGGCGGAGAGACACGCCCCGTCTAAGCACATGGGAGGCATCGCGGAAGTTGTACCGGCAAGAAAAATATCCCCAAAATATCCTCAAGGAAAAGGAATCAGCAGAACCAGGGAAATCAACACCTCAGAGAAAACATCGTGACCTGTCTCAGCCTCCCGGCACCATCAGGACTCACAACAACAGCCGTTGACGGGAGCCCAGGTACAGAGCACCGCGGCAGCTCAGCTCACTGCCGCCAGTTTCCCCGACCCTCCGCAATGCACTGCTTATGACCTCACATATTACTTCACTCATGACATGGTCAGTGACATCACTAATGTAATCCCAAATGACATCACTGATGACATAATCCACAGAATCTCTGATGCACCCTACTCATACACGCATACAGCTACTCATATACCAACTCACTCACTAATACGGCCACTGATATATCCACTCATATATCCATACAGCCACTCACACACTGTCAGTGACCCATACAGCTACTCTCACACTTACTCACTCACCCATAGTGTCAATCACACAGTCATTCACTCACCTATACATTTATACACACACCCACTCACTTAGTCATGCAGATACTAATGAATATTCATTCACGCATACTGTCAGTGACACAAGCACACCCTCATCATTACAGTCAGTCTTACGATTACTTACTCACACATGCAGTCACTCATATACTCCAAAGCTCAGCTATACTGCCTTTCACATATGCAGTTACTCACCCATATACCACTGACATATCCATTCACTCACCAAGAGTCACACATAGACTCAGTCACCCATACAGCTCCTCACAGTTGTACTCACTAACCCATACAGCCACTGACTCACCCACTCCCACATTCATGCAGGCAGTCACACACCCTTACACACCCACCCATACATTCATACACCCATACAGGTACTCAGACAACCGATGAATCACCCACACTGAGATTCACCTACCCACTCACAAATCCATACAACCCCTTAGACACCAAATTACAGACTGATACAGACATTCAGACAACCGAGTCACTCACCCATACATTCACTGAGACACCTAATCAGTCAGTCATGCACCCACTAAATAATCCATACAGGCACTCATCCATCCACTGATTCACCAATACACCTTGGTATATATATTTAATACTCATAAACCTTTTAAAAACACAGTCACCGGAGGATGTCGTCAGTGGTGTAATTTGAGATGGCATCAGTGGGGGGCGTAGTCTGGCCATGAATGAAGATGGCAGCCTGAACTCTGAGCTCCACTCGGGGACAGGTTCCGATCAGAGGCAGAGGCCTTCATGAAGCGACTGGGGGCAGATCATACACCTCCCCAGTGTAGGCAGGACCCCTAGGTGATGCCCGGTTAGAGTCCATGCGGACAGGCGGCACACCAGAGCAAACCCACTGGACGACCGGGAGAAAGCGCAGGGCCAAGAGGCGTGCCTGCAGCCTGGCTCTTGCTTAGGTATCCAGCCACGCCCTCCACTCATCGCTCCACTTGTTTGGGGCCGGACTTCCACGTCACATATAGTACACGCCAGAGGCTTGCGGCTAGAGTGTGGGCACAACGGGGACGATACTCTCTACACCCCGTGTAGGAATCCTGGTGCTTCTTTCAGCCCCGCACCCGCCACGGTATGCAGCGCTGGACTGCTGCCTCTCGTCTCCCTACATCTGGCAGGCAGGCCCTAACTTGAACGTAATCTGCATTGGAGACCATTTGATGCAGCCACCAGAGGAGGAAGGCATAGCAACGGTGGGGTGATGCTTCTTGGTCAATGTGACCCTTCCACCCCCACCTCCTAGTAGTGGAAAAGGGCCCCAGTGTTTTCTTGTGCCGCACTTCTGGCAGCTATAGGGCCTCAGGCAAGCTGAGCAGGCCCCAGGGACCACAAGTCAGAACACCTCACCATCAGAAGATGCAGGCTGCAGCGAGAGGTGAGGAGGTTACAGAGGTTTAGCACAACACATTGTTGTAAATAAAACAGCGGTATTATTAAGCATTAGCTGAAGCCATAATGCATCAGTCCAAATATCTAGTATAGGGATTTCATTTTGTATTTCGAGTCCACCATTTTCATGCCCTACATTGCCATGTGCTCAATGTTCTGATTGTCCTACCTCTCTGCCAGTTACACTGTGGATTCTACCTAGCAACAGTTATTATTAGTCCTTCTTGAGAGTGTAGCGCATGCTCAGCAGAAGTAACAGTTGTTCCTTATTAGCATAGCCCTCCCATGTTCTAGAAATACTGTTAGCTCCACCCACTGATATATTTGGAAATGTCCTTACGTGGTTGTAACCTCTGTCTAAGCTGTAAGCTGAACCCCTTCCACTGTGTATAAAAGGGGCCATGTGCTTGTATTCAGTGTGCTACTCTGTACAATACTGTAGAAGTGTTGTGGAGGTTGTATCACCACCTTTAAAGGTTTATTAAACTATGTTTTTGTATTTCCAGTTTCCTTGCCAACTTCATTTGTAAGTCTAAGGACTTTGTACACAGAAGGGCGAACCCTTTCGGTACCTTTGGGCCTTGCTGAGGCCTGAACTCATCAATTGGCGCCCGTCACGTGGGGCTCATCGGCGACTCGGAGGCTCGAAGGACTGGTCGTGACGAAGGAGTGGAACTCTGCCGGGGAAGTGATCACTGCCAGTGGCGTCTTTAGTCCTGGCATCCTGAGGTATTTCTTCCTTCCTTCCGATCTGACCATCTGGGTGGCGCCGGTCTTCGACTGAGACCTCTTCTGTCGGTTTGCTGTGGATAAGCTGTTTGAGCAAATTGTGGAACTTGGCAAGTGGAATCTGGACGCTCGTGCTTGGTAAGAACCAATGTATGGTAATTACTGTGAGTGTTTATGGTAGCCAGTGATTAGCAAGGCAGTTTTAGGATACGCTTGCTGTGGCTTATGGATATGGATATGGATATGGAGATGTTTGGATGATCGATCATATTATGATTATGAATATGGGTATATATGCGTTGCAACACATATAGGTAGGCAATGTGGAGATTTTTCTCCAACATATGGTTGTGAGCGGCGCAACGATTAAGTGCCATTTTTCTGTAATATATATTGTATTTTGCACTATTTCTAGCATGCCTGCTTTTAGCGCACTACGTAAGTGGTGCTGCTGTGGAAACCGGTTAAGTCTTGAAGAATCGCAGCCGGCTTCCCCAGAAGGGACGCCGAATAGGGACATGTATATTAAGTTTGGTCTTTCCCCTATAATGTACAGCACATTGTGGAGGAAGTATACCAAGAAGGATCCTGAGTTGAGATGGCCTTTGTATGGTTCGTTTGATGTGCGCAAAATTGAGTATGTGGAACAGTGCCTGTGTAAGCGCCGCGCAAGAAATGAGACAACGTGAACAAAAAGATGCGGAAGAAAAACGGGAAAAGGAACGTAGATTGCAGATATCTGGCCAATATCCCATTCGTCGGCCTCTTTATCCTGTCCTTAATAATGCTGATGATTTTTCATTACTAGATCGTTCTCCGCCTCCGTATGCTGGCCCGTCTGCTCCGAAAGGGGAAGATGAGGATTCTGGATCATTTAAAGATAAGGTAGACACGCGGTCTAAGCTAACATCTGATCGTATGGCGGAGCTCCGACAAATTTCTTATCGTATTCTTAAGGGTACAATTCCTCTTGCTGAAATATTGTTGTCTCTTGAAAAATGGCCGGACAGGGAAAAAATGTATTTTCTTGAAACCTTTTCTGATGAAGTAGTCGGGGCTTTTCGAAAATATTCTCCTGTTCTTGAACCTGATGACATAATACAAGATAAGAAAGAATTGCGTAAAGGTCTCTTTTCTCCTTCCCAGGCAGCTGATGCAGTTCGACGGTTATTCGTATTGCGGGATGAGGCGTCTCGGTTACGAGAAGAAAAGCGACAAAAGACGGTGGACGACAAAGAGACGGGTTTGAGTGGCGACGGGAAACAATCACCTATCTTTTCTTCAGATAAGGTCGATATTGTGCATGTTAAACCTATGCGAGAGGCAGCGCCTTTGTATGTTCCTCCTAAAGGAGCGGGTACTAGTTCAGATAAAGATTCAGCTGATGCCCGAGGGTATTTTATCTATAATTGGGTATATACTCCTTGGAATAGAGCGGATGTTATGGCCTTAAAGAAAGCGTTACCTGACCCACGGAAAAATCCTGCTGCCTTTTATGAGGAAGTTGAGGGGGCTTTGAATTCTTGTACTATGACATTAGCTGACATTGATTTATTCTTTGGTCTTATATTACCCCCTGACATGTGGAGATCAGTACGGAAAATTGATGATTTAGTGACGTTTAAAGCTAAATGGGAAGACATTGAGGAGGAGGACAGAGCTAGGAAACCTGCGCAGAAACCACCCCAGCTCATTCTAGACCTTCCTGCTGCTATTTTGATTAAATTAAAGACGATTATTCCCCCTAAAAAGATTGACTGGACTATGTTAGCATCTTGCAAGCAAAAGATAGATGAATCAGTTTCTGACTTCTTTACGCGATTTGAAGAAACTTTTCACGATTTCAGTGGTCAGTCTCTGACGGATGACACGGGTCGACATCTGTTTGTAGACAAATATGTTTCAAATTTATTACCGGGAGTAGCAGCTCGGTTGAAAGCAAGTGAAAGCTCCTGGACGACTTCGACTCCGGCATCCCTCCTGACAATGGCTCAGTATTACGAGCGTCAGGAACTAGAAGCAAAAAGTAATGAAGATAAGAAATCTAAGGATTTGAAAACAAAAGTTATGTTAGCACAAGTGTATGGACCACCCCAGAGAGGAAATAATAGAGGTGGTCGGGGTTTTTATGATTCTACATATAACGGCACAGACTTGGCTAAAGATCAATGTGCATATTGTAAGCAACGAGGCCACTGGGCCAATGAGTGTCCTTTAGCGCGAGAACACAGGGCTATGGGACGGGGTAGAGGTTTTGGGAGAAATCGTGGGGGGTTTTCTGGACCACGAGGTAACCTAAATGACAGGGCTAGATTCGAATCTAGGGAGCAACAACAAGGAGAGTCTAATACCTTTGATAGACGAAATCAGTATCAGATGTCTGACTATGTGCACCCCGAAAGTCATGATTCCCAATATGCATAGGATTGCGTAGGATGGGGGGAGGAATCAGTTGAAGTACCAGTAGATCAGAGGGGTCCTTATGTTACAGCACATGTTTTGGGTTCTACTGATCAGTTTCTGGTTGATACAGGGGCTACTCGTAGCGCTTTGTCTAAACAATTGGTTCCGAGGGCTCCCCTGTCTGGCTTAACGATCACATCTGTAGGGTTCGATGGAACACCTTCTCTTAGCCCATTATCCCAACCCCTTGCATTTCATGTCGACAAATTTACAGCACCATGTCCATTCTTGCTTTCCTCAAACACGCCTGACAACATTGTGGGTCTAGACATGCTGAAACATTTTAGAGCCACAATCCGCTGCTCCCCTGAAGGAGTACGCGTGATTTTAAATGACAATTACCCTGCAAAAGAGAGAGTGTGTATGGTCGCTGAAAGTGCTGCATTAGCCTCTTTACCTCACACGTTGTGGGCTACTTCAGACACTGATGTGGGACAGATGGTCATTCCCCCGGTTCGCATTAGTGTAAAGGAGGGAGCTGTGTTGCCACGCCTGCCTCAATATAGGATTTCACAGGAGGGTGAGGAGGCGCTCATACAGATTGTGCAGGATCTCATTCGAGTGGGGGTGGTGGAAGAAGTCCCATACAATGTTTGTAACAGTCCTATTTTACCAATCTTGAAGAAAGACACTGATACTAGGGTATATCGATTTATTATTGATTTGAGGGAGGTGAACAAGATAGTGGTGCCCCAATACCCTGTTGTTTCTGACATCACGACACTCCTTACCTTGGTCCCACCAACAGCGACAACATTCTCGGTTGTCGACCTGAAGAACGCCTTCTTTTCGATCCCTATTCACCCTGATAGCCGTTACCTTTTCGGCTTCACTTTGAATAATCGATCGTATAGATTTTGTAGAATTCCACAGGGCTATACTGAGAGCCCTAGTATCTACAGTCAGGCATTGAAAAGACAGTTGGATTCCTTTGTCTTGCTTGAGGGGGTAGTGCTTATTCAATATGTCGACGATATTTTGTTGGCTGCTGACACCCCTGAGCAATGTGAGACTTGTACGTTGTCTTTGCTTTCCTTTTTGGCTTCTCACAATCATAAGGTATCTAAGAAGAAATTGCAATTCTGTAGACCTAAGGTGACCTACCTAGGCCACCTTTTGTCTAAGGAGGGGCGTGCACTTACATCAGATCGTATCCAAGCCATCCTGGACACACCAACACCTTCTACACAGAAAGATGTTCGAGCATTTTTGGGTCTTACGTCCTTTTGTAGGCAGTGGATACTGGGGTTTTCACATATAGTCAAACCACTGTTAGCGCTATTGACAAAAGACACTCCAATTCCCCTTCCTTGGACAGATGAATGTGAAAACGCTTTCCAACAGTTACGTCAGGCCCTTTGTTCAGCACCAGTGTTAGGCACTCCTGATTACACGAAACTTTTCACATTATATGTACATGAGAGAGATGGATGTGCGTCATCTGTGTTAGTACAGATGCACGGGGACAGGCAGCGTCCGTGTGCATATTTCTCGGCATTGCTCGATCCTGTCGCTCGGGCATTGCCGGTGTGTTTTCGTTCGGTCGCAGCGACAGCTGTGTCAATACGTCAGAGTGAGGGAATAGTGTTATCTCACAAGCTGTTAGTGTTGGTTCCCCATGCTGTTGACGCCCTTTTGAATCAAACAAAGACGCAGAATTTAACAAGTGCCCGTCTGACTGGATATGAACTAACGTTCCTGGCTCCCCATATCACATTGAGGAGATGTGCTACGTTAAATCCAGCAACATTGTTACCATTCCTGACGACTCAGCCTGAGGCACAAGAAGCACATGATTGTATTTTTGTGACTGAGGAACAGACAAAGGGTCGTATCGATCTCCAGGATACACCTTTCTCAGATGTAGATGGAGAATTATGGGTGGATGGCTCCTGCCTGAAGCTACCGGATGGTACGACTTCGGCAGCATATGCCATCACTACTTTGTATACTATCGTGGAAACAGCACGCATACCACAGAAATCAGCCCAGGCAGCGGAGCTGATAGCATTGACACGAGCATGTGAGCTTAGTGCAGAGTTGTGTGTGAATATTTATACAGATAGCCGCTATGCTTTCGGAGTAGCGCACGACTTCGGCCTGCTCTGGAAGGAAAGAGGTTTTCTGACATCTCACGGAACACAAATTATGTATGGAGAACTGGTGCACAATCTTTTGACTGCCCTGACATTTCCTAAGAAGATAGCTATAGTGAAATGCAGTGCACATAAGAAAGTTATTGACAAAGTAGGGCAAGGAAATGCTTTCGCTGACCAAGTAGCACGAGAAACTGCAATGAGACCTGACTCCACTTCAATGTATGTTGTGAAGTCACAAGCAGAACGATGGCATGATGCTAGGAAAGAAGTGAGGGAAATACAGAGAGTTGCTTCTGATAAAGAACGAGAGCAATGGTCTGAAAATGGAGAACTGGATGATGAAGGTTGTTGGCGCAACAAACAAATGGATAGGTGGAAGTTGCCCACAGCTTTTGTCCAACCTATGGTTCAAATGGCACATGGGCTAGCACATGTTGGAGCTTCAGCGATTGTGAAATTGCTTGCGCAAGTTTGGGAGCATCCAGAGATTGCTAGCACGGCCAAGAGAGTGGTACAGACCTGTATGATCTGTCTTAAATACAACCCAGGGAAAGGAACACGGACTCCAGCAGGAGGATTTGAAATACCTACTGCACCTTTTGAAGTCCTGCAAATGGACTATATCCAACTTGAACGCTGTAATAATCTAAAGTACGTCTTGGTGGTGGTGTGTGCTTTCAGTAAATGGATTGAAGCCTACCCTACTAAGGACAATACTGCAATGACTACAGCAAAGGTGCTACTGAAGGAGTTCTTCCCTAGGTATGGTGTTTGTAGACTATTATGGAGTGATAACGGGCCTCATTTTATAGCAGACGTTATCAAGTACGTTCTGAGAGGTCTGGGGATAAAACAGAAGTTTCATGCAGTGTTCCATCCACAGTCGGCCGGCTTGGTGGAACGCTACAATGGAACACTGAAGCTTAAACTAGCAAAGATCCAGGCTTCCACTTCTCTGACTTGGCCCGACGCTTTGCCTTTGGCATTGTTGTCAATAAGATCAGTACCACACTCCCGAACCGGCCTTACACCGTATGAAGTGTTGTTTGGTCGTCCCATGAATATTTGGGGAGTGCCCAAACCAAGTTCCGTATATGATGTACCTTGTGTATTGATGAATGACTATCTGGCACAATTAACTGATAACTTGGTTTCTATTCATCAACAGGTTCGAGAAGCACTCCCTGACCGGTCCACAGGTGAGGGTCATAGTCTCCGACCCGGTGACTTCGTCCTCATCAAGGCGTTCGAGAGGACGAGTGGCCTGGAGCCCCGATGGTGCGGTCCCGAGCAGGTTCTGCTCGCAACAAGAACGGCCGTCCGAGTGACCAACCGGAAGAACTGGATTCACTCCCTTCATTGTCGCAGAGTGCAACCCGGATTGGTGGAGCCTGCCGTGTTGACTGACCATCGAGAAATCCTGACTACAGAGAAAGGCCCTGCTGTGGTACCTGATGAGCAAGAGGAGTTCTTCCCGGACCCGACGACTTCTGGAGTAAGAAAATACAACCTTCGACCCAGGAAGAAGTTTTCTGCTGTTTAGACTGCTGTCTGAACGGCCTCTTGGTTGGTGCAACGGAGAGCCGATGAGGCAAGGGGGGGGGATCAGCCTTGCATTAGAGTAGTGACACCCGTCTTGGCCCGTTGGTGAAGAAAACAACAGCCGCCTTGGGGGAAGAGTTCTGACAGCCTTTTTTTTAGTTTCAGGAAGATTTGCGAGACATTTGTTCAACATGGAGAGAAAGAAAGTGATCTGCGCCTTCGGATTTATTGCTAGTGTGGCAGTTGTTGCCATTATCACGTGGTTTGTTGAGGATGTAATTCCTGCCCGTGATCTATATGTGGTTTCTACACCGGTGCCAGAGGAGCATTTCTTTTATACGCTCCCCTATCAGGAATCAAAACACTGCTTGTCCTTTGTAAATAACACCTTCATTCAGATGCTACATCATACCCACACAGCTACAAATGAAACAAATTGCTGGATATGTGGTATGATGCCAGCGCACCAGAAGAAGGGGGGAACACCGTTTATACCTCTCCCTTTCTCTCATAATGGTTCTTGTCGTGCCTGGTATACTCTTCTATTTGCCACAAGAAAGCCTGCTGTTGGAAGATTACTTTTTAGACTAAACAAAGAATGTCACCAGAATAAAGAAGGCTATCCACAAGCCAATGGAACTATATGGGAGTGGGAAAAATATCGACCGGACAATGAGTCTACTCCCTAAATTTTTACGAACACTAGAGACACTGTCGAAAGTGAAAAATTTGTGATCTCAGTTGCACAAGCACAAGCGGACTTATGCGTACAAAGTGTTGGGTACATCCCTGTAGGTGTTAGTGATTGTATTAAAGTCTTAAATATAGATGGTCTGAATAATAGCACATTTTTAGCATCCCATAATACATATTTTGTATGCGGTAATAGAGGATATTATCGATTACCAGCTGGCTGGTCAGGAGTATGCTATGTATCGTTTTTATTACCACCAGTGTTTTTAGCACCTGCCACTTATCATAAAGACTTGAAATTGTTGAATAATGCCACTGTGAATAGATACAAACGTACTTTATCTATCGATGATGTGGACCAGACCGACACTAGTTTGCAGCAATATGTAGATTTTAACCTAGGGTTATTCTTTTTTGTTGGAGCTGCCCTAAACAGTAGAAAGATAAGAAGATTAACTAGAGTTGTAGAGGCAGTGACCAACCAAACTGCTGCAGCACTAGGAAACGTAACTGAAGAGTTGCAAATTACTAGAAATGTTGCCCTGCAAAACAGAATGGTGTTAGATGTCATATTAGCAGAAAAAGGAGGAGCTTGTAGACTTATTGGAAGTAGCTGTTGTGTCTTCATCCCAGACAACTCGCCTTCTGTTTATAATGCCATAAATAAACTGCATAAAATAGCTGCTGACATACATGTAGATAATGGTACATGGACCTTCTCTAGTTGGTTTTGGACCTTATTTACTACATGGGGTTGGAAGATCCTCACTGGCCTTTGTATAATAGTAGTAATTCTTTTTACTTGCTGTATGTGTATTCAATGTGGTCCTATGATATGTTCTCTTTGCATTACCTCTTGTATACCCAATAAGAAAGCTGTTTCCGAAGCTGCTTATCAAAAGAGTCTAACTAAAGAGATTTCTAACATTATGAGCATTGACATTCAAGATAAGTTTGATGACTACCCTATGAAATGGAATGGCTTCAGCTAACGCTGAAAGGGTCGTCTGTTGTAAATAAAACAGCGGTATTATTAAGCATTAGCTGAAGCCATAATGCATCAGTCCAAATATCTAGTATAGGGATTTCATTTTGTATTTCGAGTCCACCATTTTCATGCCCTACATTGCCATGTGCTCAATGTTCTGATTGTCCTACCTCTCTGCCAGTTACACTGTGGATTCTACCTAGCAACAGTTATTATTAGTCCTTCTTGAGAGTGTAGCGCATGCTCAGCAGAAGTAACAGTTGTTCCTTATTAGCATAGCCCTCCCATGTTCTAGAAATACTGTTAGCTCCACCCACTGATATATTTGGAAATGTCCTTACGTGGTTGTAACCTCTGTCTAAGCTGTAAGCTGAACCCCTTCCACTGTGTATAAAAGGGGCCATGTGCTTGTATTCAGTGTGCTACTCTGTACAATACTGTAGAAGTGTTGTGGAGGTTGTATCACCACCTTTAAAGGTTTATTAAACTATGTTTTTGTATTTCCAGTTTCCTTGCCAACTTCATTTGTAAGTCTAAGGACTTTGTACACAGAAGGGCGAACCCTTTCGGTACCTTTGGGCCTTGCTGAGGCCTGAACTCATCAACATGGTGGGGCTCCTACTTACCCCCCTTTTGGTGCTCAAGCACGAGGGAGTGAGATCAGACCATGGATATCAGTGTGGTCGGAGATGTCACTGACCATGTCATGATGATGTGATATGTGACATCATCAGCAGTGGATTGCGGGCGCGCAAGTTATAGTTAGTACAACTAACTATAATGGAAGAACTTCAATGGTTTTGTACGAGTGAAATGTCAAGCTAACTATAACACCCCTAAAACCTATTTTTTTTTCAGTGAATTTTTAAGGTTTTTTAAAATGCTAATTCCTAACTATAACATGCCTGAAACCTATGGTTTTTTCAGTGAATTTCAAAGGTTTTTTAAATGATAATTTTTTTATGTAATAATAGTTATATGTATTTTTTGGATACTGATTTTCGACAGTTTTTTAACGGTTTATTTTTACATATTTTATTTTTTAAATTACATTATATATTTTTAATATAAATGGAAAAAAATGTTTTTTAAAATATTGAAACTAATTTCTTTTGTTTTATATTTTATTTTTTTATATATATATTATTATCTTATTTTTTTTCAGTTGGAATTAAAAATGTTGTCTTATGGAAGGAAATTCAATGTGCTGGTAAAGTATGTTCACGTTACTTTTGTAATCCAGTGCTGGACTCCTAGGTTCTGCACTGGGACCTCAGGCGAGTAATTACTTTTTTATCATTTGCACGATTTTTAGAGACTATTTGTAAGTTTCAAAAATCAACACTTAGAAACGTTTTTATCAAAAAGCAGTCAATGATATCCTATGGAAGGAAATTTAAGTTACTGGTAAGTACGGTTAGAATTACTTTTCAGGATAAGTACTGGACTCAAAGATGCAGCACTGAGGTCTCTCCTGATAGCAGGTGAGTAAATTGGAATTCATAGTTTGGCTGATTTTTGAGGAATTTTAATAAAGTTCCAAAACTCCACACTTAGAAGAATTTCCAAGTGAAATCAGTCAATGTTATCCTACGGAAGGAAATTCAAGTTACTGTAAGTATGGTTAAAATTACTTTTCAGGATCAGTAGTGAGCTGAAAGATGCAGCACTGAGGTCTCACCTGTTAACAGGTGAGTAAATCGGAATTCGTAGTGCGGCTGATTTTAGAGGAATTTTTTTAAAGTTCCAAGACTCCACACTTAGAAGAATTTCCAAGTGAAACCAGTCAATGTTAGCCTATGGAAGGAAATTCAAGTTACTCTAAGTATGGTTAGAATTACTTTTCAGGATCAGTAGTGAGCTGAAAGATGCAGCACTGAGGTCTCACCTGATAACAGGTGAGTAAATCGGAATTCGGAGCTCAGCTGATTTTTGAGGAATTTTAATAAAGTTCCAAAACTCCACACTTAGAAGAATTTCCAAGTGAAACCAGTCAATGTTAGCCTACGGAAGGAAATTCAAGTTACTGTAAGTATGGTTAAAATTACTTTTCAGGATCAGTAGTGAGCAGCACTGAGGTCTCACTTGATAACAGGTGAGTAAATCGGAATTCGTAGTGCGGATGATTTTAGAGGAATTTTTTAAAGTTCCAAAACTCCACACTTAGAAGAATTTCCAAGTGAAACCAGTCAATGTTAGCGTATGGAGGAAATTAAAGTTACTGTAAGTATGGTTAGAATTACTTTTCAGGATCAGTAGGAGCCGAAAGATGCAGCACTGAGGTCTCTCCTGTTAACAGGTGAGCAAATTGGAATTCGTAGTTAGGCTGATTTTAGAGGAATATTTGTATGTTTCAGAAATAGACACTTAGAAACTTTTTGGGTGAAAACCACACAATAGATTCCTATAGAAGGACATACAAGTTACTGGTAAGTACGCTTAGATTTACTTTTCAGGGTCCGTACCGGGCGTAAAGATGCAGCACTGACGTCTCTCGTGATAACAGGTCAGTAAATCGGAATTCGTAGTTCGGCTGATTTTAGAGGAATATTTTGCTCAATAGTGAAGGAAGGGGGCGGGGCCTGGCGTGACATGTGTGCAAACATGCCATGTGGCGCGTTTTAGGTTGGGGAATTCATTCCTCTTCAATCCTAAGGTCCCCTGTGAGCCAACTAGCCCACCAGGTACCTCCAGTATGCGCCAGGGAGCTTGGTTGCAGAGAGGTGTTCAGAGGACACGCCCCCTTTTTACAACACTCTGCAACGCAGCTCCGTGGCGCTTACTGGAGGTACTTGCTGGACTAGTTGGCACCTAGGGGACTTCTAGATTGAAGAGGAATTAATTCCCCAACTTAAAACACACACATATCACCTCAAGCCCCACCCCCTACCTTCACCACTGTGCAAACGTGCCCCATAGTGCTTTCTAAGTTGGGGGATTAAGTCCCCTTGCATACTGGGGGTTCCTAGGGGCCAACTAGCCCACCAGGAACCTCCAGTATGCGCCAGGCGGCTGCGTTTCAGAGAGGTGTAAAAAGGAGCGTGGCCTCATTACACCTCTCTGCAACACAGCCACCTGGCACGTTTGCAGAGGGGGAACTAATTCCCCTTGCATACTGGGGTCCCTGGGGGCCAACTAGCCCACCAGGAACCTCCAGTATGTGCCAGGGGGCTGCGTTGCAGAGCGGTGTGATGAGGCCACGCCCCTTTTTACACCTCTCTGCAATGCCGCCCCCGGCGCGTTTGCAGAGGGGGAACTAATTCCCCTTGCATACTGGGGGTCCCTGGGGGCCAACTAGCCCACCAGGATCCTCCAGTATGCGCCAGGGGGCTGTGTTGCAGAGAGGTGTTCTGAGGCCATGCCCCTTTTTACACCTCTCCACAACGCAGCCCCCTGGCCCATACTGGAGGCTCCTGGTGGGCTAGTTGGCCCCCAGGGACCCCCAGTATGCAAGGGGAATTAGTTCCCCCTTTGCAAACGCAGCAGGGGGCGCATTTGGAGAGAGGTGCAGGGAGGGGGCATGGCCTCCTCCCGATCCTGTTTTAAAAAAAAAAATTACTTTTAAGAAGGAGGGCTGTGTAGTCCGCATTTGTTTTCTTTTTGTTGGCCCTGGGGACCCCATCCCCCAGGGCCTGCCCCCAATTTTTTATTTAAAAAAAAGAAAATATCAAGAAAGGGGCTGTGTGGACCCCCTCCCAAGGCCATACTCTGCCCCGGGGACCCCATCCCCTGGGGCATGGGCCTTTTTTAAAAAAAAGAATTAATTAGGAGGGGGGCTGCTTTGCCCCCCTCCTGTGGCCACTTTGGCCCCGGGGACCCCATTCCCCGGGGTCAGCCATTTTAAAATTTTGTTTAATTTGTTTTGAGAGGGGGGCCGCGTGGCCCACCTCCCGGGCCACTTCTGGTCCCAGGGACCCCATCCCCCGGGGCCTTGCCCTCCTTGTTGGGGGTTGTGGGGTGGTCCCCAAGCCCCCCCATGGTTCCTGCTGGCCTCCCGCATTCTGCGGGAGCCGGTATTACTTTTCTGCTTGGGGAGCAGCTAACACGCTGCCCCCCATGCAGAAAAGCAAACGGCTTTGATTTTTGGTTTTCTCTCTTTTAAAAACCAAAGCAGTTTGCTATGGTAGGGCGGGAGCCGCGAGGCTCCCGCCCTACCATAGCAAACAGCAGTGTCCCGGGGTAGGCACACCGGGACACTGCAGGAGCCGGCCCTGGGGGGTTGTGGTCCCCAGAGCCATCAAGGGCTCCATGAGGGGAGCTGCGCGGCCCCCCTCCCAACAGTTAAAATCCCCCCTATTTTGAATATTAGTGCCCCGGGGGAGGTGGCGGTCCCCGGGGCGTGTGGGGGGCTTGAGCCCCCCCCACAGGCTTTTTTTTTTTAAAGAAGTCCTGGGGGTGGCGAGCCCAGGGGCATACATTTCATGGAAGCCCCGGGGTGGCGGTCCCAGGGGATGGGAGGCCCCTCTGGGCCCCCCTTTACAAAGAGTCAATTGCCCCCGGGATTCGGCCCCTTTGTGGGACCCCCTGAGCAGGCCTAGGGGGTCAGGGTGTTTCTACCCTGCCCCCTTTGCGCCTTTTGCGCACTTATTTTTCAATTTACTTGTGCATCGGTTCTACCGAGGCACAAGATGGCTGGCAACACTTCCCGGTTTGGAGTGGTGACAGACAGTTTACAGCCAATTAGCATGCAGCTCATGCTCGTAATGGTGCGCGTATAATCCTCGGATGGTACGCGTACGGTACAACTTTGCAAATATATCTATGATTTTACTTTTGATTTTCTCAGGAACTACTGAACGGATTTACACCATTTAACAAAAAGCACAGTCTATGAACCAAACTCTACCTTTTTGCTAGATTTGGTGTAATTCCGTTCAGCAGTTCGGGCTGTAGCCGTGTCTAAAGGTCCCTAAGGAAAATTGCATGGTAAAACACGTTTTGGAACCCCCTTTCTTCTCGGCCCCCACTTCACGAATCACCCCGAAACTTTCAGGGAAGGAGCCAATAGAATAAAATCTATTAAAAAGCATTATATTAAATTAAAACTAACTATTTTAAAATCTTTAAACTTACATTTCCCACTCCAGTGAGTGAAACAGTAGGGAAAGTGTTAGATAAATTACTATTCCCACTCAAGTTAGTGCAACTTTGAGGGAAAGTGTTGGATTGTGGAGGGATCAAATTTGCTATTCCCACTCCAGTGAGTGCAACAGTAGGGAAAGTGTTCAATAGTGGAGGGATAAAATGTACTATTCCCACTCCAGTCAATGCAACAGTAGAGAAAGTGTCGGATTGCGGAGAGGTAAAAATGCATATTCACACAGTTCAAAATTTAAAACAAACATAATAACAACAAAAATGTAAAAAACTAAATAATTAGGAAAATATATAAATATATTAAAAATTAAAATAACAATATATTTAATATAAAAATAAAAAGAATACAAATATATTATAATGTTAAATACATATGACAAATACCTACGAATATTATATTAAATAAAATAAAAAATAATTTTCAAACAAATAAATATTTTTTGTAAGAAATGATTTAGAAACAAAAACATTAATCATTACATAAATACCCTATAACACCACACAATTCACAACCCACATATTAATTTTTTTTAAATGTACTTCCGTAAATGACAAAATTAATCACAAATCAATTAAATATTATTAATTAAAAAACACATAAAACTAATTCACTTCCCACCATTTACCCCTATAATTCCCACAACCCACAGCTAAAATTCAACTGTAAAATTATTACACAGTTAAAATGTATTTTCAATTAAAAACTAATAGTAATTAACATCTATTTATAAAGTAAATACAATTCCCTTTACCTCTATAAAACCAAAACCAACACACAAAAAATACATTAAATAATTACCCTAATTAATTTTCAATGAATGAATTAATTAATATTAATGATCAACTAATTATTAATTAATTAAATATAGATTACTTCCCAACCTTTACCCCTATAAACCCCACAACCACACCTAAAATTGATTACGCAATTTCCATATTTAATTGTCAATTAATTAGTATTAATTAACAACTAATTAATAATTATTTAAACCTAAAGTACTTCCCACCCTTTACTCCTATAAACCCCACAACCTGCCCCTAAAATTAATTACACAATTTTCCTATTTAATTTTCTATTAATTAATTAATAGTAATTAATATTAATCAACAACTAATTTTTAATTAATTAAAAAATAATTACTTCCCACTCTTCACCCCATACACCCCACTACCCACACCTAAAATTAATTACACAATTTCCATCCATATTTAATTTTCAATTAATTTACAACTAATTCTCAAATTAAAAATAAATTATTTACCTCATGTTACCCATAAAACCCCCACAACCCACACCTAAACGATACACAATTACCATAATTAATGACCAATTAATTAATATTAACAAAATTAACACTATAAAATATCAATTAAATGAATTATAATAAATAAAAAATAATCATTAATGTATTATCATTAAATTACTTCCCACCCTATTCCCCTATAAACCCAAAACCAGCTGCGAAAATAAAAAATGCAAATGCAATAAAAAAAATTGATAACTGCCTAAAATGTAACACATATATGAAAAAACATACTTGCACAATACTTATACAAACAAATGCATCACATACATTTAAAATATATACTAAAATACATAACACTAATTAAATAATCGATATTTTAAACAACTATATTTTTGCAAACAATATTAATGACTTCCATATTTTTAGAAACTAATGGGCTCATTAGTATGGCGGGCGGACAACCGCTCACAATGCATGCGGGGATCCCGCACATTCCATTAGGATGCGCTCACCATACTGGCGGACGCATCCCGCATTTTGAACATTGCGGCGGATGGTGCTAAAAGCACTGCCCGCCAAAATGGTAGAAATGCAAGTTATGAATGCAAGTTATGAATTTCAATGCACAACGTGACAGGCGCGCGATGCCTGCCACGTTGTACATTGAAATGCCGGGGGGTACCATAGGTACCCCCATGTGCACCCTCCATCTCCCAGAATCCCTGGGGGCCCGCTACAGACCCCCAGTGTTGAAGTCCGCATGCCTTTCGTGGTGCTGTTGCCACCACTGAAAGGCATGTCCCCGCATGCATGTTAATATGGATGGCAGTCTCTGCCAGACACTGCCACAGTACTAGCAGCTTTTCCACCCAGTCGACTCATCGACCGGACGGAAGACCGGCGAACGGTCTTTCCGACCGCCGGGGTCCCTCCCGCCATAGTAATGTGGTGGTGGGGGAATTTGCATGCGGGCAGGGGATTATGTCGGGCGGATCGCCACCGCCATGTGGGAGGTGGCGATACGCCCTGCATACTAATGGAGCCCTATATTTCTTACCTTAAAATGGACATTCTTGACCACGACATTGTTGCTGTCGATATTTCTGTGGCATTATATTTACAACTTGATATTTGTGTAAATCGACCTTTCTAACCTGATAATTTGCTGATATACCGGTTGTAATAATAGGATCCCTGTATGAGGAAACATTTGTAGTTTAATACTATAATGTGAATTATAATTCTAAAATATTTAAGATTACAAAGGATATTTTTTATGTTTGAAGATCCTCGATGATAGGAACATCCTCGAATCTATACTACTATAATAAAGTAAGAACTTTCAGGCTTTGAGGCGGGTAAACTCGGGAACCACAGCGCCAATCTACACACCCGATACACTGTTGAAATCGTCAGGGTGTGTAGATGGTTATAGGCTATATAAATTTAAAAAATAAACGTTATTTACAATATTTATATTTTTTTAAAAGTAGTCCCTCCAAAGTAGCGCTGGCCGCGATGTGCGTGCTCATGTCAAGAGCACGGGGAGGAGCGGCGTACGAGGAGCGGCGGACATGGCGCGGGGGAGGAGCGGTGACGTGAGGAGCAGCGGACAGGCCAGCGGCGGTGCGAGCAGCGGAGAGGCGGACATGGCGCGGGGGAGGAGCGGCGGCGGCGGACAGGCGGTGAGGAGCAGAGCGGCGAGGACCGGTGAACTGAGGAGCGGCGGCTGAGGTAAGGCTCCGGGGACAATGTCGGGGCAGGCGGGTGTCGGGCCAGGCGGGGGACGGGGAGTATCCCTGCAGTCTCAAACTGGGTATTAAGTCTCGAACTGAGGAGTAAAACGTATTAGAAAGGAGAGGCAGACTGGAGGTATGTTTGAAGGGCTGGTGGCGGGCCAAAGGTGGACTGGAGTTAGACTGGAAGCGGGAGGTGACTGAAGGTAGGCTACAGGCTGCTGTGGGCAAGGCTATTCGCCAGTGAATGCTGTCGGACACGCAGAAGTAAGCGCACTTGAGGAGAAAGACGATTCCTCTCATCAGCATGGTAACGAGGCAGGTCACGCTGAGGGGAAATAAACGGGCGCAAACGAGCGGTCTGCTTTACTAAAGCTGGAAAGGTATTTGAAAGTAGGTGCTGGGCAGAAAGGAATAGACCTCCGGGGGACAATGTCGGGGCAAGCGGGGGACGGGGCGTCCGGGGCCCGGCTGCTGGGCAATGTCGGGGCAGGCGGGGGTCGGGGAAGCCTGATTGCTCCCGGACAAGGTCGGGACGGGCTGCTAGTAAGATATAAAACAATTCAGCAAAGATTTCGGCTAAGATTGGTAAGGCTTCTGGCTTTGATGCAAAATGCAATTCCTGGAATGCTACTATAAGGGGGTAATAAAATAAAAAAGATGTCCAAAAGTGGAGAAGCAGAACGTCTGAATTATGTTTTTTATGCAAGGTTGGTTAAAGATTGTGTTATTGTCCGGATTTAGTTGATTGTAGGAGGCTAAAGTGTTAGTCCTTTCTCTATTCTGTGATGAAGAGAATAGCCAAATTATTCTGGGCAATCAGGTCAGCAGTGTCAAATGCATGACAGTGTTGACTGCTTATTTGTAAGCATCAGTGTGAAAGGGGGTCAGTGGGGTGGTTATTGTTGTAAATACTGATAGGAATTAAATTACTGCGAGATAGTAAATGGCTGTAGGGTGTTTGATTTGAAATTTTGTGCGTGGACCAAAACGGATAATGAATGCCAAGCACATGTTCGCTTACTTACTTAGTAGATTAATGGGAAAAGCAGAATGGGCCACAGCCCACCCATGCCCCAAATTGGGAGATGTTATAGGAATAGTGCTCTGCAGCTCATCTCCAGGTTATAGAGATGCTCTTGGAGTTGCAATTTGCAGGTCATTCTTTGGTAATGTTGGAGTTGTTTAGACAATTTCTTAGTGCCAAAGTTTAAAATCTGTATTCACCAGGGAGAAAAATGGCAAAGGCACATGTATGTAGTTAACCAAAGTCAATCCAATTATCCATGATATCCCCACCCTGAATGATAGTGGGAAATTATGTGTTCTGTGCAAGTGCCCAGTTTACTACCATATAACTCTTTTCACACAAAACCACTACACAGCCTTTATATTTTATAAACGGGTCATTGCATCTATTTATATAAAATACAGAATGGGCCTGTAGAAGGCTCAGCAATCTCTATGGGTGAGCCAAAATGGCTAGCGTCCTAACAAGAATCTTCAAATGTGCAACATTATGTTGTCCTTAAATTCTACCTAAATGCAATGTTATTATTGTAATTTCCCCTGACTGCTGATTTCCCACGCACAGCAGTGCTGCCATTTCTCTTCGGTGCTCTCAGTGATTTTAACTACTGCCTTACATGTGGGCTCTCTTTTTACCTACTTGGCATTTTCCCATCCCAAGCTCCTGCCAGCCTGATGCTGGTTTAAAACGCTCTCAATTATTTAGCCTAACCCTGCAGACACTTTACTGGCTCCCTGTGAATGTAGTAATGACCTACCTTCAAGAGCTGTTGATTCGGCAACAAATGTATCTGGGAACTAAATACATCGGCAACAAGATAACGTTCTTTTGGAAATCTTACATAATTTACTTATAGCGCAGTTTTGTTCCAATATCAGTCCAAATGGGATTTTGCTGGCCCAAAAGGAACTTGTTTGTTCTGTGATATAAAGTTCAATCCCCACATGTAGGCCAGATCACTGTTATTTCTCACTTACTTCTGTAGCAGCTTGTATGTCTGAGACAGCAGCCATGTCAATATCCACCCGAGCTTGTATATGTATCTGTGAGCCCCTAGGTTTGTGTGCAAACAAAAAGAAACAGTTAAGATGCAAACCAAGACAACATCTCCCTCTCCTGGGGCTCTCTGACTGACCCCTAAATGCTTGTCGCTTCGCAGCATTGCATTGATTAGAACAGCAGACTTTGGAGTTTCTGTCCTTCCCTACCTGCCTGTTGCTGGGGGGGAGGGAGGGGGGAAGGGGGGGTGTTCACCAGAGACTTGTGTAGTAGAGTGCAACTCTTGACTACAACAGATAGCGATGAAAGGCCCTTGCCAATTACCTTTTCCCTTAGGTAAAGAGCACATTTAGACAGAATGACATATTATCCAATAAGTACAATCATAATGTGGCAGCTTTTACTGGTGGCGTTGAATAACAATCGAAATTGGGCTGTACGGCTGGATAGAGCATGAATGATGGGCGTGTTCCCCCTTGCAAATAAGCAAATTCCTAAACACTTAGTTGATCAAATGTGGGTATAACAGAACGGATCATGTGGAAATGTTATGTTATATCAAAATGTACCTTCAAAATAAACAGCAACACATGTGTTTGCACCTGGCATTTGCTGCATTAAGGGGCACATGCATCATTGTAGGATTTTGCACTTCCTAAATTGCGAAAATTAAGGAATCGCAATTTAGGAAGTGCAAAATCCTATGCATCAAGAAATCCTAAAAGTTTTTAGGATTTCTTAATTTTCGGAAATTGCGATTCCTTATTTGCTAATCGCAATTAAGGAATGGCATTACATTGATTCCTATGGGCCTCTAGGCCCATAGGAATCAATGCCGTTTTGCATTTCTTTTTTTTTGGAATTCGCAATTTGTTGATGCATTGCAAGGGTGCAGAGGGGGGTCCAAAGGACCCCCCCCTGCACCCCTGAAATGTATTTTAAAGTGCATGTTTCACACACACATGTCCTAAGGACATGTGTGTGTGTAACATGACACTTTCCAAAATGCATTTTTGTGCTTTTTTAAAGAATTTTGCAAATTAACACGAGGGTCAACCTCGTGTTAATTTGCACTTCCTATTTCAAAATTCGCATTTTTTTAAAAATTGATGCATTGCATTTAAGGAATCGCACAAATGCGATTCCTTAAATGCATTCGCATTTTTAGGAAATGCAAAAAAAAAGCGAATTTTTAAAAATTGTTTCATGCATCCCAAAAACGTATTTAGGAAGCGCAAACGGCCGAATTTACCGATTCGCACCGTTTGCACTTCCTAAATAGGTTGATGCATGTGCCCCATATTTCCCTTAATCCACAAATTACCTTGGAATTCCCATACACAAGAGAATGTGGGGCATATATACAAGGGGTTATCGTCAACAGAGCATCACTTTTTGGATGTTCTGGTGGCTGTAACCCCTTTACCTTATTTACAAGCTTAATGCCACCATGTAAATAATGTCCCTATTCATGTAGCACTTAGCTTTAAAGCAGCAGGCACTGTGTGATTCAGTGAGCGTTCAGCTGCAACATCCATTGCTTTTTTGGCGCTGACCCCTATTTACATGTCTGGCGTAAATATGGGGCAGTGCAAAAAATAAGACTAAAGAAAACCTAGTCTTAAACTGGTGCAACAAAGAGAAATCATAGAAAGAGCAAATCGCCAGTAGTGATTTTTCATGTGCAGGAAGGGACACTTTCCGGCAGATGTACAATCAGTCGGTCAACCCAGAAGCCCTTGCACTATATTGCAAGTGTGCCAGCGTTGGCACTAGGCAGGTACATTTGGCGCAATGGGAAACGCTGGGGTACTCCGTATTATTGTAAATACGGCACACCTCTTCCATTTTCAGAAATTGTGGACCTGCGCGTTACCAACTGTCACATAACACTGCGCTCTGCCATTCTGTTGTAAATATGCCCCTGCAATGTCAAACTGAGGCAATGTTGCACCATTCAGAGACTCCAATTGGAATGTGTGCCAGGTCAATTTCAACATGGGGACATTCCACCAAACTGTCAGCAAAATACTGAAAAATAACCAGATCAACGACTACTTTTCTTCTGCCAAGATATGCACATAATATTGACCTAATGTTATTACTTCAATATGGAACAGTTTTTCGGGTGAGGGCAAGCTTATGCACATTTATTAAGCACAGTCACGTCACTGGTTTGTAATAGGACGACCGAACATGACAAACTATGATAGGGGGTATTGCTTCTTTTATGAACATCTTCATGCGGTGTCTTATTAGCTCACGCGACAGCACCCCTGTTGTGTAGCTGAAGTCTCATGGCTGGCCTCTGGATAGTACCGCCGCACCCTGGGAATCTGCGTGTGCCCATATTTTACTCCATTACAGAGTTAAAGCGGAAGAGAGAGCTGATCTCTGAAAGACACGAGCCACAAGCCAGCGCATTCTGGATTGTGTCACTGGATACGGGAAAATACATCTTCTGTGTTGCTTTCAACTGCTTAAAAGATTTACGCCGCAGATCTAATAAAGCGACTGAATATATTATGTGCGCTTTTATTGGCAAGGAAAGTCTATTTGCCGGCTCGCGCTATAATATTAAAGGATTTTTCTTCTTTTCTGCTGACAGAAGCAAGTTGATTGCCTTTTTGGTTCAAAAGCGCTCTATTTATAGCTCATTTGCAAAATGATCTCTATTCATTAGAGGGTTTCGTTTGCTGGTTATCTTTCTCCTCCTTGGCTGCAGTCAGTCAGCAGATGTTTTTAACACACTCGGCTCATGACGGCTGGGTTTAGATTTCTGCCATCACTCACTGCATCAGTAAATGAGCGAAGCATCACTCTACTTCACCAGGCAGTGGTGAACTTTGAAAGTGCTGGGCCACAAGTAATTGCCTTGATTTGCATCTAGCACAAAAGCCTATCGAGGTCACCCAAATCCGCCAGGAAGCATCACGGTTCTTCTCCACCTGAGAACATGTTGAAATGAAGGTGACACAATGCGCATTTTACAGCCTCGTTTTTAAAGTTATATAAAAACATGGACCATCTTTACTAAGATTTTGCGATTTGGTTCAATCAATCAGTCAAGCAGGGTTTTGTGAAGCGCTTGTGGGTGGGGAGGTGTGGGTTGAGAAGCTCCGTTGGTCTATTTCTGTCACTTTTTGGCGAAGGTCTGACACAAAATCTATTATAAAAAATGTACAAAGGCATGCAATGCCCGATTTTTGCGGGTTTTAAAAAAAAAGTTCCACCTTTCATTTCATTGCATGAGGTTGGCGTTACATAAATGGAGCTTGATCATTCCAGTGCATCCACCCATATAGTTTGAGGCAAACCTATATTTACAAAGACTCATAAACATAGATTTGAGCCAAAATGGTGCTCCTACCCGAGGCTGGAATTCTGCAGCAAGTACCATGAAAGGATAGTTTTTATGCAGAAAGGTATTCCTTGGTTCATGCCTTGGCACTAGGCTGCAACAAGAGTGGCAGCACTAGGAGAGAACAGAACTGTGCCATATCTTTGTAAATATGGCATAGTTGTGATCTCTCCCTTTTACGCAACGCAACACAGCAACTTCCCTTACGGCACTTCGTGAGTCTTACTAAATCTGGGCCATAGCTTTTTACAGGCAATTCTGAAACAAAACTTATAGAATAATTCAAGAATAGTGTGGCACCCACACACGTGTTTTGGGCAACTCCACCTACCCAGCCACATGGAGATCTGTGGAAAAAAAAGTAAAACAAATATTGTTTTTAAATAATTTCCCTAAAATAATGTCTTAAAAGCTATAGATTATATGTGAGGTTAAAAAATCATGGGTATGCAATTTGACATGGCCACTTACCATTTAATAAAATATATATGAAGCACACTTTATCATTTTCCTTATCAGTCCCTTTCAAGTAGAAAAGCAGTCAAAGTACATGACAGAGAAGTGCATTGAAAAGTGCGGATTAAATATTGCATAAATCCTGCAATCTTCGGAGTTTAGATATAAAACTAGCAGCCAGTCCCGACCTTGTCCGGGAGCAATCAAGCTTCCCCGACCCCCGCCTGCCCCGACATTGGCCAGCAGCCCGGGCCCCCGTCCGCCCTGTCCCCCGGCTGCCCCGACCCCCGCCTGCCCTGACATTGTGCTCCGGAGGCTTACCTCACACAATTATGCCAGAGGCCCAGTGTTGCAGTGGTGGCCAGCAGCAGCGCCTGAGGCACTGGAGAGCTTTCTGGGTAAGTGGGGCTCTGGCGCTCTGTTTGCAGGGAGGCGAGGATGAGCAGAGGTTTCAGGGATAAGAGTAGGAGTTCACAGAGTATGGAGCGGCCGGCGGGAGTCGGGAGCTTGAGCACAATTATACCAGAGGGTCCCCCGCCTGTCCCGACATTGTCCCCCGGAGCCTTTTTGTTGTAACTCCCCGTCGCCCGCGTGCCCCGACCCCCGCGTGCCCCGACATTGTCCCCCAGAGCCTTACCTCAGGCGCCGCTCCTAAGTTCAGTGCTCCTCACCGCTCCGCCGATCCGCTGTTGCTCACCGCCTGTGTGCCGCTCGCCAGTGCTCCTCTCCCGAGCTATGTCCGCCGCTCCTCCTCGCGTTCCTGGATGCCGCTCCTCCTCGCGCTCCTGAACGACGTCAGCACGCAGGTCGCGGCCGGTGCTTCTTCGAGGGGACTACTTTTTTTTTAAATGTAAATTTTTTAAATATAACGTATTTTTTAAATGTATATAGCCTAAGTCCATCTGCACACCCTGAGGATTCCAACGATGTATCGGGTGTGTGGATTGGCACTGTGGTTCCCGAGTTAACCCACCTCAAAGCCTCAAAGTTCTTCCTTTATAATAGTAGTATAGATGTAACAAAGCGTGGATTAGCTCCAAAATTGCTAATGCCACGCTCCGTTACTTTAGAAATGCGGGGATGTGCCGTATTTACAATAATATGTTGCACCCCAACGTTTCTCCCTTCACTGTCACTAAATCCAACTGCCTAGTGCCAATGCTGGCACACCTGTGTTGAGGAAAAGATTGTTTATGTGCAGAAAGGTGTACCTTCTTGCACAAAAACAATCCAGAATGGCGAGATGTAACTTCTATGCATGCTGCATTGTGCAGCACACATAGAAATTGCAAATCAGCATTTTTTAAATGATTGTTTATGTGCACGAAGGTGATAATTTGCTGTTTCTGTCCCCCACATGCATCATCCCGGTCGTTTGCGAATGCTAAATTGCGAAAAATAGCGAAACGCAATTTAGAATTCGCAAAACGGGATGCATGATTAATTTCTAATAATATTAGCGATTCGGTAAAATTTGCATTTTTTACCGAATCGCTAATATTATGCGACTTCTAATTTGGTAATTCGCATTTCCCATTGATTCCTATGGCCCAAAAGGCCCATAGGAATCAATGGAAATTGCGAATTCGCATTTTACAATTTTCACAATCTTCATGCATTCCATGGGTGCAGGGGGGGGGTCCAAAGGACCCCCCCCTGCACCCCTGAAATGTATTTTTAAGTGGTTGTTTCACACACACATGTCCTATGGACATGTGTGTCTGTAACATGTAAGTTTTAAAAATGCATTTTTTTGCTTTTTTAACAATTTTCGCAAATTAACACGAGGGTCAACCTCGTGTTAATTTGCACTTCCAATTTTCAAATTCGCTATTTTAAAAAAAATGATGCATTGCATTTAAGGAATCGCACAAATGCGATTCCTTAAATGCATTCGCAATTATTAGAAATGCTAAAAATAGCGAATTATGCACAACAGTTTCATGCATCCCAAAAACGGATTTTGCATTCGCAAACGGCCGATTTTTCCGAATCGCACCGTTTGCGAATGAAAAAAACGTTGATGCATGTGGCCGTGTGTGTACTGCACAATGCAGCACACATTGAAACAGCAAAAACGAGGAGAAAGAAAGCATTTATCCTTGTTTTGCCATGTTAAGACCAGGTGTTCCCTGGTCTTAATTTTGAGTCTCCCTCCTATTTTTGCCACCCTTGTAAGAGGGGCAGCATCAAAATCAATGGGTGTTGCTGTGGAACGCCCACGACAACACTCATTGCACGCCCTTAGACGCTAAGGGGCTTAATACATTGTTGGTCGGAGTTGCCTCTGACCGACACCGTCTCCGTCTCGGGACCGACCGACCTCCGGTCAGTGTTTCCAACCTCCTGATTATGATCGGACCGAACACTGTTCGGTCGGATTCTCATATTTCTCTATGGGGGCTTGGGTTACCGCCATAAACCGGCCATAATACAGGCTCCCACAAAGAAATGTGTGTAAAACCCTGCACCCTGTGGCAGGCACCCCATGGTGCCTGCCACACACTACATGGATTTACAGGGGGCACCCTAGGTACACCCTCGGCCACCAACCATAGGCCGCAGGGTGAAGGGGGCCTTGCTAGGGGCCCCCAAAGTCACTCTCCAACAGTCTATTCATGTCCGAAAGGCCGGCACGGAAAGGCTGTGGGAATCCGACATCGTGATCCTGACGGCGAAAACGCCATCCATAGGCGATTATGGTGTTGTTCCAACTGGATGGAAGACTCCAACAGCCAGTCAGAACCACATCAAATGAGCGGCTGGTTCACGCTTCGACTGGTGACGTTGTAATTCGGCAGTCGGACCGCTAACCAACTGTGTCGGTCGGAAAACCTCCAAATGCGGTCGGATAGCTTCCGACTAGGGGTCGAGGGTTTCCAACCATCATCGTCACATCGCCACTAAGTGTAGCATGAAAGGGTCCTTATTTACAAGGCGACATTAACCCATGTTAAGTGGCTTAATGCCGTCTTGTAAATAAGGCCAAGGGTTTATCACCACAGGAACATCACTAAAAATTATGTTCCTGTGGTGATAAGGACTTTTCAATATGCCCCTTAGGTATTATATATGAGCACTATCCCCAAAAATAGAGAGCTTTTACTAGCTCAGTCAGAATAGGAACCACTCAGGTCTCAGAAATCATGCACACAAAGGTCTCGGATAGCATTGTTGTAAAATCAAAAGCTGTCAATATAGATTTCGATGCACAGTCATAATATAAAACACATTGCAGCAAGAAAGTTCCCTCCATGAAGCAAATGAGTTAATAAAATCAGCAACACGTGTTTCGAAATGATGATACAATATTACTCAAAAATCATTCCTCATAACACCAGCATTAGTTCTCTTCAAATGTGTGTGACTGATAATTCAAATGCCAACATGACATATTTTGAAAATGCTCAAATTCTGCCTAAAAAGCAGATGTTCATTTTCTGAAAGCATAATTGCAGTCTTTCGTCAACCCAAAGAACAAGTACAGCACTGGAGCAGCAACGCAACTGCATCTCACACACACAATTGAATCAACAAATGCAACACTAGTGGTAGGTTGACTGATAGATACATGCTTTCCATTTACAACAGTCAAGCGACAGCGAATGAAAAGAACAGGTGCAGAGTGCAGGTGCCATGACTGCAAGCTTCAATGATGCACTATTGTTCAGCACCTATGACAGCAGTGCCATCTTCTTATTATAACAAGCACAGGAATAGCCAGCGACAAAAGAATCAAAGTGTCACCCAAACACAAAAGTTTCAAGATAGGCAAATGCCAATATATCCTTGTTCATCACACACAGAAGGGCAGAGTGAAGGCAGCGTGAGTGCAAGTTTTAATGGTACAAAATTAATAAGCACTTTAAACATCAGTGCAAGCTTTCTCGTACAACAAGCAAAGAAATAGTAGTAACAGAAAAGGATCAGTGACATAATATTGACAACAAGAATATTGTGATACAAAAATATTGTGTCAAAAATATCGATCACAAAAATATGGTTTTCCGATACTTAAAATGTAAATAAATAAAATAGCGAAAGAAATATCACTGGCAATTATAGTGAATTAAAACATTTTGCTTTCTAATATATATAAAATAATGAACATTAAATATAATAAAAAGGAACAGTAATATAATACAAATTCAAAACATTTAAATAATTAAAAAATATATTTACCTGTTATACTTATTTACCAAAAACACAGGTATATATGTATGTGTGTATGTTTATTTAGATATATGTAATTTAAAACTAATATTAAAATAATAATTTTAATTTATATTATAATTTACTATTTTTAAAGGTCAACCATATAACAAATATACATATATATACATATAAACACACAAGCACACACATATATATATATATATATATATATTTCTTTTTTTTCACTGAAAAAAACATAGGTTTGACAGACGTTATAGTTAGTTGAACATTTGACTCCTATAAAACCAGAGAAATTCGCCTGTTATAGTTAATAGAGCTAACTATAACTCGCGCGCCCGCAATGCACTGGTGATGACGTCACATATTACATCACTCATGACATGGTCAGTGACATCACTGATGACATCACTGATGACATCACTGATGACATCTCAAATGGCTTTTAGGGCACTTTAGTGAGCTCATTACTAAGTGTACATGCATACAGGCTTCTGCCACTGCATTACACACATTTAATGACCTGCTGGACCTTACTGTAGGCCTGAATCAGCGGGCAGTGCTACCCTACAAACATGTGTAGAGCGCGGTGCTGCGGGAGGGGTAGGGTGCATCAGCCTGGGTGCGGAGGTCCGAACAAGCGATGTTGCTGTGCGTAATGGTGTGATCTCTGACCTGATTTAGTCTCATTTCTGTCTCATTTTAAGGACCTGCTGGACAATACTGTAGGCCTGAGCCAGCGGGCAGCGCTGCCCTACAGACGCGAGGTGTTGGCTATTTTGGCACTGTAGTGACCTCATTACTAAGTGTACATGCACAGAGGCTTCTGCCACTGCATTACAGTCAAGAGGTCTTTATTCGATTTACATCATAAAAGACAAATACATATACATAAAAGTAGCATTTTGCATATAAGATAATAAATACGTTACAATTTAAAACCATGATAAGAAAGTATTAAATTTATAGACAATGATGGGCGAAAAGACCCCTTGCTACATAAGAACATCTTACTTTAAAAACAGTACAATGAAAAGTTCATTTACCAAGGTTACGGGTTCGGATTGACCATGCCCAACTCACAAATTTTGCTACACCAATAGCAATGGAAGGGGAGGTATCAGTTTTGAGGATTCTAAACGCTTTAACAGCAGATCTAGTCCCTAGTAACCGACAAACTGGTATAAGCCAAACCTTCCTGGGTAGCAAGTACATGGGGCAGCAGAAAAAAAAATGTTCGATATTCTCTACTGCTGTTACACAGAAAGGACACTTATCACTGCCTCCAACTGACCAAGAGTGCGTTAGCCCCCGCACGGGTAGCGAGCCCACTCGTAGTTGGTGGTACAGTTTGCGATCGTTTGGCTTGGTGGTCAAGTCCCAATAGGCTTCATATTTAGGGACGTGTTTTACAACCAAAAATTCCAGTGTCATGGTCGGACCCTTAGACATAGCAGATCTCCTCTCAGTGATCCAGTGCCAGTAGATATCCTTGAGTGCCTTTTTTGTAGGAAAAGTCGCACTTGCTGGATCAACCCATAGTGCCTCCAGGTTTAAATTTTTCAGGAGTGTCCTGAGGTGGCAAAACCAAGGTACCCTGTGAGACCCTTCAAGACCCCTCACATCTTCAATGGCTTCAACAAATAAGGATAATTCCGGTGTAGTCCACAGACGCCGCCAAAACGCCAGTGGTCTAAACCGTACCACATCCTCAATGGGCTTGACACCTAGGTCAAACTGCAGGGGTAAACAGGGTGTCGATTGTGGGAGGCCAGTTGCCATTCTCAGGAACCTATTCTGAGCCACCCTCAAAGATGAAAGTTCACTATACCCCCACAGCTCGGCCCCATAGATAGTTGCAGGAATTACCTTGGAACCATAAATTTTAACAAGCGGTGCCATGGGTTTAGTGAGGGATTTAGCATACTCCTTCAATAAGGCTCCCCCAAGTTGCCCATGTTTCAAGGTCATAAGATCCATTTGTGGTTTCCAGCTCAAATTCTCACTTAGTGTGACACCCAAGTATGTGAAGACCTCAGTTTGATCCAGAATGGCACCACACATTGACACCTTGGCCTTCACAGCCTTGGGGCCTCGCAGAACCATACATTTGGTCTTATTAACATTCACCTCTAACTCATGATCGCTGCAAAAACACTCAAACCGAGCCAGGGCGGACTGCAGTCCCTGCCTCGTTTTCGAAATAATCAGAGTGTCGTCCGCGAACATGAGTAGGGGAATTTTCCTTCCTGCAAGAGTGGGCGCGTCCGTTGGAAAATTTGTGAAGTACTTAGTCACCCCATTAATAAACAAGGAAAACAGGGTCGGGGCCAACACACACCCTTGTCTGACCCCCTTGGCAACTATAAAGCTGTCAGTAACTTCCCCTGGGCCACCCCATCTTACTTTGGCGTAAGTATTTGTATGCAAATTGTTCAGCAACACCACCAACTCTTTGGGCATACCAAGATCCAGCAGAACTTCCCATAGCTTAGTCCTGGGTACAAGGTCGAAGGCTGACCTGAGGTCCACAAATGCCGCAAACAACAGGCCTCCCCCAAGAAGGACCACCTTCCAATATAATAACATAAATCTAAAAACTTGCTCCAGGGTCCCCATATGTTGCCGAAAACCCGCCTGAAGAGGGCTTAAGACATCATGGTCGGAAATCCAAGTCTGGATCCTGGCCAAAAGAAGGCGGGCCACAATTTTTTGTACTGCATCGATGAGACTTATGGGTCGGTAATTGGCCGTTACTGAGCGGTCCCCCTTCTTATGAATGGGGAGGATCTCCGCCCCAAGCCATGATTCGGGGACTTTCGCACCCCTTGCCAGTGCATTCGCCAAGTGAACAATATATGGGACCCAGAGGTCCTGTTCCTGCTTAAACATGTCAGCTGGTATGCAGTCAGGACATGGCGCTTTGCCTCCCGGGATAACCCTTAGCACCGCCCTCACTTCGGTAGGCGTAAAAACCAAGGCTTCATTGGTGGTGATGTGCATCGGATAGGCGGGGCTGGGACCATTCGCTTTGAATTGGTTCCCATAATACTCAACCCATTCCCTTGGCTCAACACTATTTGCAGGGGATCTATCTTGTGGGCGGTTGCCCCATTTGAGCTGCCGCCAGAATTTGGTCATATTATTACTCTGGCAAGCCTCCAGCAGTTCCTTCCAACGGGTCTCATCCAAATTCTTCTTAGCAGCGGCCTGCACAACTTTATAGGTGGCCCTGCAACAGCGAATTAGGGTCTGGTCTCTTGACCTTAGAGCCACGTGTAGCGCCTTTTGTGATTCCCTACAGGCGCTATCAAACCAAGTTAGGGGCTTTTGCTTATTCCTACTGGGGCCCATGGATTTAATGAAAAAGGTTTTAAGATTTAAGAAGAGGTCCCTGTGTAGTAATGTAATATTATCCAGAAGGGCCGACTCCTGGGTAAGCCCGCTGATTTGGGTCAATGTATCCCTCAACATGCTTCTAATCCTTAACATGACCTCCTCATCCAAGGCTATTTTGGGCCAACTAACCCTTCTTCCATTGTTGTTTATTACAACCTGTGGCAGGAACGCCTCTGCCGCCAAAGGGGCTGCAAAGGCACCTTCTTCAATTAATAGAACCAATGGGTTGTGGTCACTTTCAGCTCTATTAACAACCACCATATCCAGCAAACTGGGCCACATTTCCACATTCACCAGGATATAATCAATGCGCGAGCCGGATCTGCCATTATCAAAAGTCATTGCCCCCATCCTA
Source organism: Lissotriton helveticus (assembly GCF_964261635.1). NCBI lineage: Eukaryota > Metazoa > Chordata > Amphibia > Caudata > Salamandridae > Lissotriton > Lissotriton helveticus. The sequence goes on from NC_136059.1 coordinate 1,075,154,368, forward strand.
TCAGACTTCAGACGCCCATTGACTGCACGCATTCCCTGGTTCAAACAAAGACCCTTTAGAAAAATGGCTGATTGAGACCATTTCTTAATTGGATGCAATTCCAGACCAGGGATACCCCACAGGGAGTCCTCGTCCTCGGTAAGCAAACCATCGTCCAACCCCATGGGTTCAAAACAGGTATTGAAATCACCCAGTACCACCCTATTTGTGTTCACCGGTAGTGAGCTTAGGAATACGTCCAACACCAAAGCAACAGGGGAGCATTTTCCCCCTTGGACATCCCGCATATAAATATTTACAATTACCATATTTAATCCCGAAGACGAGGTTACCCGTATGGCCAACATGTCGGGATTGACCAATGGGAACTCCTCCACCATTACACCTGCGTGTTGGCGTACCCAGATAGCTAGGCCACCCACTGGTCTACCCCTTGCACCCTTCGTAGCGGGTCTAAAATAATTCAGGTACCCAGCACGAAAAATTGGCCCAAGAGCCCAAGTTTCCTGAAAGGTCCAAATATCAGAGAGGTCAATAAAGGTCCCCCAATCCGACAAGTCTAGCTTTGATTCGAGACCTGCAATGTTCCAAGAACTTATCCGTAGCTTTGACAAACACAAGTTGGATACCTCCAGCCCCACTCCTGCCGGACCAGCAGTGGCAAAATGTGGTATACAAGGAGTGAGGCTGGCATCAGGGCAAGTAAGTAGTAAGCTTCCAGGCGGGACTGGAGGAAGTAAATCACCAGGGATGGCTTTGTCATCGTTTAAACCCACAAATGGCCCCTGTTCGGCTCCCTCGGCAAATAAGCAACAATCAACAGAAGGGAGAACAGGTATGGGGTCAGTAGGAAAGCCAGATAAGGGCCAGTCATATACTATTTCTGATAATGGGTTTGATCTGGGGGTAAACGTACCCGATGGACTATCAACAGGTTCCCCCAGCTGTCAATCACACCCATCAAAACAGGAGAAGATATTGAATCTGTTGGATGTTTCTAGCGGGGTGAAAGGAATCAGATGGTCCATTCTCCTGTCCCCGTGCACATGTTCCAACCTCCCTGGTGGCATACCATAGTTTCTTGCAGGCACTGTATTCCACCCAAGGTCTATCCTGGTGGGCAAGGGTCTAATGGCCTGTCCCATGTAACTGTTAATAGATGGCATGTACATATTGTGTTGTGTATCTGCTAAGCCTCCGGGAAAAAAAGGGGGGCACACAAGTGATCTTGGATAAAAGAAGGTTAAGTCATGTGGAACTATGGCACTGCTCGAGTTCCCCGAGGACCCATTCAATATGAATCTGACTGCCTCAGGATCTCTAAAGTTTATAACTATGAGATCTCCCTTTAGGTTTTTTTCCCTACTACCCAGCCAAGAGATACGCCTAACGTGAACGATCTCTCCATTGACGTAGTATGGGAGTGGTCTATTTAGTCCCAGCCAATGCAGTGTTTTGTTTTCTAGTTGGGAATATCCCTCCCTTTTTCCATCCTCTAGGGTTGGGACACCAGTAAGCACGACAACAAAGGGCACAGAATCGGGGGGCAACTCAACATTGGGGCCCTGCGTTTTATCTTTAGTAGGTCGACTCGGCCTGCCCCGTCCCGCATGTCGGTTAGGAAATAACAGACTATCCCCACCCCTCACAGGTTCTCTAGCCACCAATACAGCTGATGTTTCTGCTGTCACCAACGGGACCTGTTGGACGGCTTGCTGGGTAGCTGGTACTCCCGAGTGAATGTGAACTGGGAGATTGTTAACTCCAGTAGTGCCCTTGGCAGGGCCCTTAGTGACAGGGGTTGGTTGGGCCTGAACTGAGACCTTCGATGGAGGGGCTGGCTTAGCACTAATCTGTATAGGCCCTACCTCTACTTTGTCAGCAAACAAAGACTCAAGGTTCCCAAGCCTTTGTTCCATCCTCTTCAGAATGTCCAGAATTGGATGCATAAAGGATCTAAGAAGGTGCTCGAATGGTTCACATGATATAATGGGCATTAAATCTTTCTCTTGAGAGGGGAGGGGTGACCTCATTTCACATACTAGATCATTAGCAGACTTTGATACTGATATGTCTAGGACCTCTGTGGTCGGTGATGCCAGCACCACAAGGGCAGGAGAAACTACCACAGGGCTATCTTTGGCCTTAGGCTTGGATCCAACTGAAACATTAGATTTTAATGATTTACCAAACTCTAAGTGGCTAAGCTTGCTTCTCTGAGGTCCCCCCCCCCTTCTCCGTTTAGCCGGAGGGGGACCATGAACTTTAGGCACATTGGGCAACTTGCCCTTCTTTTTAGATAGCTCCCTGGCTGAAAGTAAAGGCATGTTAGATAAATTTGGACCTGGTTTGGAAATACTTTGGAGCCCCGCAATAGGTGTAAGAGTTGTATTCACAACGACAGGGTTGGGAGAAATGTCTCTTAAGAGTAATGGAAATGTGTCCAGGGACAGTGGGTCCTCACTAGAGGGGACAGAGGCAGAATCCTGCAGAGTGGAATTAGGCATCAGTTCCAACAGGGATCTAGTTTTCAATGTTTCGATGGAGCGACGTCGCTCAGACCTACGCTCAGCCATCTCTATATCCTTGTCCAACTCCGTGGATGTTCTCATAAAATAGCCCTCTAATGTTCCTTTACTGCTACTCCCCGCTGAAGACATGTCATGGTGAAAGTGTCCTACCTTCCCGTCAGCCGGGGTAGCTATCGAAGGTGAAAGAGGGGTGTCCCGTCCCGTCCTCCTCCGCCCCCGGACGGCCACAGACGGTCCCGCCCTTGTCCCGGGCTTCTCCCGGCGCGTTCCCGCGAAGCGGTAGCACTGATCACCTTTAAACAAAATTATAGCAGCCTCATAGGCTGATAGGCGGGTGGGCGTGGCCAGCGGGGAGAGCAGCCCAGGTGTCTTCAATCGGGCGCGCAGGGCCTCCTGGACACTGGAGTCCCTGCCAAGGTGCTCGCAGCCCCGCTGACGCTATCACCTGCCCCGCGCTCCTCTCTCAGAGCCTCCCAGTTAGCCAGCAGCTTCAGCTGGCAAAGTCGCTGCGGTGATCCTGTGGTGCAAGGACTCGCCGTGAATCCGGAGAGGATTAAAAAGCCAGGTAGGCGTCAGCACACAACTCCCAGACGGTCCCGGTGGGCTGGAGGCGAGGTCCGCTTTTACTCCGTCGGCGGGGGGCGTGGCCAGCGGGGAGAGCAGCCCAGGTGTCTTCAATCGGGCGCGCAGGGACTCCTGGACACTGGAGTCCCTGCCAAGGTGCTCGCAGCCCCGCTGACGCTATCACCTGCCCCGCGCTCCTCCATCAGAGCCTCCCAGTTAGCCAGCAGCTTCAGCTGGCAAAGTCGCTGCGGGACCCGCGAAGCGGGTCCGGCGAGGCGCTGTGGTGATCCTGTGGTGCAAGGACTCGCCGTGAATCCGGAGAGGATTAAAAAGCCAGGTAGGCGTCAGCACACAACTCCCAGAGGAGAGTTATGCTTCTAGCAGGCGCTCTGTTCCTTTATATGTAAACGTTAGCATAACATATTATTATTTAACTTTGTGTATTCTCATGCACTCCAACTTCTCTTTGAACCATGATTGCCACTAACAGTTGGTAGATCGTACTTCAAAAACAAAGGATGCACTCAACTGCTGTTTTCTATTAAGCTTGAAATAAACCTTCATTTACCACAAGACTTTTCCACCATTAAATTATTTCTCCCTTTTCAGACACTGAAATGGGCAGAGCGGGTGCTCACTCCGTCATGATGCCCTCAGCATTCTGAAGCCTTCCATCGTGGTATCTAGACACCGTCCCCGATGGGAGACCTGCTCTCCCACCCTACAAAGGTACCCCGGACTCGGAGCTTGCACCAACACGTTGTTGGACACACCAATGGTGACAGGTGAACAGTGAAGCCTCGGTGCACAGGACCTACAATTGAGAACAGTGCGGAGGAAGGTGCTGGGGTGCACAGGTGCAAGCAAGCGATGTTCCCGTAGCTAATAATGTAATCTCTGGCCTCATTCATATGTTTCATTTTAAGGACTTGCTCGACCACTCTCTTTCTCGCGGACCCCAGCGTCTTAGACAAACGGGTGACGGGACGTAAACTCTGAGGGCTGGGTCCAATACGCCGACTCTCTGTCTCCTCCTCCCTCCTTTCTTTTTACTCTCCCTCCCCTTCTCCCTTCCACCCACTCCCACTCCCTCTCCCTCCCATTCTCACTATCTTCCCTTCATTCGGACTACCTTTCTTTTCATCTTCCACTTGGCACACAATCTTATGTTTCATTTTCGTCTTTCAGGTTTTGTACGCTGCTTCCGGAGGAGGCCCACCCAAGTATTTCATGTTATACTGTTGTTTGTTCTAATAAATTTGTGTTTCCATATATTTGTATTGTTTTAATAAATATTTGTTTTTCCAATAAATAAGTGACTGTATAGGTCTTCCTTTTCTGACAACACTTGTCTGTAGTTTATTGTGAAAATCGTCTGTTTATAGGAGGTTTATAGAGAAAACATTTTTTACTTTGCGGTGCACCTACCAAATATAAACCAATAGACTATTACATAAATGAAGCCTGCGTAATTCTACAACTGCAAGGGTTCTATGCGTGTATCACTTTATAACACTATTAGTACTGCCCGTGTAATTACAGAACCAATAAGGCACTGCCTAACACCAAAGCGACTTCAGGGACTGCCGAGGCCCACCCTGCATATTTAAGTAAAGCCCCGGAGGGTGGCAATCCCCGTACTTCAGTTGGCCTTGAAGCCCCCCGAACAATACCCGAGAAGGTGGTGATCCCCTTCGCTACGAAACGTCTCTGTGCCCTTCTACGCCTAATTTACATGTGACATTAAGATCTCCAGTCCTACAGAGACCCCTTAATATAATATTAGGATTAACCACAGCCTAATTTAAATCAACGAGTGAGACCCCGCTTTTGTTTTTCTCCATTTTTACCATTTGGATCTGCTGTATTAAAGTGATACAAGATTTTCCTACTCTCGCTTCAACTAGTCAAACAAGGATTTGCTATCACAGGGTGGAAGCCATGCACTCGCCCTCTAATAGCAAACATAAATGTGCTTTGGTTGCAATCCCCGGGACATTGTATGACCTGTGCCTGGGAGGTCCGCTCCCTAGGACCATGATGCATTGGTTAGTATAAACGCATACTAACACTACTTACACAGGTGTAGTACAGTGACCAGAGTGTAGTGAAGAGGCATAGGAAACGCAAAATCTAAAAATATAAATCCTACCAGAGGCCGGATGACATAGTTCAATGACCCAACGACCCTGGGATAAGTAGAAACAGCTACACGAAGAAAACGGGTCTTCAGCACAACGCAAGGAACTTTGAAGTATTGGTGAGTGCTGCCTTCTTTTTACCTTCTCCCGCTCATCAACACATTCATGTAGTGAAGAGGCAGACAGCAGTGGATCCGATTTATTGCAGGAAAACAGTAGGAGAAAGTTGTTCGCTACCTACTCCCTATATACTATAATCGCATACTAACACTACTTACACAGTTATACTACAGCGGCTAGTATCCTACAGTGCCCAGAGCCCGTCACTTTACAGCAATCAGCTCGGTTTCACCCCTGAGTCTTCACACTGGTAGGTGGGAGTACTTCGCTTCTGGTATAGTATAAACGTACAGTAGGGGTCAGTAGTTCGCTTCCCACTCCCTGTATATTATAAACGCATACTAACACTACTTACCCAGTTATACTACAGCTGCTAGTATCCTACAGCTACCAGAGCCCATCACTTTACAGCAATCAGCTCGGTTTGATCCCCAAGTCTTCACATCAGTAGGTGTGAGTACTTTGCTTCTGGTATAGTATAAACGCACGGTAGCGGTCAGTAGTTTGCTTCCCACTCCCTGGGCCTCATTTATGAAAAGTGACGCATCGCTGCGAGAAAACAGCGATGCGTCACTTTTCAATGCGCCCTCCTTGCGACCCCAATGATGCGTCATATTTACAATACAATATGACGCATCATTGCGCAAGTACTTACAGGTACGTCAGTATTTCTGACGTATCTGTAAGCGCAAAAGTGACGCATTGCTGGAGTGTGTCACAAAAGTGAAGCAACTCCAGCAATGCGCCCATTCACATGGGGAAAGCCCCATGTGAAAGGGCTTGTGTCAATCTTACGCCTGCTGTGAGGCAGGCGCAAGATTTTGACGCAACAGCGTCCTAAAAGCGATGCAGTGAAATCTCATAGATTTCACTGCGTCACTATTACAAAGCTTTTTGCGGGGGAACGCCCCTTCTGCATACATTATACCTGAAGCAGGTATAATGTAGCGCAGGGGTTTACAAAGTGACGCATCTGCTTAGATGCGTCACTTTGTAAATAGTGCGCAACAGGAGGCATGTTTTACGCCGCAGATGCGTCACAAAAAGTGACGCACCGGCGGCGTAAAAGTGACCCACGGCCTCATAAATGAGGCCCCCTGTATAGTATAAGTGCCTACTAACACAACTTGAACACGTATACTACAGCGCCCAGAGCCCATCCCTTTACAGCAATCAGCTCAGTTTGATCCCCGAGTCTTCACACCGGTAGGCGTGAGTACTTCGCTTCCTGCTTCCGGTATAGTATAAACCCATGATAGCGGTCAGTAGTTCACTTCCCACTCCGTGTATGGCATAAACGCGTACTAACACTACTTGCACACCTATGCTACAAAGACCAGAGCACATCACTTTACAACAATGAGCTAAGAGTTAAGGCTCTCCGCTTCATAGAATCATACCCGAGGGTAGCAGCATATCATCTCAGCACAATGTCACAACACCGCACTTTCAGACTACTTCGCTTCACACTCCCTCACAGAGCTTACAGTGCTCCTACCCTCCTTTCCTACTTTTTTTGCCCTTTTTTCCCCTTACTCTCTTCAACGGAATCACAAAATGGCGGCCAACACTTCCTAGTTGCAACAGCTCGCAGCGCTCGCAACCAATAAGCAGCAAGCTTGTGCTCGTAACGTCTCAGCCAATCAGATTGCAGAATTCCCATATATCGATATCTGTAAATTTCGATATTTCTCAAAAACTACTGAACGGATTTACACCAAATAAACAAAAGCGTGCTTTCTAGACCCTTCTCCCTGCCAAATTTGGGGAAATTCCGTTCACCCGTTCGACCTGTAGCCTTGTCTAAAGTTTCATATGGAAATTAACATGGAGAAAACACGTTTTGGGACCCCTTTTTTCTCAGCCCCCCTTGATGAATCACACCCGAACTTTCAACATATGAGCTGAATCTAACAGAGAATTAGTTTGGAAAATGTCATGAAGATTCATTAAACGACGCCAAAATTATAAGCAAAACAAAAAATGTTCTTCCTATGGAAACTAGGTCCTAACTATAACTACCTACTGGTGACTGCCAGTATGTAATATATACACATTTTCACCCAATAAATTAAAAACTGTAAGAAATAAACTTGATTTTTTTTAAAACATACAAATTAAAACTACACATAAAAAAGTAAGCAATCTAATAAATTACACTTTACTAAAAATATATTACATATTACAAACATTACTCATTTAAAATAGTATAATTTTAAATACACAGAAACATTATAATAATATAAATGTAAACTATAACATTCTACAAATAATACATATAATATTCCCACTCCAATCTATACTCCAGTAGGAAAAGTGTTGAACTCAGGAAGGGTAAAGTATTCTATTTCCACTCCAGTCGGTGCAACAGTAGCACATGTGTTGGACACTTGAGGGATACAATTTACTATTCCCACTCCAGTCAGTGCAACAGTAGGGAATGCGTTGAACACAGGAGAAGTACAAATTATTATACCCACTCCAGTCAGGTCAACAGTAAGGAAAGTGTTAGATTGCAGAGGGGTAAAAATGTATTAATACCACCCCAGTCTGTGTAACAGTAGGGAAAGTGTTGGACACAGATGGGGGAAAATGACTATTTTATATACCTGGTTTGGTAGTTCAGGCTGGTCTGCACCCATGAGGCACAGGGTTAGGACTGATTTCCATATAGCTGGGTCTGAACTGAGGTGCCGAAGTGAGCTAAAGAATGATGATGGATTCAACTCAGATCTGTGACTGGGGATGAGTGTCTGAAAAGTTTCAGCGCTCCATCCATCATCTCCTTTTGTTTGCTTTGTTCACCCTGAGTGGGCAGGGTATGCCCAGATGTGGGTCCCTTGCTCACTTTGCCACTGGATTCAAGTTGCCCGGCTGATGAAGGGTGTTACTCAGAAACCGGTCCAAAGATGCTTGTTTCCAGTTCAGGGAAGACCTGGCTTGGCAGTTCGGGCTGGACTGTTCCTATGAGGCACAGGGTCAAGACTGATTTGCATATAGCTGGGTCGGAACTGAGGTGGCTAAGTGAGCTAAAGAATGATGATGGATTCAACACAGATCTGTGACTGGGGGTGAGTGTCTGAAAAGTTACAGTGCTCTGTCCATATTCTCCTTGAGTTTGCGCTGGAAAATTACTATTTCCACTCCGGTCTGTGCAACAGTAGGGAAAGTGTTGAACTAAGGAGGGGTAAAATTCACTGTTCCAATCCTTTAAAAATTAGGGGCATGCTTGCATTGCAGAAGGGTAAAATATACTAATCCGACTCCACTCTGTGCAACAGTAGGAAAGGGTTTGGTCTCAAGAGGGATAAACATTCACCATTCCCACTCCAGGCTGTGCATTAGTGAAGAGAGAGCAGTTCACTTCAAATATATACAATATTTTAAAACTATATTAAATAACAAAAAATATATTTGAATATACAAATTATATATTTATATATATTCACTGAAAAAACCATAGGTTATAGACCATATATAGTTAGGAATTAGCATTTACAAAACCTTGAAAATTCACTGAAAAAACCATAGGTTATAGACCATATATAGTTAGGAATTAGCATTTACAAAACCTTATTTTACTCACACAAAACCATTGAAATTCGCATACATAGTTAGTTGCACTAACTATATATCGCGCACCCGCAATCCACTGCTGATCATGTCACATATTACATCATTCATGACATGGTCAGTGACATCACTGATGACATCACTGATGACATCTCAAATGACATCACTGATGACATCACTGATGACATCTCAAATGACATCACTGATGACATCACTGATGACATCTCAAATGACATCACTGATGACATCACTGATGACATCTCATTTGACATTACTGATCACATCACTGATGACATAATTCATGTGATAATACGATGAACCTCTTCAGACTCTAATATAACCTTAGATACACTCAGTGTAAAAGGACACTCACAGACTGTCACTCATCCATGGAGTTACTCACACACCTAGTCAGTCATGCAAAGAATCAATCACATCTCCATTTTCTCAACTATACAGTTATACACACCTTACTTATTCAAACATATACTAACACATATTTACTCTCTTATACAATCCCTGATACAAGTTCACATTGATCCATACAGCCACTCACACATTCACTGGCTCTTATGCACAGTTATTTATATATGTCAACTCTCACATGTACTGTGTTGTACATATGTACTTACTTTGACATGTAGCACTGAGATATCCATTCACTCACCAATACACTCATGCACACAGTCAACCGCCCATACAGCTGTTTCCACATGCACTTTTGAACCCATACATCTAGTGAATCAACTGCTCACACATCTATGCACAGAGTCATACACCTCCCAGCCACCCACACACACACTCAGTCTCCCATACAAATACTTGAGCAACCAATCAATAACCCATATAGTTACTCATATAGCTACTGATCAACACATGCAGAAGTTTACAGAACAACAGACATAATGATGCACAAATTAAGACAGTTTAGTCACTAACCCATGCACTCAGTGAGACACATTTAATCACTCACTCATACAGTCAGTCATGCACCTACTAAATCCTTCATCCAGACACTTATACATCCACTCATTCTTCAATATGTAAGACATATTTTAACTTTACAGAAACATACAGTCACTGGATGTTGTCATCAGTGATGTCATTTGAGATGTCATCAGTGATGTCATCAGTGATGTCACTGACCATGTCATGAATGATGTAATATGTGACATAATCAGCAGTGGATTGCGGGTGCGCGATATATAGTTAGTGCAACTAACTATATATGCGAATTTCAATGGTTTTGTGTGAGTAAAATTAGGTTTTGTAAATGCTGATTCCTAACTATATATGGTCTATAACCTATGGTTTTTTCTGTGAATTTTCAAGGTTTTGTAAATGCTAATTCCTAACTATATATGGTCTATAACCTATGGTTTTTTCAGTGAATTTCATTGGTTTTTTAATAGCAAATATCAAAAGCTGTAAAATGTATTCTTCTTTTAAAGGAAAAATATATTTTATATGTATTTAATATAATTTTTTTATGTATATAAATTTTTTGAGGGAACGAATTTATCAACTATCATGCTGAAGAAGAGTGTGGGGAAAAAAAAACAAAGAGGAGGACTAAGAGGAAAGAACAATCAGTTCAAAAATACAATTGCTTTAAAGCATGAAGTGCTTTTCCACACATTTACATTTAAATAACCCATATTAGAACATACAAAATATCTACAGAGGAGACGGTGTACATTGAATTTTAGACTCTTCATTGGTACCTACATGTTGGTACTTACATCACCCACACAACACAACAGCTCTATTTAGAGCTACCCTACCTCAAAGCACTCTAAAATATTATTTTAATATTTCCCTTGGTTTTCCCCTTGTTACGCTTTCCGGAACGCTACCCGGTGCGCGGACCGGGCGCTAACCGTGCGAAAATTTGAAAAAAAAGGTGTTTTTTTTCTTTACATATATGGGCCTCCTCAGCCACCCTCAGAAAACCTAGGGGGTCAGGATATGTCTCCCGTGCCCCCTTATACCCATTCCCAACATTGTTTATCCTCCATCTTGTGACTAAATTCGTCCGAAACACAAGATGGCGGACTCCCGTTACGCTACCGGTGAGCTACCCGGTTCGCGTACCGGGTAGCGCTTCCACCGCGAAAAATCGAAAAAAAATGTATTTAATTTTTTTCCCCCGCGGGGCCCTTTAATAGCCCCCACATCAATCCTAGGGGGTCAGGAGGGGTCTACCTTGCCCCTTTCATTCATTTCCCCCTTCATTTATTTCCACCTCTTGTCTCTCGATCCTACCGAGAGACAAGATGGCGGCCGCTCCGGACTGTTTAGAATGTTGAGTCACCGGAGAGCCAATCCGCTTCTCCTCGCGAAGTTCCGTTACGCGTCTGGTACGCGAACCGGGGCGCTAACCGGGACGCTGTCACAGATATATATATTTTTTTTAACGTTAATTTCTCAAAATCCACTGGAGCACATATCTTGAGACCTAGCAAAGGCACATCGGGCAAACAGTCTCTACAATTTTGCCAAGTTTCATAGAAATCCATTCAGCCGTTCGAGCTAAAAGTGAGTCCAACCGCCCTATGGAAAACTCAATGTTAAAAACATGTTTTGGGACCCCCTTTTTTCTTGGCCCCCGCTTGACGAAACCCCCCCAAACTTTCAGGGGACGCTAAGAAACAAAATGTGCCATTTTCCTGAAAATTTCAGCCAATTCCGTCCATCAACGCCAAAGTTATTCAACATAGAATTTTCAGAAATCCCTATTCAAAAAAATCCTAACTATATATACCTACTGGCGACCGCCAGTAGGTAATATATATATATATTCAAACAAAAAAAAAAATATATATATACATTTAATTTTTTTTAAACTACATATTTATTATGTTTAATAAATGTGATAACCTAAAATAAATATTATGAATATAATTATCATACCACACTTTATTCTCACAATAATATTAACCAACAAAAATAATGTTATTTACAAATAAACAGAATAACACAACTAACTCATAACATAATCAATAACACAAGACTTAATGAATGAATAACTATTTTTACGTTTGTTATTACTTAAATAACTTTGTTCCATATACTTCTTTAAACTAAACAACACACACCTATGTTAAAAATTATAATAACTACACATTTTATATAATTTTATTATCAATTAACCAATTAATGTTAACTAACTAATAATAAAATAATTCTAATTAATTAACTTCCCACCCTTTATCCATATAAACACAACCCACACATAATATATAAATAAGAAAATCCTAATTACATAATTAACATAATTAGTTAGAAATTAAACAATTAATAATAATAATGAACCAATTTTAAATATATTATATTTAATTGCCTTCTACACTTTATTCCTACAAAAGGAACAACTCACACCTAATATATAACTTAAACAATATCTTAATTACACAATTTACATAATTAATTATCAGTACAATATGTATTATTAATTAACATGAATAATTAATTATTATAATTAATTTCATTCACACCTTTACCTGTACAAAAAACTCAACATACGCAAAAAATATTATTTATAATTGCACAATTTAAATAAGTATTTATCAATTAAATAATTAATAACAATAACAAATATTTGTACATTTATTATAATTTATTAACTTCCCAGATATACCCCTACACACCCTACAACCCACACATAAAACTTAACATAATATAACAAATAATTATACAATTAACATAAGTAATTATCATTTAAATAATTAAAATCAATTGAAAATGTATTATTAATGATAATTAATTTACTTCCCACCGTGTACCCCTATAAACCCCACAACTCGCTACCACGCTAAAAATTACAATAAACTCATAAATCAAATTTAAAAAGATCTAAAAATGTGCAAACTATATTAAGTAAGAATAATTAACATAAGTATATAATTTATAACATATACTAATAAAATATATACTAAAATACATAAAACCAATAAAATATTGATATTATTACAAACAATTTTTTTGTAAATGATATTAAACAACTTAGATTTGTTTAAAATAAATAATATTTACCTTAAAATCGATATTCTTGTCAATGATCATTTTTTACACAATGTTTGTGCATCCCAATATTTTTTTCAATATTTTCTGTGGATACCAAAAGAAACATCATGGGGTCGATTCCGATTTGGGAAAAAACGCTCCGAATAGCCGTACGGAGCGTTTTTCCCGTACGAATCATACCCTGCAACGTCCCCCGTACGTACGATTCGTACCAGGAGCTGGACTCCGTACGAATCGTACAGAGACCGTACGAATCAAATCCCCGTACGAATCTCCCTCGGAACCCACTGTACGCGACATCCATATGGTTCGCGGCTGGTTTCTCCGACCCAGCAAGTGCGATTCGTGTCGGGTACGCACCGAAACACTTTTTCTACGGGAGACGAAAACATCCGGAGAAGCAGAGTTCACCTCGTAACAGGTACGGAACGCCCTCCACGGGTACGGTGCTTACACCCCATGATTGCAAGGGTACGCACCGTACCCCGCGATCATGGGAGGTACGGACCGTACGGTGTGTATGTGATTGTGTGCTTTTCCGTACTAATCGCCCTTACCTGACGTGGACTGTACGAATCGTGTCCTCATACCCCGGTCCGGACCGTACTCGTCGGGTCGTACGGAATGTTTACGATTCGTACGGAGAGGGCTCCGGATACGAATCGGATTGACGTTTTTTTCCAGGATCGGAATCGACCCCCATGTATTACTCAAAAACAAATGCGCTTTAGCAAGGGCACACACATATGCAAATGTACTCATCACACACAGAAACAGGTAAGATGTCACAAAAAATCTGATCACATCACCCCCAATCTGTTGTCCCTTCAGTGGGCAGCAGAATTGACATCACATACGCTTTGACTTTAATGACATCACAGGAAGTGACATCATATGATCCATGACCCAGTATTTTCCCAGTACGACGTGTCACATGACTCTAACATCACACTCACAGTCTTTTATATCATCTTACACTCATTATTATTCATTCTCTCTCACTCTATTGCATTCGCCCTTAATCTCACTCATACTCATACATACTTACTGACACTCAGGCCCAGGTTTACTAATAGGATACACCATGTTTGCATTACTTTTGTAATGAAAACCCAGTGCTAAGTGTTAAGGTAGGATTTACTATCCATGGAAAATTCAGATTTGTATTGGATAGGATTTCAAAGTAACGCAAAATTTGACTATGCACAGCTCCATGTAATTTTGCGTCCAGTGGGCATTCCATGGGTGGTGCATGGGTGTTCCAGTGCAACCACTCAATGGTTTTGATGTGAGTCCCTTTCTACATAATTTGTTAGCGAGGAATTTGTGCCAAAATCTTATGACTCCACGAGCCAGGCATAAACAAGAGAATCTTGAAATGTTCCTCTTTTTACCAACTTTACATGTGTGCTACAGAGTACAGAAAACATACACATGGGAGAAGCTCTAAAACATAGTTTTTGCACTGGAATCTACCCTTTGCAGTATAAAACCTATGCTTTATAGAACACACTCAACCTTGCACAATGGCGCAAGTGTGTGTGTGTGTGTGTGTGTGTGTTGGCGTGTGATTGACAAATGTGCACAAGTGCACAGGGAGAGAAACAATGCACCTTATTTTAAGAGATATGGTGCATTTGTGTACTTTCCCTCTTTGACACAAGGCAGCACAGCATCTTTGGTGCAGTGTTGCCTTGAGTCAAAGGATAGTATATTTGTGTCTCACACAATATCACTACCTGGCCATGGCTCTCACTCACTTTCATTCACACACACATTTACACATACAGACATATGCTCACACATACACATGCTCTTATCTCACATAAATTCACTCTCACCTGCAAGCATATATACAACATACGTTTAAAAACATGTTCACTTACCATAGCTGCCACCAAAGCTTTCATTCCAAGTAAGTGTGTTCAATTTTTTATTACACTAATAGTGACTAATAGAATATTATTCACTATTAGCATAAAGAAAAACATGCTGCAAATAAGGAATGTGGATCCGCCCCAGTATTCTTGGCACTGATTTTGCCACCTCTGAAGCCACGGATTACGAAGGCAGTGCCAGGGGTCACAAGGAGCAAGCCAGGGGTTAAAGCCGCAACCCCTGGTGACCCCTAAATGACGTCCATGCTTCAGCCTTGTACCTAACCAAGAAACCTCAAGTTTCAGGCACTAATCGAGAAATGATCAGTCCTTCTACCTCAACACCCCACCTTCAACAGGGAGCGCTACATGCCCCAATCATTCCCTGCAAGTGTCAAAATGCCTTTAAAAAAGACCAGAAAGCTCTCCTAATCGAATGACACTGGGGTCAACCATCCATGCTGCAGGCCACATTTGGATGCGCCCTAGCCATTCCCAGAACGGTCTATCGATAAACCTTTCATGGTACATCATCTGCCTCATATCACCTTTTATTAATTCATTGTTTTTGTCATGAGTATGTGTATTTCCCCTTGTGAGGGATGCCTTGTCACTCACTCTTCCTAGTGTAATTCTTTGTATTGCACACTTGCTACCAATCTGTTATGACTCTAATATAAGGCACACTGATGCCTCCAGCTAAAGTCCTCACTGTATAAAATATTAAAAATAAATTAATAAATAATATAAACAGAAGTGCTGAATGAAGGCAGCATGAGTGCAAGCTTCGATCACAGAGAACAGTGTCACTCTCAATCATTTTAGGTCTGGCCTAAAGGCAGTTTTAGTTGTCCCGCTGTACTCATGTTTATTTTTTAGAAATCATAACAAAAAATATGTATGCAATTATATAGAGGGTTGTTGGGTAGAGACCTTCTTCCAGTGGTCTGTTAAGCTGTCATTCACATTATAGGTCAAACCACCATATCCTACAATATAGAGCAGTGGTCCAACCCACTTCAGCCATTGGGTTCCCTGATTGTGTGTGATAGCATTTTGCCTCTGCACATGTCCTCATCCGTCACAAAAATAGGGCACTTCAATGCCAGGCCTACTTTCATTTACATTTCTTTTGTAAACCAGTTCTTTTTGCACCTACCATGTTGCAGAGGTGTCTGTTTATAGGTTAATGCATAGGGGCCCTACTCTGAATGTCTGTGATGCTGCTGCAGAAGGTTTCAGCACTAAAAACGAATCTGCTTGACTCCATTATCTGTCAGCATACATGCAGATGGATGCATGCTAGCATTTTTACAGAGATTTTGCAGGCCAGGAGGCAATGGTAATGTAGGGTAGGTATGTGTTTGTTTTCAGTTCAGTTCACTTCAAATCTGAGGAGGCTCCTAATGCAGTTTACCCCCTGCCATGTCCCACCAGCTTAGGAGCAGGCAAAATAAACACGCCACACATGGAGCTCGTAACCAACGTCTTTATTCATCAGGTTGAGAATTGAACGGAACTTTTCAATATCTCATAACTGTTGATAACCACACCTTAACACTTCCCACTTAGTCACGTAATTCTTTAATTAAGTCCACCTAGAACCATAGGGTTCTAGCACTCATAGTCTTAAGACACTACATCCCCCCTCTTGTTACATAAAAGGTGTAAATAACAACAGCATTATACTTCTTCGATAAGTCATCTAGTTGCTTGCACTGTTTATCCAGATTGCGTGGTATCAGGTAGTTGAGCTGCACCCAGAGTGGACATCAAGGGTACAGTAGCTGATGTTTGATCTAGGCTGTCAGGTGCGGCAGTCCCATCAGTGATTACAGGGTCTGATGAATGTCAATTGAGAAGTCTGAAATGTGATGAGTCCCTTGTGATGGATTTTCCGAGACCCTGCACCATTATCATGCAGCTCTCAGAGGCTCAGCAGCAAATGGAGGATCTGTTTTCCACTTCCATTTTTGTTTGACAAGAACTCAGTCACCTTTGTCGAAGACGACCTTCTGAGTTCACCAACGTTCATCAGAATATGCCTTCATTTGATGTTTTCAAGCAGTTTCAGTGTCAGAAACCTAGTCAGCATTCCAAGTCAGTGATCCACTGTGGTAGTTTGATTGTTACAGCTCTCTCAAACAGCAAGATGGCCGGACTCTCACTGGTGGTAGAGTGAGAAGTTAAACAATAGGCACAGAGGTCTTGACATACAGCTGGACTCAGCTCGATTCTCTCCAACGATTCACATTGGCGCACTCTCTTTCGGGTGCCCATAAATTGTTCCATGACACTGTTAGCTTGGGGCAACAAGGGTGTATATTTCTGATGTTTGACATTGAGCCTAGTTTGAAACTCCTCAAACTCATTACTATTAAACTGTGGAAGATTGTCAGATTTAAGAATGTCTGGTATGCCCCATCTTGCTAAGATGTCTTCTAGCCACTCAATGACCTTGTCATGTGTTGTTGATGACATCTTCTCCACCAGAGGAAAACAGGAATACTCATCAAGGACTACCAGGAGATGATGTTAATTTGCTATGGGCCCAAAGAAAACAACATCCACTCTTTCCCACACACATGCAAAAATATCATACATGAATAGTGGGTGCTGTGTCACTTTAGGGGAGATGCAATTACATAAGTAAAGTGTCACTCCTTTAATTCCCTCTCAACTCTCTTGTCTGGGCACGGACACCATACTTGATCCCTCAAAGCTCTTTTGGATGTGACAATGGCACAATGTCCGTTGTGAGTGAGTTCAATGACTTACTGTCTGAGATTCTTGGATATGATGCTACTTGAGCCTCTTAACACAATTTCAGACAGACAGTTCACCCTGCACATTTTTTTTACCTTTGAAACTCAAAATCGTCACTCAGAGGTAGAACATTTTGTCACCACAGCAACACTGAAATGATGTCCTTCAGGGAAAGCATGTTATTTACATTTGTCACAGCAGCAATCTATTCAGTGGATAAGGCCACTGGCATGCTGGACCTTACAATGAAGCCGTGACGATGTAATGGCACTCTTGAGAAGTAATCTGCAGGCTTTTGGTTCTTGCCTGGCTTATGCACAATCATATAGTGATACTCTTGAAAACGCAACCCCTATGTCTCTGTGCAGGGGGGAATCTTGGTCTTTAGGTTTCCGAACATGGTGAGCAGTGCTTGGTTTCTGTAGCAAATGTGAAATGCTTTCTGTAAAGAAACTCATGGACGTGTTTTCAGGTCCACACCACATCCAGACTCCCCTTCTCTGTCTGACAGAGTTGGCTTGGAATACACCACAATATGTCTCTGAGAATTTGGATGTCCATTATACTGACCAAGAATTCCTCCTAGCCCCACTGGGCTGGCATCAAGAGTAATCTAAGTATGCAGTTTTGGTTCGAAGTAAGCCCTTCCACTTTTGTTTTCAGTTGCATGCTTTATCCTTTTGGAGCTTTGGCTGCATTCGGAGAACTATCGGAACTGGGCATTTCATTTAGTCAAGTCTCTCAATGGGGCACACACTGTGGCAAAGCCACAAATTTGTATTTGTATGGGATATTTCTAAAGCGCTAACTGTCGCTCCGAAAGGAGCATCCTGGCACTGGACGAGTGTACAACCCAAATATCAAGATCTAAATGGCAGCCATTACAAAGCCATCTGGCAGACTGAAAATCCACGTTTTTAAATGCTTCCTGAAGGCAGTTTCCTGTACAAGGTGTCTGAGGTTGAGGGGCATAGCGTTCCAGGCCTTAGAGGCCAGGACTGTAAAGGTTTTTCCGCCTTTAGTTTTAAGCTTAAATCTTTGGATATTAATTAAATTACCACCAGACGACCTCAGATATCTCGGGGGTCATAATGAGTGAAACGTTTCGTCAGGTATCTCGGGCCTGTCTTATTGAGAGATCTAAAAGCGGTTAGCAAGATCTTAAACAGAATCCTTTTATGTAGGTGTAGCCAGTGAAGGGTCTGAAGAGCAGCAGAGGCAGAAGATCTTCTAGATGATTTAAGGACTAGTCTTGCTGCCGCATGTTGCACGCTCTGTAATTTTTTTAGCGTAGCTTTTTTGACTCCGGCCATTAGCCCGTTACAATAATCTAGTCGTGATAATATCAAAGCCACTGCAACCGACTTTCTAGAGTCCGTAGGCAAGAAGTCAAAGAACTTCTTAAGGGATTTAATAAGACTAAAATAGATTCCTGCCGTATTCCTAACATGTTGGTCGAATGAAAGAGAGGAGTCAAATAAGACTCCTAAATTTCTTGCAGTTTCAACTGAGTGAGGTGGAGCAGGTGACTCTTCAGGCCACCAGTCCTTTGGGCAAAAGAAAACCACCTTGCCCAAAGGTAAAATCTCAGTTTTGTTGGCATTACATTTTAAATGATTATTTGCCATCCAGCGGAATACATCCGTCAAACAGATCTTCAAATTTTGTTCCGCATTGGTGGAATTTTTATCCAGAGAGACCACAAGTTGGGTGTCATCGGCATATGATGTTACTAATATGCCGTATGACTCTATCAGTGCAATAAGAGGAACCATATAAATATTGAATAGTAACGGGCTAAAAATCGACCCCTGCGGGACCCCAGATGCGACCCTTTTTTCGTTAGAAAGAAAAGGGCCCAAAGAGACCGTTTGGGTTCTGTTGGTCAAGAAGGAAACTATCCAAGCCAGGGCAACGTCTGTTATACCTATACCTATCAGTCTACCAATCAGGATTTCATGAGAGATGGTATCAAATGCTGCTGTGAGGTCCAACAAAATCAAGACAGTCTTTCTCCCATCGTCCTGCAGGAATTTAATAGAATCAGTGAGCTCAAGGAGCGCAGTTTCTGTAGAGTGTCTAGGTCGGAAGCCTGACTGTTGGGGGGTGTAAAATGTTATTTTTTATCTATGAAGTCCTTTAATTCTTGATACACTTTCTGCTCTGTTAATTTCCCTAAGACTGGGAGAAGTGATATTGGGCAAAGATTTGACAAATCGGTGGTGGGTTTATTGCATTTCTTCATTAGCGGTTTGACAATTGCTTTTTTCCATTCCCGTGGTACAACCCCTGAGTTTAATGATGCGTTAACAATAGCATTAATAGAGGGGTTAACTGCATCAATTAACTGATGGGGAATCTGAGGAGGGCACGAGTCAGAGGGTGCTCCAGACTTACAGGCCAAGATGATTTCCCTAGTTTGAATAAGGGAGGCCGGTTGAAAAGCACTCAAGATATGAGTGGCATTGTCCCCCCTCCCTGGATGACTAAAGGGAGAAGGAGGGGAAAGGTCAGGAAAATCCCTCTGAATGAGCACGATCTTCTCCTCATAAAAATCCGCAATTTGATTGCAGAAGGCTTCCGAAGGTGGAATTTTCGGCTGGAGAGCTTTGGGATGCGTAAAAGATTTAACTATGGAGAAGACCGTTTTCTGCTTTTGCTGAGCCTCGTTAATGGCCTTAATGTAGTATTCTCTTTTAGCCAATTTGATGTTGGCAAGATAGGATTTTCTTTGTTGAACATAGGCCATTTTGGCTGAATGGTCATAGGATTTCCTCCATTTCCGTTCCATTTTTCTGCATAGTAGGTGACTTTCTGCCAACACCTGTGAAAACCAGGGGGCATTCGGTTTTGATCTTGTACCCTTATATTGGCGTACTTTAGGCGGGGCACATTCTATGATAACTTTATGCATCCAGGAGTGAAAACTTCTGGAATCTTGGGTCGCATCTCCCGACAGACTGGAAGCTTGCAACTGTCGCGGAGAGTTCACCTTTATAGTTTTGGCCACCTTCTTCCAATTAATATCAGTAATCAACTGTTGATTGACCCTGGGTGTTTTTGTCTGACGTGAGAGACAGATATTAAACGGGATCAGACTATGGTCTGTCCAGATTTGTGGAATAGGGCTAAGAGTGGATAGTGCCGGGAAATTGGAACAAACGCTGTCCAATGTATGACCTGCAGAATGGGTAGATAGATCAACTAATTGATGCAAACCGAAAATATCCAAGGTCTGATAGAAGTTAGTAGATTGCGCATCATTTTTGGATTCCAACTGGAGATTAAAATCCCCCATGAGAGTAAAGTGAGGGTAACGCAACAGGAGCTGTCCTAGACATTCTCCTATTGAATCAAGAAATGGAGTGGCGTTACCTGGAGGACGATAAACCAAACCTCCTGAGAATGAAGCAGATGCATTCAGCATAATCGAGAAGCCTATTCCCTCTGCCCCTTTTAAAGGACCTAAATTAAATGTGTGGCATTTGAGGGTACTTCTGATTATTAAGGCGACCCCTCCCCCTCTGCCGTTCTGTCTATCCTGCCTAAAAATAGTAAAGCCCGCTGGAAGGGCAATTGCCAGATCTGGATTGCTGGCATCGTACCTTGAACGATAGCTAGCCATGCCCAAGAAGGATCACTGTATGTAAGAACAACAGGAGTAAACCCATGGACCGTGTTGGGATGGGTGAGTAATGAAACAAGAAACAATTCCCAAAAGGTATCAATAGAAGTCAGTTAAACAATGTATGCAGTCAGCATTACAAGAAACAGGAAAATCAAGGAGTCTCAAAGAAGTTTTGTAGAAGCTTATTATTCAGCAATTATAAAGGGTCTTTCACATGGCTAAATACAGTTAAACAGCACTGTGTCGAGCAAATCATGTGACAACCAGAGAGCACTAGGTGAGTGGTGATATATACAATAAGTGAAAGTGCAAGTGCTAAGGTGAACAGCGTGAACGACGCATAGTGACAAAGTATATATATAGTGATGGCTCCAAAAGTTCAAGTTGCAGTTACTTTAGAGCAAAATTCGATAAATTTTTGGAGCACAAAACGTAAAATGCGCCAACAAATAATGCTGTGGTGTCGACGGCGTTTCGATCCCGGTGAGTCGGGATCGTCATCAGGACAAGGTTGTCGATGAGGGCAGTGCTGTAAGGAGAAGGGGCGAGTAAGCACGGGACATGGGCATGAACCACAAGGTGAGCAGAGGTGGGGTGGGAAGTCAGGGGGTAATGGATTGGCAACCGGCCGGTGATGGAATGGAGTGGAGGCGGGTGGGGTAGGATGCAAGCAGTGACTGAGGCATGAGTAGGACTCTAGCGCGTGGGTGGTCACTGGATAAGGTATGTAATCCGTGGGGACTTGATGATAGCTGCTTAGGGATTCCGTTAAGTATTTACCGCGTGAGCTATGGTGCTGGATTAATCACATAGGCAGAGGAGTGAGGGTAGGGGGAGTGAGGCGGATGCGAGTTAAATCAAGCGTGGTAAGAAGTACTGCACCTACCAGGACACGCACACAGCGGTTGCGTGAGAAATATAAGCTCCGGGCTGGGTCATCGGAGGAGGCGGCTGTCAGGGGGAAAGGTGGTGTTAAAACGGAGACCGGCTGAATAATTAAATATGTGCCGGTGAACAGTTAAATTGAAAAATTTACCTGATCGTTGATTCAAGTGATCAGCAGGGGGGCGCCTGTGGGAAGGAAAGGTAAAGGAACCTTAGTGGGCGGGTCGAGGAAATGGGTGTCATAGGCGCACAGCATGGTGCGAGTCTAAGTGATCGACATACCTGTTGAAGGCAGGGCTAGAGAGGGCGATGAGTGCTCTCTTCGGTCGGCAATCTCGCATTGAATGCAGGAACTACGAGTGGCCCGCAACCTCGGAGCAGTTAATAAGGATTCGAGCAGCAGCTTGGAATGTTGGGGGTGTGGCCGGTGGACTGAGGGCGTGGCCGGGGGAAAGGGGCGGAGTAGGGGAACGTGTCACCGGGTTACCGTGGCAGCAGGAGTAAACAGGAAGTATCGGTGTGGAAGAAGGCAAATCAGCCAAAACGCACAGCGGACGTCTAAAATGCGATGACAAACTGAATGATAGACATGAAAAACGGAGTAATGCAGTTCAATTACCAACATATACAATATAAATAAATTGCAAAAAAACATTATGTCGATAAGTAGGAGTAATAAACGAATTCACATATAGAGCCAGCAGGGGATGGTATACATTTATGACTGGGATGTGGTGAATCAGTTATGTAATTAACAAAGTTTTATAATCACGTGGGCACCTTAATAAGTTGGAATACAGAGTGATGGTGCCCAGGAACGTCTATGGTATTAAACCAGTAGGTTAGTGTACAAACTTTGGTATATAAGGGGTGGGGAAACGAAAGGGGGGGGGGGAAGAACAAGGGTAAAAGGGAAGAAACCTGGGGTGGGGGGGCGGAGAGGGAAGGGGGGAGGAAGTAGGTTGGTTTGGGGTACACTTCACCTAAAATTTAATAACAGGTAACACTTAAACGTTTATGAATAGTGTAAGCCTATACCTCGAGTTGGAGGTAAGGAATGCAGTGTAACAAGTGTAAGGATACCGTAGTTATACAGTAATGGTACTGTTCCATTCATCAAGGGTGTTGAACCCCCGGTTGACCGAGTCAACACGTGAAATCCATTTGCATTCGGCTGTGTTTAAGAGGTGTGTCATGCTACCACCTCTGACGGGTAATGTGGGTTTTTCAATAACCACCCATCGCAAGTCTGTGTCAACATGTTGTTTTTCAAGGAAGTGCATGACCAATGGAGCGGTTAGCACTTTACAGTTAATTCTACTCTTGTGTTGTATTATCCGTTGCTTGACCATTTGAGTGGTTTGGCCAATGTACACGAGATCACATGGGCAGCGGATAGCGTAGATCACGTTTTGAGTCTTGCAGTTTGAGTGGTGGTTCAATTTGTGGGATATTCCATTGTAGTTAAATTCTTTGGTGTTAAAGGTTAATTCAGACACACTGCAAGATTGATATTTGTAATGGCCAACAACAGGGTCCAAGCCCCAGGACGCCGTGATAGTATGTTTCTCCACAGTTTGGTTAGGCCAGGTGATGGCACGTACAAGGTGATTCGCGATGTTGTTGCCTCTTTGATATGAAAATAAGGGCGGTTCCTGGAATTGTTCTTGGGAGCGCAAGATCGGCCAGTTTTTCTTGATTATTTTAGCAACCATATTGCTGTCAGGGCTGAAAACGGATACAAAGGGGATTCTGGTCGATGTTTTTTTGTTGTTGTTGGGAGTCAGCAGATCTTCCCGGTGGTTATACCAAGCCCTCTTCTTGGCTTTCGATACTAGGCGTCGTGGGTATCCTCTGTTGATGAGCTTAGTGACCAATATGTCAGCTTCTCTGAAGTAGTCTTTTCGCCATTTACAGTTACGGCGAATCCGTAAGAACTGGCCATAGGGGAGGCCATCACGCAAACCTCTGGGGTGGTGGCTAGAGTAAAGTAATAGCGTGTTTCGTTCCATAGGTTTGCGAAAGAGTGATGTCCCAAGGACACCATCCTCGGCGTGAATGGTCACGTCAAGGAATGGTAAATCATTCAATTTATATTCGCAGGTGAATCTCAAGTGCTCCTGTGCGGTGTTAAGCCAATTGATGAAAGGTGGGAGAGTATCCGGGAGACCATTCCAGATGAGGAAAATATCATCTATATACCGCCTCCATAGATGAATCTAAGGTCGGTATGGATTGATGGAGTTGAGAATAAGTGATTTCTCCATATCATGGACAAAAAGGATGGCAAAATTTGGGGCAAAGCAAGCACCCATAGAGACTCCTTTTATTTGTAAGTAGTAGGTATTCTTGTATAGGAAATAGTTATTTTGAAGAGTGAAACGGAGAAGATCCATGATGAAATCAGTCGGGATTTTTGTGGGTTGGGGTCTTGCGAGTAGGAGGTTTTTGATCACTGGCGAGTATGGACATCGAGTCCCTTTATACCAACATCCCCCACCATGAGGGACTCGAAGTGATCAAAAACCTCCTACTCGCAAGACCCCAACCCACAAAAATCCCGACTGATTTCATCATGGATCTTCTCCGTTTCACAATTCAAAATAACTATTTCCTATACAAGAACACCTACTACTTACAAATAAAAGGAGTCTCTATGGGTGCTTGCTTTGCCCCAAATTTTGCCATCCTTTTTGTCCATGATATGGAGAAATCACTTATTCTCAACTCCATCAATCCATACCGACCTCAGATTCATCTATGGAGGCGGTATATAGATGATATTTTCCTCATCTGGAATGGTCTCCCGGATACTCTCCCACCTTTCATCAATTGGCTTAACACCGCACAGGAGCACTTGAGATTCACCTGCGAATATAAATTGAATGATTTACCATTCCTTGACGTGACCATTCACGCCGAGGATGGTGTCCTTGGGATATCACTCTTTCACAAACCTACGGAACGAAACACGCTATTACTTTACTCTAGCCACCACCCCAGAGGTTTGCGTGATGGCCTCCCCTATGGCCAGTTCTTACGGATTCGCCGTAACTGTAAATGGCGAAAAGACTACTTCAGAGAAGCTGACATATTGGTCACTAAGCTCATCAACAGAGGATACCCACGACGCCTAGTATCGAAAGCCAAGAAGAGGGCTTGGTATAACCACCGGGAAGATCTGCTGACTCCCAACAACAACAAAAAAACATCGACCAGAATCCCCTTTGTATCCGTTTTCAGCCCTGACAGCAATATGGTTGCTAAAATAATCAAGAAAAACTGGCCGATCTTGCACTCCCAAGAACAATTCCAGGAACCGCCCTTATTTTCATATCAAATAGGCAACAACATCGCGAATCACCTTGTACGTGCCATCA
Organism: Lissotriton helveticus; assembly: GCF_964261635.1. Classification (NCBI taxonomy): domain Eukaryota; kingdom Metazoa; phylum Chordata; class Amphibia; order Caudata; family Salamandridae; genus Lissotriton; species Lissotriton helveticus. The sequence goes on from NC_136059.1 coordinate 1,075,179,859, forward strand.
CCTGGCCTAACCAAACTGTGGAGAAACATGCTATCACGGCGTCCCGGGGCTTGGACCCTGTTGTTGGCCATTACAAATGTCAATCTTGCAGCGTGTGTGAATTAACCTTTAACACCAAATAATTCAACTACAATGGAATATCCCACAAATTGAACCACCACTCAAACTGCAAGACTCAAAACGTGATCTACGCTATCCGCTGCCCATGTGATCTCGTGTACATTGGCCAAACCACTCAAATGGTCAAGCAACGGATACTACAACACAAGAGTAGAATTAACTGTAAAGTGCTAACCGCTCCATTGGTCATGCACTTCCTTGAAAAACAACATGTTGACACAGACTTGCGATGGGTGGTTATTGAAAAACCCACATTACCCGTCAGAGGTGGTAGCATGACACACCTCTTAAACAGAGCCGAATGCAAATGGATTTCACGTGTTGTCTCGGTCAACCGGGGGCTCAACACCCTTGATGAATGGAACAGTACCATTACTGTATAACTACGGTATCCTTACACTTGTTACACTGCATTCCTTACCTCCAACTCGAGGTATAGGCTTACACTATTCATAAACGTTTAAGTGTTACCTGTTATTAAATTTTAGGTGAAGTGTACCCCAAACCAACCTACTTCCTCCCCCCTTCCCTCTCCGCCCCCGCACCCCAGGTTTCTTCCCTTTTACCCTTGTTCTTCCCCCCCATTTCCTTTCCCCCCCACCCCTTATATACCAAAGTTTGTACACTAACCTACTGGTTTAATACCATAGACGTTCCTGGGCACCATCACTCTGTATTCCAACTTATTAAGGTGCCCACGTGATTATAAAACTTTGTTAATTACATAACTGATTCACCACATCCCAGTCATAAATGTATACCATCCCCTGCTGGCTCTATATGTGAATTCGTTTATTACTCCTACCTATCGATATAATGTTTTTTTGCAATTTATTTATATTGTATACGTTGGTAATTGAACTGCATTACTCCGTTTTCCATGTCTATCATTCAGTTTGTCATCGCATTTTAGACGTCCGCTGTGCGTTTTGGCTGATTTGCCTTCTTCCACACCGATACTTCCTGTTTACTCCTGCTGCCACGGTAACCCGGTGACACGTTCCCCTACTCCGCCCCTTTCCCCCGGCCACGCCCTCAGTTCACCGGCCACGCCCCCAACATTCCAAGCTGCTGCTCGAATCCTTATCAACTGATCCGAGGTTGCGGGCCACTCGTAGTTCCTGCATTCAATGCGAGATTGCCGACCGAAGAGAGCACTCATCGCCCTCTCTAGCCCTGCCTTCAACAGGTATGTCGATCACTTAGACTCGCACCACGCTGTGCGCGTATGACACCCATTTCCTCGACCCGCCCACTAAGGTTCCTTTACCTTTCCTTCCCACAGGCGCCCCCCTGCTGATCACTTGAATCAACGATCAGGTACATTTTTCAATTTAACTGTTCACCGGCACATGTTTAATTATTCAGCCGGTCTCCGTTTTAACACCACCTTTCCCCCTGACAGCCGCCTCCTCCGATGACCCAGCCCGGAACTTATATTTCTCACGCAACCGCTGTGTGCGTGTCCTGGTAGGTGCAGTACTTCTTACCACGCTTGATTTAACTCGCATCCGCCTCACTCCCCCTACCCTCACTCCTCTGCGTATGTGATTGATCCAGCAACATAGCTCACGCGGTAAATACTTAACGGAATCCCTAAGCAGCTATCATCAAGTCCCCACGGATTACATACCTTATCCAGTGACCACCCACGCGCTAGAGTCCTACTCATGCCTCAGTCACTGCTTGCATCCTACCCCACCCGCCTCCACTCCATTCCATCACCGGCCGGTTGCCAATCCATTACCCCCTGACTTCCCACCCCACCTCTGCTCACCTTGTGGTTCATGCCCATGTCCCGTGCTTACTCGCCCTTTCTCCTTACAGCACTGCCCTCATCGACAACCTTGTCCTGATGACGATCCCGACTCACCGGGATCGAAACGCCGTCGACACCACAGCATTATTTGTTGGCGCATTTTACGTTTTGTGCTCCAAAAATTTATCGAATTTTGCTCTAAAGTAACTGCAACTTGAACTTGTGGAGCCATCACTGTATATATACTTTGTCACTATGCGTCGTTCACGCTGTTCACCTTAGCACTTGCACTTTCACTTATTGTATATATCAACACTTACCTAGCGCTCTCTGGTTGTCACATGATTTGCTCGACACAGTGCTGTTTAACTGTATTTAGCCATGTGAAAGACCCTTTATAATTGCTGAATAATAAGCTTCTACAAAACTTCTTTGAGACTCCTTGATTTTCCTGTTTCTTGTAATGCTGACTGCATACATTGTTTAACTGACTTCTATTGATACCTGTTTGGAATTGTTTCTTGTTTCAAGAAGGATCACAGCATGGTGATATCTTGTGGGGGTTTTGTTGTGTAGTTCCTAGGAATTCCCAGGACCTGCGCGTTTTGGATGACCAAAACTGAGGGATTGGTATCCCAACCGCTTCCGGACACCCCCACAGGAAATGTCAGAGGTGAGACCAGCTAGCTCTACAGTGGCACTACCACTGTTTCTTAGAGTGGTGTAGGTAGTTTCTGGCAACTGCTGAACATGACAAACCTGATTACTCAGCGATAGTGGAAAACAGTACAGTATGTTTCGCTCGGACACTCATGTTTGCTTACTCTCAGAAAATATACAGGGTGGCAATTAGGACGTTTCAATAAGTATGTATTGGTCCAGCGACAATCTGGTGTAAAACATATGTGCTGCGACAATCAGGAGACAAGAGATTGCTAGTACCAATTTAGTAAATAGTAGATACTTTTCTACCTTAATGAAAATAAGATGGACATAAGCAGTTCACATAAAAAACAGTAGGACTTATATATTCCGAAACATCTGCACCCTAAGTAATTTGCCTAAATGTAGCTAGCCTAGATATGGGTGTGGAGCATGTATATGAATATATGTATGTATGGGCAGGCAAGAATCCCCTAGGGAAGAACCAGCCCCCTCACCTGATGGTTTAGAATGAACTACCCCATCTCTGCTTCAAGGATGACACCCCGCAAGGGATGTCAGTCCGCTGTGTGTCGGAGATTCAGCATGTAGCACCTCATGTCAGCTTGGAAGGAATTCTTCTCTAATTTCTAGGGGGAAATAAGGGTCTTTTATACTAGTGTGGTCACGCCAGGATTTTTTCCTGAATCAATATGTTTTTAAAACAACCATAAATGTTTTGAAAACAATCATGAATGTTTTTCCCAAAAAATGCAATCATGCACAGCTGGTTTATTGGTCAATGATGAAAAAGTAGTGATCTTTATAAAGAAAAACGATACCATACCTGAGGACATGTTTATGTATGTCAGGTACAGGAATTATGATAGAGTACTGAGAACCTGGCGTCAAAGAGACAGGAGCAAGCTACTAGTTAATAGGTCACCTGTTTAGAATCGTCATTGTCGTGTGGATAGGACAATGTATGTAAAATGGGGTATACATGACAGAACTATCCTAAAAGACATAACACCCACTCCTCATCAATAGGTCAACAGGGTCAGCTAGATAATGATAAAGCTAATGCTATTAAAATAAATTACAATAAAACATACTAATAGCACTTTAAAAGCTTGAAAAATGTCCATAAACACCGTCATCAACATGGGAATATGCTGTGAACAATTGTACACTTGGGCCAGCAAGGGCTCCAAGAGCACTTCTATGTCCAGTGACGCAGCCAATGGAAGTGTCAGACAGAAGTCCAACATGCAGCCAAATCCGCAGAAGAGGCAACTGAACACAGGCAGGACACAGTCTAGCCTGACCAATCTAAAAGACAGGAACCGATGCTCACTCAGCTCCCGAAGCCATGGCGTAGTCAGGTAGAGCACCATATGCTCACAACAGCATCGTTCCAGTAGTGTTCTCTCCATGTTTTGAGGAATTGAGACGTCCATTGTGAAGCAATAGGATTATAATCAGGATGCTCGCTACCTATAGCAGGACCAAAGGAAGCCCTCCAAAAACGCTTTCAAGTACTGATTGTATGAAAGCTGGAATTACTCCGAAGAGGGTCTGAAAGGTGGTTAAGAGAGGTGATCCAAGGTGCTTAAATAAGTATACACTTTCCACTCATATCAGACATGTTAAAGATATAATGAACCATTAATCTGAAATGGATCGGGAAGTTCGTACAGACCAGGGCCTGCATCTCTGTCAAAGACCTTGCAACCTGGAGATCAAAAGTCTCTCGGGAAGAAGTTAAGGCCACATTTTGTTGAAAGTGGATGGCTTTAAGTCTGTGCAGTAATAAAACCTTCTACTGGAAACATTCAATGAAGGCCACAGTGGTGCTGACCTAACTGTGCGAGCCGGGGTAAACAATACTTGCTTACAATAAACAACGCTGAAGTTTACTGTGACTAGATATGCTATGCCTGGCGCCATTCTGCAACAGCCTTGATCATTCAGCATTAAATAAGTCCCATTCGAGAGTAACTCAAAAACAAGATGAACTACGGCAGCTGGAGAACCTTTTCACGTAGCAGGATAAGTTTGCTTTTGACGCATTACATGCTCCATGAAGGGGCGCCTCTTTGCACACTAAAAATCCACTTAAAGCCTTCTCACAGTTTGTTCCACTTAAGAAAAATTCAGTGTCCTTATTTCTGCACCTATATCTATACAGTAACTCCCAGGTTTCATGTATGTACGCTTCACCCAATGCTTCTGCTACTGTAAAAGGTAACTTCCCGAATTTTTCAATGAGCAGCATGGTGTACTTTGCATCCCTATGTGCCATGGTCAATTGTCTGTCGGTCAGATTGTAACCCGAAAACAAAGTCGAGCCGTTAATGTACCACCATGGCACATTACCAGAACGCAATGGTTGTAGCGTCCAGCTCAAAAGCAAAATAGAGCGTATTTAAGATTGTCCATGTTGTAGAATAGATTGTTCCATTATGTCAATTGCTAAGGACATTATGTTGGCAAGTGAAAAATATGCAAAAAAAGTGTTGTCATACCATTGTCTACCACAGCCAAGGCCTTTTCTAGATTAAGTCTATCAATCTCACGTAATCTCTCAGCAGAATCCTATTGGTAGACTTTGCACAGTTCATTGTAGATGATATATAAGAAGTGGTTTTATGCATTGTTTTGAGACCTAGCAAGAAATCCCTTAGATCCATGTTGTCAGCTAGAAGGGACAAGTGTTGTTTCACCTGTTGTTGTGTTGAGGTTCTTACCCATGCTAGGCACAACTTCCCAACATTATAAGAAGTTACTACCCGTGGATCATCTGTGTGCACATTGCGTTGTTCAGGGCTATGGATACTAAACCCTCCGGTGGCGCCCTTGAATCTTGACTGACACCTATTTGTGTCGATAGGCAAACCAACCATCCCTTCCAATTAGGAGCTGATGAATTGTATGTATCATTCTGTATTATTGCACCCAGCATCTCCTCACTTATCAGTGTGTCATTTAATACACCTTCAATAGGTGTGGGTAATCAGATGCATGGTGTTTTCATGTCTTTTTTTTTGCAAACCCATAGCAGGTTATGTTATGTTATATTAAAATAATGTGTGTAGTGCACTTCCACCACATGGTTTCATGACACCTATAGAGAAAGTGAACTGCCGCTCCTAAGAACAATCATTCATATGCCTGAGAGAACAGCCAGGTTTTCAATTGTTTCCTAAAGTAGGAGTAACATAGAGATGATCTAATGTTGAAAGGGAGAGAGCTCCTGAAAGAATGTGCTAATACTACAAAGCAGGATCCACCAGTTCTTTTCCGCTTGAAGGTGGGGATGGCTAACAGGGACAGTTGGGAGGACCGAAGGGCTCGAGCAGGAACATACTTCTTGATAAGATTTGAGATAAATTCCGGGCATGTGCCATGGAGTGATTTAAATATCAGGTATCCTACCTTAAATGTGCAGTGTTGGGTTAACAGGAGCCAGTGCAGGTTTCTCAGCAGGTAATCTGTTGCACTGTTCTGTTCAGGGATATTATCTGTAATAGTATGAGGCAAGATCTAAATAAAGCCTCTGTTCCCTGAACCTGCCAATCTTTCTCCCCCCAAAGGGTTTTTGTGCCTATCCTCCAATAGTCGAAATCTTGTAAAGACAGTCGGGAGACAAAAGAGCTTGGTGTTTGTCAGTACCATTTTCTTCGTAGTTACATTGGTCTGTACTAACATTTTGGGTCTGATGTATTGAACCCTGAAAAGTATGCAAATTTCTGTGTGAATAAGTCAGAACTACCTTTCGGTGGTGTCAGGCAATGTCCCCAGTGATCGTAAGTGTTAACAGTGCATGGGACACTAGTTCTGTGAAAACAATGATGACCATAATGCTGGTAACAATACATACTGTTAAAGTCATACAAATCCCTCTAAGAAAATGCAGCAGATTGCTTCAAATCTGAGAGCATAATATTTACAGTCTGAATGTCCCAATCATCAGAGAGTGTACTCGGAGTAATGAAATCATTAATTGACATTTTTAAATTACTGGTAGAATTTTCAAATGTTCAGTAGGACCAAATACATCATATGAAGCTCTATCCCAAACTATCCCATCCGGTACTGGAACTGCTGTAATGTTCACTAGGGACTGGTCTCTTTGTTCACGTTTTGATGATGTATGAGGTTTCAGGACCAAGTTCACAGGTTGTACTGCAGAGCTTTGTGGGAAGTAATGTCCATACAGTAGTAGGAAAAAGACAGTTACTATACCAATCCAAATTAACAGGAACAGGATCCCTAAAGCAAACCAAAGATGCAACCAAGGGTACACAAAGTTAGTCTTTTTCAGCCAGAGATAGAATTGTTGAAATTTCCCTTTTTTGGAAATGGGTGGTGTTTGCTCAGGTACACTTGGATCTGAAGAAAAGTAATCGAAGTTGTTGAAGTGCCCAGACACAGTTCGATCTATCTTTGAGAGTTCCACAGTCTTTTTGGAACTGGCAGTTGCTTCTTGTGAAGACACATTAATGTAGATTTCATTATAGGGCCGAATTGCAGTTTGTGTTTAATTTTTATTTGGATGTTGTTCAGTTTCAACAGGTGTAATTCATACTCTGTTATTTGCTACTCCTGCATCCTGTGCAGAGGGGTCTTGAAACTTTATTAGTCTTTCCATCTGAACTTCCTGTATAGTAGCGAGAGGAGATCTGCGGCTACTCTGGATTCCACATGGCTTGCTGTTGAGAATCAGCCACATAGTGTGGTTTGATCAGTTCACTGGAGACATTTCTTTTTTCTTTTTTGCCGGCAAGTGGCGGAAGAAGTACTTTTATTTTTCCTTGAACTGTCAGGACAGGTACAGGTGTTCTGTAGGGCGGCCCAAACTCCTTCTTGTCCATGATCTTTTCTCTGACCAGGTCCCTAATCTTCAGGACCCAGGCTGGTCTTGCCGGAACTGTTTTCACTTCCCCAGTGGTGGTGCGTTTTACTTAGACGTTGATTTGTAATGTCCGGAATTCATTGAGTTCCTGTAAAACAGCCAAACGATCATTCAATTCAAATGATTTTACATTTACCACTGAGCTGGCACAATGAGGTCAGGTACCCACATTCTTGACCCAAACAGGATCCCATAGGGGGTACGTCCTCCCAAGGAACTTCTTGGCATATTGTTTAGTGTTGTCTGGACCCCATTGAGGTAATTGACCCAACTACCGCCTGCACCTAATACCTTTGCTGTTAAGGAGTGCTTTGGGTCCTGGTTTTTCCTCTCTGCCATCGAATTTACCTTGGGATGGTAGGGGGAGGAGTACCGCAAGGCCACGCCCATACTCTTCATGGCTTCCTTGTTAGCCTGGGAGCTAAACGCAGGGCCACGGTCATAATGTAATGTGCCAATTGCGTATGTCCCAATGAAGACTCGCAAATCCTTTATAACAGTTCGAGCATCAGCTGAGCACTGAGGCCAAACCCAAAGAAATCTAGAGCATGAATCCACTGCTACCAAGATGTACTTGTAAGCCCCACCTGGATTTAAGGGGCTGCAGTGATCCATATAGACACATGCAAGAGGTTTGTCTGAAATGAAGTGAGTAATGGTGTTTTTGATGCCCGTGCTACGGTGGAATCTTTCATCTGCTGGCAGATGTCACACTTTAAGACATAAGCCTTTGTTTGTTTAGACAAACATGGCCAACAGAATCGCAGCTTTAGTAATGAAACTGTAGCGGTAACTCCTGTGTGTGCAGAGCCCAGACCCTCGTGTGCAGCTAGTATTAAACCTAATCTGCTATCCATGTTTGATATAACTCTATCCCCCACTCCTGGAATTTGAGCATACAGTGTGTTTTGTGCATCTAATATGTAGGAATATTTGAGTGGAAATCCTTTTAGGATGGCAGAGCCGTTCTTTAAGGCATTAACAGCTATCAATATGTCTCCGTCAATCCTCTTGCTAAAACGAGTGATGGCAGCAACTGCAGCAGTTTGCACTGTCGCCTTGGCGGCTTCATCAGCCAGTGAATTCCCTTCAACGTGGATGCCAACATGCTAGTGACTCAAGGTGTCAATAACTTGAGCCTTTGGCAGGCATGCTTTCAGCTAGACACCGTTTTTCCGCTTCTCGTGTTGGACTACACTCGGTCCTTGGTGACTATTGGCTTTTTCTATAACGCTGGAATTTATGCCGAAATCTTGATATACTGAACTTGGAACTTCTGAGCTTAGAATCATATGAGATGAACTATTACTTTATCAACATCCGATGTTTGATGATTATGAAACCTAGCTATAGCCCTGAAGAAGTCTGTGGTCGATACCACTATAGACGAAACACGTGTTGGCGGCTAGACTGTGTTAAGAAGATCACTTCTCTTTCTGAATAAATGAAGAAATGAAGAATATTCAACTTGTCATTGATTGTATAAATTTCATATATTGTCTTTAGCTCACGATATATTTTGTGTTTTCTTTCAGCTTTGCCACTTGTTACCATACCAATTTATGTTTAATTGTGCAACCCTTGGAATCTCTAAACCCATTCTGGCCCCAGTAATGAAGATATTCATTATAAGACTGCACACAGTAAAATGAATCGCACACTATCAGTGTGGGGAATTCCAGATCCGCATTCTGTAGTGCTAGTATCAGGGCTTTAAGTGCTGCCAACTGTGCAGTGCAATCTCCTAGAGATTGCGTAGTCGTAATATTTACAGTCCCGCATACATCCTTTAACTATAGCACATGCTGTGCTATACTGTTGTTTACTTCCTATGGCAGGCTGAGCAGAAGTGTAAATAATGTATTCATATTTGTCTAGAGGTAAGATTTAATTTAGGGGAGGGTATTCCTGTTCGTACTGCAGGAACGCTTGTTTTTTTTAATGGAGAATCTTATTTGTAATCTACATCTGTTGCAGTGTGAGAATTTGCCCATTATATCCATCATGGATGAGTGCTTTCGTATTTGGAATGCTTTCTTTGGTAACAGCTTCTAAAGTTGATACCAGGGTTACAATGATTATGCTTTTCCCCTGTGCAAGTGCTCTTTCTCTCACTACAGCAGTCTGTTCTGCGGTCAATATTTTTTCAGTTGCCGCAAATCGCATTTCAGCATTTGTGTATAAATGTGATTTGTATCCAATTGGTCTCATCTTCATTGAAAGTAATGTAAGTATATCCTGATAAACCCTGGACCATGTGGATCGTCAAGTTTGTAGAATTCACATGTGTGTGCAAATGTTTAGATGCTACTATGTCAGCCTGAACTGAATGTAATATATCTGTATGTTCCTGTGTCCACTGTGTGCTGTGAAATCAGGTCTGATTAAGGTGTAGAAAGAAGTTACTCTTTCTGTGTTAGCTAGAATGTATGTTCTGCCAGAATTTAGAAATCCTAAAATGGATTGTAAACCTTTGATAGTCTTTGGTGGTTGGAGCGGCACACACTTTTCTACAAAATTGGCTGCCAAGCTCTTGCCTTCACTTGAGAGCTCATATCCCAATAATAGGACATTGAGATGGGCAATTCTTGATTTTTTTTAAATGTAATTTGTAGGCCAAATAGGCAAATCCCACAATTATGTTGTTCACCCTGTGTAAGTAATTCATTGTCCGTCAGATATACATCATCTACACAAGAAACTGCCTCCTCATTGCATGTTTGTAATATTTCTGACACTCTTGCTAAATATATCCCTGGGCTGTTCTTATAACCATGAGGCAAACGACGGAAGTGACCCTGAGTAACGAGGGAAGAAAATGCTTTCAAATATCTGCTATCTGGAGCCATATTTTGGCAGAAGAATCCATTTGAGATATCTATTGTTGTTTTGTATTTCTTCCGCACAATGTTATTCATTAATGCAGCGCTATGTACATTTTGAACTGCAAATGCTCATGTGCATGTGTTTAAATGTCTGTAATCTAAAAGTAGACGATATGCGTTGTCAGATTTCATTATGGGAAACAAAGGATTATTAATCGGGAGGTGCAAGTCTCAATGACACCTTGGTATTCAAGTTGGTGTGAAATTTCTTTGACCTGTCTATTGGCAACATTTTTAATAGGGTACTGTCTCTGTGGATTTGGAGTAGATTTTAATGGGATTTCATAATAGGTAGACTCCATGTCCCACCTTACATGGTTGCAGTATAATGCCAGAGCTAGCGCTAGTGCCCACTCCTGAGCATATGAATGTTTTAAAGATTCTGGAACGAGATTGGAGAAAGCAGGAAAAATTACTCTTTCCCTTTTTGGGCAATCCATCACAAACTCAGATGGCCAATCTTTGTCTGCTAACAGGATGTCATATCCATATGTTAAGTTCTCCCAAAAGAGACCTTTAACTTTTCTTGAGATGTCCTCCTCTATTTGAAATGTAGTTTAATACAGTATATGCAGGACACAAACTCTGGTATCAGGTGTCTCCACCGTGATATGTTCATTCAATACTGTTTCACCAGAAAATCCTTAAGGTTCTGTCCTCAGTAACCTGGGCATGTCTCATTTCTAAGCCAGCAACTTTCTTCTTTTTGAACTGAGGTTCTGTTTTTGGTTGTTCTTCCTTTTTGTCTTTGGTCGATCTTCAGTCTTTTGTTCTGATCACCCGTCCCTCTCCGAGTTTTTTTTATGAACCCCGAAAGGAACATGTATCAGTGTCCTGATACCTATCAGGTTTCCTAATGTTTTCACGAGGACTCCCATGGGGAGACCCACCCCTTGATCATGAATTCTTTCTGTGTTGTTATTTTTGGACTGTTTGTTATCCCACTTCTTTTTAGAGAAGAGGCTGCTTGCTTCGAATTGTCCTTGTCGGGACTACGCACCATTTGTGGCTTTCCAGCTTTGGTTTCCAAATTATCTCTACCTAATGCAGCATAGGTTTCTTCGATAATTTTTGGTAATTCTCGCTCCCTATTTATAGGAGCTATTTCCCTTAGGTGGCTGTGTATGGCCACTGCTGCTGCCTCCCACTTTATGTTGCTCAGCATGATTGCAGAGACTTGGGCAAAATTACCTATTAGTTTCATACCCAATTCCAGGTCCGGCCCCATACTCGTTCTGTATCTCTCTCAATACATCAGAAACAACTTCTAAGGAAGGGGTACCATGTACTCTAATGCAGACGGCAGCAAAGTTTGTTCCCCAAGTGGTAAAATTCTCGATCAAGGGAACCATCCCCATTTGCAAGCAAATGGTTGGCATTCTATGTTTTTCCTGCTGACCCATATGGGCAAATACTGCTTCCAGCTGGGTTATTTTGTGTGCAATACAGAACTGAATTTTCTCCTGTTTGGAAGGAATTGTCCCTATTACTGATTTCAATGTCTATTGGTTAGTTCTAGGTGTGATCCAATGTGGACCAGCTGGAGCATTTCTCGCAGGTTGGACTGTCAATGTTTGCATGACAAATGACAATGTGTCTGTATAGCCTGACTGTGTCTTTGCATATTGTATGAACTTCATCCACTGGTAGTGTATCTATCTCTGGATGTGGAGTGTATGTCGCTAAGCCCATCCTGGTTGCTCCATCTGTTCTGAGCGGACATATGTTGTGTGTGGGATGGTGCCTTCAAACCAGTTTTTATGTTGCCTGTAAGTTAACTGGACTTCAATGTTATTGTGTGGAATGTGTTTATCTGGTGGCTCAACTACAATGAATGTGTGGAACAATTTAGTCACCGGATCTGCAGGTGGGAACTCAACCCAAGAATAGAATACCTCTGATCCGAACACCTTATGTGCCTCAATCATGAAGGTAATGCAGCCACCTGTTGCTGGTAAATCATGTTCAGACAGCTTTATAGTTACTGCATGTCTGCAATCCTTTGTGATGTTAAAAGCGTTTGCAAATTCTTCTTCCCCCAAGCTACTCGCGGGCTCAGTCATTTTGTTTTAAAAGAAGAGAAAAGTTAAGCGTTAGAGTTTTGCACAATGTGTGGAACAATTTTCACCATAGTGCTAATAAGATGAACATGAGCAGTTCAGATAAAAACAGTAGCACTTGCATATTCCTAAAAATGTTTTCCCTAAGTAATTTGACTAAATGTAGCTAGCCTAGATATGGGTGCGGAGCATGTATATGCGTATATGTATGTATGAGAAGCCAAGAATCCCTAAGGGAAGAACCAGGCCCCTCACCTCATGTCTTAGAATGAAGGACCCTGTCTCTGCTTCATGGATGACACCCTGCTAGGAATGTCAGACTGCTGCTTGTCGAAGTTTCAGTATGCAGGACTTCGTGTCAGCTTGGAAGGAATTCTCCTCTGATTTGTAGGGGGAAATAAGGGTCTTTTGTACGAGAGTGGTCACCCCAGGGGTTTTTCTAGAATTGATATGTTTTTAAAAATTTTGGGAAACAATCTTGAATGGTTTTCCAAACAAATGCGATCATGCACAGCTGGCTGTTGGCCAAGGATGAAAAAGTGGTGACCCTAATACAGTATAATTATACTGTGCCTGAGGACAAGTTTATATACGTCAGGTACAGGAATTATGATCGAGTTTCGAGAGCCTGGTGTCAAAGAGACAGGCGCAAGCTACTAGGTAAAAGGTCACCTGTTTAGAATCATTATTGTCGTGTGAATGGGACTCTGTATGTAAAATGGGTTATACATGACAGGACTATCCTAAAGGACATGACAGTTAGGTGGGTGACAGTGCTCGTCCCTTATCTGGGTCAGGAGTCATTTCCTTATCAGAGAATTTGTTGTTTTTTCACAGTTTCTGCATTTAGAGTGAGACTTGCATGTTTTAGTAACTGGCACACTTGTTTTGAGAGCTTTATCATTTACTTCCGAGCAGTCCCAAATACCAGTATGTCATCACTGTAATTGAAAGAATGCATCACTTGTTGAATTATTATTTGTATAACATCTTGAAATATTTCTGCTGTAGACAACACTGTGGTAATGTACCTACAGTATTCTTCCTTTTCGAGTTGATGGCATCCCTTATTCAGGTCAAGATGAGAGAAGACTTTGGCTTTGGCTTTGTTCAACTGCATGATCATGTCTGCAATGTACAGACCAGGATGTCTTTCTCTCTAAATTGCTTTGTTGTCCTGGTGCATATTCATGCAAATGCACGATGCACCTCCACTGTCCTTTTTTGGCACCACCATTATGGTGTAGGACCAGTACAGCGCTCACTAATGTTGTGCTTCAAAAGCATTTTTAGTTCTTTTTCAACTGCTTCTTGCAGATGAAATAGAATTCTGCAGCACCGCTGTGCAACAGGACGGATGTCTTAGGTAGTGAATAACATGTTCTGTATCAGAGGACCTGGATAATTTAGGACCACTTGTACAATACTCACCTTCTTGCTCCACCTCTAGTGGGTTTGGTATGCAGGGCTGGACTCGGGACACCACAAATATGGGTGAGTTGCTGCATATATCTGGAGGTGGGGACGTGACTACAATGTAGGTAGGAACCTGCTTTAGGTGTATCCCGCAGGCACACCAAATGTTTTGAGAACAACATTTTGTGTCTGAGTAAAGCACACAGGAAAACAGTTGACGCTCTAGTTTTTTATATATGCAGGGCTTATCTGTTAGACGTTTGAGAAACATGCTCTATGTCTAAGTAATGCAAAAAGAACAATTGATGGACAGAATGCACAACAATGTCATACATTCACCCCAGTACAATGAACTGGGCCTAAATCCATTGTTTGTTTGCTCACCATGCCATTCCAGTGAAAAGTGCCAGTCAAACAAATGATGGACGTAATGCTGAAAAATCATACATTCACCCCCAGTCAAGAGATCTGGGTTAAAGCCATCGTTCTTTTGCTCAACATGCCACCCCAGTTTAGACCTAGCCATATGCAAATCAGTCTTGACCCTGTGCCTCATGAGAACAGTCCAGACAGAACTGCCAAGCCAGGTCCTCCCTGGACCGGATACAAGCATCCTGGGATAGAACTAGGTCGGAACAACTAATATGTATTTCTCATGCTTTCTTAGTTTTCTTTTCTCTCTTTTTGATGTCTTCTGGTGCTTTTGATATTGATGTAGATAATGTATGTCTAATTTGTGTACATATTTTACCCCTTTCATATTCCAAGAGAAATTAGCGGTACCAAAGTGGTATACAAAAACGTTGTTTTCCAACGGTATCAACTAAGCAGATGTCGTAATTAAATATTGTTCCTTTGTCTTGTAGCATGGAATACCATTGTCTCTTAATTTGTTAGTTTAAAGACTGTATTTGTTGTGATGTTTTTAAGTTTATAAACTATTGTTTGTTTCTGGTCAAAGAGTCTATATATGTGTTTGATGATTTGCCACACACAGTGGCTAGAAAGTATAATTTTATGAGCGCGGTACATTGACGATCTTTTTATTGTTTGGAGAGGGAGTCGCTCCTCGGATGAGGAGTATATAACCTCTCTCAATAATAATGAGTTCAATTTGAAATTCACAGGCCATATAAGTGAAAAATCTGTCAATTATTTGGACCTGGAAGTCTTCGTCGATAATGGTGCTCTGTCTACATTCTTCTATTGGAAACCTACACTGGAAATACTGTGTTACATGCAGCTAACTATCACCCAAAAAGTCTCATTAGAAATATTCCATATGGGGAACTATTGCGCCTTAAACGCAACTCTTCAAACCAAAGAGACTTCATATCAGCAAAAGCTGAAGCAATTGAAAGATTTAAAAAAAGAGGGTATAACAACACTACTCTCCAACAAGCTGAACAAAGGGTTGAGAAGGTAAACAGAAAGACATTGCTAGTAACTAAGAATAAGGAGGCCACAACAGGAACAAATCTAATGAAGTTGTGAACATCTTTAAGAAAAACTGGCATATATTACAAACTGACAACATCCTAAAGAAACATCTTCCAAGCTGCCCATTACTTACGTACAAATGTTGCCAGTCTCTAAATGACCACTTGATACATAGTCACTATGAAGATCCAACAGTGATTAAAAATAAATTCGACATTGTGGGCTTTTATCCTTGCCTTCGCTGTAAAGCCAGTAAAAACAGTAAAAAAGTCACTACTTTTAAGGGGAGACCGGGGAACCCTAGGCCTCTTAGACAAATCAGAAAACTTTTGAACTGTAACTCAGATTTCGTCGTATACTGCTTTGAATGTCTATGCTCCAAGCGGTATATAGAGAGTACGATACACCCGGCAAAAAAGCGTGTTCTTGAGCATCTGCATGCTCTAACATATAAAGATACTAATTATCCGGTTGCACGACATTTTGAGCAATACCATCAAAGCAACCAAGATTTCTTGAAATACTACTGTATAGACCAGGTAGGAAAAGATGAGAGAGGAGGGGATAGAATAAAAAAATTACAGGTTCTGGAATCTAAATACATTATCGATCTCCAGACAAAGACTCCGATAGGATTAAATAACGACAAAGAGTTATGGGTCCATCTGAAATAAATGAGTATGTACTATTCATTATTATGAGAAACTAGGAAGATGAAACACTGGGGTAGGAATACAATATGTCAAACTTGCTGCAAAATCCCCCAAAAATATCGCTGACATATGCCCACTCAGGGCTCAATTATGATAAAAGGGCATCAAAGAGCTTCCCTATATCAGGAAATGTTCTTGTATAAGGATAATCATATAATGCTGCTAAATGACTAAATGATATGAAATGAAGTCAACATTGATTAGCATGTATAGTAAATATGTGTTGTTTTCCCTTTTGTAATACCAATGTTTTTAATATTTTTGCACTGTGCACTTCATAACTCACTTCTCAACAGTGTTGCACCAGTGTATTCGAAAAAATATAATTTAAGATGGCCGCCATGGTTTTCGGGCTGTAATGAAACATTAGTCCGCCATTAATGTCCTTGAATAATCATGTGACACACTGTGTTGAAATACTGCTGGTTTTGCAGAGGGCAACTGACATCGATAAAGCCTCAAGGCGGAACGCGTATGTCAGTGCAAGGGGGTCTGCACAATAAACCATTTCTGCTTAAATCACACCCGTGAGTGCTTTCCGTTTGGGAGCGGGAATGAGAAATGGTTGCTTCTGTTGTCGTATGACTAGCAGTTCACCACCGCAGGAGGGAGTACCCAGGATGCAGTAAAGCGGCGATGGTGATGACCAATTTTTGAAATATATATATATATTCACTGAAAAAAACACAGGTTTCAGGGATGTTGTAGTTAGTTGGACATTTCACTCTTACAAAACAATAGAAATTCCACCGTTATAGTTAGTTCAGCTAACTATAACTCGGGCCCCTGCAATGCACTGCTGATGACGTCATTCATGACATGGTCAGTGACATCACTGATGACTTCTCAAATGACAACACTGATGACATCATCCAGTGACTGTGTGTTACTATAAAGTTTAAATATGTATTATATATATGCATGGTGTATTGAAATAAGTGGGTGTATAGTGTCTGGATGGAGGATTTAGTAGGTGCGTGACTGACTGTTTAAGTGAGTGCTTACTGAATGCATGGGTTAGTGACTAAACTGTGTGAATGCCTGTATCAGTCTGTCTGTTGTTGTATAAGCTGCTGCATGGGTTGGTCGGTAGCTACATGAGTGTCTATATGGGTTATCGATTGGTTGCCTGAGTATTTGTATGGGTGCATGAGTGTGTGGGTGGGTGGGTGGGAGGTGTGTGACTCTGTGCATAGATGTTTGAGTGGTTGATTCATTGGGTGTATGGGTTCAAGAGTGCATCTGTGAAGGACTGTATGTGTGAGTGAGTGTGTGTATGGGTGTGTTGGTGAGTGAATGGGCATCTCAGTGGTACATGTCCAAGTAATTACATATGTAAAAGGCAGTGTATGTGAGATTTGGTGAATATAAATGACTGTGTGTGAGAGTGAGTGATTGTGAGAGTGGTTGTATGGATGAGTGTGTACTTGTATCAGTGATTGTATAAGAGAGTAAGTATGCATTTCTTTCTGTTTGAATAAGTGATGTGATGTGTGTATAACTGTATAGGTCAGTAAATGGAAGTGTGATTGATTATTTGCATGAATGACTAGGTGTGTGAGTAACTCTGGATGAGTGGTGGTGTGTGAGTGTCTGTATTGATGTATAAGTGCATATGATAGTGTTGTATTGATGAGTGACTGCATGTATGAGTGATTGTATGGGTGAATGAGTGGATGTATATATAGACCCAGGAATCAGTGAGTACGTATGTAGTAACTGGGATTGGTGTGTCGATGGTTTCAAAAATGGTAGTCTGTATTTTACAGTGGGTGTATCAAAGGTTATATTAGAGAGTGAGGAGGTGCATCAGATTTTCATGTGGATTATGTAATCAGTGATGTAATTTGAGATGCCTATTTAGTCCCCTTGAATCCTGAAGGTCCCTGGTGGCCAAGTAGCCCACCAGGTACCTCCAGTAAGAGCCACAGAGCTGTGTTGCAGAGAGGTGTTCCTAGGCCACGCACCTTTTTACACCACACTGCAAACGTGGCTTCTGTCACACTGCTGCTCGGACGCTGAAATCCACTTGTGTCCTGAGGTCCTCAGGACACAAGAGAACCTAATCGCCCCACCAGCAGCACACCAGAAGCTGCTTTTGCAGAGAGGTGTAAAAAGGGGCATGGCCTCGTACCTCCTCTCTGCAACGCAGCTTTGTGGCGCTTACTGGAGGTACCTGGTGGGCTAGTTGGCCCCCTGGAACCCCAGCACATTGTAATTTGGGGGATTAAGTCCTCTTGAATCCTGAGGATCCCTGGGGCCAACTAGCCCACCAGCTACCTCCATTAAGCGCCACAGAGCTGCGTTGCAGAGAGGTGGACAGAGGCCATGCCCCTTTTTACTCCTCTCTGCAATGCAACTCTGTGGCACTTACTGGATGTACCTGGTGGGCTAGTTGGCCCCCAGGGACCCTCAGGATTCAAGGGGACTTAATCCCCCAACTTGAAATGCACCACAGGGTGCGTTTGAACACTTGTCACATCAGGCCCGCCCCCTCCCTGCACCACTGTGCAAACGTACCCCCTGACACATTGTAAATTAGGGGATTAACAGCCTGATGCATCAAGCCGAAATCGGCTCGCAAAGGGCCAGATTCTGAGAATCTGGCCCTTTGCGAGCCCTATTTTTGCATTTGGGATTCATCATCCCAAATGCAAAAATCGGTAATAGCGATTTCGCTATTTTGCGAGGAATTACATTTAAGGAATCTCTATTTGAGATTCCTTAAATGCAATTCATCATCCATTTAAAAATTGCGAATTCGCAATTTCGGCCCGCTATTTACCGCGAGGTCAATCCTCGTGGTAAATAGCGAAAACTTAGAAAAATGCTTTTAAAAGCATTTTTCTAAGTTGCATGTTGCACACACACATGTCCTTTGGACATGTGTGTGCGCAACACCTGTTTCAATTTGCATTTAAGGGGTGCTACAGGGTGTCCTTTGGACACCCCTGGCACCCTTTAAATCTCTATCTTATTTGCGAGTAGCAAATTGCTAATCGCAAATAAGGAATACTCCCCATTCATTCCTATGGGCCTTTTGGCCCATAGGAATGAATGGGGAGTTATTCCTTATTTGCGATTAGCAATTTGCTACTCGCAAATAAGGAACATGTAGGAATCACAATATTTATTGCAATTCCTACATGAATCCCGTTTTGCAAGTCCTTAATAGCGATTCGTTATGAATCGCTATTAGGGGCTCGCAAAACGGGAGATTGATGAATCAGGCTGTAAGTCCTCTTGAGTCCTGAGAGTCCCTGGGAGCCAACTAGCCCACCAGTTACCTCCTGTAAGCGCCACAGAGATGCATTGTAGAGTGGTGTAAAAAGGGGCATGGCCTTGGACCACCTCTCTGAAACGCCTCTCCATGGCATATACTGGAGGTACCTGGTGGGCTAGTTGGCCCCCATGGACCCTTAGTATTCAAGGGGAAATAATTCCCCAACTTACAATGTGCCAGTGGGCGCTTTTGGTGAGTGCTGCAGGTAGGTGGCATGGGTTTTCGTTTTATTTTTATTTTTTTAGAGGCTGTGTGGCCCCTTTATTTTACAATATTTGAGGCCTTGGGCCTGACCAGTTTTTTACAATGAAAAAAACGGGTCCTTCCCCTTCCCATGGCCAATTTCGGCCCCAGGGACCCCATCCCCCTGGGCATGGCCACATATTTACAAAAAACGTAAATTATTTTTTAAGAAGGGGCGCTGCGTGGCTCCCTCCTGAGTCCTCTATTGGCCCCAGGGACCCCATCCCCCGCGTCTGGCCCTTTCTGTTGGGGACCGCAGGGGACCCCCACTACCACCATGCTCCCGCCATTAGGGGAGATGCTGACATGCAGCTCCCCTTGTGGAAAAGCAATTCTGCTTTGCTTCATTGAAGCAAGAGCAGGTTTTCCTGCTCTCGCTTCAATGAAGCAAAGCAGAGTTTGCAATTACAGGGCGGGAGCCGTGCTCCCGCCCTGCCATAGCATACAGCAGTATCCCGGGGTGGGCACCCCGGGACACTGCAGGAGCCGACCCTGGGGAGTGGCGGTCCCCAGGGCCATGGAGGGCTCCTGGAGGGCGTGCCGCGCGGCCACCCTCCCAACTATTTAAAGCCCTGGGGAGGTGGTGGTGCCCGAGGCTCGGGGTTTAATGAGGCCCCGGGGAGGTGGTGGTCCTCGGGGCAGTGTGGGGGGGATTAGGAGTTGCTCCAAGTAAGAGGTACCTTCAACGAGGGTAACCTTTCTTTGCGGTATTTTTCAGAGGCTGGTCCAGTCGCGAAGGGGCCATGCTGCGAAGTGCAGATCCAGCACATTGAAATCAACCCGCCAGATGGAACTCGGAGTTAAGTGTTGAATGACTTTCAAACTAACCGAGTGGCAGTGTTTCTCATTCACGATCAACCCACTTGGGCAAGACTTTTTAACTTATTGGTTTGGGCACGTCACCACCCACAAGGGATAAGAAGGATGAGGCCATCATGCATTCAGTGCATACGCCCACTGGGGTGGGACTTGGAAAAATTATCAGGTGTTGCATCTTGTGTGCCGTTGCTCTTAAGCCTGTGATCAAGGACATTTCTGTTTGAAATGGGTTGGGCTGTGAATAAAGATCAGATCAACAAGACTACAACTCTGCAGTCTTCAATTTAAGGAGTTGCTCCGAGTAAGAGCACCTTCACGGAGGGCAACCTTTCTTTGTGATATATTACCTACTGGCGGTCGCCAGTAGGTAGTTATAGTTAGAACCTAGGAATGTTTTGATTTGCTAATAACTTTGGCGTCGTTTAATGAATCTTCCTGAAAAAGTCTATCCAGGTCAGTTCCTATCCTGAAAGTTTGGGGGTGATTCGTCAAGTGGGGCCTGAGAAAAAAGGTGTTCCCAAAACGTGTTTTCTCCATGTTAATTTCCATAGGAATGTTTGTGATGAGCTACAGCCTGAACTGCGGAACGGAATTACCCTAAATTTGGTAGAATGGTAGGGCTTGGTGCAGAAAGCAACCTTTTTTTTAAATGGTGTAAATCCGTTATGTAGTTTTTGAGAAATTCAAAAAATAAGAGTGAAAAAATATTTTTCATATAGGACATTTTGTGCAAGGCTACAGCCAAAACTACTGAAAGGAATTACTCCAAATTTAGCAAAAAGGTAGTGCTTGGGTCAGAAAGCGACTTTTTAAAAAATGGTGTAAATCCGTTGAGTAGTTGCTGAGAAATTAGAAAAATCGAGTTTCGATATCTGGGCGGAGCCTAAGTCGCATGCATGAGCTTCACTGTGATTGACTGCTTTTATTCGAAACCAGGAAGTGTTGGCAGCCATCTTGTGGCTCGGTAGAAAGGAGTCGCCCGAGAAACAAAGGTATAAAACAAGAGAAGAGGTTGGGGTAGATAACCCTGACCCCCTAGGTTTGCTCAGGTGTTCCCAGAAAGACCCCCAAGTGTAATTTTGCAGTGATCGGGGTTAGCATTTAGCTGAAGCCATCTTGTTTTTAGAAGCCATCTTGTCTGCCATGTGCTCACCATGTGCTCTGACCTTCCTTGCTGTTGTTTTCTCTTGTACACTGCTTATGGACAGACTATATTTAGGTTCTGCTACTCTGCACTTGCGCAGAAGACACTGCAACTGTTCACATATGTCTTAATCTGTAACTGTCAGGGTATTTTTACCTTAATTAGCAAACTGCTAAGCTCCGCCCGACTGTTGACTGTGCATTTCTGTAAGACCTTGTATGTATGTAAACCTTCTCTTTTGTACTTGTACCGCCTTCTTCTGAGCCCCTGTGTGGGTATAAATGGACCATGTTCCTTCTGTTCAGTGTGCTACTTCATACACTACCGAAGGGTGTTGTGTGAATGTAATTCCACCTCTTGAGGTTAATACAAGTATTTTGTTTTATATTTCAGTTTCCGTGCCAACTTCTATTCTATTGGTCTGAGGACTTGTGCAGAGAAGGGTGAACCCCTAGCACTGGTAGGCCTGGTTGAGGCTCACCACGACAAATTGGCGCTCAACCAGTGGGGCTCATCGGCGACTCAGATGCCCGAAGGAGTGGTCAAAATGAAGGATTGGAATCTCGCGGATGTATGACATTACAACGCATGCTTTTACCACGCATGCCTTTACAACGCTGTTTTTACAACGCATGCCTTTACAACGCATAGCCCTTTGGGGCGCTGGATAGTGAATAGTTTAATTTACTATTCCAACTCCAGTCCCCGTGGATAGTAGGGAAGGTGTTGGATAGTAAATTAAACCTATTCCCTATCCTAGAGCGCCCCCAAGCGCAATGCGTAATGATTTGCGTTGTAAAAGTTGCATCGTAAAGGCACTGCGTGGTAAAAGTTGCGTTGTAAAGGATGTTTCCCGAATCTCGCTGCGGACGATCGCCGCCCGAGGAGACCCACATCTTGGCAACCACGGCGTTTTTCCTCTCTTTCTGATCTGACCCTCCAGGTGGTGCCGGACCTCGACTGAGATCTCTTCTGTTGATTTGCCGTGCAGTGACCATTTGGACGATTCAAGAACTTGGCAGTTGGAATCTGGACATTTGGGATTGGTAAGATCGTTTGATGCGACGCTTGCTGTTTGGTTTGGAATTTGTATTGGCCAATTTTGGGATTTTGAGATTTGTGAATATATAAATTGCAATTTATATAGGCAGGTAATGAGGAGAATTTTCTCTACTTTGTATTAGATTTGAACGGCACAACATGATTTAAGTGCTACTTTGCGTATAATACCTCATGTATTGCACTATTTTTGGCATGCCTGTTTCTAGCACACTTCGTAGGATGTGTTGCTTTTGTGGTGGTACCAGTTTAAGACTCGATGAGACACCACCGCCCCCCCCCAGAGGGGACGCCTGAAGGGATATGTATATTAAATATGGTATTTCTTCTATAATGTACAGCATGTTATGGAATAAATTTACTAGTAAGGAACCTGAGTTATGTTGGCCTTTGCATGGGTCATTTGATTCACGAAAGATTCAGTATGTGGAACAATGTATGTTTAAGCGAAAGACTAGGCAAGATATGTTTGACTGTGTACGAATGTGGAAGAAAGAAATGCGTGAACAAATGAAGCGAGAGCAAGCCTTGATTGAAAAAGAACAATGAATAAGTGTTCATGCGAAAGCATTAGAGTTGAAAAATAAAGAAATGAAAGAAATAAAAGAGAAAGAAGATAGGGCGCATCATTTTCAGGTAACTGGCCAAAATGCTGTTCGGCCACCCCTTTATCCTATCCTTAATAAACCACAAGATGATTCCCTTTTGCTAGACCGTTCTCCGCCTCTGTATACTTTCCCTTCTGCTCCTCATGAGTTAGATGAGTACTCTGCTTCAGAGCAAGAGAAATCACGGGAAACTCATTCTATGTTGACCGCTGGACGTGTGGCTGACCTTGGAGCCTCTGCTCGCAAAGCCGTTCGCAGTACTGCTCCTGCTTCTGAACTTATATATATAACATGATAAACTGGCAGGAAAGGGAGCAAATATATTTTACCGAGGTATTCGCCACAGAGGTCATTGAGCGGATTAGGAAACATTCAGATGAATTGGAGCCCGGAGATATAGCAAATGACTGTAAGCAAATGCGTGAAGGTCTTTTTGTCTTCTCTCAGGTGGCTGACTCAATCAGACATTTGGTTAAATTGCGTTATGATGCAGTCCGTTTGCGAGAGGAGAAAAAGGAAGCTGACACAGCTGCACAAACATCCCAGACCAGCGTGACACAGGCTTTTGCTTCCGGAACAGATAAGACTATGATAGTTAATGTGAAACCTATGCAGGAAGCCACACCTTTGCTTGTTCCTCTTAGAGGTACGGGAACAGATGATAATAGGTATTCCACTGATGCAAAGGGTTATTTTATTTATAATTGGGTTTACACTCCTTGGAATAGAGCGAATGTTATGGCTCTTAAAACTGCATTGCCTGATCTGTGGAAAAATCCAGTCGCTTTTTATGAGGAAGTTAAGGGTGCCATTAGTTCTTGTACTATGACTCTGCCTGACTTTGATATTTTTTTTTGGTTTGATATTACCCCCTGATATGTGGAGAACTGTTGCTAAAGTTGATAATCATGCGACTTTTGGGGCACTATGGAAAGATTTAGAACAAATGGATGTAGAAAGGGAACCCGCATAGAAAACATGTCAGCAAATTTTAGATCTTCCCGCAGCTATATTAGTTAAGCTAAAAACGATTATTCCCCCTAAAAAGATAGACTGGACCGTATTAGTATCCTGTAAGCAAAAGACAGATGAATCGGTTTCTGACTTCTTTATGCGTTTTGAGGAGGCATTCCACGATTTTGGTGGCCAGTCATTGACAGATGACACAGGCAGGCATCTGATTGTCGATAAATATGTCGCCAACCTGTTGCCAGGAATAGATATTTGCCTAAAGGCCAGTGAGAGTTCATGGACTACCTATTCTCCGGTTTCTCTTTTGACTATGGCTCAGTATTATGAATGGCAGGAATTAGAAGCGAAGGGTAATGAGGATAAGAATACTAAGGAATTAAAAACAAAGGTTATGTTAGCTCAGGCTTATGGTCCACCTTCTAGAGGTGGTGATAGGGGTGGACGTGTGTCTTATGGACCGTCTTTTCCTCCTTATGCTCGTCCGACTTTGTCCTCTGACCAGTGTGCGTACTGTAAGAAATTTGGACATTGGGCAGCTGATTGTCCGGTACTGCGTGCTCAGCAATATCCACGTGGACGGGGAAAAATGAGAAATCGTTCAGGATATTCAGGACTGAGAGGAAGCATAGACGATCGTGCTAGGTATGACACTAATATTCGTGGACAGAATGTTTTTAATACTTTGATAGACGGAATCAGTATCAAATGTCTGACTATTTGCCGTCTGATTTGAAAGATTCTTCTTACGCATAGGACTGCCTAGGATGGGGTAAGGAATCAGTTGAAGTTCCAGTAGATCAGAAGGGTCCCTATGTTACAGCACATGTTTTGGGTTCTACTGATCGGTTTCTGGTTGATACAGGAACTACTCGTAGTGCCTTATCTAAACAATTGGTTCCAAGGGCTCCCCTATCTGGCTAACCATTACATCGATAGGTTTCGATGGAACACCTTGCCTTAGCCCACTGTCACAACCAATTGCATTTCATGTTGACAAATGTACTGCTCCATGTCCATTTTTGCTTTCTCCAAAGACTCCGGACAATATTGTGGGTCTTGATATGCTCAAATATTTCAGGGATACGATACGATGTTCTCGAGAAGGTGTGTGTGTTATTTTGAATGACAATTACCGCGTGATTGAGAGATCTTGTCTTGTTAAAGAGGACATTGCATTAGCTTCACTTCCTAGTACTTTGTGGGCTACTTCAGACACCGATGTAGGGCAAATGGTTATTCCACCAGAACATATCAGTGTTAAGGAGGGTGCTTCATTGCCACGCTTGCCTCAATACAACATTTCTCAAGAAGGCGAAGAAGCACTTGTACGCATTGTCCATGATTTAATTGAAGTAAGGGATGTGGAAGAAGTTCCTTATAACATTTGCAACAGTCCTTATCTTCCCATTTTGAAAAAAGACACTGATACTAGGATTTACAGATTCATTATTGATTTGCGAGAAGTTTATAAGATTGTAGTACCACAATACCCCGTGGTTTCTGCCATAACAACACTTCTTACCTTAGTTCCTCCGACTGCAACTGATCGATCTGAAGAATGCTTTTTTTCGATTCCTAATCATCCTGATAGCCGATATTTGTTCAGCTTCACTTTGAATAATCGATCGTACAGATTTTGTAGAATTCCTCAAGGGGATACTGAGAGTCCTAGTATTTACAGTCAAGCATTGAAAAGACAACTTGATTCTTTCACTTTGCCTGAAGGAGTGGTTCTCATACAATATGTTGATGACATCTTGTTGGCAGCCGATACGCCTGAACGGTGTGAAAAATAAACTTTGTCTTTGCTTTCCTTTCTTGCTTCACGCCACCACAAAGTGTCACGGAAGAAATTGCAATATTGTAGACCGAAGGTTACCTACTTAGGTCACCTTCTGTTTAAGGAGGGGCGTGCACTTACACCAAATCGCATTCAAGCAATTTTAGACACACCAGTGCCTTCTACTCAGAAGGATGTCATTCCATTCATTGGTCTTACTTCTTTTTGTAGGCAATGGATATTAGGTTTTTCACACATTGTTAAACCCTTGTTGGCACTCCTTACCAAAGACACTCCAATGCCCCTTCCATAGCCGATTGAATGCCAGAATGCTTTTCGTCAGTTACGTCAAGCTCTTTGCTCTGCACCAGTGTGAGGCACTCCAGATTACACGAATGCTTTTACACTTTATGTACACGAGAAAGATGGGTGTGCATTGTCAGTTTTAGTACAGACACACGGTGACAAGCAGCATCCATGTGCATATTTTTCAGCTGTTCTTGATCCCGTTGCTCATGCATTGCCTGGGTGCTTCCGTTCGGTTGCAGCAGCAGCTGTGTCCATACGTCAGAGTGAAGGGATAGTTTTGTCACATAAACTGTTGGTGCTAGTACCCCATGCGGTTGATGCCCTTTTGAACCAGACTAAGACGCAACACTTGACTAGTGATCGTTTGACAGGATACGAATTGACATTGTTGGCCCCTCATATTACCCTGAAAAGATGTGCAACTTTGAACTCAGCTACTTTGTTGCGATATCCAGCGACTCAGACTCAGTCACATGATTCTCATGATTGTATATTTCTTACTGAGGAACAGACAAAGGGTGACGTCGATTTGCAGGATACGCCTCTTTCTGGTGTAGATGGGGAACTATGGGTTGATGGGTCTTGTTTGAAGTTACTAGATGGCACAACTTCAGCTGCATATGCAATTACGACACTTCAGACAGTAGTGGAAACAGCTCGTATACCACAGAAGTCAGCTCAAGCAGCTGAGTTAATAGCTTTGACACGAGTGTGTGAACTTAGCACTGACTTGTGTGTGAACATTTATATAGATAGCCGCTATGCTTTTGGAGTGGCCCATGATTTTGGCCTACTTTGGAAGGAAAGAGGCTTTCTTACATCCCACGGGATGCAGATAATGCATGGAGAACTAGTGCATAATCTTTTGACTGCACTGACATATCCGAAGAAAATAGCAATTGTTAAGTGTAGTGCACACAAGAAAGTAACTGATAAGACAGGACAAGGCAATGCCTTTGCAGATCACACAGCCCGTGAGACTGCGATGCTGCAAAGCACTACATCGATGTATGTGGTGAAGTGCTAGACATACAGAGATCTGCTTCTGTGGAAGAACTTGAGTAATGATCTAAAGAGGGAATGTTGGATGATGAGGGCTGTTGGCGCAATAAAGAGATGGATAAGTGGAAACTGCCTATAGCCTATTTACAGCCTATGGTTCAGATGGCACATGGGCCGGCACATGTTGGAGCTTCAGCAATAACAAAATTGCTTACGCAAGTTTGGGAGCATCCAGAAATTGCCAGCACAGTTAAAAGGATAATACAGTCCTGTTTGATCTGTTGGCAGTACAATCCTGTTAAAGGGACGCAGACTCCTACAGGAGGGTTTGCTACACCAACCACACCCTTTGAAGTTATGCAAATAGATTACATCCAACTTGAACGTTGCAATAACTTCAAGTATGTTCTAGTGATGGTATGTGCCTTAAGTAAATGGATAGAGGCATACCCTACAAAGGATAATACAGCTCTCACCACAGCATAGGTGCTTTTAAAGGAATTCTTCCCTAGATTTGGTGTTTATAAACTTTTGTGGAGTGACAACAGACCTCATTTTATTGGGCAAGATGTTGAGTATGTCCTTAACGGATTAAGGATCAAACAGAAGTTCCATGCAGTGTTCCGCCCACAATCAGCAGGATTAGTGGAGAGATAATTTGCTACTTTGAAATTGAAATTAGTGAAAATACTGGCTTTCACGTCTTTGAAATGGCCTGATGCATTGCCCTTGGCATTGTTGTCTATTAGATCAGTGCCACATTCACGATCTGGGCTTACACCATATGAGGTGGTATTTGGGAGACCGATGAACATTTGGGGAGTTCCTAAGCCACGCCCCATACATGATGTACCATGTGTTCTGATGAGTGACCATTTAGCACAGTTGACTGACAGTTTGATCTCTATTCATCAACAGGTTCGAGAAGCTCTTCCTGACAGGTCCACAGGTGAAGCCCATGATCTCCGGCCCGATGACCACGTGATGGTTATGGTGTTTGAGAGGTGGAACAGCTTGGAGCCTAGGTGGCGAGGACCGGAACAGGTGCTCCTCGCTACGAGGACAGCAGTTCGAGTGAAGAACAGGAAGAATTGGGTCCACAGCACTCACTGCAAGCGAGTGTCGCCTACCTTGGTGGAACCTGCTGTGCTGACTGGCCATCGAGAGATTCTGGATACGGAGAAAGGCCACTCCATATCACCTGACGAATCTGAGGAAGTCTTCCCAGACCACATGATCCCTGGAGTATCCCGGTACCAACTGAGACCACGGAAAGAGTCTGCATTGTTGAAAAAGACTGGTTGAGTTACCGTCCAGGGTTTGTGAAACGGCACTGATGTGGCAAGGTGGGGATCAGTCCTACATAGTGACACCCGTCTTGACCCTTGGTGAAGAAACCAACGGCTGCCCATGACTTTAGAGCTCCAACGATTGATTCAACTACAAAATGATCATGTCTGAAGGGAGATCAACTGTTGCTAAGATCTTTAATAAAAAGGCCATATGTGCTGTAGGAGTTGTTGTTGCTACGGTAGTTGTATCAGTGACAACCTGGTTTGTTGAGAAAGTGGCTCTGACTATTGAAGGTGCCAATAACAGTAGTTTTATATCCTCACATAATACCTACTTTGTCTGTGGTAACAAGGGATATTACCAACTACCTGTTGGATGGTCTAGAGCACGGGTACTCATAGTACGGCCCGCGGGCCGGTGGCGGCGCGGCAAGCCTTCCGTGACGGCCCGCGGAGGTGAGGGAAGGGGGTGAGGGAAGGGGAGTGAAGGAATGAGGGAAGGGGAGTGAGGGAGTAAGGGAAGGGGAGTGAGGGAGTGAGGGGAGTGAGGGAGTGAGGGGAGTGAGGGAGGGAAGGGGAGTGAGGGAGTGAGGGAAGGGGAGTGAGGGTAGGGAGTGAGGGAAGGGGAGTGAGGGAAAGGGAGTGAGGGAGGGAGTGAGGGAAGGGGAGTGAGGGAGGGAGAGAGGGAAGGGGAGGGAGTGAGGGAAGGAGTGAGGGAAGGGGAGTGAGGGAAGGGGAGTGAGGGAAGTGAGGGAGTGAGGGGAGTGAGGGAGTGAGGGGAGTGAGGGAGGGAAGGGGAGTGAGGGAGTGAGGGAAGGGGAGTGAGGGTAGGGAGTGAGGGAAGTGGAATGAGGGAAGGGGAATGAGGAAGGAAGTGAGGGAAGGGGGGTGAGGGAGTGAGGGAAGGGGAATGAGAGAGTGAGAGAAGGGGAGTGAGGAAGTGAGGGAAGGGGAGTGAGGGAAGGGGAGTGAGGGAAGGGAGTGAGGGAAGGGAGTGAGGGAGGGGAGTGAGGGAGGGAGTGAGGGAAGGGGGGAGTGAGGGAAGGGGAATGAGGGAGGGAGTGAGGGAAGGGGAGTGAGGAGTGAGGGAAGGGGAGGAGGGGAGTGAGGGAAGGGAGGGAGGGAAGGGAGTGAGGGAAGGGAGTGAGGGAAGAGGAATGAGGGAAGGAAATGAGGGAAGGGAATGAGGGAAGGGAATAAGGGAAGGGAATGAGGGTAGGGAGTGCGGGAAGGGGAGTGAGGGAAGGGAGTGAGGGTGTGAGGGAGGGGGTGAGGGAAGGGAAGGGGAGTGAGGGAAGGGAGTGAGGGAAGAGAGTGAGGAACGGGAGTGAGGGACGGGAGTGAGGGACGGGAGTGAGGGAAGTGAGGGAGGGAGTGAGGGAAGGGGAGTGAGGGAAGAGAGTGAGGGAAGGGGAGGGAGTGAGGGAGGGGTAATGGAGGGGGCGAGGGGAGGGAGTGAGAGAAGGGGCAGTGAGGGAAGGGGAGTGAGGGAAGGGAGTGAGGGAAGGGAGTGAGGGAAGGGAAGGGGAGTGAGGGAAGGGGAGTAAGGGAAGGGGAGTGAGGGAGGGGAGTGAAGGAAGGGAGTGAGGGAAGGGAGTGAGGGAAGGGAGTGAGGGAAGGGAATGAGGGAAGGGAGTGAGGGAGGGAGTGAGGCAAGGGAGTGAGGCGAGGGAGTGAGGCGAGGGAGTGAGGCGAGGGAGTGAGGCGAGGGAGTGAGGAGAGGGAGTGGGGGAGGGAGGGAGGGAGGGAAGGGGAGTGAGGAGTGAGGGAAGGGGAGGAGGGGAGTGAGGGAAGGGAGTGAGGGAAGGGAGTGAGGGAAGGGAGTGAGGGAAGAGGAATGAGGGAAGGAAATGAGGGAAGGGAATGAGGGAAGGGAATAAGGGAAGGGAATGAGGGTAGGGAGTGCGGGAAGGGGAGTGAGGGAAGGGAGTGAGGGTGTGAGGGAGGGGGTGAGGGAAGGGAAGGGGAGTGAGGGAAGGGAGTGAGGGAAGAGAGTGAGGAACGGGAGTGAGGGACGGGAGTGAGGGACGGGAGTGAGGGAAGTGAGGGAGGGAGCGAGGGAAGGGGAGTGAGGGACGAGAGTGAGGGAAGGGGAGGGAGTGAGGGAGGGGTAATGGAGGGGGCGAGGGGAGGGAGTGAGAGAAGGGGAGTGAGGGAAGGGGAGTGAGGGAAGGGAGTGAGGGAAGGGAGTGAGGGAAGGGAAGGGGAGTGAGGGAAGGGGAGTAAGGGAAGGGGAGTGAGGGAGGGGAGTGAAGGAAGGGAGTGAGGGAAGGGAGTGAGGGAAGGGAGTGAGGGAAGGGAATGAGGGAAGGGAGTGAGGGAGGGAGTGAGGCAAGGGAGTGAGGCGAGGGAGTGAGGCGAGGGAGTGAGGCGAGGGAGTGAGGCGAGGGAGTGAGGTGAGGGAGTGAGGAGAGGGAGTGGGGGAGGGAGGGAGGGAAGGGGAGTGAGGGAGTGAGAGAAGGGTATTGAGGGAGTGAGGGAAGGGGAGTGAGGGAGAGAGGGGAGTGAGGGAGGGAGTGAGGGAAGGGTTGGGAGGGAAGGGGAGGGAGGGAAGGGGTGAGGGAAGGGGGGTGAGGGAAGGGGGGTGAGGGAAGGGGAGTGAAGGAATGAGGGAAGGGGAGTGAGGAGTGAGAGAAGGGGAGTGAGGGAGAGAGGGGAGTGAGGGAGGGAAGGGGAGTGAGGGAGTAAGGGAAGGGGAGTGAGGGAAGGGAGTGAGGGAAGGGGAGTGAGGGAAGGGGAGTGAGGGAGGGAGTGAGGGAAGGGGAGTGAGGGAGGAGAGTGAGGGAAGGGAGTGAGGGAAGGGTGTGAGGGAAGGGAATGAGGGAAGGTAGTGAGGGAGGAAGTGAGGGTAGGGAGTGAGGGTAGGGAGTGAGGCGAGGGAATGAGGTGAGGGAGTGGGGGAGGGAGGGAGGGAGGGAAGGGGAGTGAGGGAGTGAGGGAAGGGGTGTGAGGGAGGGGGGGAAGGGGAGTGGGGGGGTGAGAGAAGGGTATTGAGGGAGTGAGGGAAGGGGAGTGAGGGAGAGAGGGGAGTGAGGGAGGGAGTGAGGGAGGGAGGGAAGGGGAGGGAGGGAAGGGGTGAGGGAAGGGGGGTGAGGGAAGGGGAGTGAAGGAATGAGGGAAGGGGAAGTGAGGGAAGGGGAGTGAGGGAGAGAGGGGAGTGAGGGAGGGAAGGGAGTGAGGGAGTGAGGGAAGGGAGTGAGGGAGGGGAGTGAGGGAGGGAGTGAGGGAAGGGGGGAGTGAGGAAGGGGAATGAGGGAGGGAGTGAGGGAAGGGGAGTGAGGGAGTGAGGGAAGGGGAGTGAGGGAAGGGAGTGAGGGAAGGGAGTGAGGGAAGGGGAATGAGGGAAGGGAGTGAGGAAGGGGAATGAGGGAAGGAAATGAGGGAAGGGAATGAGGGAAGGGAATGAGGGAAGGGAATGAGGGAAGGAATGAGGGAAGGGAATGAGGGAAGGAGTGCGGGAAGGGGAGTGAGGGAAGGGAGTGAGGGTGTGAGGGAGGGGGTGAGTGAAGGGAAGGGGAGTGAGGCGAGGGAGTGAGGCGAGGGAGTGAGGCGAGGGAGTGAGGCAAGGGAGTGAGGCGAGGGAGTGGGGGAGGGAGGGAAGGGGAGTGAGGGAAGGGGAGTGAGGGAGGGAGGGAAGGGGAGTGAGGGAGGGAGAGAAGGGGAGTGGGGGTGAGGGAAGGGTATTGAGGGAGTGAGGGAAGGGGAGGGAGGGAGAGAGGGGAGTGAGGGAGGGATGAGGGATGGGAGTGAGGGAAGGGGAGTGAGGGAGGGAGGGAAGGGGAGGGAGGGAAGGGGTGAGGGAAGGGGGGTGAGGGAAGGGGAGTGAAGGAATGAGGGAAGGGGAGTGAGGGAGTGAGGGAAGGGGAGTGAGGGAGTGAGGGAGGGAAGGGGAGTGAGGGAGTAAGGGAAGGGGAGTGAGGGTAGGGAGTGAGGGAAGGGGAGTGAGGGAAGGGGAGTGAGGGAGGGAGTGAGGGAAGGGGAGTGAGGGAGTGAGGGAGGGAGAGAGGGAAGAGGAGGGAGTGAGGGAAGGAGTGAGGGAAGGGGAGTGAGGGAAGGGGAGTGAGGGAAGGGAGTGAGGGAAGGGGAATGAGGGAGGGAGTGAGGGAAGGGGAGTGAGGGGAGTGAGGGAAGGGGAGTGAGGGAGTGAGGGAAGGGGGAGTGAGGGAAGGGGAGTGAGAGAAGGGAGTGAGGGAAGGGAGAGTGAGGGAAGGGGAATGAGGGAGGGAGTGAGGGAAGGGGAGTGAGGGAGTGAGGGAAGGGAGTGAGGGAAGGGAGTGAGGGAAGGGAGTGAGGGAAGGGGAGTGAGGGAAGGGGGGAGTGAGGGAAGGGGAATGAGGGAGGGAGTAAGGGAGTGAGGGAAGGGGAGTGAGGGAAGGGGAGTGAGGGAAGGGAGTGAGGGAAGGGAGTGAGGGAAGGGAGTGAGGGAAGGGGAATGAGGGAGGGAGTGAGGGAAGGGGAATGAGGGAGGGAGTGAGGGAGTGAGGGAAGGGGAGTGAGGGAAGGGGAGTGAGGGAAGGGAAGTGAGGGAGGGAGTGAGGGAAGGGGAGTGAGGGAAGGAGAGAGGGAAGGGGAGGGGGTGAGGGAAGGGGAGTGAGGGTGGGAGAGGGGGAATAGGGGGAAGGGGAGTGAGTGGAAGGGAAGGGGAGTGAGGGCGAGGGAGGGAAGGAGGAAAGGAGAGGGAAGGGAGAGGGAGGAAGAGGGAGGGAGAGGGAGGGAGAAGGAAGGGGAGGGAGAGGGAAGGAGATGAAGGGAGAGGGAAGGAGAGAGGGAGAGGGAGTGAGACAGTCAGAATGAGGGTGAGATAGGGAGAGAGAGGGAGTGAGAGGGAGTGAGACAGTCAGAGTGAGTGAGACAGAGGGAGACCAGGAAGGGAGAGAGGGAGATAGAGGGATGGAGGGAGGGAGGTAGAGAGAGATAGATAGAGGGAGGGAGTCAGAGAGAGGAGAGAGAGAGAGAGAGAGAGAGAGAGAGAGAGAGAGAGAGAGAGAGAGAGAGAGAGAGTGAGGTGTGTATGCCGGGTCTAGTAGCTCAGTGGACGAAGGCTTCTGCTGCAGGGACCTGTGTTCAACCTCATGGTCACAGTTTTTTTTGTTGCGCTAGCCCGCCCCCCCCCACTGACCCCGCCCCCACCGGTGCGGCCCTCGGACACAAACCACACTGTAAATTTGGCCCCCGAGAGAAGGTTTGTGAGTACCCATGGTCTAGAGTATGCTATGTGTCCTTTCTGTTGCCCCATGTGTTTCTGGTGCCTGCATCGTATCACAAGGATTTTAAACTGTACAATGATATTTAGAAAAACAGATTTAAGAGGACAACAAACACTGATGAGGTGGACCAGACTGACACCACCTTGCAACAATACGTTGATTTCAATTTGGGCTTTTTTTTCTTTGTGTGTGCCACATTAAACAGCAGAAAGATAAGACGATTGACTCGTGTTGTGGAAGCTGTTACTAATCAGACAGCTATGGCACTTGGGAACATTACAGAAGAGCTGCAAGTTGCGAGGATTGTAGCACTCCAAAATCGTATGGTTTTAGATGTGGTTTTGGCTGATCGAGGTGGTGCATGTCGCATCATTGGTAGTAGTTGCTGCGTCTACATCCCTGATCACTCTTCTTCAGTCTTTGATCCAATCTCTAAACTGCATAAGATTGCTGCTGAAATTCACCCATAGACTGGTACCTGGACTTTTGCTACCTGGTTTTGGACATTGATTGTTACATGGGGCTGGAAGTTGTTGACCATCCTATGTGTAATACTAGTGATACTATTTACATGATGTGTATGTATACAATGTGGTCCAATGCTTTGCTCTGTCTGCATTACTGCCTGTACACCTGCCAAGCGAAATGTTGCAGAAATAAAAGCCCAACACATGCTGAATAAAGAGATTTCTGAAATAATGAACATAAATGTACAAGATGTGAATCCAGATTACCCCAAATGAACGAATGTCTTCAGCTAATGTTAAAAGGGTCATCTGTTGTAATTTGGCAGTAATCAGGGTTAGCATTTAGCTGAAGCCATCTTGTTTTTGGCAATTTATAACTCGTAACAATGGTCCTTAGAAAAACAATTGCAAAATACAAAATGAAATATAGGCCACAATGGGTGCTATATTATGCAGTGTCCAGCCGGACAAAAAGATTAAATGCTAGGAGGCAACCCAGAAGTTATACTAACAAGGTCTAGTACGAGACAATTAGGAATTCGTGAACAAACCTTCAGTGACTTGTTGCTTGCGCATTCCAGAAGGATAATGGAGGGGACAGGGCGTCTGTGAAGGAGAGACAGGAAGAATGAGGTGGCAAAAACATGTGAATCGGGGCAAATACGTCTGTGTGCAGTGCGGTAGAACATTTCCTTCCTGGGCGCATTGCTTGGAAGCAATTAGCCGCAACAGCGTGGGGTTGCTGCCTTCATGCGAAGCATAAGTGACAAATGTTCGGGAGGTACGATGATCGGGGATGAGCCAATGCAGCTGCCCGATTTCTGGGTGGAAGAAGAATAAAACCGATCAGGGCAAGGCTAACATCGATATAATTAAAGGACGAGGGGTCGCCTATGAAACTAAATGCTCACAGACCAAGCAGGAGCTTGGATTTTCACCGGCTGCATCGGATGGGCATACGATCGGGGAGAGCCAACAGAGACGCTCTACCGCCACGACCCCTGTTTCAGGCGGATTTAAACAGCATTTCATTCCAGCCCCGGGGGACGTGCGCAGGCGGGCGCCGGGCGAAGCCCGGGCACGGGTGGGCCCTTTTTAGCCGGTTCAAGCACGGTCAAGGACGGGACGGGCCACCCCTCTAACAACGTCGACGCCTAAGGTTAGTGAGTAATTGTATCTCTCATATCAGGGGATATTGAAAGGGATTTATTCAATAATGGAATCGAGAAGCCTGCCTCATTCTCGCGATATTATGTCTAGTCCACTAGTTCCAGGCGGGTCTGTTAGAAAATCTACTGGAGGGTCATTAATGGGCACTCTGGATAACTTCCTCGTAAGAGTGTCTATAGCCCTAGCCCACAACATTGAATTAACGGAAAAGAGACTTTCTCTTGATATTGCTTTCAACAAGAGATCCTCTATGGGAAGTCTGGCTAAGGCCCGGTCACCTGATGTGCACCATCCTGAAACTCATGATATATTGCCCGCCTTGGGGGGAGAGGAGAGAAACCCGACACTCCAACTGGCAGATTCCCCGGTACCCCCGGCAGTGTCTCATGTTACTTTGAAGGAAGTGAGTCAACCAGCATCCTTAACTATCGCAGCGAGGAGTCTGCCCTCACCTAACATCAAGACTCGGTCAGCCAATAATAATAAAGTGGGGACATTGCAGCAATCGCTGGGTCTGACATCCAAAAGGAAGCACACTGGGGCACAAGCACAAGCAAAAGGGAATAAAGCAAAAATTAGGAAAGAGGCATTGTCCAATGAGAATCTGGCCCCGGCTCCAACTTCTAGTCACAGTCCCCCCAGAGTACAACTAGTCAATGAGGGTGACAACTTTTCAACAAGTGCCAGGTGGAAGGTCTGCCTGAGATGGGTCCTTTATTTTGGAAAAGACTGGAATGTACTTTTAAGAAGATATGTCTTCCAATATGTGACAGATTAGACTATTGAAAGTAGACTAGTATGCCTTGAACTTTCGCTTGCCTCGGCCCAGCTGAGGGTGGGTAATCGGGGTAGTGGGCAAAATTGTGTGCAGGCAGATGTGTTAGGGCCGAGTGTAGCAATACCTGATCCTATTATTCCACCCACAGGTAGCAACATCATTGTCCCTGCTGAGTCTCTAGCCCAATGTACTGCACGCCCTACCACTATTATTGCAGGTGCCAATCAAACAGTTGAAAGAGATATGACTAAGCACGTTGAAGTTAGTAGACCTGGAACTTACCAGCACATCCTGACTAAATCCCCTCCTGGCCCATTTGACATTAGTCTACCAAAAATAGAACTCCCTCCGGAATCAACGCCTTATGTGGTGGTCCTGGCATGGGTTCCCCCACTGAACCAGGGTATAAGAGAATCGTGCATGGAGCTTAATAACAAGTGTATCTTTTGGCTTAATGCTAATCGACCACTGCCAAACCATGTATGTACAGAAATTCTATTTGCTAGAAGAGTGGACTGGGTGGGTAAGGGGCCAAAGTCTGTTGTGGGGGATTGCATAATTATAAATTTTAGGGACAGGAGGGCAGTTGAATATATTTGTAATTAGCCCCAAAAATCCTTCACTATCCTCTGAGCTGTATATAGAGGGGGCCGGAAAGCTGGCAGATCTCCTGACACATGCTGTCTGACATCATTATTATCATGGAATCTGGCGGGTATGGGGCCTAAAATAACTTCGCCAGACTGGGCAGATTTTATTGAAAAATATGACATCGGTCTCTTTCAAGAGACTTGGGCAGTGGATCCGGTATTTAGATTGGGATATCTAAATTTTCATGTTCCAGCTGTGAAAAAGCAAAAGGGTCGTCCCCTAGGAGGTCAGGCAGAAGGGCTGCAAATGGCCGAACACCATCAGATTGGATGGGTAACAAAACATATGACAACGGCATTAGGTCCAGCCGTATAGATTATTTGTTGGTCCACCTAAAAATGTGGCATTCCCTGGTGAATATGGAGGTCAAGACCCGTATTGAGAGCAGTCATAACCCCCTGACCTCATTGTTTAGATTGGGACTTGATGGTGTGGATGTACCGGTCCAAGGAGTGACTGGCCCAGAAATTACTTTAGCAAACGATGAGCGTCACCTTAAATGGTGTAAAGTTGCTGCGTACCCAGAATCCTTTAACGCTATCAAGACCCATGTAAGTAAAGTACTGGAAATCATGGGGGCAGGTGCAAGCAAAGGGGCAACAAACTCTTCCATTATGGAAGCCCACACCAATCTTTTCGCCAAATTAAAAACATATTTCTATAAACCAAGCTCGGATAAAAAAAAGCAAGGAGAAAACCCGAGAGCTGGTATAACGATGCCTGTAGGAAAGCACGGGCCTAGTTGGGTCTAGCACTAAACACTAGGGATCCCACCAAAGTGAAGGTTGCACGAGTTAGTTACAGGAAATCGCAGATTGGTGCAAAAATGGTGTGGGAGGAGGGTAAATGGCAGGAATTGAAGGAGGCTTGTGTGGTCAACAACTCAAAATCATTCTGGGTCATATTTAAATGGACCTCGTAGCAGCAATACTAAAATAGTATAGTTGTCACCCTGAGCACCAGTATTTGCTGATTCTTCAGCTCCAAAGTTTTCCAAAAAATGAATGTGCAAAAAGAATTGTTTTTAAAGATTCATGAGTGTCTTTATTAACACTTTTCCATTGTTAAATGTTCATATATTGTCTGTTCCCAATTTATATTATCCAATGCATTTCGGCAGGAACTCCCGCCTTCATCAGGGAATTATTTCTGCAAATTCAAAACAACTTTCGATCAGTAGCACAACCTACTTAACTCGAATACTTAAATACTTAAATCAAAATTCATAGAACACATGATGTTAAAGGTGAATCTACTCGTAACTCGTATAATCAATATTGTTCTGACGATAAGTTCTAACAAAATCACTTAATGTATAGGTTCAAAGCAATGCATTTCATTCAGTGCTTTACTAAATCATCACCTCAATTCAATCGCTGTTTGTTATAACGTGTATTGTATCATTTCAATGAACACATAAAAATGCCCTCTAGTTGCTCTGTAGTTAAACGTGCTCTCTCTAGCTAGACTTGTGCAAAGAGGCTGCTCTTACCTCGGTTGTCTACTCGCGAGTAACTCTCGGTAGTTTACAAGCTGTGTAGATCCTACGGGCTTCTACTTCCGTGTTTGTTGAAACGCGCTGAGACGCGCATGCGTTAAAAGTATATTTTCTACGCGCGCTATTTTTAAAGAGACACTGTCCCTTTTAAGCGATGTTGATGTTAGCTATGAACTATCGTCGGCTGTTCGATCCCCAGCGGGGGTGAATGCTCAATCATGTTACTACGCCTATCGCGTGTACATATCAAAAATAGCCTGCTAAACAATAAAGTACAACAAATAATATGCAGTAAATGTACAGTGTATAATGAATACAATGAAAATTCCAAACTATTACTAAGTCAGTGTGAGTTATAAATAACACAAAAACTCTGGGCCAGATGTAGGTGAAATAGATTTACCGATTTTAAATTACCGAATTTTACCGATTCGGTAATTAAAAATCGGTAAATCTATGGGGTCGACATGTAGGTATTCCAGATATGCTGGAATACCGAATCGGATGATTTCGGTATTTACCGATTCGGTAAATACCAAATCGGTAATGCCCATTCATTCCTATGGGCTATGAAGCCCATAGGAATGAATGGGCATTACCGATTCGGTATTTACCGAATCGGTAAATACCGATTTCCACAAGGGTGCAGGGGGTGTCACTTTGACACCCTCTGGCACCCCCAAAACAGGCTCGGGTGCCATGTGGCAGGCATACATGCCCTAAGGGCAGGTCTGCCTGTCACATGGCATAGGTGTGCATGCACACATGTGCATGCACACCGGAATCGGTATTTTACCATAAAATTTATTTGATGGTAAAATACCGATTTGGTAAGGCTCCTGGGACTCTGAAGAGTCCCACCTACATATGGGTGGCTCAGATTCGGTAAATTTACCGATTTTTTATTTTACCGGTAAAATAAAGCCCCCTACATGCCAATCACATATTTACCGATCGGTAACGGCCGAAAATACCGATTTTCGGCCGTTACAGACCGACCTACATCGGGCCCTCTGTGCGTTCATTTAACCCTTTCGGTTTAAGGCTATTCAAATGGTATATCCAATAGTTTTCTTGTTTTAACAAATTGTTCTTGTTGACGATTCCTTCCTTTCTCTCCAATATTTCCAACACACAGACTCTCAGTTGGCTTATATGATGTTGCTTTTCTATGAAGTGTTCTGCCACTGAAGATTTCGAGGATTGGGTGCGTATGTTACTTTTATGTTCATTAACTCGTACTTTCAATTTCCTTTCGGTATGTCCCACATATACGTCTCCACATGGACACTTGAGCATGTAAATTAAATTCATTGAATCACAAGTAGCATTCACTTTCAGATGGATTGGAAATCCCTTCCTTGGGTGTGTTATAGTTGTTCCCTTCATGATATTGTGACAAGTGTTGCAATTAAGACAGGGTACAGTGCCTCGATATGTGGGCTTTATTTGTAGTTCTTTAGTTGGTTTTAGAAAATCTGCTAGATTCTTAGCTCGAGTATGGGCTAATACTGGTTCTTGGGTAAAAGCTCCTCGAAAATCTGATTCCATGGATAAGATTGGCCAGTGGCGTCTTATAATTTGTTTAAATTGTGTGCTGAGTGTAGAGTATTTGCTTACACAAGTGATGCGTTTCTCTTGTACTTTTTGTTTGCTCTTCAAAAGATCTTGTCTGGATTTGGACAACACTCTGATTTTAGCCTCTTGTAGTGTTTCTTCTGGGTATCCTCTATGTCGAAATCTATGTATCATACTGTCAATCTGTTCTGCACATTGTGGGACCTCTGAAACAACTCGTTTGACCCTCAAAAACTGTGAGTATTGGAGGTGTCTTTTTAACACTTGCGGATGAAGACTTCCGTATTGCAATAGGTTGTTCCTGTCTGTGGTCTTTCGGAACAAGTTTGTGGTAAGAATGTTACCTCTTTTATTGATTTCTACATCCAAGTATTGGATTAGCATTTCATCAATATTCCATGTGAATCCAATTCTGTCCTCTTTTGTATTAAGGATTTCAATTTGTTCATGTAATGACTGTTTGGCACCCTTCCAAATTACGAAGATGTCATCTATGAAACGTACATACATTGAAATGTTTTGATTCCATGTTTGATTGGAATAGATGTGTTCCTCTTCAAATGCTGCCATATACAGGTTAGCGTACGCCGGTGCGGCGCAATTGCCCATTGATGTGCCACTGCATTGCATATACCACCTTTTTTCGTGTTCAAAGTAACTGTGCATGAGTGTAAATTGCATCAATTCTAATAAAAAAATCTGCATTTCTCTCTGGTATTCACTATTCAATAGGGCTCTTTCTATGGCTTCCAGTCCTTGTTGGTGCGGGATTGATGTGTATAAGTCCTTGACATCAATAGTCGCCATCACCCATTCATTTTCAATTTGTGCTGTGGATAGTTTTAACAGGAAATCGGTGGTGTCTTTCAAATATGACTTAGTTTTTAATACTAGAGGCTGTAGGTGTTTATCTAGAAATGTTCCCACCGGTTCGTGTAAGCTATATTTGGTAGACACGATAGGCCTGCAAGGGGGCCTCTGTAAGTTCTTGTGCACCTTGGGTACCCAATACATTGTTGGGCATTTTGGATTATCCTGGATGAGGTATTTTTTGGTCCTTTCTGGTATAATACCTAGTTCATGTGCTTTCATGATTATGGTTTATAGCGTTTTCTTAATGGTTTCTGTAGGGTTACTTTCCACCTCCATGTAGGTTTGTGTGTCATTAAGATGTTCCATGACTTGTTCCTGGTAAAAAGATCGATTCATTATAACCAACGCTCCTCCTTTGTCTGCCTTTTGGCAGATTACCTTTTCGTTAGTTGCTATACTTTTGAGAGTCCCAAATTCTTAAAGAATGAACATGTCTTACCACAAACTTGTTCCGAAAGACCACAGACAGGAACAACCTATTGCAATACGGAAGTCATCATCCGCAAGCGTTAAAAAGACACCTCCCATACTCACAGTTTTTGAGGGTCAAACGAGTTGTTTCAGAGGTCCCACAATGTGCAGAACAGATTGACAGTATGATACATAGATTTCGACATAGAGGATACCCAGAAGAAACACTACAAGAGGCTAAAATCAGAGTGTTGTCCAAATCCAGACAAGATCTTTTGAAGAGCAAACAAAAAGTACAAGAGAAACGCATCACTTGTGTAAGCAAATACTCTACACTCAGCACACAATTTAAACAAATTATAAGACGCCACTGGCCAATCTTATCCATGGAATCAGATTTTCAAGGAGCTTTTACCCAAGAACCAGTATTCGCCCATACTCGAGCTAAGAATCTAGCAGATTTTCTAAAACCAACTAAAGAACTACAAATAAAGCCCACATATCGAGGCACTGTACCCTGTCTTAATTGCAACACTTGTCACAATATCATGAAGGGAAAAACTATAACACACCCAACGAAGGGATTTCCAATCCATCTGAAAGTGAATGCTACTTGTGATTCAATGAATTTAATTTGCATGCTCAAGTGTCCATGTGGAGACGTATATGTGGGACATACCGAAAGGAAATTGAAAGTACGAGTTAATGAACATAAAAGTAACATACGCACCCAATCCTCGAAATCTTCAGTGGCAGAACACTTCATAGAAAAGTAACATCATATAAGCCAACTGAGAGTCTGTGTGTTGGAAATATTGGAGAGAAAGGAAGGAATCGTCAACAAGAACAATTTGTTAAAACAAGAAAGTTATTGGATATACCATCTGAATAGCCTTAAACCGAAAGGGTTAAATGAACGCACAGAGTTTTTGTGTTATTTATAACTCACACTGACTTAGTAATAGTTTGGAATTTTCATTGTATTCATTATACACTGTACATTTACTGCATATTATTTGTTGTACTTTATTGTTTAGCAGGCTATTTTTGATATGTACACGCGATAGGCGTAGTAACATGATTGAGCATTCACCCCCGCTGGGGATCGAACTGCCGACGATAGTTCATAGCTAACATCAACATTGCTTAAAAGGGACAGTGTCTCTTTAAAAATAGCGCGCGTAGAAAATATACTTTAACGCATGCGCGTCTCAGCGCGTTTCAACAAACACGGAAGTAGAAGCCCTTAGGATCTACACAGATTGTAAACTACCGAGAGTTACTCGCGAGTAGATAACCGAGGTAAGAGCAGCCTCTTTGCACAAGTCTAGCTAGAGAGCGCACGTTTAACTACAGAGCAACTAGAGGGCATTGTTATGTGTTCATTGAAATGATACAATACACGTTATAACAAACAGCGATTGAATTGAGGTGATGATTTAGTAAAGCACTGAATGAAATGCATTGCTTTGAACCTATACATTAAGTGATTTTGTTAGAACTTATCGCCAGACCAATATTGATTATACGAGTTACGAGTAGATTCACCTTTAACATCATGTGTTCAATGAATTTTGATTTAAGTATTTAGTTAAGTAGTTTGTGATACTGATCGAAAGTTGTTTTGAATTTGCAGAAATAATTCCCTGATGAAGGCGGGAGTTCCTGCCGAAATGCATTGGATAATATAAATTTTGAACAGACAATATATGAACATTTAACAATGGAAAAGTGTTAATAAAGACACTCATGAATCTTTAAAAACAATTCTTTTTGCACATTCATTTTTTGGAAAACTTTGGAGCTGAAGAATCAGCAAATACTGGTGCTCAGGGTGACAACTACACTATTTTAGTATTGCTGCTACGAGGTTTATTGAGCACGTTCCTGGCGGGGAACGATACCCTGGTTGCACAGAAAACAACATAAAACGTTGGATTAAGCGGTGCACTATCCCACATTCTTAAGCCTATATTATATTTAAATGGGACAGGGGTGGGTGATCGGATGGCCCACAGAATAATGTTGCCCAAAGTGCATGGATCGATTATTTCAAGCCACAATATGCTTACAACGGAGACGTTTCCAATAGAGATGATGGCGATCCGTCCTTTACATTTTATCAAGATGCCGCTTTTAGTTTAGGGGAGGTCGATAGGGCACTAGAGTTAGTAACAGAGGGACGAGCCCCGGGCATGGACTGCGTCCCTGCTGACTTGTTTCTGAATGATAAACAAAGTTGGCTATTATATATCGTTTGTTTAGCAAATGTCATAGCTCAAGGGATGGCTGTCTCTTACTCCTGGAAGGGAGCTGAAATCGTGCCTGTGTATAAAAAAGGGGATAAGTCTCTAGCAGGCAATTATAGGCCTATTAACCTAATCGACTCCATTCAGAAAATAATGGGTCGATTGGTCTTGGGAAAAATACAGACTTGGATGGATGACATGAATATCTTGAGCCCATACCAGGCAGGCTTTCGCCCTAAGACAAGCACGATTGACCAAGTCTTTCGGTTCATTATTCTCTATTGGCGTACGGTTGTTCTGGGGAAAAGAGTATTATATGCTGTGTTCGTCGATTTGAGGGCAGCATTTGATTTAGTTCCGCGCTGCAAATTATGGCGAGTCCTGGAGGAGCTGGGAATGGCACCAGAGCTGTTGACCTTGGTAGTGCGCTTACATGAGGATAATTTTGCTCGGGTTCGGTGGGGGCGACAGGGGGAGGTTACGGAAGCCTTCCCCATTGAGCGGGGAGTGCGTCAGGGTTGCGTTATGGCGCCTACCCTGTCCTCGCTCTTCGTGAACTGGGTGGCAGACT
This sequence comes from Lissotriton helveticus, assembly GCF_964261635.1. Taxonomy (NCBI): domain Eukaryota; kingdom Metazoa; phylum Chordata; class Amphibia; order Caudata; family Salamandridae; genus Lissotriton; species Lissotriton helveticus. The sequence continues at coordinate 1,075,223,776 of NC_136059.1, forward strand.
ACCTCTCCCTGGTCCCAACCGATGCCCCTGTGATGGCAGGTAGCCGAGTCCCAATCCTCATGTTTGCGGACGATTCCTAGATAATCTTTAAAACACCGAGTGGTCTTCAGCGGGCCCTCCGGCGATTCGAAGACTTTTGCCTGCTGCGTGTGCTAGAAATAAATACTGCCAAAACAAAGTTTATGACTCTCAACGAATATAAGCCTTCCAAGTTTTTTAAGCCCTTTAGAGGAAATATCTATATGAATAATTGCCCACTAGAACAGGTTGATGCTTTTACTTATCTGGGGGTTACCCTGCAGAGGGATATGCGTTGGAACAGCCAACATGGACTGGCTGCACTAAAGCATTAGCAGCAGTCAGGACTACTCTTGAAAAAGTTTAAAACTTCGACGACTAAACCTATTAGCCCACTTTTAGAGATCTACGGAATGAAGGTATACTAAGTTCGGCCCTCTATGGATCGGAAATATTGGGGTTTGAAAACCTAAAGTCTTTGACATTAGTAGAAAATTAATTTTTGTGGAAAGTTACTTGCGTCCCACAAAGTACTCCATTAACACCACTGTTGTGGGACCTTGGTAGGAATTCTGTTAAAAATTTGGCCACCCTACGTCCATTATTGGATTGGCGTAGACTGTGGACCACTGAAGAACTCCTGCACTATGCTCGGGGATTAAAGAATATTATGGAAAAGGATTCCTTCCATAAAATAAGTTGGTTGAAGGAAGTTAGATCCCTGTTAGTGAACTTGGGAATGAGAGAATTGTGGGATGATCCCTCAAATGCAGTATTTCCCTAAAAAAAAACCTGAAGGCGAGATACTGGGAGATGATCTATCCAGCAACATGTACAAAAGGCCTCTTTTCTCACCTTACAGGTCGTTTTTTTGGAATTCAAGACTCGTCCAGTGCTGGAAAAATATTGGGACGTTATAGAGAAACCATTTGACCGCAAACTCTATTTTCAACTTAGGATAGGTACCCTTCCGACAAGGCTATTTACAGCAAAATGGGTGGGTACAACTGATGATAAATGTCCTAGGTGTAGGGAACAACAAGAATCTGAAAGCCATATCTTGTTTTTTTGTCCCTTATACACAGCACCTCAGCAGAAGTGGGTGAAACCAATTTGTCAACTAATTGGTGTCCGCAGATATGTAGAGGCACTAAGAATTCTATCTACAGACTCTAGTCCCCCCATTGCCATAGCCGTAGCAAAGTTTTTAAATGGGCTTGGTTTATTAGATCAAAGCAGATTCATTAGCAAAAAGATATATGCCCTATCTTGACCTTGCCAGTTTATTAAAACTAAAGTAAAAACATCTTCATAATGTCCTTTTTGAATGTAAAGTAGTGATCGTCTGATTGTATAAATTGTAAATTTGAATTCTTTTAAATGATTTTAGATGGTATTTTTTATCTAATTAGTATGTTTGATGGTAATTATATGGAGTTTAATCACATTTTAAATATTTATATACATTTATCTTGTTATGTTATTTTATTTTGTAATCGTTGGATGCTTTTTGGAATGCTTTTATGACTTAACTGTCGAATAAAGTTTATACAAACAAACAAAACTAAACTTACCAGTGGGGCAGGTAATGCGGACAAGCCAGAGGTTCCACTGCGTGATGGCTGGAATCTGGAGAGGCTGAGAGAAAGGGCTCAATATATCCTGTGTGGTTTGGGCGTGCGGCGGCGGCGATGTTGTGTGAGGGATTTGATAGATAGTGAAAAAAGACTGCGCAAGTGAAAAGTGTTATTGAGGAATAGCGCGTAAGAAGGATAAAAGTGGAATTTCCATTAGAAGAGAAGAAAAGGATGCTTACATAAAACTGTGCTTTAACTGTTGCATAATATACTTATCTGCAATAAAGTAATAGAACCACAAAGCAATAAATGTGAGATTCCGAACATAGAAATATTGCACACTTAGTCTAGAATGACCATAACAATCTGTGAGGGGTTGGATCTATCACCACAGAAAGGTAACAGTGGGGGAACAAAATGGTTAGAAAGTGTTTTTAAAACATTTTTTCAAAAAAACATATAGAGAAACAGATGGGCAGAAGAAATTCTAGGATAGTTATATGGCAAGCCAACAAGACAAATAGCAACAGTAATCATGAAGGTTTCTACAGTAAGGAAGTCCAGTCTTCTGTCCTGTTTAGACCATTTCTGATGGCGTCCATAAGGATTATCATCTTAAGTTCCTATCTGTTTATTAGTCGGAGATACATATGAGTGCGAATGCACAGCTTCAGGTTATTGAGAAAAACTCGATTACCCTGATCTGTCAAGTGTACTCCATCACTTCTGTCGATTTCAGTCATATCAAAACGTATGTTGTTGTTGTAGATCAAACCCATTCTATGGTGTCTGAGGTATGCAGACACAGCTTTGTTGACATTCTTCCAAGATTTTTCAATCTGAGGACAACATTGGTTTGACAATTTCCACTTTTGTCTTTGGCATATATTGGAATATACAAAGACAGTTTCAGGCAAAAGCAACATCAATTGTCTAAAAGATGTCCTTCATTAGCATTTCCAAACCTACCCCAGTCAATGTGCCTAGGTCGTTTACACCACAGTGCACAATCATGAGGTTAGGGTGTTGGAGATGCAAACAGGTTTTAACCAAAGGCAACGATTGGTGCCACTTAAATCCTCTCTGTCCAAACCATATAATGTTCACATTTTGTAAACCAAGGTCTAAGTCGATACGTCTCTGTTCTGCATACCTCTTGCACCAGAAAACAGCTATGTCCTACAATCTACACTAGCATTTTTAAGGTATGGCTGGGAGGAATGGATAGATTTCTGTAGCTCATGCAGTCCGTTCGTAGAATAAGAGATATGTTTAAAGATGGGAAACTACTTTTTTTTGCCATACAAAACGATTCCTGATTGAGAGATGAAAAGCATAAAGCCTACAAGTAGGGTGCACATTCGTTTTGTGGAAAAGCATCTTTGTGATTGGATAAAAAAAAAGCAGTTTCAACGTGGAGTACATATCATAGGATAAAATTTGGAGAAGGGGGAACAAAAACTCTCATGAAGGGACATCTCACACACAATGTAGCGCACATACATACGAAGCAAAGTGCATCAACATCAAACACAATGTTGTCAAAACACAAATAGTCGCACAATTGTACACAGGACAGAAATGCACTTGCCTGTGATGGATAAGCGTCCAAAAGCGTCAGTGCAAAAGAGGCACATGAGAACGCATAGGTACAAACCCACAGTCCAGATGGGGTAGCAATTCACATATGGCTGGCAGCCAGAGAGTGCATGACACACACATTGGCATACAAATCAAGACAGAACACATTTGGAGACAAGTTAAAATATGGAAACATTATAAAATAGAAGTGTGTGTGTGTGTGTATGGCGAAGAGTAGTGCCATGATATGCAGACAAATGCAGCAGCATGCCTGAATAAGGAACCTAGGAAAACGTCCATGTTCACCTCGGGGTAGTCCATCACCAACACACTTCAGTGTCTAGCAGCGTTGGTTTCCGCGCCTCGGAAATAATTTGACGCCAATGCAGCCATGTCCACTGTTGTATTGAGACATGTGACTAGATGTTCAATGTGCAATGATGTGGTGGGACACGTGCAATGTGGCACATCGAGTCGTGGTTGCAGGTACCTTGTCGCTCGTCCATAAACGCGAGTGCAGCTGCGTAAGCCACTATCGCTAATGAGTGATGGTCGTCCACAATATTTGACATGCCGTCAATGTAATCCATCAGGTGACCGGGACAGATGTGCTGACTCCAACTTCTGTACCCAATGTGCGCCAAAGCAGGATCGGGAAGTGGGTCAATTTGGTCACTGCATACTACGACACGTGCAATCTCCCAGGCTCAGTTCCCAACTTGCATGCCAAACATCCATGCATGCCATAAAGGGGCATTACCATGACACTCCTGGTCGTGGGCCAAGAGGTGGCGCACACACCAGTCGTAATCCATGTCAGCTACCTACTCGTTGGAGAGGCACACGTCCATGCACCACTCGGATAGGCAGGTGTGACATTGCAATACAGGTTGTACGCAGGTGGCGTCCGCGATGCAGAAGCTCAGTCAGTAAGTGATCCGCAGTACTGCCAAAGGCAGTGCACCTAGGACATTCAGTAGACATGCAATGTATAGTTGGACGTGAATGGAGTTGACCATGTGTTCGGGATGCCCTGCCATTGCGTCAGTGGCTCTGCTTGTAGCTGCACTGGCTTGCTGCGTGCCAGTGTTGTGGATGAAATGGCACAGCTTGCTGCAATGAGCTGGGTGTTTGTGCAATGGGTGCAGGCAGGGGTGTGGTGGGAGTATGTGTGAAGGCCATTTCATGCACACTAACTACTACGAAGGACTTTTGAGTGTGGGATGTGTACTCAATTTTAAATCCTGCATGCAAGAACTGGCGATATGGATGGGTGAGAACTGCCTTAAATTGAACGGGAGTAAGACAGAGGTTCTGGTTGTTGGTAAGGCACCCTCTGTGTGGACATCGGCATGGTGGCCTCAGTCCCTGGTCCCCACCCCGGCTCATAGTGAGCAAGTTAAGAACTTAGGGGTGTGGTTGGGCCCCAAGCTCTCGTTTGAGCTTCAGATGAGGCGAGTGGCAGGAACTTGCTTTGATATCTTGCGGAGCTTGCGCAAGACCTTGGACATCCTGCCCACTGGAGCTAGGAAGACCATGCTCCATGCCTTAGTAACTTCAAGGCTGGACTACGGCAATGTGCTCTACCTGGGGGCCAATGTCAGCTGTGTACAGAGGCTTCAGCATATACTGAATGCTGCAGCCTGGCTGGTTTTGATGCTGCCCAGGAGATCATCTTCAAGGAAGGCGTTAGTCGCTCTCCATTGGCTCCCGATTAAGGAGCGAATCCAGTTCAAAGCTCTCTGTGTGTGCCACCGAATCTTGTAAAGGAAGGGGCCCACATATTTATATAATCCGTATGTCCCCTCCCGCCAACTAAGATCTAGTGGGATGGGACAGGTTACTGTCCCTAGAGTCAGGACGGTAAGGATGGGCGGGCGCACCTTTAGGTTTGTGGCAGCTCAGCAGTGGAATAGACTCCCGTGGGGGCTTAGGATGGAGACATCGGAGGTGAAATTCTGTAAAAAGCTGGAAACTTTCTTTTTTCTAAATGAGTAGCTTCTGATGTTGCTCTCCGTTCGGGGGTGACCTAAAAATGATGTTTTTTTGTGCTCTGTGCCGCAGCGCGGGGACACACTAGTAAAGTGTAACCAAGCACTTTATAAATGTTATTATCATCATCATTGTTCTCAAATCGGGCAGTGTGTAGTGTGGGAGATGGTTGCATATATTATAGTATCTGTCGGGGGGCTGGCCACTTGCAAGTTCCTTTACTGAGCAGCAGATGTGCTAGCACAAGATAGCTCAGACAAAGAACCTTTCATAACTACAGTAACTTCTCCTGCTGCATTCATACATGATGTATACAAAGGCCGGTCATTGGTGTTGTGGGATGTCTGCGACCCTGGTCATCATGGATGAGATGCCCAGCACGTGGCACATGGGCGGGTTCCCTGTGTGTTACGTTGCGAAACAGCTGCTTCTCTCTCCCACAAACCCCCACACTTTTGTATGGTGCGCTGTTGTATCCCATGCACTTCTACGGCACACCATTGTAATGCCTATTGGCTCATGTCCTGCGGCATTCCAACCACACCATGACAGTGCCGTTTAGAGGTGGTGCATGCCACTGTACAACATTGACTGCTGCAGCCCTTGTGGCAGGCCACACTAGAACACAGAGATACACTTACCGCACTTCCTGCACATGGACATGTCCGAGACACCCTGTTACTCTTGCCGGATAGGCATAACCCTGCGCTGACCTGTGCACACCGGGCCAGCACATGCCGCTTGTGCAAGCAGGAGGATGCGTGTGTAACTACATGTCTAGGGTCACTGCCAACGCTGAGGTGACATGGTAACGTCCGATGATGTTGCAGGGCCCGTGCCTATCATGCTAACACATTGACCACAGGGACACACTTGCTTAGATGCAGGTTGGGGGGGGGGCGGTCCTGGAGTTGTTGCGATGAGTCTTGTTGCCCTCATGGGTATCTCTGTATCATGCTCATTGACTGTATGGCACCTGTGGGTGTTCTGGTGTGGCTCTTGGCTGTGTTCTCTTTCATGCTGCAGGTAGTCGTCCTGCTAAACACCAGCAGAAAGCAGGTGCAAAATTCCTGGTGCTAACGCGGCTTATTGCCGGAATTTGTTTCGCATTGCAGTTGTTGTGAAAGTTGTGATGTGATTTTTTTCTTGTGCAGAGCAATAAACGAACTGGGCAGTATATCCCGTTAAGATCCGTCACTTGACCCACTTTCCCAATCAATATAAATAGAATGAGATTTCTTCATTGATTTTGTGGCATGGCTTGGCGTGGCGTACGATGGAACAGGGCAGGGATAGCCACAATGACGCGGACGTCTCATAGTACTGCGTCTATAAGTCGAGCGCACAGGCCGCAGCTATCCCTCTGCGAGCCTGGGTGCGAACTGTTCATAACTCACACTACATAAGTATTGAAAAATCATTTTGTGATTCAGTCCGTCAGCTGGCATCTGTCTGAGGCATTTGTGAAAACATGCCGGAGTTCTTTCTGTGAGAGATACCCCTTTGAGGCTGCCTCTCCCCACATCAGCAGGTAACGCACCCTCTTCCCACATTACCAATGTTGCTCCGGGGGCGAGGTTCTGGTGGTGGTGGCGCTGGATGTTGTGGCCTTGTTGTGTGCCGGAGCTGCATGATCAGTAGCTCTATCACATGTTGGTCTTTAGATGTGGCTGTGAGTTGGGTCTAATTCACGCAGTAGATAGTCAACCTCCTTACACCAGTTAAAGGTTTATGTAAACTTGTTACTGCTAACTCGGCTTATCGCCTGCTTTTTGGAACGCATTGCAGATTTGGCTAGTCGATGAAAATATGGGGAAGTGGTGTTTTCGTGGGTTTTTTTCTGCACTGGAGCACCTACTTTGCATATCATTAGCATTAGTTGTGGCTCTCGTTTCTGGCAATTTTATTGGCAGAAGGTATCGATGGAAAAGTGGTGAGATTTGCAGTTTTCACCAGGTTGAGAATGGGATGGTAATTTAAAAACACAGAAAAAAGATAGTTTTTTTTTTTTTCACAACGAAATTTTTATTATTCGATTGAGTTAAGCAGAGCAAAAGATGTGGTTCCCCACAATCAGGAGAGCGCCACCAAACATTGTAGCACAGTTTACATTGTCATAACAAAACCAAGTAAGAGTAGAATAAGCCAAAGTAGGTAGCCCCCTCCCCTACCCCTGTCCCCCCCAACAACTCCCAATGCCCAACTTCCCCACTACCCGCCCCTTATCCCTCCCTAACCCCATGCACGTGCAGTAGAAACGCAATTGTTATCGGTCGTAAGGTATGACACTGTAAATAGGCCCTCTAGGTACCTCTGCCTATAGCTCTTCCTCATGCGCTACAGGGGGATCTAGAGGCAATTCCCTATATTCCGCCCACCTCTTCCAGATCTTAAAGTGTTTACCTCAAACACAGGTCGCTCCAGTCCCATGTAATAATTCAGGCCGGCCTTCCATGCACACAGGGGGGGGCTCGGACTCCCTTCCACGCTCTGGCTAGGTCTCGCTTGGCCACCACCAGTCCCAGGAGCAATAGGTGGCGCTTGTATATGTTCCCACCGACTCCTTCAAGTATGTGGAGTAAACCTAAACGGTGAGTGCGTGGGAGGTCCCATCCCAAAACTTCAGACAAGCAATTCCATACACCCCTCCAGAATCCAATCAATCTAGGACATGACCACACTGTATGCAGCAGCGTACCCACAGCCGCGCCGCACCGCAGACATTCCGACGAGCCAATCAGTCCAGCCTTCCAGAGTCGCTCTCGGGTATAATAAGACCTATGGAGGTACTTGAATTGAATCAGTCTAAGCCGCATCGCTATTGCAGTTCCGCGCGGGGACTCTAGGGCCTCCCTCCAGTCGTCCTCATCTAGGGGACCAATGTCAGCCTCCCAAGCTGCTTTCAGAGGGAGCAGGGTGGAAGAGCAGTGGGTTACCATCGTCTGGTAGATGCGAGAGATCTTCTTATCACCAAGGTCTCCCATGAATACCTTCGCCTCAATGGGGCTAAACTCAGGGAGCGAGTCCAGATCCGCAATGCTGGGCGTGAGTGCATGACGGAATTGTAAGTAACGAAAGAACTGGGTTTGGGGCATACTGAACTCAGCGCTGAGTTCCTGGAAGGACTTAAGAGTAGTCCCGGACATGACATGTCCCAACATCGATATCCCAATCGCTTCCCAGCCATCAAACCCCGGGAGTGTCGTCATTTCGGGGAGTCGTCCGTTATGCCACAATGGTGTCTCAGCAGTTAGCCTACCCCACCAACCCATACGACGTAATGCCTGCCGCCACACAGCAAAGACAATTTTCGTGACGCACGGTAACGTCCGCCGCAGCCGGGCCGAGTATAGAATTGTGTGTAATGTATTATCGCCCATCAATGAGCGCTCCAGGGCATATGCCGGGTCTCCTCTGTCACCATACCACCACTCATTGAGTATGAGCAGCTGTGAGGCCTGATAATAAGACAGCAGATCAGGGGTGGCCATGCCACCACAATACGTGGAGAGGAAGCACGTCCTTAGTGCCACCCTGGCCGCGCCCCCAGCCCACAGGAAGCGACTCAATGCAGAGTTAGCCTGCCGAAACCACTGGGGAGGGATGGGATGAGGATAGTTCTGTAGTTGGTACAGGAGACGTGGAAGAGCCACCATCTTGAATATTGCTGATCTACCGAAAATGGTTAGAGGCATCCGGGACCAAGTCTTAATGTCTTCTTGAACCTTATCCCACACGGGTACGATGTTGCGCTCCCACGTAATACGGGTGGATTCCGAGAGGAACACCCCCAAATACTGCAGACCGTCGGTTGCCTGCTGTAAGTCTGTCGCCCAGGGGCCTATCTCCGCCGCGCCTCCTAGCACCCAAATGGTGGATTTGCCTAAATTCAAGCAAAGTCCCGAGACCTCTCCAAATATTCGCATGATTTCTAACACTCGGGGCCCCGAGCGACTCAAGTCAGTGAGGAAGAAGAGGACGTCGTCCGCATATAAGGCAATCCTATCGAAAAGAGTTTCAGTCCAGACAAAACCCCGGAGCTGTGCGTCTATGCGCACCCAAGAAGCCAGAGGCTCCATGGCTAGGGCAAACAGGTACGGGGACAATGGGCACCCCTGACGGGTCCCCCTGCCAATGGAGAACACCCCCGAAATGGCCCCAGCGACCCTAACGGACGCCGTAATATCGGTATAGAGCAGTGAAATATATGACAGATACACTGGGCCCAGGTTGAGGCGAGACAGGAGCGCAAAAAGGTACGCCCAGCTAACGGAATCAAACGCCTTATGGATGTCCGCCAGTAACAAAGCCGCTCTGTCTCCCGAGGTCCCCATCGCGTCCACCGCTGCCTGCGCGCGCCTGATGTTGTGTCGTGTCGCACGGTGAGGCATAAAGCCTGCCTGGTCCGGATGGACTAGGTCCGCCATATATGGGAGTAAGCGGTTCGCTAGTGCCTTTGCTAGTATTTTAGCTTCTATATTGAGCAATGAGATGGGGCGATACGAGTCGTGTCTGTCAGGGGGTCTGCCAGGCTTTTGAAAGACCACAATTTCGGCGTGGCGCCAGTCAGGAGGCAATCTGCCCCGCTCGCGTGCAACCTCCAGTGTACACCGATAATGGGACCCCAGGAGGAGCTGAAATTTCTTAAAAAATTCGCAGGGGTAGCCATTCGGACCAGGTGCTTTCCCCACATTGAGTTGGCCCAGTGCCTCCCCAAGTTCCTCGGCCGTAAGGGGAGCATCGAGCTCCTTCCTGGCCTCGTCGGACACAGCCCGAGGCGGCAAGTCGTCTATAAATTTAGCTACGTCGTCTGCGTGGAGACTGTCTCGCGGGGCATATTGTGACCTAAAATAATCAGGAAAACTCGCTGCAAGCTCAGCCGGGTCTGTAATCGTCACTCCGTCCTCAGCAGTGAGGCCCGGCAGCGTGAGCGGTTGGAGACGCTGCTGACACAACCTATGGAGCATGGTACCGGACTTATCTCCCCATTGGTATATTCTGCTCCGCATGGCCAGCCACGCCTGCTTAGCCTCATCCATCAAGAGAGAGGCGTAGGACTGTTGCGCTTGGAGAAGCAACCGTATCGCCACTTCGTCTCCTCCTCCCCGACTCCGCTGTTCCAGTTCTTCTACGAGTTTGGCAGCTGTAGTGGTCGACTCCCGTCGTCTACGGCGGGCCGCAGCACACCACGCAATGTCCACCCCCCTTATAGTAGGTTTCATGGCCTCCCACACTACCGCAACGTCCATACCGTCCACTAGATTTTCCCGCCAGTAGTGTGCGACGGCTTCCCGCAGGTGTTGGACATAAGTGGGCTGCTGGAGATGCCACGAGGACATCCTCCATCGGAAAGGTTGCCGCTTCGTAAGTAGTTCTACCGTGATCGAGACTGGGGAATGGTCCGAGAGTCCTCTTGGAAGCATCGCAGCGTCGCGCACCCTGCTCAGACAGACACCAGGCACAAACACATAATCTAGTCTCGAGAACGAGCCGTGCACCGCAGAAACATACGTGTATTCGCGCGCTGCTGGATGCATATGTCGCCACACATCCACCCATCCTAATCCCTCAACCATAGCTCGTAATCGGGTAGGGGAACTTGGAGAAGGGACAGCGAGCCCTCCCTGTTGCCTCTGACGGTCTACACAAACATCCATCACCTCATTCCAGTCGCCCCCAATCACAGCCAAGGACTCCGGGATATCATCCCACACCGTAAACAGCTTCTCGGACAGGGCCCACTGCAGAGGGGGGGGGCATAAACACTTCCAAAGACCACCGGCTCAGTACCCACCATACCCTTGATAAATATATAGCGGCCTTGAGGGTCCGCCCACTGCTTCTCATGGACGTAGGCTACTCTGCGGTGTACCAGAATAGCAACACCTCTAGATCCCCTGACGAAACCAGCATGAAAGACCTGATGATATCCAAACCTCTGCAAGCTAAGTACTTTAGAGCCCATCATGTGAGTTTCCTGGAGCAAGAGTACATCAGCAGATTCTCTCTTCCCCCAACGTAAAACAGCTCCCCTTTTAATGGCATCCAGCATCCCCCTGACATTCCAGGTGATTATCCGTAGGGACTCCCCGGGGAGTCTATGAGTCAAGTCAGCCATAGTCAATTGAGGTCCAACAATTAGGCCTCCTGTGCCACTCCCACATACCTCGCACTTTCTTCAGGTCCTTAAGAAACAGCACGTGCATTTCCCCCCCCCACCCGTCCCAGACCCTCCCAACACCAACAGTAACCACCCCGGTATGCCCTTCATTCCCAGTCATCTCTGTTCCTACATGTCCTACCCTCAACCCCTGGCTCAAACACCCCCCACCCCTATACCTCATAGAACATTGAAGTACCTGTCGCGGCATGGGCAGCCCCGGGTCCAAAACAGAGGGCCCAAGACCAACCATACCAATGGATCCCAACACCCCTTAAGAACAGCAAATCCCGCCCCTCCCCTAGCCAACACCCACTACGCGTGGTAGTCGGAGGCCCCATCAAGTCACCCCCAAACCCCTAACCACCACCCCAGTTACAACTAAATCATCCCCAAGAACAAACACCATGGGCAGCGCCCACACTTCTAGGGACGAGGCCCGGCCGTGGGCCCTCCGGCAGTTCGAGTTCACTACAGCAGTGTCGTCTTGCCCAGGGACTCAAGAATTATCTTCAGATTGGTCGGATGCAATAGTCCCACTATCTTGAGTCGCGCCGGCAGAGGCGGACCTCTTCCTCGACCGGGACCTCCGCTGTCGGCCATTTCGGGCCGGCTGGCCCCTCCGCTCCTGCGACGAGCCTCCAGGGGCATCAGGATTCAGACCCGGCTGGGCATGTGGCCTGATCGGCACAGATTCGTCAGTCCACTTGAAGACATCCTCAGGAGAATCGAAGAAGTGAGTTCGGGACTGATAGACAACCCGCAGGCGGGCCGGGTACAACAGGGAATATTGGATCTTCAATCCTCGCAGTTTGGCTTTGGCATCCAAAAAGGAACGACGCTGCTGCTGCACTAACCTGGTATAGTCAGGAAAGATCATGATCTTCCGATTTTCGTACATGATGGAGTCTCTGGCCCTCGCCTCTCGTAGAATCACGTCCCGATCATGATAGTTCAACAGTCTGGCGATTACAGCCCGGGGTCGTTCTCCTTCCGGCGGTCGCTGTGTTAAGGCGCGATGTGCACGCTCAATTACAAAGCAAGTGGAAAGGGCCCCTGTGGGGAGCCAGCTCTCCAGCCATCGGGTAAGAAACAGTTCCATATTGTCCTTCTCGCATCGCTCCGGAAAACCAACAAAGCGTAGGTTGTTTCTACGTGCACGACCTTCAGCATCTTCCACTCGGGTCGCAAGGGTCTTTTGGACGTGTTCCATCGCAGCCATTTTGCGTTTCAGGGTCCCCACATCATCCTCCACCACCGAGATCCTCGACTCCGTCTCTGTAATCTGTTCCACGGCATTTCGCAGATCTTGTCGCAGCAGGGTCACGTCCGCGCCCACTGCACCAATCTTTGCGTCCAGCATATCCCTGGACTGGGTGATCGCCGCCATGAGCGCCGCATTATCTGGCCCTGTTCCTCCGCCACCACCGGGCGCTCCAGACCCTCCACTGGGCCTGTAAACTTGTCTATGGGCCCTTGTTTGGGCGGGCCGCCACCTCCCCTGGTCATAACTGCGTGTAGCTGTAGGGCCACAGTATCAGAAGGATCTACAGAGGGGGCGGGGGAGGTCCTCCACCGATGAGTGGGTCTGTCTATGGTCCCGCAACCCCCGGAGATGAAGCAGCCCCCAGCCAAGTCCGGGCAGTGCTAATGGGTCAATGTAGGTCGGTCACCAGGCCGCTTCCTTCTCTCCCTTCCTTCTGGTCACTCCGTGGGTCACTCAGCGGACCGCCTCGGATCCCGCAGGTCCCGCAGGTCTTCAGGCGCCCTAACTGCCCCACCGCCGGCCGCGCCAATGACGTCCCAGGGGAGGATCAACATAGCCTGCAGGCTGCCTCAAGTAGGTTCTGCACCTCAAGTCGTGATATGGCCAAGGGGTTCGCTCCAGAAAGCAGCCCAGCGGCGCCACCCACAGCCGGCCGCCGTCTCCACCATCACGGAGGCACCTAGACACCTCCTGTTGTCAGCGTCGGCCCTGTCTGCAACCGGCCCTGGGAGAGCGCGAAAATCTAGGCCCCGGCTTACCGACAGTGATGTAGGCCTCCGCTCTTCCCAGGCCCTCCAAACGTGTCTCAGATGTGCAGCGAGTCAGTTCGGCACCCAGCCACAGCACCCTGGGGCCTCCGCTGCCCAGGGCCAGCCCGCCAGCCGAGTAGTCCGCCGGCTCGGTCAGACCTCCACAGCCGCTCCAAAATTGAGGCCCCGGCCTCGGCGGCAAAGACTAGGCCGCACGTCTCTGCCGGCGGCGCAGCCCCGCCGGATCGTCCAGGGAAGCCGCTTGCGGAGCCGGAGGATCCCCCACGCTGCTGCCAGCACTCGCCCCGCTAAGATCTGGCGGATTGGGCTCAGGGGCCAGAATAAATTGACGGATAATGTTCGGGCCGGCGGGAGCTCTGTTAGGCTGCGACCGCCAACTTCGCCCGTCAAGCCACGCCCCGAAAAAAAAAAAAAAGATAGGTTTAATGAACATTATATTTGGAAATTACCATTTAAAAAAACCTTTGAAATTCACTGGAAAAAACATAGGTTTCAGGCACGGTATAGTTAGAAATTAGCATTTAAAAAACCTTAGAAATTCCATGAAAAAACCATAGGTTTCAGGGATGTTATAGTTAGTTGAACATTTCACTTACACAAAACCATAGAAATTCACCTGTATAGTTAGTTGAGCTAACTATAACTCTTGCCTCAGCAATGTTACATATTACATCATTCATGACATGGTCAGTGACATCACTGATGACATCACTGATGACATCATCCACGTGAAAATCTGATGCACCTCATCAGACCCTAATATAACACTTGAAACACTCACTCTAAAATACAGACTACCATTTTCGAAACCATGAACACACCAACGCCAGTTAGTACATATCCACATACTAATTCCTAGGTCTACACACACATCTATTCATTCACCCATACAGTCAGCCATCAGTACAGCATTATCATATCCACTCAACTACCTATACAGACACTCACACACCGCCTCTCACTCACAGAGTTATTCACACACCTAGTCAGTCATGGAAATAATCAATTACACTTTCATTTACTCACCTGTACAGTTATGCACATACCACCTCACTTATTTTCACATATACTAACACATACTTACACTCTAATACAATAACTAATACAAGGACACACTGATCCATACAGGCACTCTCACAATCACTCACTCTCACATACAGTCATTTATACAGTCCAACACTCACATATACTCCCTTTCACATATGCAGTTACTCACACATGTATCACTGAAGCCTCCATTCACTCAACAACACACCTGTACACACACTCACCCAGCCATACAGCCCTTCACAGATACAGACTTGAACACATATACCCAGTGAATTATCCACTCACACATCTATGCACAGTCACACCCCCAACCCACCCACACAGACACGGATAGTTACCGGAGGTTGTGCAGAGGATATATATATACGAAAAGGACCGTCTGGTCGAAACGCGTCGCCAATAAACGAATTTTGAACACGGACCCTGGGGTGCGAGTCTTCTGTGTTTCCTGGAAACTTTACTGTGTGGGGAACCCTTTCTAACATATATATATATATATATATATATATATATATATATATATATATATATATATATATATATATATATATATATATATATATATATATATATATATATATATATATATATATATATAATTATTTTTTCATGTTTTCAGACCTGATGAAGCCTTTGTAAGGTGTACCACATTGACTGTGCTGTTTTGAAAAATACAATAAAGAAAAGTACTACACCATCAACCAAGAACCACGAGCGGTTACCTAATATTGACCGTGGTCATCCAGAAATGTTGTAATGCCTGTATTTTGTGGGGGAAAATGTGTCTAATTTGCGGAAAATGTGCAGGTTTTGTTTCATATTGTGACCACTTCAGGCGGTGCGACAGTGAGCTCTTTGGCTGCCTTCCTTTGTTGTTTAGCAAAATAAGTAGAAATGCACTGGATGAAGTACCTAGAAGAACATGAATTGGGCTTTGCACATATGCCTTTTATTGTCTTAAGATCACTTTGAATTATCCTTGAATCTGCAGTGGTTTGGAAGCAGCCCATGTTTCCAATTTTGTGTTGCTGCATCCCGGTGCAGGTGACAAACTGTTAAACTGTTCAACTGGCATCATGTTGATCGATGCACTGCTGTCAATTATAAAGTTTATGGGGCAACCATTGACCTTTAGTGTGATCATGGGGTTTATGTCCATTAGAATTCTTTTGTTTAATTGATTCCCTTGTTTTTGTTGTTTGTTTGTCTTCTTTGCAAGCAGCAAGACCCACATGTGCATGTCGCTTTTTGGCAAATATGATCATCGCACACTCACCCTCTTCACCGTTGCTCGATTGTGACATCAAATAACTTTTGTATCATGAACTTAATGATGACCGTTTCCATTTTTTACAATTAAGGTTACATTTGGCCTTTATAGGCATGACGAGAATGCTTCTGGAACTTTTTGGTGTCCACTTTCTTGTCTTGCATGCACTTGGTTTCTCTTTTGCCTTGCAAACCTCTATAAAGTGGTCTTCCTTTCGGTAACCTTTGCACATCTTCCTGATGGCTGAAAAATTAATTTCATGTGGAACTGAAAATCTATATCGAAAACACAATTTTCCTTTCTCTGAGGATGTTGACTTATGTGCATCTACTTGTACTTGTGTTTGCTCTTCATGATTAGCACCGATTCACTCATTGCTGTTCCAGCTTCCATGTCTGCAGTTTACTGATCGACTCTTTCCTCGGCTGTTGCAGCCATTAGTACTGTTATAAAACAAGCATCTTTCTCAACATGGGTCTTCTGAAGGAGTCCGAAAGACAGCCATCAATGACTCCGAGGCTCATGGCTTCTTCATCATTAAATGTACAATATTTGAAAAGCATGTCAAGTCTCTCAACAAACTCATCCATCGTTTCACAAACTTGTTGTCTTGCTTGAAAATGTACCTTTCATAGTCAATATTTTGCGTCAGATTGAACTTGGCTCCAATGCTTATTTAATTTGATGTTATGACAATGTCCCAATCTGTGACATTATCTTTAAAGCTTCTTTTACTCAATCACTAGAAATTCAATGATTTTCTATTCATTTACTTCTTTCAGAGCATCTATGAAGCACTTGAAGGTCTCGATCCTTGTGGTCCGTCTGGTGCCAATATTCTTTTTTTGGTGGTATCAAATGATGGTTGAGGTTTAGAACATGCAGCAGCACCATACTCCATTTCTCTTGCAGCAGTAGCTTGAAGCCTTTGCTATTGAGAAGACTTTTTGAGTTGGATTTAAGGCAAACGGCTGCCGAATTCACCTTTCTTTATTGGCTTCTCCTTGGACCAACAACCCTGCAAGCACAACCCCAGTGTTCACTCTCGAGTCACTTTGCCCACTTTTGAGGTCATCAGGCCGGTGAGTAAATTTCACTGCTCGTACCTGGTTGTCACTTCCTTTTGCCATTATTTCTGGTAGTCGCTGCCTTTTATGTTGTACCCGGTTGTTACTGCCTGCATTGTTCGCTTTGTGTGAATGATGGTTCGGTGTTATGGTGCAGCACAGTATTTCTTCTTCAGTCTGGCCAGCATGTCTTGGCTGGCTTTTCCAATGGTGCTTCTCTGCTAGGCCATCAACTTCTTCACACTACCTTGTACGGGCTGGGGTGGGGCTTGAACGCCACCTATGCCAACTGCAGATTCCTTTGCACCAACACAAGAGTAGCTTGATGTATCCTTACAAATTCTCAGGGAAAGCAGTCCGTAAAGCTTAGCAATGACTCCTCTCCCAGCTCCAATCAGATGCATCGTTTTTGCAGCCGCCCCATAGAGACATAATAGATGGGCAGGCAACAAGGAACAGAAAATTGAATATTTTCAAGCTGTGCTCAAATAAATGTCTTATAGGGTACATACAATCCCTTAAACAAAATTCAATAAACAAATACACATGCTGATAAGTGAAGCTGAGTTGTGATTTAGCAGTTACTCATTACTAAACAGAGTGTACTCTCCTTTTAAATTGCCTTTATTGTATTTACTTTTGTTTTGTCAATTGTAAATGCTGCTTTAGAAGAGAACCGATGAAGCCAAAAGGAACAATTGCTTTATTCCAACAATTACAACGTAGTGAGTGTGGAAAAGTAAATTTTGCCATGTTCTGTGTCCCTACGTGTCCTCCATCTTATGTTATGTGTGCACGATTAATATGCATATGTATTCCCCATGTTTGATTAAAGACGCAATTACAGTTGTGTCCATCTCTAGTATGCCAGTTTCCAGTTCTCGTGAAAGCTACGAATATCAGGCCTATGTAAAGTTACGTTGCCACGTTTCTCAGTGTGCACGTTATTTCATTGTAAAGTCCCCGTTTCTAGGCCTCAAATGGGCCCGGACACCAGATTCAGCTCCTGTCTCCTGAACCCTCGCTGAGGAGCGATACAGCCCCCACCTGTATCCTCGACCCTTCACTTACTTCCTGCCTCACAGTGCCCGGCTCGGCCTGGCTCTGCCTACGAGTCTGCCAAGAGTATGTTATGATTCTAGTTATCAGTCCAGCCCTCCTTCTCTGCATTCCTAAGCTACTGAATCGCATCAATAGTTTCCGTCATTGTCTAGCCTTTACGTCTCCATGTAAGAGAAATACTGTATTTATGGTCATTTAATATTCTTCATCACGCACTACATGTAGAATAATGCATGCACCAGTCTTAGAGTCTGTTAGCCTTTACCCCGATACCTTTTAGTTTATATCAACATGTCCTCTAAACATTAGATACTAGATAGGGTTTAGGTACATGTCGCCCTGACTCTCCAGACTTCAGTCTCTGCTCCTAGCACAGAGTCATAGCCCCCAGCTTCTCCTAGTAACACGTCATTGTCAGTTTGCGCGCACCATTAGGTTAGAGGTCCCGGCTCCTTAGGTAGCCCCCTCCATGTTTCCGCCCCATTTATGACATATTCTGTTACGTTTACATCACATGTCTATGTATACGCCTCCTGTTACACCTACTTTCACCCTTATCTTTCGCGACTGCTATTGACCACACCCACTGCTCCGCCTATTGTATTCATTGTAATGCAACTGTTTTAGTATATATGCTTGTGTATTGTTATTAAAGTTAGCGCGCTCATTCCCTGTCCCCCCTGCAGGGCCCTGCCATCCTGTTCCCGTGCAGGTTGTCCTGTTCCTGTCCTTTATGCTGTATTAAACCTGCAAACTCCTACTACCTCGAATCTTGACTCTTATTTATTGAGCTATCTGTTATTCATTTATCCATTCAAAAATAGAGGTATTATTTATTTATTTACCACATAATGGCGCCCGAATAGGAACTTGCCCTTTCCCCACGCACCGGCGAAGCCACGCCGGCCCCCTGACCCTCTGCAGCCGTGACGGAACTCTTCTGCGCACCGGCAGATATTTCTGCTTCAAGTATCCCTCAGGCCCACGGAGGAGACGGAGGTGGCGGTCCAGCATCCAGACGAGGCGGTGGAGGAACGTGGCGAGTCCCGACCAGAGCCCAAGCCGAGAGTCCAAGGTCCGAGGTATCCGGAGGCCCACCCGTAACAGAAGTCCGAAGTTCGTCCGTCCGGCGTCGAAGCAGTCCAGTCCAGTCCGAGGCCTTCCGTTCTTGCTGCCCGGTGAGTACCATTGCTGGGGTAGTATCTAGACAGGGTCAATCTAAATTGACTCTGGTCCGTGGGTTGGTGGTACACAGACCCAAAACGAAGTGTCCACTTTGGTGGATGCGGGTCCTAACGTGTCTCTTTATGAGACCGGTGAGTTTCGTACTGTTTTAGCAGTACATCTAGTTTCTGTTCTAGTCAGTTCTGTTTCTCGAGAAAATTCATGTATTCTGTTTCCAGTATTCCAGGTAGTATTCTGTTCGAACTGTTATTTTAAATGTTTTTCATGTATTGTAATGTCGTGGTATGAATGTGGAGTATTTATCGTGTTTATTGTGTATTGTAATTGCGTATTGTGTCTAGGTTACAGTTCAGTCATGCCCTTATTTTCTAAACTACGTCAGTTAAAAACCAGAAAAGGTCTGCTAGAAGCAGCAGTTCCTGTCCCGCCTAGGGACAGTCCAGGTCATTTTATGTATCAAAAGCATGGCATAAGTGCCATATTATATCTAGATTTATGGGTAGAGTATACCAAACAGTTAGAGGAAAAGTATAGATGGCCTGTATCAGGCACATGGGATGCCGAGTGCATCATGCGAGTAGAAGAAGCATTATGGAAAAAGAAAGCCAGACAGTCACAGAAAGATGCCATCGAGTTATGGCGCAAAGAATCTCATAAACGAACCGAAAAAGAAATCAGAAAGTCAGAATTAAGTAAAGAATCCTTAGAACGAGCCCAAGAAAGGGAACTAATCGAGATAGGTGAACGAGTTAAAACCGAACAGTCAGACAGACAGAGGAATGCCCTTATTAAGGGTATGTACCCTCTTCTTGCCGAGGGCTTGCCAAAAGCAACCCCGGAGGCATCCAGTAATTTTCCGCCACCATTAGTTCCGACCAAGCTACGTCACAAACCGACCGCAGCTGATATTTTTATTTCGTCCTATTTGGACGACACAGTCCCGGAATATGCAAATCCTGTTCCGCCAGTCCCTGTAAATCAGGCAATTCCTGCTCCCCCAGACACCGGGGCACCCTTTGCAGTACCCGCTACGGTACCCCCGGTCCAGCCTACATTACAATTTCCCACCGCACCGGTACGACGAGTATCAGTCGACGATTCCAGTTTAGGGGCCGCAGGAGGAGGTCCTCCTGGTACCCCGCCACCACACCAACGTAGAACGTTGGCCGAGTTACATGAATGTGCGTTACAACGTACGCCCAAATTTAAGTCCGTTGCAGATATCCGACGAGCTCTTACTGAATGCCGCTATGATCCGGTTGCAGGTGATGATAGTACAGTAATATATTCCATCCGTGTAAGACGGGTGACCGGGTATTTAGACACCCTACCAGATATGAAAGGAGATCTAGACAGAATATATCGTTTCATCCGTACAGGGGATGATCCAGAAAGTATTGGCGAAGCCATGTCTCAAAGGAAAGCTGAGATCCAGCTCATGATATTAAAGTTTCTGATTAATTGTCTAATAAGAGAACAAGATTATCCGACCAAAGATCCGGCCGAAATGAGAATCCTGACAAGGTGGAGTGATAATATAGCCGAGGGTAAACACAGAACTATCAGTAGTATAGAGAGTATGTACAAGAAAATTCGTAAAGAAATAATAAAGTTACACGAACAACGCAAAGCAGCACAGGTAAGCGAGAAAGAAAATGACTCTTCTACTGAAGAGGTAGAGGACGAGAATACCGCTAGAATAGCGTATGTAGGAAAATCTAGATTTCCAGACCGCCATTTATGCCTAGAACACAAGACAGTTTTTCATCACCCAGCACCAGAGCAAGGTTCTCTAGAACAAGTATTTCAAGCTACCGATCACATTCTGAAATCACGAATCGGTTACAGTAAATTAAGTACTATGCATGAACAAGAACTAGCCCGATCAGCAGTCCGATGGATTACTGATTCTACCACTTTTCCAGATGAAATAGTGGCACAAATGTTTCTGAAACTGCCCCCAGCCGAGCAATGACTGGTGGGTATGTATATGATCCAGCACCTCATTACTCTGTATGAGGGTCAACATTCTGATCCAGGTCCGTTACACGATGTCCTGAACGAGTTACTCCAGTATAGATGGAAAGGTCTAGGTACCGATTTAATTAGCGTCATTCTAGAACAGCGCCACAAATATAGAACGTTCCTGAACCCGCATTTTGTTCATGTCTCACCCCCAGAAAGTAAACCCTTTTACATAGATAGACAGAACCCGTTACGAGAAGTACACCCAGTCAGGACAACAGATGGTGAAATGCAACGAGTGTTTGTTTATACCCCGATTACAAAGATGGAACTCTTAGAGATGAAGAAATTAATTCCCTGTCATGACAAAGATCCAGCAGGGTTCCACCGAGAATTAAAAGACATGCTCCGTATGGGAGAATACACGTATCCAGATATAATTAAAATGTTAAAAGTCTTATTGCCCGCAGGGGTATACGAGAAACTCAAGGAAAAAGAATGGGAGGTGGGAGAGAAAAAGATCGATTGGGCAGTTCTCGAAGCTGAAGATAAGATACGAGTACCAGGTACCGGTCTAGGAGAGAAATGTAAAGAATTACCTGAATTATTGATACAAGTTTTGCCAAGATTGTTAGCCACTAAAAAGGAAGACTGGGATGCAATCTCAGCCTGTAAACAGAAACAAGACGAAGACACTAGTGATTTTTATTCTAGATTTGAGAAATGTTTTATCATAAACAGTGGCCTCAAGACAAGTAGCGAGTCATACCCTCATCTTTTTGTTACTAAATTAGTCGAGAATTCAAGTCCCCAAGTAAAGAATCGAGTTTTGAAAGTCGAAAGTACCTGGCAAGCTAATACTCCGTCCCAGATGTTACAGATGCTCCAGTACCACCAGAATAGAATCAGTGAAGAGCAAGATCATGAAAGAAAACGTATGAAAGACACGAAAATGAAAGTACTAGTTGCACAATCTGTTCCTCAAGACAGTCAGAAGAGGGGTCCGAATCAAGCAAGTCATCCTGCAGTTCCCGTTAAAGGGACCTGTAATTATTGTAAACAGCCAGGTCATTTTATAAACGAGTGTGCAGTTCTGAAACATGATATAGCTACTGGTAAGACTAAAGAAAGACCACGTCCGCCTAGACAAGAACAAGTTTCACAGACTTCTCAGCCACAGAATGCACAACAGACAGTTCCAGCACCGCAGCCTATTGCTGCAACACAGCATGTTACACAGCAGATGTACCAGTATGCACAGTCCGAGTATCCAGAGTATCAGCCATATTCATGAAACAGCCTAGAGAGGGAGGTAGGCTTGCCTCTCATCGAGATTCCTGTAGATCAAGAGGGTCCCTATGTTCATAGTCAAGTATTAGGGAAAGACAGAAAGTTTCTGATTGATACAGGGGCAAGTAGGACGACCATCAGTCACGCCGAAGTTCCAGGGGCTCCGCTCTCAGGCTCTAGAAATGTTTCCCTTGGATTTTCAGGAAAACCTATTGTAAACGAGATATCTAAGCCAGTTACTCTAGAAGTAGGTCCATTGTCCCGAACTACTGACCTGTTACTTACGAAGTCATGTCCAGAAAATCTGTTAGGTATTAAAACACTGAAAGAATTAGGTGCAGTTATTTGCTGCTCCCCAGAGGGAATACGACTGTTTCTACGTGACTTCAAGGGTCACTATGTATTACGAGATTTTGATCCGAGATTGTCTAATGTTCCGCAGCATCTATGGGCGCAAGGTCCAACTGATGTAGGTTATATGCAAATCACACCCCATCGTGTGACTCTCAAGCCAGGTGTAGTGTTACCACGAATCAGACAGTACAGATTGCCACCTGAGGCTGTAACAGCCTTATCCAAAATCATTGACGAGCTCATCGCTCAAGGAGTAGTTGTAGAAACTGACTCCAATGTATGTAATTCTCCGATCATTCCAGTCACGAAACGTACTGATCCAAATGCACCCCCAGTATATCGATTAGTGATTGATCTTCGAGAACTCAATAAATGTATTATTCCCCAGTACCCAGTTGTCCCAGATATCTCTTCCCTATTGACAGCCATTGATTCCGAAGCCTCATTTTTCACAGTCATAGACCTCAAGAACGCATTTTTCAGTGTCCCCATTCATCCAGACAACCAGTTTCTTTTCGGATTTTGTTTAAATGGAAGAAGCTATATGTTCACACGAGCTCCTCAAGGTTTCACAGAAAGCCCTAGTATTTACAGTCAAGCACTTAAGAGACAACTAGACAACATTCACATGCCAACTGACACTGCCCTGCTCCAGTATGTCGATGATCTACTAATCACTGCCCGTTCTGAACGCGCTTGCGAGCGAGCATCACTTACAGTCTTGTATTTCCTTGCCGAGATGGGGCACAAGGTGTCCCCTTCGAAGCTTCAATTCTGTGTCCAGCAAGTGATCTACTTAGGCCACTTGCTGTCCAAGAGGGGTAGGCAGTTGACACCTGACCGTATCCAGTTAATAGCGAGTCTTCCTCAGCCCAAGACCCAGAAGGAGGTACGTGCTTTTATCGGCCTTACTTCTTATTGCAGACAATGGATTCCTCAGTATGCATTTCTAGCTAAACCACTGATACAGTTAACGACACAGGAGGCAGCCGTATCGACTGTCCTCCCTTGGACATCTGAACATACACTTAGTTTCAATGAGTTAAAGAAAGCTTTATGCCAAGCTCCTGTTCTAGCTACACCGAACTACAGTAAGCCTTTTACACTTTTCGTCACTGAACGTGAAGGTACAGCATTATCTGTTCTCACACAAGATCAAGCAGGACAATACAAGCCATGTGCTTATTTTTCGAGCACACTAGATCCTGTAGCCCAGGCTCTGCCTGCGTGCCTCAAGTCAGTTGCAGCCACAGCACTAGCTATCAGACAAAGTGATTCCATAGTGTTAGGACACTCCTTGACAGTACACGTTCCACACTCCGTGGAAGTTCTTTTAAACCGAACACAAACTCAGCACTTGACAATTGCACGTTTAACAGGTTATGAATTGACACTGTTCCAGCCACACATAGAAATCAGACGCTGCAACGTTCTAAATCCTGCTACACTGTTACCGTCAGTTAATTCGAATCCTGCCACACACGACTGTGTGGAAGTAGTCAATATTATGACTAAGCCAAGACAAGATCTGACAGATATTCCATTACCAGATCCCGACCTGACACTTTATGTGGATGGTTCATGTATGAGAACAAGTACAGGAGAACTAGTAGCCGCATATGCAGTGACTACTGACACTGAAGTTATAGAAACACACCGTATTGACACCCTGTCTGCTCAAGCAGCAGAGCTAGTTGCTCTGACCCAAGCCTGCATACACGCTAAGAACCTGAAAGTTAATGTTTACACAGATTCACGTTACGCATTTGGAGTCGTACACGACTTCGGAGTGCTCTGGCAGGAGAGAGGTTTCATGACTTCTCATGGAACCAAGATTCAGCATGGTCTCCTTATTCAGGCTCCGTTAGATGCCATACATTTACCGACATCTATTGCTATCATGAAGTGCAAAGCACATACGAAAGTTACTGACACTATTTCTCAAGGTAATGATCTAGCAGATCGCACAGCCAAGCTTACAGCACAGACTCCAGACATTTTAGTTAACCCGACACAGACACATACTCCAGATCCGACTACATGTATGACAGTTAAGGACCCCACTCAAGATGTCATAGATATCCAGTTACATGCTACTCCCGATGAAATCAAGAAATGGTCCGAACAAGGAGGGGTCCAGACAGATCAGGGATGGGTAACGAAGGGTAAAGCCACATGGTTTCTCCCCGACTCTATGGTTCAAGTCATTATCAATACCGCACATAGTCCAGCACATTTAGGAGAAAAAGCTATGTTAGACAGTATCCAGAACATTTGGTTCAACAAGCATTTACGGGCTGCAGCCAAGCAGAAAGTCCGTACCTGTATGATATGTTGCCAGTTTAATCCAGGTAAAAGTGTCCCGGTGGAACAAGGTGGATTCCAGCCCCCTGACCACCCTTTTGAAGTCCTCCAGATGGATTATATTCAGATGGAGCGATGTCGAGGTTTCAAGTATGTCCTTGTAGTTGTATGCGCTTTGTCCAGGTGGACAGAAGCATATCCAGTCCCAGATTACACAGCCGCGACCACTGCCAAGCAGTTGGTTCGTGAATTCTTCCCCCGTTATGGACTCCCTAGAGTCGTATATTCTGATAACGGCCAGCCATTCTCATCCGAGCTTATGAAACACATTTCCCTGTTGTTAGGGTACCAGTGGAAGTTCCATTGTGTACGCCATCCTGAAGCAGCTGGTCTAGTAGAGAGACATAATCAGACCCTGAAAATCCGTATTGCCAAGATTTGTAAAGAGAAAGGTGTGGACTGGCTAGTAGCTCTGCCAGTCGCTTTATTTTATATGCGCATGGTCGCACATTCCAGATCAGGTCTGTCCCCGTATGAGGTCGTATTTGGCCGCCCCCCTAATATGTGGGGTACACCTAGACCTCGAAGTATTACAGATGTTTCAAGTAATATGCTGACAGATTACCTAGCTTCCTTGATGTCTGCCCTCAACTCTTGTCGTTCACAGGTTGCTGCCGCATATCCAGACAATACCGAGGTGGCACCGCATGACATCGTTCCCGGAAATCTGGTTCTTGTGAGGAACTTTGATCGTTCAAGTCCGCTGGAGCCTCGCTGGAAGGAACCCCGACAGGTCCTCCTGGCCACCCGTACTGCCGTCAAGCTGGAAGGCAGGAAGGGCTGGGTCCACCTGTCACATGTGAAAAGATTTTTTGGACTAAAGCCTGTTTCAAAGAACATTTCCGAGGATCTTAAAGACTGCCAAAGTACTATTCTTAAGGACTGTCCCGCAAAAGACAATGATACTGAACCCTCCCTGTTAGAGAAAACTCCGCAACAGGAGTATAAGCTCAAATTAAGGTCTAGTAAAATAAGTCAGCCAGTTTGATTGTCTAAGTCCTCCCCTAGGTGAAACGGTTAGACCGGTTTCTGACATGTATAAAATAGACCCCCATAGTGAGAGAGTTAGTCAAAACTCAATCCGATGTATCGTTTTTCTAAGTTTCATATTGTTTTTCAGCCTTATGATTACCTGCACAGGTTATGCATTTTATTTGTATTTTCCAGTTTCTCATGTAAATAAGTCTGCTAATGCTACAGTAGAGCACACGTTTAGTGATCTGCCTCATCATGTACTCTCATATCGTCTCGCTATGCGAAATAATTCTTTTATCCGCATGTTACATTATTCACACCAGACCAGCAATGCCGCTAATTGTTGGGTGTGTGGTCGACTCCCCCCTTTCCAGACACCGAAGGGAGTTCTGCCACTCTTTCCTTATCCATTTTCCATAATGGTTCGTGTGGAGCATGGTCCACGTTAACGTCATCCTCAACAGATATGTCTTTTCTTAACAGTACATGTTTTCCAGACAAGCAAGGTCTTCCCCACAGAACAGGGTTAGATCTAGAAAATGAAGTTTATAATTTAGGTAATTATTCTTCGGATTTTATGGTCCTGAATGTTCAGTCTGATTCTACTCCAGACCTACCTACTATATCAGTACTACCAGTTAAAGGCGAATTATGTGTCCGAAATAATGGTTCCGTACATGTAGGACATAGTGATTGTACTACTATTGTCAAGTATAGTGACAGTAGGAAATCTATTTTCAAAGCTTCACGTCATTCTTATTTTGTTTGTGGTCAGACCGCAAATGTTCGTCTGCCCCTCGATTGGGAGGGAACCTGTTACATTGCCTTCCTACTGCCACCAGTTTTTCTAGCCCCACCTGACTATCATAGGAATTCCCACCTAGTACTTACTAGACACAAGAGAGATCTCCCGATTGTCGATTATACTGAAACTGCTCTAGAACAATACATAGATATCATTAAAGGTGTCTTCCCCTATTTAGGTACTGTCGTGAATAGTAAACTGATACGTAGATTAACGAGAACCCTTGAAGCAGTAGTGATTGAGACTACTTCTGCTCTAGGTAACTTAACCGAAGAGCAATCCTTTATGAGAATTTTCGTGCTCCAGAATCGTCTCGTCCTTGACGTCATACTGGCCGATAGGGGCGGGGCATGTAGAGTCATCGGATCTAGTTGCTGTATTTTCATTCCAAATAACGCGCCGTCTGTTTATTCAGCCATAACCAGACTCCATAATATTGCCCATATGTTACACCAAGATCCAGGCACCTGGACATGGTCCGGTTGGTTCTGGAATATAATTTCCGCCTGGGGATGGAAAGTATTGTCATTTCTAGGTATTGCAGTAGCGATCATATTCAGTTGCTGCCTCTGTATACAATGTGGCCCTGCCATTTGCGGCATTTGTGCTACCTCTTGTATTCCTAGCCCCAAGTCCCGTTCTAAATCCCGTTCCAAGAGAATTCGAGACGAGCAAATGATACTGTATGAAATGATAGATGGTATCATGAATATTGATGTTTCCTGATGGAAACGTAGTGACAAGGAGGGAATGTGGAAAAGTAAATTTTGCCATGTTCTGTGTCCCTACGTGTCCTCCATCTTATGTTATGTGTGCACGATTAATATGCATATGTATTCCCCATGTTTGATTAAAGACGCAATTACAGTTGTGTCCATCTCTAGTATGCCAGTTTCCAGTTCTCGTGAAAGCTACGAATATCAGGCCTATGTAAAGTTACGTTGCCACGTTTCTCAGTGTGCACGTTATTTCATTGTAAAGTCCCCGTTTCTAGGCCTCAAATGGGCCCGGACACCAGATTCAGCTCCTGTCTCCTGAACCCTCGCTGAGGAGCGATACAGCCCCCACCTGTATCCTCGACCCTTCACTTACTTCCTGCCTCACAGTGCCCGGCTCGGCCTGGCTCTGCCTACGAGTCTGCCAAGAGTATGTTATGATTCTAGTTATCAGTCCAGCCCTCCTTCTCTGCATTCCTAAGCTACTGAATCGCATCAATAGTTTCCGTCATTGTCTAGCCTTTACGTCTCCATGTAAGAGAAATACTGTATTTATGGTCATTTAATATTCTTCATCACGCACTACATGTAGAATAATGCATGCACCAGTCTTAGAGTCTGTTAGCCTTTACCCCGATACCTTTTAGTTTATATCAACATGTCCTCTAAACATTAGATACTAGATAGGGTTTAGGTACATGTCGCCCTGACTCTCCAGACTTCAGTCTCTGCTCCTAGCACAGAGTCATAGCCCCCAGCTTCTCCTAGTAACACGTCATTGTCAGTTTGCGCGCACCATTAGGTTAGAGGTCCCGGCTCCTTAGGTAGCCCCCTCCATGTTTCCGCCCCATTTATGACATATTCTGTTACGTTTACATCACATGTCTATGTATACGCCTCCTGTTAAACCTACTTTCACCCTTATCTTTCGCGACTGCTATTGACCACACCCACTGCTCCGCCTATTGTATTCATTGTAATGCAACTGTTTTAGTATATATGCTTGTGTATTGTTATTAAAGTTAGCGCGCTCATTCCCTGTCCCCCCTGCAGGGCCCTGCCTCCTGTTCCCGTGCAGGTTGTCCTGTTCCTGTCCTTTATGCTGTATTAAACCTGCAAACTCCTACTACCTCGAATCTTGACTCTTATTTATTGAGCTATCTGTTATTCATTTATCCATTCAAAAATAGAGGTATTATTTATTTATTTACCACATGAGGGGGAGATGCAGGCTATCTTTTTCTTCATACATGTTTGTTGGTCATTGTGCAGTTACGCACAGGCTAGGTTCCAGTTGCTGCTCTAGCTGCTGTAAAGCAAGAGTAAAACCCCCTAGAAAATCTCTAGCAGCAGGGATGATTTGCTGCTGGAGCTCAACCTGCACTAGGGGCAGCCGTCAGGGCCGGCCCTAGGCATGTGCAAAGTGTGCACCTGCACAGGGCCGCCAAACCCCAGGGGCCGCCACGAGCCAGGACTGCCAAGTATCACGCATCTTAATTTCGTCCCTCTGCTGTGCCAGTCCCCCTAATTTCCTGCCAATTGACAGCTCCTGGGCCCCAGGAGCTGCTGCCGATCTGCGGACGTTTTATTGTCCTCCCAGTGACCTCGACTCTTAAGGGCAGCCACGGCAGCAGGATGGTGTAGCACAGAGTTGTGACACTCTCAGCTTTGCTTTCCTCGAAGTGCAGGGGCCTCCTTTTCCGAAAGTTTTAAGCTGGTTCGAGTTCTAAGGTAGGAAACATGTTTTCTTTAATAATAGAGTATTGCTTGTTGAAGCTGTTGTCTTGAAGTTGTGGTGCAGGGTCCCCTAAGTGTTCAGTTAGTTTGTTTTCACTTTTATTTCTTGCAGTCAGTGCAGAGGCTCGTTCTTTCTTTCTATTTGTAAGTGGTTGCAGCCATTGCTGGAACCGATTACTTTAGTTTTACAGGTGATGTGTTTTCACAAATAATAAAAAACACCTTCTGCTGAATCCCCATCAGCTGTTATTAATTTTATCCCTGCGTAGTACTGAATGCAGCCTATTCGGAGAAGGGACCGGGGAATTTCAGGGCCATGGGCCGCCAGGAGAGTAGCACTGGGTGGCTCCTCACTGAACATCAGGACAGCGGCAGCCCAATCACTGTGTGGGGGCCATGGGCCGGGCGGCAATTAGTCCTGGAATCACAGCCTCACCTGAGCTCAGCCTGCCGCAGCCTGCAGTGCTGCGGCCAGCCCTAGCAGGCCGGAGTGGGGTGCTGCCTAGAAGTGCCACCCATCTGCAGCCTCCGAACACACAAACCTTAGGACTCATCTGCGACCAGGCAGGGGCCCAAGTAGGTATCATGTCGATATTTCTGGTCCAGGTGCTCCATTTCCCTTATGCTCAATTATTGCCCACTATGATGCCCATTAACTGTTTATTGCCCTCGCTGGTGGTGCCATATTATTGTCGTGTCTGGTTACCCTCACAGACACCTTGCCATTGTTCTCTTTTAGGCCTTATTAGCCCCTGTGTGATGACATTATAGCCCCTCTGATTCGCTCCTCTGCCCTCTCGATGCGCTATTACTACCCAATCTGAAGCACCACTTTTATTCTCTCGGGCGCCCGTTATTGTTTTATGTAGTTGGCTGTTATTCCTGCCACTGATGCTCTGTTATTGACACCTGAGGCCCTATCATTGTCTTTGCTGATGCCATGTTACGCCCCCTGATGCCCTCTTAACGCCCCCTCTGAGGCAGTATTATTGCCCTGTTCGAAGTAGTATGATTTCCTTATGTATTGCCCTGTTATTTACCCTTTCCATGGTCTATTATTGTCCAGCCATCCAGAGATGACCTCTGTCTGCCTTCTACTCTCGGCACAGCACTTCCCAGAAAAGAAGACGCCTTGCCTTCTACAGCCTGCATAGAGTCCCCCCCTCAGTGATGACCCCTTGCCATTTACGCCTTGCATGGCATGGTGTGCCCAATGGGGGTGGTGCTCTGAAGACTATCAGATTTTGTGCACTTGATCCTCTTCAGATTAATGCAGTGGGCGTGTGTGGACAAATCTACCTGGCTGAGTGGGAATATAATGATGCTCTCCAGTTGACAAAAAGGGCACCTTGGCAGATCTTTCGAGTGAGTGTTGCCGGGGACTGCGTGGTAATGGCATTTTGTTTGCTTTGATACTTGCACAAGTGCCACCATTGCCTTTGCCTACGAACGTAACGTTTGTTCTTGTGCTCGAGTGTCTACCATATATTGCTGTATTATACCTCCTCTAATTATACTTTGTTTTCTCTCGAGCAGGCTTCACTTTAAAATAGTTTATTGCAGGGGATTAGACTGTAGACACCTAGATCTTTGTTTATCCAACAAATTCCAAAGCATTGTAGCTGTAAGATAACTTTGGTGGTGAATACACTTGCTGGCGACTGGTGAGATCTGTGTGCAGATTAGTTACAGGCCGGCCTCAGTCACTCATACAAAGTATAAAGAGACAGAGTTAAATGTGATGTCCCAGCTGCAAAGTGAAGCATGCACCATGCAGGTCACAGATGCGCCCCTGTCCCTCATGTCGTGTGTCACAATGCCCTCCTCCTCCTAAATTGTATCGTTCTGAGAAAAATTCGGAAGGGTAGGAGCAGCCACAGGTACTGGTCAATCATCTAATGACTTTTCTGGACGTATTATTAAAACACCTTTCTGAGCTCCGCCCCGTCCGGACCCCCTCTTCCGGGGCCCCCACCTACGCTCCCTGCACAGGGCCACCATGAGCCTAGAGCCGGCCCTGCAGCCGTGGCCTCTGCAGGTAAGAGCGGTGGGGTGTTGGGGCCAGCTGGGGGGGGATTTCGAGAGTTGACCACAAGGAAAAATTAAATAAATAATTAAGTTCCCTTGTGGTCATCTCGAATACCTCCCCCAGCCGGCCCCACCGTCTCACCGCTCTTACCTGCAGCAGCCGCAACTGACTGGGAGACTCTTGTGTTCCAACATTCACAACTAGCTGTAGGATACATATGCAGCCTTTATGGGTAGGACTCTGACTTTAAGAGGATAGATTTACTAAGATTTTACGCCATGCTTGTGTGATGCAAATTGGCGCAAAATCTATATTTTCCAATTTATTTTCCAGTGCTACACTTGTTTTGCTCTGGAAATAACGTGAAAGTAACATAAAGCAGTGCATAGCGCTGCTTTGCATTACTTAGCGCTAAGGAGGCATACCATAGGTGGAGCATGGGTGTTCCCTTGCAACCACCCAAGGTTCCTGATGCTAAACCCTATTTACTAAATAAATTAGACCGGGTTTAGCATCAGAAAACTGCACCCTTTTGAAGTAGGCGCAAGGAAGGAGAAGTGCTTTCATTTTTCCTTCCTTTTCTAACTTTGTAGGTTTGCTGCACTTTACAGCACACATACAAAGACAGAAATGGGTTAAAGTCAGCCTATGCATAGTATTTTGTACTGGAAGGGTACCCTTCCAGCACAAATCCTATGCTACACTCACGGATACACCCTTGCACCATGGCGCAAAGTTGTTGCTGATTACAGCGCCAGCACTAGGGAAACGGGAGGCGAGTGCCATATATCAGTAAATATGGCGCTGTCTTCCTCTTTCCTTTTCACACAGCGCAGCATTTGCAACTGCTGCATTGCACTGCATGATTAAATGGTAAATCTGCCCCTAACAATTTTAAACAATCAGTAGTAGAATTCTTGGATAGACTGGTATTGTTTTTTTTATGAATGTAATGTGTTAAGCAATGTCAAACCACTTGAATGATGAACTAGCTTTCCAATATTCAGGTAGCGCCGCCAGAGAAACTTTTGTTTAAATTATTGAGCAGCTTGATTACTCCTCTAATATTTATATGAGAAGAGTTGGGTCTGTCTTTCTAGTTAGAAAGTGAAAAACATGAACATAATGTTTAAATTTTATTGTGTAGTTCTGAAGTTAAAAAGATAGGTGCAGCTCACCCGAGTCATCCAGGTTCAGACCTAAATTAAAGTGGCCCATGTTTATGAATCAGATAGCTAAAAAACTGGCCCACATTTTCAAATCAAGCCAGTTTTGAACTTTTAAAGAATCACCGTATGGGTAATTTGCAAGGTATGGGGGACTGTGTGCATTTGATTGTCCTTCACACCAGTCCGACCCTGATAGCATCTCTTTTGTGTTCATGGCGTTCAGGAAACGAATTGGTGGCATCTGGTGTATTAGTCAAATTAGCTAAATGAAAGCAAACAAGACTTCAATACCCAGAGTGTATTAGGTAAGTAAGCAAGTAGGGGCATATTCTCAAGGACTTATCGGCAAGTTATTGGCACATTAGCGCATTAAAAGTGGCGAAAGAATCATCGCCCCATTCTCAATCCGGTGCAAACTGCCGATATCGCCAGTTTTCCAGCGATAGCTTGAGCAGAAAACATCGCCATGGATGAGAGTGACAACTAATGCTAATGATATGCAGAGTAGGTGTTACCGTGCAAAAACACACGAAAACACCACTGCACGATATACTCAACGACCAGCCAGATCTGCGATGCGATCTAAAAACAGGCAATAAGGCGCGTTAGCAACAGGGAATTAACACCTGCCTTTTACTGGTGTAAAGCAGGACGACTACCTGCAGTATGAAAGGGAGTCCAGCCCAGAGCCACATCTGAAGACCAACACATGTCATAGAACAACTGATCATGCAGCTCAGAGACCCAAGAGGTCCACAACACCCACCGCCACCACCCCCATGCCCCCCCGAACTACACCCCTCCCGGACTACCACAGAGGCAGCGCAGAACAGGACAGGAGACGTTCCAAAAATGGCATGTCCCTCAGCCACACAACAGAGGAATGTGGGGAGAGGTGAGAACCAAGTATGTGTGAAGGAGGCAAGTCACCCATGAATAAGAATGCTGACAATGCCAAGTGTGGTGGTGATGTGCTGGCCAGACCTCAGTATGCAGAGCATAGACCTGTCCATGTGGAGATCAAAGCAAAACACATGGCCTGAGAGAGCAGCACATTACAAAACAGCACTGCACATGGCAATGTCCAGCTTGGGAGCTCATAGAACACTACAGAACAGCATATAAAACAGCAGTTCATATGAGACCATTACACACAATATTAAACTACAGCACTGTACATCACAACACAAAGCAAACATATAAGAAAATATAACACAATGTCAACCCACTAATGCTTTAGCCACAAAGCTGGTATGAAGCTCAGTGCTATCCCAAAGAGAAGAGACGAGCTGCAAGACAATCACGAATAATAAACTACAGCCAAGGAAATAGGCTGATATACTACCTTTACACCACCACATGCTGGCAATAACATGATTTTGAAGAAAACCACAGTCTTTAACTATATCACCTTCTTTGAGAAAATACAAAAATTTAAGCATACACATCTATGTGCAAAATCTGCCAAATCTACACCATTCAATAATAGATATCATAATTAGGGTTCCCAGTTTAATGGTATTTTTGTTTTTACATTTCTCTCTTATATTTATCCATATATATTTTTGGGCAATTTTGTTGGTATTTATCCATATTTATTTTGTGTTTTGTGAACAGATGCGGTAATAACTAAAAAATGTACACATTTATTTAACAGATTAACATGTGCACATACTTTGATGCCAGTCCTGTTTTAGCACATTACACAACTAAAAATAATAAAATAACAAACCATAATGAAAAAATAGCAAAATAGCACAAATACATGTTGAGGTACGCAGTAATTTAAGCAAATCTCATTCAGCTTTGTAACTCCCCATGCTGCAGATATGTAAAGCTGTTGACCATGCTGCCAATATGTACATCTATTGGCTGAAAGCCATTAATGTCAGAATGGAGAGATGTTCAAAAAAGCCCAATTATCTGTACTTTTCAAATTTTAAAAGTAAATACAAAGAGGAAACACAATGTTTTCAGTTTGTATTTATCTGTACAAATCAGTAAAAATGGACAACAGGGAGCCCTTATAATAGTGTATTTTTTGCCTGAAATTTTGTTTGTTATGTATTTTTATTGTGTTCTTTTACTAATAGTCATCAGACACAGCCTAATAGTGACTTCAGGGAACAATCATTCCAAGAGGTTGTGTACATGGCTTCCATCTATAATGCATATAGGAGATGCAAAAAGGAAAAGTGATTTGTTAAGAAGAAATTGTGTTTGTTGCACATAGGAGAATTTGAATGGCAAGGATTGGTGGCTGCAGTAATAGTGTTCCATACTCTTTACCTGTGGAGACAGTTCCCATTGATAAATGAACTGTGCACTCCACTAATTTTCTTTAGTAGAAATGCATCCCACTCCAGCAAATCAATACCAACTGTCATCCTTAGCCGCAAGTGGAACAACATACCAAAAGTATACCCATCTTCAACAACTGGATCTCAAACTGTGCCAACACCCTGGTCCCCTTGATGAAGATCAGGCATACAAGAGCTCACGCTCTAGCTTGCTGGTACACATGAGACCTAAGAAACTCCAAGCTCCATTACAAGCAACTAGAAAGAAGATGGTTAACTAACTGTGAAAGGACCTCCTGAGACACCTAAAAATTCGCACTCAGAAGGTATCACGCTCAGTGTAATAAGTTGACTACCCACACAAATGGATGGTAAAACAAGAGGTCTTTAATTAACAACCTCAGCCATCACAAGATCCAGCTTCAACTGTCAAAACTAGGAATCTCTTATAACTAGGATTCCATGTTAGAACAAGAAGGACAGAATCTATGTACATCACACATCTCCCTTTCTATATGAATGACAAATTTAAACATGTCTACAATGGCAAACATTACTTGAAACATATAATTTTACAAAATCCTTTAGATAAACAGGAGCTCTAGTAACTCTGTTACTCCTACGGGAAAGAGTAATCCTTGCATCAGGATTGGAAACACATCTCCCAAATGTAATAGAAGGCATCTGAACATTACCTGGAACACAAACAGGAAAATGTGCAACACGATTAAGATTCCAAATGCGTCCATCATCTGTTTTCACGGCATTTTTAAACAATTTTACAATTTTCTTAACATCTGTAAACTTAGACCATTTTTTACAACCTACAGGAACTCTCATTTTTACCATATCTCCAATTTTGAAATTAGGAACCAAGACATTTTTCCTTACATCATAGTAAGCCTTTCTTTTCCTCTGCAACTTCAACTCTTTGTCTCTCCATAGACCAATACTATTGTCTTTTAAACCTTTATCCAAATTCATCCAACCAGGACACAAATTAGTATTTGAGGACCTACCCCTGAAGAGCTCAAAAGGCATTTTCCCAGTTGTTGAATGAGGAGTGAAGCGATAGGCTGAAACTCTCTTCTGCAATTCCACCTTCCAATCCAGTGAATTTACTCTTGCTAACTGGATTCCTTCTTTCAACGTTTTGTTAAATCTTTCCAAAGAACCATTAGATTCTGGGTGATATAATGAGATCTTTTTGTGAACTATACCACAATCAGACAAATAACTTTCTAACTCAACAGAACAAAATTGAGGGGCATTATCCGAAAGCAATGACTTTGGGAAACTTTCTCTTTTGAATATAGAATCTAAAAATGTAATCACACAACGAGGCGAAACATCTCGCACCGCAGTAACTTCCACCCACCGAGAGTATAAGTCCATCAAAACAAACAAATAATGAGTATTCTGCTCACCATGCAACGGACCAACAATATCTATTGCAACTTCATCCCAATGAAACAATGGTAATTTTTTGCAAACTATAGGTGGACACCTAGGTTTGAGAACTTTGTCACTCAATTGACAGGCTACACAGTCACGAACTGCTCTCTCCACCATCAAATCAAGACCTGGCCACCAAAAATCATGTCTAATACGCTCCTTAGTTTTCGAAATTCCTAAATGACCAACATGAGACATATTGATAATGTTTTTCCTCAAACTCACTGGAGGAATTAATCTAGTTCCTCTTGCTAGAACACCATTCAACACAGCCAATTCATGAGAAATTAACGACCAAGGTATAGCTAACTTCCAATATAAATTTTTAGATAAAAGATCTTTAACTTCAACCAGCTCACTATCTTTAGCTAATTCTTCCTTCCACTCATCTTCCTTTATGGCACCCAAATTAACATCACAAACTCTGACCTCACTCTCCTCAAATCCATCATCATCATTCTCATTTTCTTCCAAATCTCCTACACAATTCACCAAACGTGACAAACAATCAGCAGAAACATTGGTACAGCCAGGAATATATTCAAACTTAAAATCAAATTCTTAAAGAGCAATTACCCATCTCCTTATTCTTGCAGAAACAGCATCAAGACCTTTTTTTTCCAAAATCTCTCTTAAAGGTTTGTGGTCTGACCTTACAACAAAAGGACAACCCCAAACAAATTTTCTAAACTTATTTACAGCCCAAAAAATGGCAAGCGCCTCCTTTTCAATCACCGAATAATTTAATTCGGCACCCTTCAAACACCTAGAAGCACAAGCAATGAGATCTTCACCACCATTCCTAACTTTAAACAACAAAGCTCCTACCCCTTTACAGCTTGCATCCGTTACAATAAATGTAGGATCACCTGGTCTAAATGTCTGAAGATTCGCAACATGTTTGAGATCTTTTTTAACTTGAACAAATTCTGCATTGCATTCATCAGTCCAAACAAACTCATTTTTCTTACACATCATACTCCTTAATTTCTCTGTTTTATCTGCAGTTTTTTATAAATTTATTGTAAAATTCAGCCATGCCCAAAAAAGACGAAAGTGAACATGGTTCCTTCAGTTCCTCAATTGTTCTAACTAAATCATTTTTGGGTCTCACACCAAAACCTGAAATATGATGACCTAAATAATCCAATTCGTCACTCCAAACTTACACTTGTCACGTCTGAGAGATAACCCTGCTTTCAACATTTTCTCCAACACACACCTTAACCTATCATCATGTTCTTCCTTAGATCTGCTACAAATTAAGACATCGTCTTGATAACATTTTACTCCATGGACACCTTTAAACAAATCATTCATAATCCGTTGAAACACCGAGGCGGCTGAAATTAAGCCAAACGGCATTCTTTTGAATTTGTAAGAACCGAAAGGAGTTATAAAAGCCGTCAACTCTTGCGATTCTAAACTCAAAGGAACCTGATGATAGGCCGAAGCCATATCTAACGTAGTAAAGTAACATGCCCCATCCAATGTTGCAACCAACTCTTCGATGTTTGGAAGAGGAAACTTATCAATAATCACCTCCTTATTCAAAGTTTGAAGGTCCACACAGAAACGAATTTCGTTATTGGGTTTGCTCACGACGACAATGGGGGCCAACCATTCCGTTGCCTCTACAGCCTCAATCACCACAGTTTTCAAAAGTCTATCAATTTCTTTCTTTACTGCATCCTGCATGCAAATAGGCACTCGCCTAACTTTCGCTGCAACAGGAATTGCACCCGACTTCAACCTAATTTTGTGTTTGTAGCCTCTCAAACATCCAAGTTTTTCAAAAAACAATTCTTTACATTTTCTCACAACTTCCTCACCATCACTGTCCACAGATTGCACCTGAATAGGTCGTTTTGCATTCGGATTGAGAACCACACCCAAATTTGCTTGATGAGACCAGCTAATCAAACTGTCCTCTTTTTCCGCAACATAAATGTTCCCAACAACATATCTCCCATTGTGTTCAATGTTTTCTGTAAACCAACCTAACATTTTAATTGGATTTTTCCCATAACCAGTTGGTTTGACATCTGATTTTTTAAGTATTACCTTCACTTTGAAATTTTTTAAGTAGTCTTCTTTTGAAACAAATGTCAAGTGTGAGTACGAATCAAACTTCATCTTAATTCTAACCCCACCTATACTAACCCAGTCAGAAGGATGATCTAATTTGTCATCATTAATTTGGAATGTAACTTCTTTAGTTTCAACCTTAATATCTCTTCTGAATCTTAGACGACATTTTTCTCCTAAATGACCTTTCCTTCCACACACATTGCAGACAGCTTTCAAAACAGGACAGTTTTTATCATTCGCCATATGTCCTAATCTACCACATCTGTAGCAATTACCTTGAAAAGTACTTCCATATCTTTTTTCCACAATAGCTTTGTTAGGTTGATTATCACTTAAACTAGCTTTCGCATCAACGGAATCCTTCTTCTTTTTTTCATCAACATTCTTCACCTCCTGAACCTGTACTTCTTCTACTTTTTCATTACTGCGTCCATTTTTGCCTGCTTTGTTCAACTCACCCACACACTTAACCGTGTGTTCCACACGCTTAACGATAATCATCACTTCATCCAGAAGCGGCTCATCCTTCATCCAAAGCTGTTCTCTTATTTCATCATTTGTACATCTAAGCACAAACTGATCACGTATCCTCTCCTCAGTTAACTCCCCAAACTTACAGCTGTAAGCTAATTTCCTTAAAGCAGTTACGAACTGTTCAACTGTTTCATCCTTTCCTTGTACTCTCAAACCAAAATATTATCTCTCCATAATTGTGCTTACTTTTGGTAAATAATGTAAGTTTAATTGTTTTATACATATTTCATACTCATTAAGTCCCCTCTGATCTGCTTGACTTAAACTTGGTAAACTCTCCAAAACGTCTTGCCCTTCTCCTCCAATACAATGCATCAAAAGTGCATTTTTTCTTTCAGCACTTAGATTTGTGCCACAGACCCTTGCGTAATTTTCAAAAAATTTTTTCCATTTTTTCGACCTAATAGGTGGATCCACTGGATCATTTAGAAAAAAAGGTGGGGAAGTCACATTTTGCATTTTCACACCCCTTTACCAAAATAATAAACTTCACAACCGAAAACAATTCTAACTGCACCTCCCCCTTTTCAATGAGAGAAAAAAAAATTATATCTACTAAGACTATGATACTCCAACTATTTTTGCATATTGAATAAATATTTCTAATCTAAAAAATGTAACATTTACATATGCTATTATTCGCATAAATAAATTATTAAATGCAAAAACACAAAAAAAAAATATATATATATATATATATATAGTTCAGGTGTGCTTATCACCCTAAGCACCAACTCCTTGTCCTTGAAGATGTATATCCACTTTTAAATATAGATGCTTAACAATAACACGGTGTGCCTGTCACCACAAGCACCAACCGAATATGACGAATTTCTTCCTAACAAAATTGTCACCTCACAAATTGGCCGGACGAACTTAATCCTCCTCTCAAATGTCTTCCTCTTCTTTATATTCCATTTCTATTCGATTGCGTAGGAGTTACTCTCTTCAAATTCAATTTCCTTTCAATCTTAATAATTATCGAAACAAAACCTTTTTTTTTATATCCAAGATGTCCACCGTACAACCAGTTCACTTTTCTATTAGGCGATTGACCTTGTTTTTTCCCAAGCGCCTTTGCGACTCCTTCCAAAATGAGGCTTGGAACACAAAGCACCTTTCTTTGTTCGATAGTGCTTATTTCTTCCTACGAGCCCTTGCGCGCATACGAAAACGAGGCTTGCAACTCAAAATTCCTCCCACATCAAGGTTACCTCACACTCAAATCTCGCGCACCTCTGACATCACTTGGATTTCAATACTGAATTTAAAAAAATAAAAAATCATTCAAACTAGATGCCGAATCACCCTCCAGTAATCCGCTACCACATATACGACCTTGTTGAATTCCAGGTATTTCCACTTGTTTTCTTAAGTTCTGCCTCGCTCGTTTTCTTTTTTTTTAAATGTCTTCTCGATGTTGAGGTTGTTTTCTTATCCTCTTCTTCTTCAAGTACACCTTTATCCTTTCCACACGATCTTCGCCAGTGTAATAAGGTGACTTCCCACACAAATGGATGGTAAGACAAGAGGTCTTTATTATACAATCTCAGCCATCACAAGATCCAGCTTCAACTGTCAAAACTAGGAATCTCTTATAACTAGGATTCCATGTTAGAACAAGAAGGACAGAATCTATGTACATCACACTCAGCTCAAAGAAGCCAGAAAGTAGCCCTTGTGTTCTGACTCGATTCGTGCTCCAACTCTGTCAAACAACTCTTCAACAATGTTAGACATTTCACCAACTGAAAGGCAGCCTCCAACACCATCATCCATTCACAGATCCTCTGCAATGACATTTCTGATTTTTTCCACAGCAAAATACTCAACATCGACACAAACTTCACACCACAACTCACCGTAGAGGTCATCATCACGCAACCTCTCAACACCACTAGGATCTCCACACGTCCTGACAAACTGAATCCCCCTCACCACAGACCATCCATCCAGGGTCCCCTATAATCCCCTACCCACACACATGAAAACATGGGAAGCATACTGATTGGTGCCAGCTTCACCACCATCATCAACTCTTCTATCCTCAGTGGAAAATTCCTGGCCAGCTGGAAACAGGCAGACATCAGAGATCTCCTGAAGGCCAACCCAAAAGGCCTCAGCAACTTCAGGCCCATCTCACTCCTACTCTACTTGGCAAAAGTCCTGAAGAAAGAGATCAACAAGGAGCTCTCTGCCCATCTTGAGCAGCACCACCTCGTAGACTCCACCCAGTCAGGGTTCTGCAACAACCCCTGCATGAAAACTGCCCTCATGGCAGCAACAGATGATATCTGGTTCATCATGGACAGAGGAGAAACAACCACCCTCATCCTGCCCGACCTCTCATCAGTGGTCGACACCATGTCCATGACATGCTCATCGCCAGACTCCAGGACTCAGGCAGCGGTGTAGATTGGTCAGTAAGATTGGGGGGGGTGAGCTTCAAATTTCCCAACAATCATGCTGGCATATCATGTGAAAATACAATATTTGAGAACCAGAGCCTGAGGGGGCTAAGGGACAGTGGGAAGGGATAGCAGTGTGGATAGTTAGAGTTATTTAAAAGACAAAATGCTGAAAAATAACCAACAGTTTTAAGAACTTCAAAACAGAGAGGAGAGGGAGTCTGTGTGTGTATGTTTTGTATGTGCGTGCATATAACAATCCTAGGTGAAATCTGACAGCCACCTCACCATACCCGCTTTAAAGCACCTGTCCCCACTATTTACAAGAAAATACATTTATTTGGTGGGTTAAACAACCCAAATACCCCCTGAAGCTATGTCCTTGGACTCAGATAACCATGGAGCCGCACAGAGCTAGATCACCTTCTTTCTCAATATTAGCACACAATGTGTCTGACTGCATTTTCACCTCTGAACACAAGAAGCTCATCTGCGGGATCCCCAGGGTTCCTCCCTCAGCCCAACCTGTTCAATGTATACATGCCACCCCTACCTGTATCATAAGATCACATGAAATCAACATTGTCTCCTACGCCTATGACACTCAGCTCATCCTCTCTCTCACCGACACAAAGAACACCACTAGAACCAGTTACACAGCCTGCATGTCAAACGTGGCCAACTGATTGCAAGAGAACTGCTTCATACCCAACACAGGCAAAACTGATATCCTAATCTTCGGAATTAAGGGTACCCTCTCGGACTCCTCCTGTTGGCCACTAAACCTGGGTCCCACACCCACCCCCACCAACCTCACTAGAATCCTTGGCATCATCCTTGATGACAAACTCATGATGAACAAACAGTTCAATCCTGTGATCGCTTCCTGATGTTATATCCTTAGAATGTGCTACAATATTTTCAAATGGCTGTCCAAGCACACAAGACGCATGGTCACCCAGGCCCTCATCACCAGCAGACTCAACTATGCCAAAGCACTTTATGACGGCATCTCCAATGAACTCATGTAAAGACTTCAGACCATCCAAAACACCACCACCAGTATCATCCTAGTCATCCCCAGAAGTGCCTACATCACTCCCTACCTCATTGAGTTACACTGAATACGCATCCAAAAACTTTGCAAATTCAAGCTGCTTATTCATGCCTACAAGGCCCTCCACAACACAAGGCTAGCTTACCTCAACGACTGA
Source organism: Lissotriton helveticus (assembly GCF_964261635.1). NCBI lineage: Eukaryota > Metazoa > Chordata > Amphibia > Caudata > Salamandridae > Lissotriton > Lissotriton helveticus. The sequence continues at coordinate 1,075,266,181 of NC_136059.1, forward strand.
CTACAACTCTACCAACCCTCCCAACAACTATTCTCCACCTCTCTTACTCTCACAAAATCCTGCACATACACAGAAGCAAGACAGGAGTAAGGCGAAGACTGGAACAAACTTCCTCAACACATCAGAACTGCTATTCCACTTTTCAACTTCAGCAAAAAACTGGAGACCTGGCTGTTCAACTAGGAGCGCTGCTGGGCCAACTGCTCCAGCACCTGGATACTCTCACAGGTGGCAAGCTGCGCCATACAAATCCACATAACATAACATAACAACATACCATAACATAACTAACATAACATTCTAGGCTCATTGATGCATACAATCTTGTGGCAAGCTGGCTAAATGACGTCACTGCAGAGCTTACAGCAAACAACACACTCCTAAAATAGGGCAGACCTATTGGCTTTGCCAATGCTTGTTAGGGCAAGCAATGACATTGAAGGTTTCTTCTTAAATAAACAATATATATAATTGCCTGGCTGATGATAGTTTTTCAGCACCTGAGTATCTTATAACGTCAACGGCAGTACTGTTTCTAAAACTTCATTGAGTCGATCAGGCTTTGGGAAGTAAATCGAAAGGCACACATTTCCACAGTCCAGCCATAGCATGAACCTTTGTTTGACCTTGGGATGTAAACATCAATCTTGCTGTCATTGGCCCGCTCAGCACTTATTCCAAATGCATCCTCTCACCACTTGGCTTACCCATTATCCATTAATCCCGAACTGTTAAAAATGTGCAGCTGAAAAAAGAAAGCAGGCGCTCAGTCACGGAGAGAAACTGGGCATCAGATCATAAACTCGGTGCCAACGATCCCCTCCAATCAGAGTCATGTAATTGGAAGAAAAACAGAAGAGTCAGAAGACTTGATATTGATGGAGCAGATAATCACAGGCAGACAGGTTTAATTGTAGTTCGAATGTTGCCCTAGGCTTCCAGCTCCCGATGGAAATTAAGAAAGCCCCATGAACGCCGCCTTGAGTTTTTATGCTTATAGATACAATAGAAAATGGAGCACAGACGGATGGTTTGTGGAAAAAGTTCTGAAGCTTAAAAAAAAGAATGAATTGAAGATGAAGAAAATGATAAATGTATTTAAAAAAATACAACTGATTAAAAAGGCTTGCTAAAATGAACAAGCTACTTCATAGGAAATGTCGAGTAATTCAACTCTTTGTTATATTTATTACTTCAAGCTGACGTGATTTGCAGGCCACATTGCACGGAAAAACTGAAGACCATATGTATCAAGCCTTTTTCCAATTTGCAAATGGGCAGATTCTCAGAGTCGACCCGGCCCAATTGCGAATTGGAAAAAGCCTTTTGCAAGGCCATCGCAAAATAGAGAATTGCAACATTTGCGATTCACTATTTTGCAAATGCAGTTAAGGAATTGCAAATTGTGATTCCTTAAAGTTGGTGGTAATTTGCAATTTTCTTTCAAAAAGCACTTTTTTGATTTTTTAAAAGTGCCATATGTCTCACATACATGCCTTAGGGCATGTATGTGCGCAAAAGGTGCATACATGCATATTTCAGGGGTGTAACAGGGTGTCCTTTTGGCACCCTTGCAACCTTGAAATTGCATTCTCAATTTGCAATTCTCTAATTGGTAATCACAAATTGGGAATGTCTTCTTATTAATTCATATGGGCCTCCTAGCCCATAGGAATGAATGGGAAAGTATTCCTTAATTGCGAATCTCAATTTGCAATTTGCAAATAAGGAATATGTAGGATTCGCAACATTTTTAGCAAATCCTACCTACATTGCATTTTGCAATTCTCGAATTGTGATTCGCTAAAAATCGCAATTTGAGAATCGCAAAATTCTTTTTTGATACATATGGCCCTGAGTCATGCAGGTAGCACTGAACTAGGCATGGGGAGCAAAAAACTGTGGATTTAGACCCAGATCTCTGTAATGGGGTGAATGTTTGACCTTGTTCAACATTCTGTCCCTAAATTGTACTTTTTGCATTCGTCACCTTGAGTGGGACGGGTATGCCCAGACATGGGTCCTGTGCTCTCCATGCCACTAGAGTTAAGCTAGACTGGCTGATCAGGAGTGAAACCATGAAACCGGTCCTAGGATGCTTGTTTACAGTCCAGGGCGGACCTGACCTGGTGGTTAGATGATCCCACAGACCCCTCCAAGCACTGATTTGCATATTGCTGGGTTTAAACTCGAAAGGCATGTGGAGCAAAAAAACGATGGATGTAGGCCCAGATTTCTGCCCTGGGGTGAATGTTTGACATTGTTCAACATTCTGTCCATCAATTGTTCTTTTTGCATTTGTCACCCGAGTGGGACGGGTAGGCCCAAAAGTGGGCCCCGTGCTCTCCATGCCACTGGAGTCAAGCTAGCTTGGCTGATGAGGGGTGAAACACTAAAACCGGTCCCAGGATGCTTGCTTCCAGGCCAGGGAGGAACTGACCAGGCAGTTCAGGCTGGACTGTTCCCATGAGGAACGGTCTCAAGACTGATTTGCATATGGCTGGGTTTAAACTAGAATGGCTTAGGGAGAAAAAACAATGACTTTAGGCCCAGATCTCTGTGCTGGGGGAATGTTTGACATTGTTCAACAGTCGATCAATTGTTCTTTTTGCAATTGAACTTTGTGTCATGCACCGGTGAACTTTGTCTACTACAGAAATGTATATCATTCCAGGGGCCACAATAATAAAGCACCCGGGCACTTGAGCTCGCTTTTAGGACCCCAGGGAACTTTAGGTGTTAGAGAATTTGTCGCAGACCCCCTTATGAGGCTACTTTTGTAATAGTGATTTTGCTGGTGCAGACATAAGGACAGTGCATTTTCTCATTTGCATGGTGATCTGAATCCATGCAAATGAGGAAACCCTATGTACTTGAACATACTTGTACTTGTGCAAAAAGGCACTTGATGGACCCAGTATATGCGCTCCTCCCAACAAGTGAAGCGCAGATATTGTGCCTCCAGGATGCCCTATGGGTGTGCTCATGAATGAGCCTACAGACTCCTCCAAGCACCTACCTCAGGGGATGTATCAGATGAGTGACAGGCTACTTTCCCCCGTTGTCCCTGGATCCCTAACCATTGGGCTAACCTCTATCTTCAAGGCTACCTGGTTCCCCCAAAACTGAAGTGAAGACCTTAAGGCCTCCTAAGTTTGGAGCAGGACTTGGCTACACTGACCGTCTTGAGGTCAAGAGACCCACTTAAGTTTTGTTATAACCACCTACATGGAAATAGGTAAATCAGTGCTCTGCATATCTATGCCGTTCTGTCTACAGGACATATACTTTACACAGTACAGACATGATTTGTGAATGGATACACACAGTGAGTGTGCATACGGACACCAACAGGGGCCTTGTACCTCATCACTAATGCAGCCCTAGGGTTCCCAAGTACTACCAAGTTAACATCGAAGTTAATATGAAAAGGAATAAAGTTGGTCAAACATCATAAGACTGGCTCTTTTATTACTGCCACAACTTGGGCAAATGCAGATAAAAGCATGGTGAAAATGTAAAGAATGGGTTTATAGGCAGGGTGACTTTCTGTCATGAGTGAATATCTGTGCTGGAAGTTGTACTGATCATGTTGTATAAATTTTTTGCAAATATTTGTGCAGTGCGATAGATCAAAATTAACAGTGGCGGGTCCTCCACAATGGTGGTAAGAACATCGCCCCACTGCCTGGTTCAGAACCAGCATATGCAATATAAAATTATGTTCTAGCATTCTATTTTTCATTTGCTGGCTCTGAGCCAGCTTGTGCAGGAAGGGGCGGGGCACTCCCTAAATGAGCAATGTGTTTGGCCAGCAGTTTTAGGCTGACCAAAACACACACACAGGTTTCTCCATCTCGGCTGCATTGAACAGCTGGGCTGGAGATACCCCCACAGACTCCCTGGCCTAAGCGGAGCAGCTTTTCAGGCCACTTAGGCCAATCTCATTTCTACTCTCCTAGCAGGAGATCAGTGCAGGGACTGGATGAGAGTCTGTCCCAGTGGCAGCCGGGACCAGGAAGAGAAAGGGAAGCGCAAAGTGGGAGGCGGGCAGCAGGCGGCAGCTTTAGGTAAGTTCTTTTATTTTCATTTTATTTTTATATATTCCACGCAGCCCCCATGATCCCCCTTCCACATTCCCTTCACCCGCCTCACCACCCTTTGTTTGTGGCAGCCCCCACTGAAAATTAAGGAAATTTAAGAAGCAAAAATATACAATGCTGTGGCAGTATTTAAGGCTACTGAGAGTCTGATGTAGTGTTTATAAGGTTGCAACACCCTCACCACAAAGGTGGCACTCTTTCTCTTAGGGTCTGCTCCTCACACCGGCAAATGAACATTCTTGCTAGGTGGGCATAAGAACACTTAGAGAATAGATTTTAAAAGCTAATGATGAAGCTAGAGTTATTCTTAATGTCCTTCTTTGCCAATGAGGGAACTCCCATGAAAATTAAATAAAATTACAAAATGGTACACCAAAAATAATTTATTGGTGTCTCTCTATGGTATGATTAAGAAATGTTTGCCATATTGTGAGATTGTGAAGACATTCCTACTATCCTAATCATCAACATGTTTTAATCAATTCATAGCCCCATCCATGGTTTGGACTTTTCTTCTGGACTGAGGTCCCTATTTTTTTGTCCAAAAGCTAACTATTTCAGAAGAGTGTATAACATGTGTATCCTAAAGGGTGCAGAACTTACAACAAGGATATGTGAATGTTGGACCTGACATTATTGGCATTCTTTTCATCCAACCTTTTTCCTTCCAGCCTCCTGTTTTTGCTGGCTTAATTTTTACTGGCTTTAGGACTCTGCGCGCTTTATCACTGCTAACCAATGCTAAAATGCCTGTGCTCTCTTCTTTAAACATGGTAACATTGGCTTACACCCAATTGACATCTTTGACTTACTTGTAAGTCACTAATAAAGTCATACTACATAAATATAGGGCCTGTAAATTAAATGTTACTAGAGGGCCTGCAACACTCATTGTGCTACCCACTTGTTTAGTTATTTAAACATATCTCAGGCCTGCCATCGCAGCCTGTGTGAGAAGCTTTAAACTGCCATTTTGACCTAGCAAAATAAATCTTTTGCCAGGCTTAAGCCTTTCTGCGTCATACATATATGTCGACCCTAGGTAGGCCCTAAACAGTCACAAGGCAGGGTGCAGTGTATTAAAAAAATTGGATGTGTACTTTTGAGTTTTACATGTCCTGTTAGTGAAAAACTCTTCAAATTGTTTTTCACTCGTGCAAGGCCTGCCTTTTCCATAGGATAATAATGGGTAAACTTTATTTAAAAAGTGATAACGTTGATTTGGTAGCAGGTATGAAGGTCAAGTTTGGTGTCTAAAGAATTGTAATTTAAAACCTTTCATGGTAAGGTCTGATTTTACAATTCAGAAAATGCCACTTTGGGAAAGTATTTTTTTTTTGTCCTAACCAATTGATGCCTACAACTTGTTTCTTGGGTCACCTGACTAGGTGTAGCTGGCTGTTGATCTTTGTGCATTGCTCACAGACAGTGAGACACAGGAGCATAGGTGTTGGCAGATTGAGCATTCTCTGCTTGATGAGAGAAAGGAGCTGTCACTTGCCACAATTGCACATCACAAAGGCATTGCCTGAGCACACTCAAAAAGGGTTTGGCACTAATCTATTGTGACCTCAAACAAGATGGAGCCAGGGCAGGAACGAAGGAAATGTCAAGAACCATCTTCTAGTTCCAAGTGGGCACCAGATATAAATATTGGATCCTTAGACGTAACTCTTCAGTATACCTCTGGACCTGTGGAATACTCAGAAGAACTGCTTTGCTGCTCTGCAAGAAGGACTGCTATTCTGTTGCCCTGCTGCCCTGCTGCCCTGTAGCCTTAGTGAAAGGATTGGACCTGCATCTTGAACACCAGAGTGACTCCAAGGACTAGTTGGCTGGCCTCCAGATCAGAGCCTCAGGGACAAAAAAGACTCCCACCACGTTGACCAAAACACCTGGACTCTGTCTGCTGTGAGTCCTACTCCCCAAGTGGTACCACCCCAGTCCTGAACCCTTGGAATTATGCCTGAAGATGATCTGCCAGCCCAACTGTGGGCCTGCTCAGACAGAACCACCACAGTGTGACGCAACGCATCCAGATGCTGGATCCCGCAGCGCCACCCTCAATCTCCTTGGAACCGCCACTGACTGGCACATCCACAACATGGGTCTTCACATTGCAAGTACCTCGTCACCGGCATCCTCAAAAATGATGCAGGACTCTGCAACTCCGCCCCGCAACTTCCTCCGGACCGCCGCTGTGCTAAGCATCCTCCATGAGGGATGTTGCAACGCTCCACATAACAGTACTCAGTCAGTGAGCCTAACTTGGTCCCTGTATCATGCCCATGGTCGACCTGAACTTTTGACTTTAACCGGATCGGGCGTGACTAGATGACCACAGTTGGCTTTTTGTGCTTCTAGGCAGTGTTTTTACTTAAAACGTTGAAATTGCATATCTCCAATTCTCCTGATTGGATTTTTTTTTCTATGGGGTCAAATAATGTATTATAGTTGACTATTTTTTTTCTTGTGTTGTCTTTTCACTATATGACTGTATGAAGCGCTGCATAAATACTTTACACATTGCCTCTAGGTTAAGCCTGACTGCTATGTGCCAAGCTACCAAAGGGTTAAGCACAGGTTATTTTGAAGTTGCTTGTGACTTCACCCTGATAGGAATTGTGGTTGCTGGTTGAGTACGGGTTTACCCCCTCAACCAGTACATCAATTTCCTACAGTGAAAATAAAAGATATACTAAACTAGATGTGCATGTTTCAATCTGGTTCAAATCTATATGGAGAAATTATAATTACAAGAGGGATGCAGCAGTGGCATTGCAGCAGAGTATCGGACTGCCAGGTCTTGAAGATCAGGAGGCTATCTTTAAGATGGGATATTTGAGAGCTCACATGCTGGGTGAGAAGAGTCCATTGACATTTTTAGGTGCTCTACACATTGCTAGGACTGAAGCAGATGTGCAGGGTGCCACATGGAATGCAGAAGAATTACTTATTTTTCTCCCCAGGCATCAACTCCAATCCAGTACACAATACTTAGGGGCCGATTACAATACAGCTTGGAAGGCTCCGCTCGCCGCATCGGAATGGGCTCCTCGGTTTACTTTCTGGCCACCTAATTAAGATATAGGCGAGTGGAAAGTAAACCGGCCGGTCATTCCGGCTGGCTTATGATGGTCTCAGAGAGCCCGTTGGCCAATCGGAATCTGACCAGTAATCTCAAGGGCTGGCCTTTCCGCCCTTGAGATTACAATGCATGGTTTATGACATGTTTTACATGTCAGAAAGCATGTTTGGGGTCCCCCTTTGGTGTACGGCATTTGATTAGAGGCTGAGGTGGTGCCACCCTGCTGATCCCTGCACCTTGTAGCAGACACCTTGAGGTGCCTGCCACAGGGTGCAAGGATGGACCACACCTCCCATTTCACTATGGGAGCATGCATTACTGCCAATTTATTCTGGTAGGGTATCTTGAAATGTATGATGTAACTATTGGGTTACTGTGAGTGGGGTCATGTGGGTGGTGGCGATACTGTTGTTGGAGGAGAAATGGGGTCAACTATGTGGCCTACTGTGTCGGTTGGTCCTTGGAATTTGCTTCGGCCTACTGCATGGACTCAAACCCATATTGGGTTTGTTTGACTCCCACACCCGTCAGTTGGTCATTCAAACTACTGTTCTGGCTAGGCTGGATTATTGCAATAGTCTTCTGATGGATCCAGTAAGTCCATCATCAAAAGGTTACAACGCACCATGAATGCAGCAGCCCGTATTCTGTTCTGCCTGCCTTTGGTGTATGGCCTTTGATTGGAGGCCGAGGTGGTGCCATCCTGCTGATCCCTGCACCTTGTAGCAGGCACCTTAAGGTGACTGCCACAGGGTGCAAGGATGAACCACACCTCCCATTTCACTATGGGAGCATGCATTACTGCTAATTTATGGCCGTAATGCATGCTCCCATAGTGAAATATATTAATGCGACTGAACAGTGTTCGGTTGCATCCTAATGAGGCTGTCGGGAATATCGACCGGGTGTCGACCAGTCCAAGGAAGGAATTCAGCCCGACATCCAAACCAGGCCCTAAATGAATATTGATGGCTACATTTGTTATGGAAACCAAAATCAGTACCATTAACAGATACAGCCATGCAACTTTTAGTGCAGGGCTAGACATTAGGGCAAATATGCCTCCAGATCATAGATGGTAGCTGAGCACTATCTCTTAAAGGATACAATGACTAGAGCAGAGATGAAGAAAGTATTGAGGAATTCCTCTGTGTTAATACTGGAACAGCAACGCTCATGGTGTGGAATACTAGAAATCAGTCATCAGTGGAAAATATTAGCTATATTATTCCTTAATAAACTGGAGAATGAGCTAAGACTCATAGATATGGTGCATAAGACAATGGGAATTTGGAGAATATAAGGTGGTTTAGGTGGTCTGCGAGTTGGGTATTGATGACTGTTGATGGCATTCTCCATGAGTTTAGCTGGAAAAGGCAGGAGCAAGACTGGTCAGTAGCTGCTAAAGGTGTTAGAGTCCGCTGTTCTTCAATAGGGTGCTGACTTCTGAATTTTTCCAGCAAAACGGGAAGGTGACTGTGGTTATGGCGGTGATGATGATACCGGTAAGCATGGGGCAGATGATGGTTCTCCCACAGTTGTATATGAAGTAGGGGCATAGGTCTGAAGTGTCTTCTGAGTTGATGGTATTCAACAGGGAAGTGGTTTCTTCAATCAAAAGTTGTTTTCAGTTGCTTAGCTGCAGTTTGATGATGATTGTAGTGTCTGGCTGGTAGGGGCAGTTCATATCAGTATGATCTGGGTCGAATGTGTTGTAAATCTTGTCAATCTTCTGTTTGAAGAAGTTTGAGAGGTTGTTGCAGAGGGTTAATGTCATTGTTGGCTGTTGTAGGACTGGAGAACTCCTTGACAATGGTGTGGAGTACGTTGCCGTTGTTGGAGCTCGCTTCGAGTCTGAGCTTTAGGACTTTTTCTCTTTACATCTCTTTATATATGGATTGTATGGTGGTGTTTTTGTCCGGTCTCCATTTTCTCTCAAGCTGTTTGTAGTGGTACTGGGACACCCGGAGGCAGTTTGTGTAGAAGCTGGGTCATTTGTTGTTTTCGTATGTCTTGTTTCTAGTTAGAGCGGTGTTATTGGTGCAGTCGGTGAGCCATTTATTGAAGAGGTTGGTGTGGAAATTGAATTTTCTGGTGTGGTTAGGTGGGCATTCCTATTGGGTCCTGGTCCCGTTTTCTTTGGATATTTTGCTCCAATGTCTTGATGGTGCTTTGGGTTTATTCTGGCGGGATATCTTAAAATGTATGATGTAATTATTGGGCAATGTGAGCGGGGTAATGTGGGTGGTAGCAATACTGTTGTTGGAGGAGAAAATGGGGTTAAGGGTATGACCTGCTGTGTCGGTTGGTCCTTCAGACTTGTTTCGGCCTACTTTGTTTGACTCCCACACCCATCATTTGGTTGTTCAAGCTATGGTTCTGGCTAGGCTGGATTATTGCAATAGTTTTCTGCTGGGATCCAATAAGTCCATCATTAACAGGTTACAACGCAGCGTGAATGCTGCAGCCCGTATTCTGTTTGCTCTGCCTAGATATAGTTCTGTGTCAGGCTTACTGCTTCGCCTTCACTGGTTGCCCATGGAGCAAAGAATACAGTTTAAAATGCTTCGCATCAAACACAAAACCCTTACAGGCACTGGTCCGGCTATTCTGAATAATCTTTGTCATCCCAACACCCCTAACAGCGCCCTTTGCTCCGCTGATCTACATCTCGCTCGTGTGCCACGATTCCATAGGGCTAGAGCAGGGAGGCGCTCGTTTAAGGTGCTTGCACCCGCCCTTTGGAATTCTCTGCCCCTTCTTATCAGAAATATCACCAATCATCTGTCATTTAGAAAGGCCTCAAATACCTGGCTTTTCTGCTGCTCTAGCATCCCTTCATGTATCCATCCTCTCCTCCTGCAATTAGCGCTGGGACGTCCTTTTGCCAGGATAGCCATGCGCTTTATGAATCTTTTAACATTAACATTTAACTTTGGATGAGCTGGGTAAGTTCTAGGTTGCTAGGGCTCTCGAGGAGGGCCTTGAAGTTAGGGTCTGTGGTGTCTTTCAGGTAAAAATTGAGGTCCCCGAGGAGGATGCGGTTGGTTAATCTGATGGAGAGTGGAGCGATGATGTCTGCAATGCGGTTGCAGAATTCCGCTGGGGGTCCGGAGGGTGGTAGGCAAGTGTTCCTTTAAGGGTGGTGTTGTAGTCTGTTCATATTTTGAAGTAGAGGTGTTCCATGAGGTTGTGTCCAAGTCCGTGGAGGTAGTGCAGTCAATCATGTTTTTGTAGATGATCATGAGTCATCTGCCTGTTTGTGGGTTGGTCCTGGTGTATGATTTTGTAGGCAGGCCGGATAGCTGCAGCGATGTCTGGATTGGAGGCTCAGTTGATCCATGTTTCAGTTGGAAAGAGAAGATTGGTGTGTTGCTGTTGAGGAGGTCCCAGATTTTGGGGGGGTGTTTGCAAAAGGATCGAACATTGAGGAGCATGGCAGATAGTTAGAGTTAGGTGGTGGTGGAATGCCTCCGTTTTTAGGGAACGTTAAAGGTGCTTTTATGGTTAGGTAATGGACACAGCCAGAGGTGTGAGGATTTCCTAGTTGGAACAACTTGATTAAATTATTAGTGGAACTGAGCAACAACATTGGGTCTTACCTCAACCAGTAAGAGAAAAAGCTGGCCATTAAGAGACTAAAACAATTAGGGTCTTATTTACAAAAAACTGACACAGTGTGGAAGCACAAGCCATTTTGCTGCACCGAGCAGCATAATTTTAAAAGCACAGGGATACATCACATTAACAACAATACAACACATCTTTATACTTTCCCCTGCGCTGGCCTACCTGCGAAAACACCCTTGCAACATGCCTGCATTGTTTGTGTACAGGAAGGGACACCTTCCTGCACAAAGAAAATATTTATTCCATTTTCCTCTTTCTATGCATGCTGCAGAATTAAGCATGCATAGAAAGACCAAAAAACGAGGAGAAATAAAAGTATTTTTTCTAGTTGCGCCGCTCCTATGCCTCCTTTGGGAAGGCCTAGGATTCTGACACATTCCCAGCTTTGCAAAGCTTTGTAACTCTGGGAATATTTCAGGTTTCATCAATGTTGCGTGGGAACTCCCACAGAAACACCCATGGAATGCCCCTTTCACGCAGAGTAATGCGTGAAAAGAGACCATTTTTACACCCTTCCTAGAATCCACAAGGGGGTCTTGCCCCCCTCCCGGTCGCCCGATAGTACCAGGGATCGGTTCATGGTTGGAACTACTCAGTAAATGCTGTGACTATTTCCTGCAACCTCTTGTCAAGAAGATACCCTCGTAATTACAAGACACTAGAGACGTCCTGAACCTCATCACCCATATTACTAAGAATGATGAAATCAACCTGCTGATGACCATGGACGTCGAGGCGCTCTACACAAACATCCCCCAGGCAGATCCTGAGGGTGGTAGAGGAGCGCCTCCTAGCAGAAGACTGGACATCACCAAGAAAGGTGGTTTTCATAATGGATTGTGCCACGTTAGCCATGTGTGAAAATTTCTTCCAGTTCCAAGACCAGCTATATCATCAGACCCGGGGTACATCTATGGGAAGCACATTTGCGCCGAGTCTGGCCTGCCTCTATGTGGCCGAATTTGAACGCCTCCACATTGAAGACAACAACATCTATGCAAATAACATCATTCTGTGGAAGCGCAACATAGATGATATCCTCATTTTCTGGAAAAGAGATATGGATACATGTGATACTTTCTTCACATGGGTTAACTCTCTGGACTTGTCAAAAAGAATTCCTTTCTGTGTATTGCTCTTTTAGTTAGTGACCATGAGGCCTACACCTTTAGATAAATGACATTTGATTTTTAACTGTGACACTAGACAAATATTAGTACTCCACACTAGAATATCCTTTTTGTTACTCTCAAAATTTATTTTCATAGGAAAACATTTATACTCAATAAAACCATATTTTAAAATTGCATTACAGACCGTAACACTTTGCTTCATCATACAAGCTACCACCCCAAATGCCAGAAAGATGGGATACCATTCAGCCAATTCCTACGGATCAGGCGTAATTGCAGCGATAGAACCAGTTATGAAAAACACGCAGCCATCCTCAGAATCAAGCTTGCACAGAGAGGATACCCTAAGCGCTTAATAAAACAAGCATATAAGCGTGCCAAGTACTACAACCGGGATAGTCTGTTTGAGACATCTACAAAAACGAATGACCGTAACGATGGAATCATTATGGTATCAGACTACAACGGTTTTAGTAACAAGGTAAACAACCTGATCAACAAGAATTGGGGCATATTAAATAAAGTAGGGGTGACACCAATGGCAAAACCAACATATGCGTACAGGAGGAATAAGACTATAAGACTATAAGGAATCATTTAGTACATACCTTTAAAGAACCAAAAAATGGGGGACAAAGAAATGTTGTTAACAATACTCCCATCAGGGGTAACCTGCCATGCGGGTCTTGCTCACATTGCAAGAACATTATCAAGACAGACAAACTGGAAATCAGTGGCATAACTCATTGGATGAACGAACATGTCAACTGTCGTACATCCAATGTAGTGTACCTCTTGTTGTGTCCATGTAACAAATGTTACATTGGTGAAACCGGATGCAAAATGCGTTTACGGCTCACCGAGCATCGATCCGCAATAAGAAATCAAAGAAAATGGACCCAGCAATGAGACCATATTTCCTGCGCATCTTTGTTTTTAAACTTTCAATATGTGTTTTAGCATACATAATATGTGTACCTGGGACAGGTAGACCAATCTGACCCTGTATCTGTACCTCTCCCATAAATATGGGGTTGAGGCAGTTTTGCATGTTTAGCATTGACAGTAATTTTGGACGGAACAGTTTGATGTCGCTATTTTTCTCCTTTTTTTCTCCCTCTATTCAGGTGCAGCCGCACCCTGGTTCCTAATTTAGGACCAGTTACACACCATCCGGACATCCCCACATCTTGGGGAATCCCCTCGTGGTCCTCATCCTCTGGGGACCGCGCCCTTTCATAATTTTCTTTGGTCCTGAAGTAGTGCCGCTCGACTTTTGAGCCTTGGGGGCACGAAACATGCTGACCACATATTCATAACAGCTACCCTGGTACATTAAGACCTCTTGGTAGCCCCACTGTTTTTACCTAGTCCTGGTCCCATGTTTGAATTAAAACGTTTGTGGGTCCAGTGCCTATTTAAAATCACCTAGTCACTGTACACACACCATTGATCACTTATTTTTAGCCCACATACACCCTTCACATACGGCGTCCTCAGTAGGCCTGGGCGCAGGACTACGCTACGCTTATGTAGTTTGCGCAATTACGCGCTACGCTTATTGCACGTAGCACAGTGCAAAAACGCATAGCATAGCGTAGTGGGCATTTTTTGCTTGTTCACAGTCCTCAATGTCAAGTTGGTGACCATGAGCGAGCAAAATAACATCTCGTAGAGACTTTTTCCTCATTGGACATCAACAACATCAAGTTGCCGATCGCAAGCGTGGAAAATAAACCTCCCGGTGAGATTCTCAACGTGGGGAGGGCTGGTTTCTCATTGCGAGTGGTCGCGTATGCCCGTGACCGCTTGCGATGAGAAACTACAAGTCCGCGTTGAGAAAGCTGCCGCTCGAGTACAAATCTACTCGAGCAGCAGAAAACGACCACTCACACTGTGCAAGTTTCGATTTGCACTGTCTGCACAGTGCGGACAAGCATCCGGCACTATGCAATCAGTGCGAACAGCATTTTTCACAGTGCACTACGCAGTTCGTGTAGCTACGCGTACCTTGCGTAGTGCGAAATACACTTTGCATAGATTCGTGTAGTGCTACTACGCGAACTACGCCCAGGGTTAGTCCTCGGATCAAAAGAACTCTGCCAAAGAAGCCACCAGGCCCGTTAGACATTGCAGAGCTGGTCTGACGAGGAGCAACCTATGATGAAGCATGACACCCGAACAGGTGTGTGAGGGCATTACGATCTGAGATTTAGATCTCCCAGCGACTTGAACACTAGGCAGTGTGTCCGCCCTATGGAATGGACTCCTTTCTGTGATTTAGATGTGTACTTGAAGGAGCACATGAGCAGGACCTCTCTAAATAATTAGCTATTTTGTTCTCCCCTTTGATTTAATCCATTTTTACAAGGCCATGAAAAGTCACGCAGGGTGGCTTTGCATGGCATTGTAAATATAAGCAGGCACACTGCGCCACCGGTGTGTCAAAAAAAGTGATGCAACAGTGGTGCAGTAGTCTTGTCAATGAGGCCCGTAGAGTCCTTGGTTCATATGGCTATACGAGTGAATATCTAAGAAAAGTTATGATTTTTCTAGTTTTCCTTGCAGGTTTTTCACTTAGGAGTTTGTTTATTCTCTCAAATTTCTCTTCGACCATATGCTAAAATGGGCAAGTGATTTACTCCTGCCAATGACAATCCCATTTTGAGGTGACAAAGGGTAGGGAATATCCCTAAAATATTGGGGTGTTGAGGAAGTAATTTCTCCATGGAGAAAAATCTTTTCACGTTGGAGTAATAAAAAACAATAACATTAAGCAATTGTACAAAAGTGGTGATATTTAAGCAGATTTAAAAATACACCACATAGATTAAATGAGTCAAAATGTCAATGCACCAGTGTCAATTAACAGGCTCAACCATGAATTCACCAAAACAATTCTGAAGAACAACGGGAAACCTGCAACTGTTGTGCACAGGTGTACTTGGAAAGCTTTGGGATTTCTCGAAAGTCACAAATATGTCCAACAGAATATTAAAATCCCTATCTAAAATAATTGATGCATTAGATTCCACCAGGGTAAAAAACAGCTTACTCAATGGGGAGACGTCATCCGGGTCTGGGTCATAATAGCTAACTACTGTATATAGGTTTTGCTGTACCTTTACTTCAACGATTATCCATAGTCCACCCTCATCGGCACTACAAATTACTATTTCCAAGCTTAAGTTCATCTTAAACAAAATAGCTATGCATTTGATACAATGTGGTTGATCAGTGGCAACCATATTTTCCAACCATCTTTGTTTTAAAAACAGATCTTTACACTTCCATTCAATAGGTGGGTTTCCTGCAGGCCGATGATTTGTGATGTGTTCTCTTTTAAATATTGCATAATGAGGTTTTGTCCTTTCTTCACTCGCAAACCATTTATGTTCCAAGATAGAGCTGTAAGGGTTTGTCCACTTTTCAGATTATTTACTGCCCCTATTTTAATACACATACTCAGTCTCAATTGGATTACGCAAAGTTTCTCTTGTGATTCTATCATTGTGACGTGAGGAGGTATAATTTTTTATAATTTTTCTCCATCCTCCCCACCTTGTGTGCACCACCCCCATTAGAACCCTCCATATCTATCTATTGGCATCCTCTTACGTCTATTTGAGCTCGTCCCCCTGGAGTAGTATTTTTATCATTTTTTTCATGTAGCCCCATTATTTGCCTTGATCTTGTCTTCCCCCATCTTAGGCTGCACAATAAATGTATCCGCCTCCTCCTAGTCTAATACGTTGCACATTTTATTCTCCCACATGACTTTCAGAATTGCAGGAAATCTCAGTTGAACACTTGAGCCCATCACCCTCATCTCCATGCGCGTCCCCAGTTCCCATTGCCTGTCTTCTGTTGCTCAGGAGATATCTGATCTTATCTTGAATGTGACCCCCCATAGCCTGCAGTAATTTCTCTTCCAGGGTCAAGCCCAGGATTTTTTCCTTTACTGAATAGGACAGGAAATTCACCAGTATTTTCCGAGGTTTCTTCCAACCTGTGTGCATTCCTATATACCCTCTGGTTTTCTGCCCCAAGGTCAACTGAGGGAATTTCTTGAGGAAATTCTATTGTTAACCAGCTTATTATAAAGGGTTTGATGTCTGCTCCTCCCGTGCCTTCATTCACCCCCAAGACTCTTCTACCAATGTTATCTATCCTCTCTAGCGTATCTATCAGTTCTTGAGAAACCTTTCAAATCAGCAGCAGCTGGTAAGGTTGAGACAAGGTGCCGCAGCCCAGAAAACTTAATTGAAGTTGAGCCTGATACTGAGCATTATGGCTTATCAGAGGTTGAATTGTGCTCATCAGATGTAATATCAGGACATCATTTTATTTTTTTTAAGTCATAAATATGAGGATTTAGTTTTCTTTCTTAAAATGTGAATCCATAGTGTCCTTGGAAAAGGACAATGAAACACAAGAACACTGGAGACTGGGCTTGCCACAGTGAAAATGACTGCCTTCCAAACTGTCTGTGCAGGCAGATCCCATAAACAGTATATGTGTCATTTCTAGTCCCTAGTCAGGTTCAGAACTGTAGCAATTTCAACATAATTGTGTCAGGGATAGAGGCAGAGGGGCATTTGAAGTGACTCTGCTGTGCCTGGTCTCATGCTTGCACCTGCTGCTGCCCGTGCCCATCCACCAAAGTAAGGCAAGAGGCTGAGAAGCTGCAGCAAATATTCTCTCAGAACCCTTGTTGTGGGTGGCAACAGGGTCTACAAAGTGGACCTCAGAGGTGCTGGTGCTGACATTCTCAGCTTGGCATCTAAGAACCTGAAATCTGTGTATCAGAGATGTCTTCATTTAGTTCTGCACCTGTATAATCATACGTAGTTCTGTCAAAATTCATTCAACATCTATACATTTTAGAAGAGGTGACACAATCATACTCATTCCCACACATTTATTTAAAGGTTTTATATAGAGCGAACCAGACGCTTGCGCGTATCAGAGTGCTTTACAGGACAAGTAAAGTATAAATACGATATATTACGATATAGTATAACACAAAATAGGTAAGTTATACATACGTCTAGATCAAGAGAAGACGATGCTAAGCTAGCGCAAAACATCAAAGAAAAAGAGAAGGACGAATATGAACGAAGAAAAGCAGGTAATACAGTGCAGTGAGTAGACATAGAGTTCACGTGAATTGAGCCATGAGGATAGCTTTCATTTCTCTTTTGAAGGAGGCAGAGGAAGGGTTCATTATAGTTTCACTTTGCAAAGCGTTCCATATCCTCGGAGCCATACCAGAGAAGGATCGGTTATACGTTTTTTTCTTGGCAAATCGTTGAGGTTGTAGGAGAAGAGTCTTGGCACTCCTGGAAGCTTTGCTGCCCACCGAGAGCACCAATTTCTGAGCTAGGTATTGTGGGGCGTTGTGGTAGAGGGTCTTGTGTGTCATACAAGTGATTTTTAAATGAATTCTAGCTTCAAGCGGTAGCCAGTTGAGAGCTCTCAGGTCTGGGGATATGTGGGCGTTTCTCTTGGAACCTGTGATGAGTCTCGCAGCTGAGTTGATCATGGCTCTTAGCGGGGCTGTCGATGACCTAGGGAGTCCACATAGAGTTACTGCTCCATATTCCAAGCGTGGGATAACTAGGGCTTGAACTGCTTGTTTGAGATTGAAGGCGGGCAGATAGGGTTTCAGTTTTCACAGGGTCTTTAGGAGGAAGTTGGCTCCCTTTGTTAAGGTGCTGATGTGATTCTGCATCTTAAGATTACCGTCCAGCATTACCCCTAGAGATTTTGCTAAGTTGCCTATGAGTGGTTGTCCATTGAGAGCTGTTAGGCGCTTCATCCAATCTATGATAGTGGGAGTTTTGTTAGGGGGAGCGATTACAAGGAATTCTGTTTTGAGGGAGTTGAGTTTCAAGTCCTTTTCGGCCATCCAAATTTGTGTTTTTTGTAGTGTGGTGTTGAGGGATTTGATGTCTTCCAGAGAGTGGATTTTGATGTATATTTGGGTGTGGTCAGCAAACATGTGGAAGTGTATCTTGGAGAGGCTGAGAAGATCAGTGAGCGGTTCCATGAAAAGGCTGAATAGGGTGGGAGAGAGGGAGGAGCCTTGTGGAACTCCCAGACTGTCAGACGAGGGGATGGACAGGGATTTGTTGACCTTGAATCTTTGGGATCTATTTTGGAGGAAAGAGGCGAACCAGTTAAATAGACTTCCAGACAAACCCATTCTTTGTTTCAGGAGATTCAGCAGGTTGTCGTGTTTGACGGTGTCAAAAGCTGATGACAGGTCGAGTAGGATTAGAAGACAGGCTTCATTTTGGTCAAGGATTTTTAGAGCGTCGTCTAATACATGTGTCATGGCTGATTCTGTGCTGTGACCTGCTCTGAAGCCAGATTGAAATTGATTCAGTAGGTTGAAACAAACAATGTGACTGTTCAGTTGTATGTTAACGCATTTTTCCAGGAGTTTGGCTAACATATGGATGTTAGAAATCGGACGATAGATATTAGGGTCCGCGGGGTCCCCTGTGGGTTTCTTTAGGATAGGCGAGACCTGCCCCGTTTTTAGGGTGTCCGGAATGGATACTTGAAGAAGGGAAGTGTTAATGATCTTGGTTCAGAGGGGTAGTAGGAGAGGAATGAAGTCTTTAATGTAGTTTGCTGGTAGCAGGTCTGTGAAGTGATTGGAGGGTTTCAGCGCGTTTAACGTTTTTAGTATGGTATCTTCACTGTAAGTGTTGAAGTGGGACCACGATGCATTGTTTTTTAGTTTAAATAACGGGAGGTCATTAGCTAGGGCACCGGTTAGGGACTGAGATGGGCTCTCTTTCAAGTCTGAGACGGATATTAGGTCCTTGAGTATATCAGATTTAATGGATTCTGTCTTATAGGCGAAGAAGGAGGCAAATTCATCATAGGAGGGAATAGCGAGAGGGTTGGTGTTGAGGACATTAGGAAGGCTCTTGGTTTGGGCTTTGAGAAGATCGAAAAGTTTTTTGGGGCGGTTCTTGGCCAGGTCTAGTTGAGACCTGAAGAAGTCGGTTTTAGATTTTCAGATTTTCTAAAATAGGCGTTTCTGGCAGTTCTGAGAAGTTTGAGGAGGACAGTTGAGGGTATAGCTCTCCAGCGTCGTTCAATTACTCTAAGAGAGAGTCTGTCATCATTTAGCCTCCCATCGTACCATGGTTTGGAATCTTTTGAGGAGGTTCTCCTGAGTTGCAATGGGGCAATTTTGTCTAGAAGGTTGTTCATGGAGTGAAAGTAGTGATTTGTCAGCCCCTGAACATCAGCCAGGTGTTCCGGGGGACTAAGACGGTTTGAGTTGTCTAAGGCTGTGAGGTCAGATCCGATGTTTTTAAGGTTTCTCTTCCAGATCTTGGTTCTCAGAGGTTGTGTAGGGAGGCGTGTAATGGTTTCCGGGATTTGGAATGAAATGACATGATGGTCAGACCTTTCGCAAGGGAGTATCGAGTCGAGCAGGGTGGAGTCTGCTATGGAGATAATTAGGTCAAGAGTTGCACCCTTGTCATGTGTTGGGCTGTTACAAATTTGGTTGCGATTGAGGTCCGTGAGGAAGGCTGTTTACCCCGGGGTAAATACATTGCTTTGCTTTAATAATCACAAAATATCTAAAAACGATATCATCTAACTATTTTCAAGATTTATTTTCAGAAAGCGGTACTGTTATGACAAATTTGAAACATGGTGTGCAAGTGTAAAGGTAACAAATAAAGTGCTCCTGAAGTGCAAGACAGTGCTAGGGTTACAAAGAGTCATCATTAAGAATTGACAGGGTTTTTAAAAAACGTGACTATGTTCTACTGGCCAACACCTAATTCAAGTCGGGCCTCGTACATTCACTCCATTCCAACTGGGTGTAAGTACTACAAACTGTAGTATCTAAAGCGTCAATATGTGGAACCCTTAATCAATATGTTTTACTGGAAACATCAACAGGAGTCATGCTCAGGACAAAGCCAAAATAAAGGCCCATCCTGTAAGACATAAATGACCAGAATAACACACAATACCTACTGAAGGAGTAACTTATAACTCTATTTTTGATATTTGGATGCAATAAAAATACCAGCTCCACATCATTCAATGCAGTGAATAGTAAAATGTAAACTATTTATAAAGTACAAAATAATTGTTGAAACAGGAGTACTTCTCAGTTCAATGGCAAAAAGTAAAAATGTATTTCATACATAAAGCATTAAAATCATGAAGAAAAGGTCAAACAAATCGCACTGTCAAGCTGCAAGATAAGGGTCCCCAAAATATTGTTGTGCCCTCAATAGTGACACGCCAGGGACCACGCAATCCTTGTATTTTAATTAGGTTTTCCTTAAGGAGAAGCTTGAAAGTACTTATAGTTACCAATTGAGGTGGTCAAATTTGAAGACGTTTTAGTTTCCGGTCAACTAATAAGTACACAAGATCAATATCAGGACAAAGTATTAAGACTAGTATATATGTGGAAGAACCTTTGAATACAAATGAAACCTAAAAATAAATAAAAAAATCCATGTATTCAAAAAACAAGCCAAATAAACAGATAAGAAGCAGTACGCTACTGGGGAATCCAAGATGTGAACCAAGCATACCTACAAAACAAGCAAAATACTTTTTGTAACTAATTATTTTGTACTTTATAAAAAGTTGATTTGCATTTTACTATTCACTGCATTGAATGGAGTGGGGCGGATATTTTTACTGCATCCCGATAACAGAAAAATGAGTCTTAAATTACTCCTTCAGGAGGCATTGTGTGTTATATATGTTCATACCCATCCCCTTGTGGGATTATGAGCTATAAATGATTAGAAAGCTGACGTGAGCCATTAAGTGTGGCAAAGTGATCTCAAGTTAAATGTTTTATCAACGTTTTATCAGATAAGGCGGTCTCTCATAGAGATTTCTTAATGCTAAATGCCCCAATCGGTGGTATCACACAAATCCCATTCTCAATCTGCTGAAAAATAATGAAATGGGTTTTACTCAATCTGTTGAGGCAACATAAACAAGTAAAATGAAAGTATCAACACCACTTACTCAGTAGTCTAAGCATTCCTATCAAAGCATGGGTGATTAGGCAACGGCTCTTTAGCGGTTCGGCCTGAGTGAAAATATATAAGTGTATGGAAAATTAACAATAGCACTCATACAAAGAGGGAGAAGAGTCCTTTCTACTTTAGTGCTGTTACCATTACTCACCCATAAGGATTTGAACTGAGCAGTCAATGAACAGACAGATGATATCTTTGAATTGGTCTGTGAATTAATGTTGCAATATGTACTCATAGTCACACTCACAGCTGTGCATCCAATTAAAAAACCCAGGCTCACATGCAGGTACGCAAAGGCTATTGTCTCTCGCTGGCTCGATTTACAACAGCTGCACACCAAAACCATTCTTGTTATATAAATAGATTTGTGGCTTGCCATCATCATACACCCTGGTATACTTAGCAGATGAATATAACAAACAAGACAACCAAGGCAGACATGGAAATAGATGAAGGTTTTTGCAAAACACTCAGAAGAGATATGTTACCTTCTCTTGACCATTAATATCAAGTGGCTCAGACACCGATAACAAAAAGCCTGAAACCATCTCCACAGCAAACACATCCACTTCTGAATACATAGGTCTGTATCATATTTTTTTCTATAGGGGTGGGTGGAGGGACATTGCAGAGGGCCAGAGAGCAGGTTAAATGATGGAGCATGGGCAGAGGCAGGGGGTGGAAGCCAGGGAGGTACTGCAATCAGGAGAGTCACAGGGAGCAGCACACCAGGCGGCAATATTACAAGTGGTAGATACAAATTCTATAATCAATTTTTCCAAATATATATTGACAACAGCAGAATCTGAGATCCTGTCCAAAGGCCTTTCCTTTGTCCTCAACAATGTTCCCAACCCCTACAACATAAAAATGTAACTTCACAATTTATTTAGGAAGGTAAGATTGCAACATTGCTACAATAAACACCCTTACCAAGGTAAAGGAGATGTAACATGATTAAGATGCTCATCCACATTCACTCGCTCAAGCACATCTAATGCCACACACAATATTGGCTTTTAAACAAGTGGTTCTCAGAGATTTTACTCAGTTATTGGAGGAAAGGAAGTACATGCGATCCAACACAATCAGAGCAGAAATGCTGGCACTAGAAACACTAAAGGGGAAAACTAGTATAATGG
Organism: Lissotriton helveticus; assembly: GCF_964261635.1. Taxonomy (NCBI): domain Eukaryota; kingdom Metazoa; phylum Chordata; class Amphibia; order Caudata; family Salamandridae; genus Lissotriton; species Lissotriton helveticus. The sequence goes on from NC_136059.1 coordinate 1,075,288,327, forward strand.
TCTAACAAGCTAACAAATGTGTGCCCATAGTCATTCAGGACAAAGAAGACTTTACCAAAGAGGATGTGCAACAGCTAAATGCCCAGGGTCATTATATGAAACTAAGGTCCAATACAACATAGGAAGTCAGTCGACTGATCAGAACAGTCAAGGATGGGGGACTTACTGAAGACTATCTGAGTGAACTTGAATAAGAATACCTTAACAAGAAATAACCATATATATATTGCTTACAATGCACAATCGTATTGACAAACCACCTGAATGACCTATTGTGTCCAGCTATGGCTCTATTCTTAAGTCACTTTCTAACTATGTAGACGTCTTCATAAAACATTTGTGCCATAGACCAGATTCTATGTAAGGGACATGATGGATGTGGTTAACCAAATTGAGGATCGCCTTTCAATACAGGATCCCAACTACTTGTTATGATGGATTTTGCTTCACTGTATTTTAGCATTCAACAACCGTCAGCTCTGGAAGTAATGAAAGCCAAACTTGACAGTAGACCAAAACCAACATAGATACTTACAGATGTCATTATAACATAGCCCTGACACATTGCCATGAATAAAAACTTCTCTGTTTTTTCAGGGAAAACCTTTCTACAAGACAAAGGACATGACGATGGGGGCTGTATTTGCTGCAGACCTGGAAAGGTTTTTTTATAGACAACTAATTAGCATATGTGTATATCCCACAGGGCCTTGTGGACAGACTGGGGAGGATGGACTATGATGCATACACCGCTATGCAACATGCAGAAGGTGATAATGTGGGGTTTGTCCTGGTGTGGCTGCCTTGCTCTGCAAGCAAGAGGCCCCGGTTGATGGCCATTGCATCACAGTTGCCGATTATCATTTTGATTATTTCAGATCTCTTTATCAGGAGGATGCTAGGGTTGGGGAGCCTAGCATACTTGCATGGTCTACCAATTACCTGCCTGGATCCCCTCCATAGCCCATCTGCTAATGCTCACTGGGGTCCATCTAGCACTAGCCCAGATGGCAAGCAAGATCCCGTGGATGGTAGAGTGTTAATCGGTGTACTGGGCCATGCTTGCTCTGAAGCTCCTGCAGGTCTTTCAATCAACTAGGGCCGTGGGCATCCTCCTGCCCTCCATGCGGGAAGCACCTATTGTGGTACTACCTAAGCCCGAGAGGGACCTGTTGGAGGTGCATTCTTATCAGTTGCTCCCTCTGGTCAACACAGCCTGCAAAGTCCTAGGGAAGATTATCACAAATCATCTGTTGCCGCACACTGTCAGTCTGGTCCACTCGGACCAGAATAGCCTTATATCCGTGAGAAATATATTCTTCAATCTCCGGTGTTTGTTTGACTTCATGGATAAGCAACGTCTTCAGGAGTCCCCAGGAGTGGCCCTTTTGTTGGAGATTGAAAGGGCCTATGGCTACGTGGGTTGGCCCTATTTGCATGGGGGTGCTGAAGTCCACTGTGCTGGTATGGAGATATTGCAGTGGATTGACCTCTTATACTTGGAACCAGTCACTAGACTGCGCATTGGCAGGGAAATATCTGCTCCATTTAAGGTATGCAGGGGTTCCAGACAGGGATGTCCGCTCTCTCCACTGATCTTTACTCTGGCTTTGGAGCCGCTGGCGGGTCTGTTTCAGTTGTGAGGCCTGAAATAGGGCGTTCAAATTGGTGTCTCCCAAGAAGTGATTTTGCTTATGGGGTGATGATAAATATTTATCCAGGATTTTATGGTCACTTGCCCAGGGTGATGGAGGCACTAGATGATTTTGGTGGTCCTATGGCTTGAGGTTGAATTGGTCTGAGTCATGTCTTTTCCCCCTACACAGAATTTCTGAGCCAAAACAGAAGGCCTTGCACCAATCTGGTCTGTGTTTACAGTATGTTACCTACCAATATCTCAGGGTTACCGTTTACCATGAGGAGCGGGACCTGGTGGACTGTAATCTGTGCTGGGCCCTGGTGAGGGACATGCTGCTCACTTCCTTTTTAAATTACTTTATCTCTCTCCCCAATGGGCAGGGAGTCCATTCCCAAGCTGCTGGTTTTTTACTCCGTTGCTGTATCACTTCTTGGCCCTGCCTATTTCCTTGCCCCAGAGCTTCTTTCAGGAACTGAACTCATTTCTTTCCAACTTGACCTAGGGCTCTAGGAGGAAAAGAGTAGACTTACATAAGTTGCTTGTCTAACCGGACAAAGGGGACAAAGTGCGCCACAATTGGAACTATACTATGCTGCTGCGCAATTGCAGTGGACCATACTGTGCCTTGGGACAGGTCCCAATCCTGAACAGGTTTCCGTTGTCCAGGGCTCGGTGGGACAAGACATTCTGGACTGATTGATGGGTCCTTAACATGGTGTGCAGTTGGTGGAGCACCTTTCCAGGGTGCCTAAAACTGCTGGGAGAGATATGTGACCCGCAGTCGTGGCCCTGTGATGTATGCCCCTGCTCTACTGCTGTGGGTGCTCCCTGAGATTTATAGGATTGCTGACCATCATTGCATGGAAGCATGGTTGGAGGACAGTGTTCTCATGTTGGGTGGCCTGTATGAACCTTTCAGGACCTGAGGGATAGGTATGACATGCATGAGGGACAATTCTTGACCTACAACACCTTGGTAGTGGCTATCAGGATTGTGTGAGGCCAGAGTGCACTGAACTAGTCATGTCCTTGGTGCTACAGGTGGTTTTAGGACACTTTTGTTGTAGGTACTCAATCACGCTGCTCTACTGTGTATTGCTGGAACTTAGTATGCCTCCCCTCCCCGAACTAAGGGATAAATGGTCTTAGTCTCCCATCCAGAAGCTGGCAGACAGACAATGGACCTGTGCGTTGGAACACATGGTCTCCGGGAGCTCCTGGCTGAAATACACTCATTTCAACTATCTCCATCAGACATCTCTGACCCCATGCAACTCCATTGTATCTTTCCGGGTGTTTCTCCAAGATGCCCTCAAGGCCCCTGTCCAGAGGCTGACTTTTATCATATGGTATGGGACTGCCCGGAGATTGCACACTACTGGAGGGATGCCTTTCACATTCTGTCCGAAATCAAGGATCACCCTCTGCAGAGCGATTCACTCCAATGCCTTGGGTTGACCACATGGGTGTGCAAGACACGGTACGTTATCAGGTTCCTTGACTTGCCATTCGTTCACCTTAAGCACAGCATAGCTATGGCTTGGAGGTCCACTGTAGCTCCATTGTTATCACTTTGGTTGAAATATCTTCTTAAACGGGAGACCTCTAAGACAACGCCCTCACTGGATGCTTGGGGTGCCTATATTGATAAATTGTTGACTAATGGGCCATGTGGGGTGGGATTGGTAGCCACCCATACGTATTTCCACCCTCATCGGACTACGCTCATCTGGAATGGTCCCCTACACCCACTGATATTTCTTCTACACTCCTGTTGATGGCAGTGCTGGGGTTGTTTCCCCTGACTGTGTCTCCCTTGTCCCCTCTTAAGGCCTATAACTGACTACTTGTTTTGCCCTCCCTTAACTCCACTTTGAGCTATCCCCAATACACTCTGGTGCTTATCTTTGCTGCCCTGCTGGGTGCTTTACATACACAGACATTGTTTGGGTATTTCTTACGTTTATCTGTGTTAACGTACAACAGCTCCTTTTTGCAGGCACCAGATTCCTCCCAGGGGCTCTATGTGGTCTCTTTGCTGCAGCTGCCCTTGTTGGAACATATGGATGAGAGGTTGTTTGGTAACTCAGCTGTCGAATTGTGTTCAATCGATGTATGTCAGACACATATTGTTGAGCTGCATTGTTCAGATGTGAGCATTTTGAATAGGAGGCCTGACATTATACAGCATGTACACTGCATGCACAATATGAACCTGTCATCCAAAGTCATTTTTGTACTGACTTTGTTGTTTGTACAGGCACCGAAAACTTTAATAAATAGTTACTTGGAAAAAAATGAACATATGTATATAGACACCCTGAATCAAATACCTTTTCAAGCAATTTTGACTTGTGGAAAAGGAATATAGATTATGTTTTTATGATTTGGATGGGCAATGTGAAGAATTAGAAGACTGGCTAAATGGAAGGTCCGGGTACATCCAATTCCCCATGGCCTATTGTGATAATGCTATAGATTTCCTGGACATGCCTGCTCAAGTAGCTGACAACGGGTTTTATACAACAACATATAAGAAACCTACTGAACACAATAGCTATCTCAGGTATTCAAGTTATTGTATAGCGTTTCAGGACCCTAGTGTAATGTTCCCGATTCCCGCCCTTATATAGGTATAAAGTACAGTATCCTATATAGGCATAGAAATCATAACCGTATTAAGACATAGCTCATGCAGTCGTAATACGGCATGGCTACTTCCACTAGTTCCGAAAATCTACAATGATTTCTTGGAAAAACCCACCTTCAGCAGTCAGGAACTCCCCCCTGCTTGAATATTGATTTATCCAAGAAGTCATGGAGTTATCAAAGAACTGAGACTCTTTGATGACGTTTTATGTCCCACCTTATGTCAAACTCGGCACCTTCAAGGTATAAATATGCCCACACTTGCCCAAGCAAACACACAGTGGTTTGGAGCAGTTCGACTATCTACTTGCCCAATGGATCTCACTGCAGCAAGTGCCGAAGGAAGCCGACCCTCCAGCAGAGGCACTGAGAGAGATGCTGTCTTTTCTCCTGCCGAGAAATCCAGCTCCAGTGTTTCCAAGCTACCCTTGCGGGTTGTTGGGAAATCGAGTCCTGTAAGTGAGATACCAGACCTCCTTCATTCTAAAACCAAGGTACGGAGCTGATTAGATCCTAAGAGAAATCTTGAATAGATTATTGGCAGATAGAATACTAAAACTTAAGCTACACCTTACTTACTCCTTCCCTCGTACTAGACCTAGGTTAGGTACACCGGGTAGACATATTTTAGAAGCACCAGTTGAGCACTTTTAGTATTTATTATTTATTTATGTATTATATGTATTTTATGGCTTAGAACCCATATCATGCTTTCACAGTATTATCTTATAATACTCTTCATACTGTACGCACTATACTTTGCAACCAGTATAACGATTGTAGCAGTTCATTTCTTCTGTATGAGAAAGAAGACGCCCATCTTTCTATTTCTCTACACTTCTGGTGAAACTAAGCATGCACGATTGACTGAGTAAAATAACTATCTATTGTTTCCGTGACTCTAGAGATACATTTCTTATTCTTGGGAAATAAAGTTGTCATGTTTATGCAGTTGTCAAAAACTAATCTCTTCTTGTTCATTCGAGAAAGTTTCTAGTGACGTCTGAGCTAGCTGACACTCACAATTAGGTCTAATATGTTCGATAGAGACCTAGTCGACCTCAATCCTACGTCTAATCTATAGGATTTATTATTCCAATGCGCAGAGCCTATTGGGAATATAGGAACTACACTACATGGCGCCCAACGTTTGATAAGGTACTAATTTAACGCTAGATACTAGAGTAACTCAGTCGTGCTTTTCACACCTACCCCTTTTTCCCGTAAAATACTCCAATAGACGTCTGGAGTGGGTAAAAGTATATAATATCTGCCATAACTGAGTAGGACAAAAATCCTATGTATTAGTTTTGGTTTGTTCAACGTTGAAGGATACAGTGTTCCCCAATATTTTGCACCTTATCTTTGTTTCCTTGAAACTTGCTCTGCAAAACCGTCATAAAACAAAATGACGGATAGTGACGAGGAAATAGCGGCTACAGCAGCAGCAATCGAACAAAACCTAGACACTGCACTGCAGGTTTTATTGAAAATGACCCGGGTGCTATACACATCCCAGCAAATGTAAGAAAAATTATAAACTTACAAACTTATAAATAATGGAGTATCAACGAGAGGTGGTAAAGTAATATTTGTTATAGAGGCACATGAATATCGGCAGACAGAGGTATTCTAGTCATGGATTTTGTTTCCTACAGCAAATCCAGTGACACACGAGTTCCACTACTACAAAGTAGAGAAACCTCCAGCGGAATACGTTCCTTTCGAGGACGTTGAAATTCCTCTAACTTACCAAGAGCATCAGCTCTGGTTTAAAGGTGCCTGACAACATCAAAATCACATTACCAGGTTCGGTCCACTAGGTAGACCAGGAGCAACATGGCCTGTACTAGCCAGCTATACACCACATCCTGACATTGAAAGAATGACAGGTCCAGAACTGTTAGCTCAGCTGAAACAGTTAATTAAAATACATAGACAGTTGGTTCAATATGTCATGCGGACTTTAACAGTCTAACCCGCTGTAAGAATTCCACAGCACACCCCTCACCAGGGGAACACAAGCAAAATTACACCACAGACTATACAATCAGTCATTGGTAAATTACCCGCAAAACGAGAACAAATTCCGTTCTGGTTAGCTCAAAAAATAACTCGAATAGAGGCAGTATTTCCCGACAGTACACCTCATGAAAAAAAAAGGATTTTAACAATCTGTTTACCAATGGGGATTGCACCACATGTGGAGGACTGTGACACTTGGGGTACAGTCTTTGCTTCTATATACACAAAAACACATGGTGTTCCATCTATGGCGATGATACCAGACGTCCTAAGACAGATTTAAAATGAATATGGACCAGAACCTGCTTTAAATCTCAGTATGAAATTACTAAAGGATTTCAAACAGGTCTCGGCTATACTATTAGCTAACATTAAAGGTGAAGCAGCATCTGTGGCAATATGCCAAAAGCTGAAAGAAATAGATGTAACTGAGCAACCGTATGAACTTGCAAGAATAATTTAAAAATTCTATGAAGAACTAGGTAGAGATAGTTTGGGAGGGAAACCAGTAAAACCCGAACTAATAGAAAATCCTGAAAAGGTTTTTATTAAAAATAATCTCACTACTCCTAAAAAGAAGTGGGAAAATACTAAAGAGACACTTCCTAAAGAGAAGCGCTCTCAGTCCAGAGGTAGGTCTCCTCAAAAGGAGCTCTCTGAAAAAAGGTATAACCTCAGAAATAGGGATAATTTGAGAAAACCTGATAGATATCAAGATACTGATACACGTTCCTCTTGTACCTTTCAGACTTCCTCGCAAAAATCAGAAAGAAGAGGACGGTCAGAACAAAAGGAAGAACGCGTGAAGTCCAAAGACGAACAGCACGTTCAGAAAAATAAGAAAACACAATTCCCCAAAAAGAAGGTAGCAAGTCTAAAAATCAGACATGCCGAGGATCTTGAGGACACAACTCATGAACGGGGAGTGGGCTCAGACAATGCTGGAGAGCGCAGCAGAAGTTTATTTATTTTATTTTATTTTATTTAGAGAGTTTTATATAGCGTGAACTTGACCCTTGGGTATCAGAGCGCTTCACAGACAACTATACATTCTGTCGATATGTGATTCACATAACATAACATTACCATATAATATCATAGTGAGGTAGATCAGTGTCGAGTGGCTTAGTTCACATAACATAGTATTACAATATTATAATGAGTGGTAGATAAGTGTTGAGTTATATAGTAAATATTTCCCATTGTCATGAGCTAGGTTAGGTGTTCGTCGAGGTATAGCAAAGGAAAAACCTAGAATACATAGTGCTGTTCTGTGGTAATGTACTTACATATTGTAGACATTGCCTCATAATATATTGAGTGAGGTAGAAGTATCGAGGCTTAATTCACTTAACATAACGTTACAACTTAATATATTGAGTGAGATAGATAAGTGTAGAGCTATATAATAAGTCTTTCCCGCTGGGATGCGGAGGTATAGACCGAATAAATATCCTGGCATATATATACTACGATTTGTAAGGGATAGTCTGTATTCCTGTCCAGAATGTTCTGCTTTCATTCTTAAACAGTGTATTCTTCATCCCGGTTCCGGGACTCAATTACCTCCAGTTCTCGTGGTGTCTTCATTATGTCAGGAATAGCTCTCAAAATCCTGAAGGATCATCTGGAGACAGTGGACTTGAATGAATGCATTCAAGTTGAAACTGCCAACACCAGGGTTAGTGTACCACATAAGTTATATGAAGTAACGCTCCGGATGGAGGGGGACATAACAAGAAAAATAAAAGCTCTCTTTTGGGAGAAGCTATCTAAGGGTTATGACATTCTTTTAGCTGAAAAAGACTGGCCACCTGAATTTGTCAGGGAGTGCCCACATTTCGAAGAGATCATTATGCAGGCCTTCTCTAATCATATTCCTTTTCATAAAAAAAACAGCTATGCCAGAAAATAGGCTGTGGCTCAGGCTCCAGCATTATATAAAAATCATGTAGGATGGGATGAGGACTCTCCTCACCATAAATTCCAGTTAAAAAAATCAACCTACTGCACAAAGGCAATATCCAGTGAAGCAAGAGGCTAAAAAACAGGTCAGCGAGATCTTAGAACAACTTGAATACCAAGATGTGATTGAAACATGCACCTCATCAATGAACAATCCCTTGTTTCCTGTCTCCAAACCAGACAATACATATCGTCTAGTCTTGGACTACAGACATTTAAACTATTGTTGCAAAACTTTTGCAGTACAAAATGCACATAGTGCAGCACTGATGAATAACATCGTACGCAAAAAGTACAAACCCACATTAGATATTTCTAATGGTTTCTTCTGTCAAAACATTGCACCAGAAAACAGGTATTTGACCGCTTTCTCAATAATGGGGACACTTCGACAATTTTGCCGTCTCCCTCAGGGATTCAAGAATAGTCCAGGGTTATTTTCAGCCAGAGTAACAGAGTTACTACAAACGTATGATGATGAGGCATTATCTTATGTCGATGACATCTATCTTACAGATGATGATTTGGACGTGCACTTGAAAAGAGTGAACACCATAATACTTGGGTTCGCTTCTGAAGGGTACAAATTCAATTTTAAGAAATCACAAATTGCCCACCTCAGTGTCCTAGTCTTGCGATACGAGTTATCAAGTGAAGGCAAAAGCTTGGCAGCAAACTTTCCAGAGAAATATTCGCTGCTCCAACCTCCAAAAACGCTGAAAAACTTACAGTCAATTCTAGGTTTCCTGAATTTTGGAGGAACTTACGTTCTAAATTACGCAGAAAGGGTTAAACCTCTCTACGAACTAATCAAACCTGATTTCAAACTAACTGATTGGACTCAAATCACACAGAAATGTTGTGTTCAGTAAAACAGACATGTTAGCAAAAACACAGTTACAGACACGCGACAACGTATGCAACCTTGTAATCCGAATCATCCCAGGGAGATGGGGATTCACCTACCTAACCTTTAATGAATGTGAAAAGGTACCAATAGCTTACAAATCACACTTGTACACACAAGCAGAAATGAAATTCACTTCAACAGAAATTCTGACAGCGGTTCAAACTGCAGTAGCAAAAGAGAGAGCCCTCGCACAGGGAAAACGCATAATGGTCGTTACACCTGTACCTGCCTTAGAGGTAGCGACAAAAGCGAGCATTCTGAATGCAAAAGCTTTACTTCCGAGATGGATACAATGGGTAAATTATCTTGCTGCAACAGACGTTAAATACGTTTTTGACCCCTACTTGAAAACACAAGAATTTCTACAACACGAACAAGAATGTCCTCTGCCCGTTGAGATTCTGCCTCTGGAACATTACGGCTGCATAATTTATACATACGGATCAACACAACCCGCGATTGGGGGTAAGCAAGCTTATAGTGCTGCGTGCGCGATTGTTAAAGGTCGCTGGCACGATGGTAAATTCCGACCAATGGTCACAAAAACTCAATCACTAGGAGACTGTACAGCTCAGCAAGCTGAACTACATGCTTTCAAGATGGCGCTGGAAAATACTGATCGCGAATTCCCCACACTCATAGTGTGCGATTCGTATTGCTGCGTTCAATCTTACAACGAACACTTGCAGAGCTGGGTTCAAAATGGTTTCAAAAACACAAAAGGTAGCCCAATCAAGCATAAATTGCTTTGGGAACAAGTAGTTCTATTACAGAAAGAACTACAAAAGACTCAGGTGATCCATACACTGAGTCATCAGTGTGATGGCGTTCACGTTGCAGGGATTCATTGGCTGATGAAGGCAGCTGTGCAAACGGCCTCCGTAGCTGCGATCACTCGTTCAAAAACAAAAATAGACAGCAAAATAATGCAGGCTGTCACAGCCTCAATAAAAGATAGTGGTAAAACACTTCCAAAAGGCTTCCCACTCAAGTACTCATATATAACTGATGCAAATAATGTTCCTTTTGCTCGAATCCCTGGGGTGGGGGATAGAGCAACCCCAAACATGAAACATAGATTAGGACTAATCTTAGCAGCACATGAAGGGCTTGCCTCTGCACATGCAGGAGTTTCCGCAACAGTATTATTATTAAAGCAACGATATTGGTGGCCATGCATGAGGAAACAAACACGAAACTATGTTTTGGAATGTGAAATCTGCCAGAAGATGAAAGTCTCTACAGTGAAACGTCCTGCACAGACACCCCTTCTAATCTCAGATAAACCACTAGCGTGCGTTTACCACTGCGATCCCTTACAGATGGATGGCAATTATAAATATATCATGGTCGCAGTGGATTCATGCACAAGATTCATTTGGATGTGGCATCAGCGCTCGGCTGACGCCTGAACTGTTATAAAAGATTTGCGAGTCTTTATCAGCATGTACGCAATCGGCACACTATATTTTGACCAGGGTCCTGCGTTTAGCTCTCGGGCTTGCAAGGAGGCCATGGCTAGTTTGGGCGTTGCATTGCGGTACTCAAGTCCATTCCATCCTGAGGGAAATGCGGTAGTGGAAAGAAAAAAACTTGATATAAAGCAATCTATAAACAGCTAGGGTATTAGGCTTGGGTGATGGGTAGGTCAAACATCTAATAAGTGTCCAACGTAGTCCTAATAATCTGCCAAGAAATTCTCTGGGTGGAATCACTCCATATGAAATACTGTTTGGTACTAGAATGCTCTTCCAGGATCTTGATCATCATACTTCAGTGGTGGAACAAAAACCCTTTGATATCAAAGACCTTGTGGCTGTTTTACTGGACTTAAATGAAACAAGTAGAAGTCTAAGCAACACAACACAAAAGCTAACGCCTACTGAAGAAAAACCACCTGTCCCAGCAAGACCTGTCTGGATTCCAAAGATTGGGGATCTAGTCAGGGAAAAGATTGCAGTGAAGAAGGAATTTGGGCCTTCTTACAGAAAACCAGTACCTGTTTTAGCAATCCACGGAACAAGATCATTGTTACTGCCGCCCCTTGCTGGAAGAAAGGAGAACCGAGTCGTGTCCATCGACCTGGTCAAACCACATCATGTGGCCGATAATAAGTAGTAGGCCAAGTGGACTCCCGAGATGTAGCAGACGACTAAATCAGGCTACAATCCAAGAGTTTCAAACTGAAGGACTTATCACCTTTGATAAACCTACAGTGAGAAAAGAAGAATTATGCAACAAAGCCATGGAACATGTGCCTCTTGATACCCAAACATCAGTTCGTCAAGAAATACCTGTCTATAATGATATAGCCTCTGACTATACAAACATGACACAGGATGAAGCAGCCCGAGCGATTTAAAAAAATACGGATGCAATCCCAACAATTGACAGAACTGCTTCTGGCTAAATTATCAACTTTGATACATTTTCTGAGGATCCCAGTGAGCCCGAAACTACGCCAGCTTATAAAACTTTCAAAGAAAAAATAACAGAACTCTTTCATCAACTTGATAAAACATACATGGTTTCACCATGGGTTGAATTTTGGATTGTGTTAGGTGTACTTTTTCTCTTACTCTGGCTCATTCTTGTTTTAAGTTTGGGAAGGAGGATAGATGGAAAATACACAACAATGGACACAACAAGTACGAATGTCAACTTGCTCCTGAAGCCACACAAATCATCTCATCGTGAAAAAAGAGACTTGTCACCAGTGAACATCACAGCCGTTCCTATACCAGGTGGTATAGCATGGGACAGAACTGATTATGACATCTATGGCCCTGTAGAGCTGTTGAAAATTCCACATCAATTTAAGGTTTCTTTAAGTGACTTTGTTTTACCCAGTACCTTTTCTGATGATTGGGACTTTGAGACTGTTAATAACATGATGGCGGACTTAGAAATGTCAGCAAAATTCACAAAACATGAATACGTAGAAGGTTCATCAAATGATGAACAAATGTATTGTTTTAATCATTATGGTCATCATTATTTGCATAGATCTGCAAATCCTAGAAATTTTTATACTTATAATCAATGGGAACATTGTCCAACGCCGACGGAAGGGCAGCTCAAAAACTTTTATGCAAAATTTCCGTACTTTTCAGGCTTCAATGCCACAAATCCAGAAACGTTTTATTTTAAAAATGTTAATAAGACAGGAATGAAAAGTATGTTGACCAATACTAAGCAAATTTATTCTGCGGCTTTTTATGCTCAGCTGTCTATATTAGGCTTTGACTTTTGGAAAGACAACATTGAGACAAAAACAGTCTGGGGCACAAAAGGCTGGCAGGTGAAAGGTTTAGAAGCATTATTCATATGCATAATCCCAGAAATAATAATGTTTTTGAATGACCCTGTTCAACAGACATCTTGTCTTGGCCTAGCTAAGATAAAAGATTTAAACACACCGTCCATACCTAAACCCTCAACTGACAGTAATAGAACTACAGATGAGGAGGTAGACGTAATCTATATTTTACAACAGAACAGAACTTATCCTGATTGGAAAAAATGGTTTATCTGGCCCACTGACACAAATAACTGTCAAGATAGATTCCTGAACAAAACACAAGAGTTTACAGTAACCAGGCCAGACCAAAGATATACCCAGAGACAACATCCAGGGATAGTAACAACATACAGTGTAGGAAAACTGTGTCTAGAATGGCTACAAAAATCCACACTTCCAGAAATTAAGCAACACTTATCTTCACTTAAAGATGGCATTGATTTAAGAGAATTCCTTTTGGGACCAGTTAAACAACGTCATAAATGTTTCATATACGCCGGTATATATGCTGCTTATAATGAAGCTTGGAAAATTTTGCAAAAAGAAACTTCAGAAAGAATACGAGAAATTGATCTTATAAATTTAGAGAAAGCACTGTAGTGGACAATGGGTTAACGACTCTGTCCTCCAGAATTTATTCTTTGGACAGCATAGTATCCTCTGCCATAGACCTAATGGAACAAGACTTACTAATGTTACAACATGGTCAGTCTCAAATACGTTCTATAATGGTGCTAGGCTATTCATGCTCCGGAGGAAGCATGGCGGCAAGCTGAGCTGCCGCAGTGCTCCTGAAACCCGGGCTCTCGTAATGCTCTTTTTCCACGCTTAAAAGATCGAGGTGCTGTAGCGATATGAAATAGGAGGAATACTCTTGTTGCTTGCCTTTTTGAGGGTTTTTTCTTTTGAAAGTTTCTTGGAATACTGGATGACAAGCTTTCAGTAACCCCTACCTGGGCGCGCTGCTGGGATCGGCGTTTTCGGCGTTCAGCAGTGTGGTGGCGGCTTGAAGGCCCGCCCTGGTCCGCGGGTCTGCTTGCCGTCTCTGTGTTTCACTATCTGGTCTCCCATGTGTTTGGAGGAGGCGGTTCCTTTTTCGTTGGGTTCGCTGCAGGGTATGGCAGCATGGTTTGCTGCATTGGAGAGCGGCTGCCCTGGAGCTCTGTAGGGAGCGTAGGATCCGGAGCCTTCTCCAGGACATTCGAGGCAGCTCTTCAGGCTCCATCGAGGGCGGTGGAGATGCGAGCCAAGCGGAGATCGGAGGACGACAGACGATGGAGGTACGCGCTACCAAGGTGAGCGCTGTGCAGGAGCGAGACGACTCGGCTGGTTAAACTTCACCGACAGCGGATTCATTTACGGGAAAGAAAGGAAAACGAGGGGCTAAAGCCAAAGCAAAAGCTCAAATTAGGAAACAAGAAGTACATGGTGAGATGACCCCGCATTAACATCCAAAGATTTAAGGCATAGCTCCATCGGGGGTGGTATAAAAAGTAAATCTTCCATGTCTTTGCGGACTGAAACTCATACATGGAAACAAGAAGTGTGTGACAAGAGTGTTCCCTTATTAGCGACAACCAAAAGTGTAAATGTTTGGTCACAAGGTCTGAGTCATATCTCCATCGGAAGCAGTAATAAAAGTAAATCTTCCACCTTTCTATGCGCTGAGGTCAAAGCAAAGCGCTCAAAAGGGTGTAAGTCAGCAAAAGCTAGTAAGGCTGCTATTCTTGGTTCGAGTTCAAGGTTAAAAATAATACCTTTTTTAAGGTCATATTTTAAAGTGGTCCCGAAAACCCTAGACCTGGCTAGAGAGGTACCGGTCTCTGTGCTCACTATTCCTCTCCTCCCTGTCCCTCTTTCCTTAATGGACTTAGAGGGTTCTTCACAGGGTAAGATATCTGATACTAGCAGCATGTCTTCTAGTAACATGGCTCCGATGGAGGGCGACAATGGATTAGAAGCTGGAGGTAGTCCAGCTGAACAGGGTGTTGACTTACAGCAACAACCACTGCAGGCATAAGAGGCATTGGCGGATCTAGAGCTGTCATGTCAAGCTCGGGAGAGGCTTTTGCAGGAAACCATGGTTTCAATGTCAATTGGCTCGCGGGAAGAGACTAGCAGCGACCCAACAGAAATCTCATTGAAATCTATGCTCTCATCCCTGTCGTTAGACATAAAAAGGGGTTTCGAGGTCTCTGCGGACAACCAGTCAGAAATAAGGAACTTCTGCGGGTCTCTTGATAATAAAATCGACGGTCTTAACTCCAGAACCACGGTTTCAGAACAAACGTTGGCGGGACTCTCACTATATCTGGATCAGGCCAAGGTTGACATTGTGAACCTTAGAAAAGAAGATCTCGCCCTTTCTGAGAGAATGGAGACCTTGGAGAACAATGCCTGATGCAGTAACCTTCGAATCCTTAACGTTCCTGAGGGGAGTGAGGGTACCGACATAAAGCAGTATGTCATCGCGCTTTTAAGAGATTCTTTAGAGCTTGAGCAGTCAGTGGAAAACCTGAGTACTGATATCCAAAGAATTCATAGGGATCCCTTTAGGAAAAATCCACAAAGATCTAAACCTAGGAAAATCCTTGTTAATTTCAACACTTACTCCCTTAAAGAGTTGATCCTTAGTCAAGCCCTTAGACAGAAATCTTTGAGTGGTAAGGGTTTCACTTTTCAGATTAGGTCAGATCTATCTAGGGCAACCCTGGATAAACAGTGGGAGTTGGGGAGGAGACTAGACGCCTTCAGGTAGCTAGGGGCCACTGCCCAGCTCAAGTTCCCAGCCGCATTAAAGATCATGCACAACAATAAAATGTATAACATTAGATCTGTTCAAGCAGTAGATGAATTGCTTTTGGCTTTGGGGAATAAGGAGGGTCCATCAGGTTAGCCGGGGTTCCATTTCTGCCCTGTTTTTGATCTGACTTTCGTCAGAATGGTCTCTCACTCCTTTCACTAAACTGGTATTGGGCATATTAGTTCGGGGATTATGTTCCTATGTATATCTTTTTAATGAATAAAATTCTGTCTCTCTATACTCATAAAAAAAAAAAAGAAAGACAACAACAATAAAAAAAAAAAAAGAGAAGGAGTAAAAATTATAAAAAAGGAAAAAAAAAGGGAGGCTCCATACTCTAAGTTTTAAAC
The DNA here is from genome assembly GCF_964261635.1 of Lissotriton helveticus. Classification (NCBI taxonomy): domain Eukaryota; kingdom Metazoa; phylum Chordata; class Amphibia; order Caudata; family Salamandridae; genus Lissotriton; species Lissotriton helveticus. Next base: position 1,075,303,969 of record NC_136059.1, read on the forward strand.
ACAATGCAGTGGGTAAACCTCAAACCTCTTAGGCATCTTGGGCTCCTTTGTAAAATTCAGACTCACTGCGGGCGCCCGGGGGGGCACTATCTTCTGGACATGTTCCGGATAGATAGGGCAAGGGTTTCCTGGGGGGGGGGGTAGAATAGGGCACGGGGAAATTGGGTGGGTGTTGCAACGGAAAATAACAAAAAAAATCCTCATTTCCCTCTTGGTAGTGCTTGTTCTATTTTTATTTGTATTACAGTTGTCTTTGGCATGACTATACTATCTTTGGTTGGGTTTCTCCCAGTTGCGACTGGCATTGGGATAGTTGTAGGAGAGAGGCAACTCTTTCATGAATAGCTTGCGGATCCTCTCCTGGAATATCAATGGCCTCCGCACCAGTCCCAGAAGGGATAAGATTGTGCAATATCTCCGTGACTGTGATGTGCAGGTCATTGTTCTCCAGGAGACGCACTTGACAGAACCAGAGTTGCTTGCCTTGGCTAAGAAAAATCCATGGATTGATTTTTTTATAACTACAACACAATCTATCAACAATAGGGGAGTTGCGATATTGTTTAAAAAATCTCTAAAAGCCCGTCTGATATCTAAATTAACAGACCCAGGTGGCAGATGGGTCATCTCTACAGTTAATATTGCAGGGACACAAATAACTATAGTAGGATACTATGGTCCAAACCTGGATGATCCTTCTGTTTTGGAATCTGTCTTTATCCACCTACTCCCTTTTCCAGAACCCACCATTTTTGCGGGCGATTTCAATATAGTTCTTTATCCCCTGCTAGATAAGCCACCAAATAGTCGGGCTTTAACTCCTTCTAAAACCAGGACTCTCCTATTGGCCAACATGAAACAGTACGGCTACTTAGATATCTGGAGGATAATGTCTGGGCAACAAATGGGTGTCTCATTCCGAATTTATAAATATCACCATCAATCAAGGACTAAAAAGTGTAGTAAAAAACATCACTTATCTCCCCTCACATTTGCCAGACCACTCAGCTGTATCGATGGTATTGGCAGGTTTTCCTAAAGCAGTTCCTAGAAGCTGGTCGTTTGATCGTTCACAGCTTTCAACACAAGACGAGATTTCTTTCTTGGCAAAGGAAAGCGAGTGCTTTATGAATCCTAATATTGGCTCGGCCACTCCAAGAAATGTCTGGGACCCTTTCAAGACCTTTCTTAGGGGCCAAATTACTAGCAGGGTCTCCTATGGGAGGAAGATGTACAGAGAGGAGGTATCTTCAAGTGAGGCTGAAATAGGCAGGCTTCAAAGGGAAATCGGCTTGCAATCAGCCGCCTCGCCTATCCTTTTACAAGAAGTACAAAATAAATTGGTCCGAGTAAAGGGGGACCTGGACTCAGTACTGAATGCACGTGTCCTCCAAAGGTGGGAGGCTAGTAAAATCGCGACCCTTTCAATATGGTGAGGGCGCAGGGAGGCTCTTATCCTGGAAATCTAAGACCGACCAGGTTCGGAACAACATTAGTTCAATTACTCACGATAACGAGGCTTACTCTTCAGATGAAGACATCAGAACAATCTTCCGGTTATTTTTCCAAGGCATTTATAATGAGGATAAGTGCATTAACCAGGATTCTATTGATGAGTGGCTGAATGAGATATCTTTGCCATCATTGACCTCGGAACAATCGGCTTCTTTAGATCAAGCAATTACACAGGACGAGGTCAGAAAAGCTACCTTGAGTAGTAATTTGGGGAAGGCGGCGGGCCCAGACGGCCTTCCAGTTGAGATTTATAGGGTCCTGGAGCAGGCGATTGTCCCCTTTTTAACTTCCTTATTTAACCAGATTCTTCAGGAAGGGATGTCACCACCAATTTCTTGGGATAATGCATCAATAACTTTAATTTTAAAACGGGGTAAACCAGCATCGTCTTCTGGGTCATATCGACCAATTTCCAATCTAAATGCTGACTATAAAATCTTTGCCTGTATTTTGGCTAACAGGTTGGGCTCGGTTGCAGGAGGCATTCTACATCAGGACAAGAAGGGTTTTGTTAGAGACCGACAACTCTTTGAGTTGACTTATGATCTTATAGGGGCTATCGATATTGCATCTTCTGCTTGTTTACCCTTGGCTGTTCTCATGCTCAACGCCACCAAGGCCTTCGACAGGGTGAACTGGTCATACCTGTCGGGGGTCTTGGGTAAGTTCAACATAGGAGTTGGATTTCGCCGAGCAGTGAGATTGCTTTATCAGAAACCTTCAGCCTGTCTTCTGGTGAATGAATCACTGACTGACCCATTTAACATCACAAGGGGAACAAGTCAGGGCTGCCCTCTCTCCCCTCTCCTGTTTGACCTATATATTGAACCCTTCACACAATGGCTGAGGGACGATATTAACATCAAGCCTTTTAGGTACAGGGGATGGGAGAAGAGGGTGGCACTGTACGCGGATGACATATTGATCTTTTCTTCAGAATTAAGTACAGCCTTCCTTTCTGTCATCAAATTGGCCCAGAATTTTGGAGAAATCTCTGGATATGAGGTTAACGCCTCAAAAACTGAGATTATGACCTGGAACCATAAGGAGTTAGTCATAGGGGTCCAGCCCAGTTTAAGAATGCGATACCTGGGTATAGAAATCGTCCAAGATGTTAACAAAATTGTTGAGACTAACTTCTCCGTTATAGCGAAAGATTGCCGTAAACTCATGAGATCTTGGTCGTCGCTGCCATTGTCCATCCTGGGAAGGGTTAACAATAATAATAATAATAATAATAAACCATTTATTGAGCGCCTGGTTACACATAAGACAGTGTGTCCCCGCGCTAATTGCTGCTACGATTTCCAGAGGCAGATGATAATAGAGCCATAGGAGGGGAAAGTTACATAATGGGAAACAGGAATGTCTTAAGTTTACCCCGGAATCTAGTTTCCGAAGGTTCCATGCGAAGATGTAGCGGGAGTTCATTCCACTGTTTAGGGGCCAAATATCTGAATGTAAAGATGTAAAGATGGCCATTTTGCCAAAGATCACTTTTTTGTTTAATACTATTCCTCTTTATTTCGAACCTTTATATTTAGTTAATCTACAGAGCAACATTAATTCATTTATCTGGGCTCAGAGCATACCTAGAATCGCCTGGAAAAAACTAAGGCGCCGAAGAGAAAAGGGAGGGCTAGCAGCCCCGGATCTTCAATTGTACGCATGGGCATTTCATATCACCCACTCACGCATGCTATTGAAAACACCCACCAACATCGGGATTGGCTGCATGTTTAGGGCTATGCTTAGTGGGGCAAGTTTAGCACAGGAAGGGTTTCTGTTTAAATTTGGAGATCCAAATAAAAAAAATAAAAAAAACTGAAGGTCTTGCAGGGCATGGCCAGAACATGTGCCAAGGTTAGCAGCTCCATAAAATTAGGTTACTTCTCAAGTAAGGCTCCTTTGTAGGATTTACCTGGGGGCCCTAGTTGGCTTGAGGATAGCCTTGCTTTGCCATTGAGAGAGGCTGGGTTGGAAGTTTGGGGTGATCTGTTTGTTGAGGGAGTATTGATACCATGGGAATCCCTTAGCGTTAGTATTGGCCCTAATCTTTCGAGATTTAAATATTTACAGATAGCTATCTGGGCTCATGCACAGGCCACCGTCAAGTCTAGATTCCCACTAGGGGGTGGTAACCATCTGGAGTCTCAACTTCTCAATAAAATTCCGGCTACAAAGGAGATATCATTTTGGTACCATTTAATTTTAGAGGAGATCGACGGCGAATTTCAATTGGCTGAGAAACTTTGGGGGAGCTCCTTTCCAGACCTCGATGTGGGATGCCTTTGGCTTAATTCTTTTAAGCTATTATGGGATACTGTTAAACCGGCATGGCTCTGAAGAAACCATCTCTTCTCTCTGCATAGGGCTTATTACAAAGGCTCTCAAAATTCTCCAAAGATCAACCGATTGCCTGTGCGATGTGTGGGGCAATAGCTGCCTTGGACTTACACATGTTTTATGAATGTCCACTTCTATCTCAATTTTGGGACTCAATAAGTACTTCACTTTCAACTTCTATGGGTCGCCTGATTATGATAAAGCCTGCACTGGTAATCTTCGGAGTTATGGAGGGGGTTATGGGCCCTTCCAAACATCTTCTTTTTTACTCTATCCTTCTGGCCAGGAGAGAAATTTGCAAAAAATTGAAGGATTCAATACCACCCTCTTTTTCTGACTGGCAGGCATCAATATTGCAGGTCTCAAAATTCGACTTATTGAGATCAGGTAATCCAAACAAAGGAGCTTTTCGGTACCTTTTGAAGTGGCACTAACTTTGAACCACAAGGGGTTTTTTTTCTCCCCCTGTTGGTCCAATGATTACGCTGCCTTCAGTTTTCCTTTCCTCTGCTGGCATACCTAGACCTGTCAGACCTTGACCAGGTTGCAGATAAGCCTGTGCAGCAAAGTATTGCCCCTAAGGTCTCCGATTGTGGGTCTGGGAGATTGTGACATCACTGATCGGTAAGGCCGGTTATAATATAAGCCTTCCTATCCAGATCTCTGAGGCAGTGTGTGACTCTCTTTTGAATCTAACGGCATGACCAGGGTAGAAAATGAGGACCAAAAAATATATATATATATATATAATGGTGCTAGGCTGGACGTTACAAAATCTCCGTTCAGGCTACGTGCCATGGCGTCTAATCAACACCACGTCATTGTTTACCGCATTTAACCTTACAGATAAACAAATCTCTTTGGCACAGAGAGGAGCAGACCATGTGGTGCTGAGCATTGAAAAACTCGAAAGATTAGCATTAACAGTTTTTGAGAAACCAGCCATAGAATGGATAATACATGGCACCATCACGATACCAGTGACGATTTTCCAGTTTCAGTATTGCTTGAAACACATAGCAGCAGGCCTGTATGAAAGGTTGGGCAAAGTATACATTAAGTCGACCTGGAATTTACCATTTACTCACACTTGTTGGAGTGGGGTAAAGGAAATATTTCTCAGTGGTAACAATTGCAAACATTCACTAAGCGGTACACTTTTGTGTCAAGGTATTAATTTACATGGAGCCTGCGAGGGTTCTTCAAATAACTTTTCTTGCCACATGCACGGTTCACCGGCAGCAGTGATAACTCCAGTTTTTAGGCAGCTATCCAATGGTAGCTACATAATGTTGAATGATCACAGCTGTTGTGGAATGGTGCCAGGAATAGCCTATCTAGTTAATGTGTCAGCCAGGGTCACTTGCTGTATGCAAGTATTGTTTCCTAAAAGCAGGACAGACGGGGAGTCGCCGCTCTGGCCTTCACTGAACATCTCTTCTATTCGAATTGATACTTTAAGCAGAATGAAAGCCATTCTTTTGCAGAAAACTGTGCCACTGACCTCGTCCAGAGAGACGTATGATCTGCAAGTTGCAAGGTCCTCTGCAGAGATACATGCCTTATTATCAACAAACTGCCCAATACATTTCGCAGAAATGTTAGGTCGTATCTTAAACATGTCTGATACCAGTGGTATAGCACATGTATGTAAGATGATTTTTTCAGGACCGTTAGCACCCTTTGAAGCAGTCCTAGGCATTTTTTTCCAAATTTCGTGCACTCTGTGTTCGGCGGCCTGCCTCTCGTCTTGGGACTCATAGCAGGGATACTATTTTTATTCCTTCTACTCCGATATGGCAAGTCCAGTCACCAGCGATACCCAGATTACCATGGAAAATGCACTTCTGGCGATGCGGTCCGTGAACGAATAACACAGATTCTTGGCTTGGCTCTTTTGAGAGATCTGAATACCACACGGTTCCTTTTATTCAGACCAATCTGGCAAGATTGCAACTTACCTGTTCTACGATGCCTACTTTGTGGAGAGGAATGCGAGTTAGATGTTTGTTTGACACTTCCATCAGCACTGCCAACGGATGTTGACACTTTACTGGGTCCGGTAACGGCTCATGCATTGTGTTGTCCCCAGCGGCTACCAATCCTGATGACTGTAAATAGGGGGGGGTTTTGTCCTACGAGTCCTGGCAGGACAACTGTATTAATGAAAAAATGAGGTGCCAGGGCTTGGGTTTGAACCACCAAAGCTTGTTTATTCAGCTGGTGTAGGCCTTCCTTTCAATGATTCAAGAAGGTATGCATTTGTCATATTTCAACATTTCAAAACATATTTACATTTTCATTCAATCCTCATAGGAAGAAACCTTCCTTAAGCTGTGGATGCAGTTTAAGGGCTTTTTACATACATTACAATGTTTTCAAAGCATTTAAAACGAAAAAACAAATAGAAAGAATTCACAAACAGTTATGCTTTGACTTTCAAATGTAAAAAACATCTGTGAGTTATGTACACCTAAGCTTGTTCAGGTACATATGTTCTTAAATACATTGCCCTATGCTATTATGCGTCTCTTTCCAACAGCCAAATAGCCGACGCGTTTCCAAACCCTTCTCTTAATCAATGGGGTTCTTCATCAGGGCTGGGCTGTGTACCTATGGTGCAAAATTAAGGGACATTTAGTATCTCCTTTTCCCTATACTTTGTTAAAATTGGTGTGCAGGCTAAACCTCTAGAAAGTTTTACCTTGTTTCTCGTTAATGCAGGACGCTGTTTTCAGAGCGGGGTATCCAGTAAACTTGAGTTTTCACCACTATCTAAATGGGGGTGAAGGATAACGATTGTTATAAATATTTCGGCATTGCTGTGTGCTTATTATTAAATTCCGTGTATTAAGGGGCGCTGACACTTACTTATGTGTTATTTTCATCTAGTTCTTCACTACATCAGTGCGATCTTGGTTAGAAAACTGCAGCGTGTTCCGCGGTGGTTGTTGTTCTAAGCAATTAAAACTCAATGTCAGTTCGTGTGCAGTGTTCTTGCTCGAATTTTATATGCGTTAAGATTATAACATGCTTACTTGTGCGAGGTGCGGCGGGGGACCCAGGTACTGCTACAATTATTTCGACTGCCACATTGTTTCCAATTGTGCGGACAGGAATTCAAAGATGAATTAATATTCTGTATGGAAAGAATCACAACGGAAAATTCCGTTACCGATTGGTCATATTCTCTCTTTGCCTGGCGCTTAGGTTCATTTCCAGGGCCCAACCTTACCTTGCTCTGTTACTTCAGAAGCCGTGCTCGGGAGTCTGTCTGCCGCATGACTCTCACTCCGTTTGGCAATATTCAGGGCGGGTTTCTACACCAGCGGAGCACGATCTCCTATTTAAATATGTTGCTCAGCATTGTGGGATTTGTAGTTTGGCGCATAATTCGCGCTTGGCCAAAACATATCTGAAAATTTGTGGTTTTAAGTGCAGCGCTATGGTTCACATATCCTTAGTATGTATGTTCTGCAACAGTGGTGGGGGTCACAGGGGGCTCAATAGTTCAATCTTTGTAATTCGGACATTTCGTTCAGGCCGTCCATCACGCAATTGAATTTAAGAATTAAATAAGATTCTTTTTGAAGTAGCATGGCATCGATGTTTCCTCCTCATTGCGTGATGGACGGCCTGAACGAAATGTCCGAATTACAAAGATTGAACTATTGAGCCCCCTGTGACCCCCACCACTGTTGCAGAACATACATACTAAGGATATGTGAACCATAGCGCTGCACTTAAAACCACAAATTTTCAGATATGTTTTGGCCAAGCGCGAATTATGCGCCAAACTACAAATCCCACAATGCTGAGCAACATATTTAAATAGGAGATCGTGCTCCGCTGGTGTAGAAACCCGCCCTGAATATTGCCAAACGGAGTGAGAGTCATGCGGCAGACAGACTCCCGAGCACGGCTTCTGAAGTAACAGAGCAAGGTAAGGTTGGGCCCTGGAAATGAACCTAAGCGCCAGGCAAAGAGAGAATATGACCAATCGGTAACGGAATTTTCCGTTGTGATTCTTTCCATACAGAATATTAATTCATCTTTGAATTCCTGTCCGCACAATTGGAAACAATGTGGCAGTCGAAATAATTGTAGCAGTACCTGGGTCCCCCGCCGCACCTCGCACAAGTAAGCATGTTATAATCTTAACGCATATAAAATTCGAGCAAGAACACTGCACACGAACTGACATTGAGTTTTAATTGCTTAGAACAACAACCACCGCGGAACACGCTGCAGTTTTCTAACCAAGATCGCACTGATGTAGTGAAGAACTAGATGAAAATAACACATAAGTAAGTGTCAGCGCCCCTTAATACACGGAATTTAATAATAAGCACACAGCAATGCCGAAATATTTATAACAATCGTTATCCTTCACCCCCATTTAGATAGTGGTGAAAACTCAAGTTTACTGGATGCCCCGCTCTGAAAACAGCGTCCTGCATTAACGAGAAACAAGGTAAAACTTTCTAGAGGTTTAGCCTGCACACCAATTTTAACAAAGTATAGGGAAAAGGAGATACTAAATGTCCCTTAATTTTGCACCATAGGTACACAGCCCAGCCCTGATGAAGAACCCCATTGATTAAGAGAAGGGTTTGGAAACGCGTCGGCTATTTGGCTGTTGGAAAGAGACGCATAATAGCATAGGGCAATGTATTTAAGAACATATGTACCTGAACAAGCTTAGGTGTACATAACTCACAGATGTTTTTTACATTTGAAAGTCAAAGCATAACTGTTTGTGAATTCTTTCTATTTGTTTTTTCGTTTTAAATGCTTTGAAAACATTGTAATGTATGTAAAAAGCCCTTAAACTGCATCCACAGCTTAAGGAAGGTTTCTTCCTATGAGGATTGAATGAAAATGTAAATATGTTTTGAAATGTTGAAATATGACAAATGCATACCTTCTTGAATCATTGAAAGGAAGGCCTACACCAGCTGAATAAACAAGCTTTGGTGGTTCAAACCCGAGCCCTGGCACCTCATTTTTTCACCAATCCTGATGACGGCATTCATTGAAGTCTCACAGACGCAAGTTCCTGCTAGTGAGATTCATGGACCAACAGGCACACAGGTACCATCTACTGAGAGCAGTGCTTATGTGGTTGACGCTGACAGTGATACTTCTCATCTGTGTACAATTGATCTACTTAGTGAAGTTGTTCAACTTTTACCTACTGTGGTAGATGATTTCTTTGCCAGCTTAGACGATTTGATGTTTTCTCCTGACACCGAGAATAACGTTTGAAATTAGCACACAGCGTTCCATGAACTCTGAATTCGACCTTCACTTTTCAAAACAAAATGTCTAACTTTCGAATTCTATTTTCTACTGTTTTTGATTTGACTTTTTCCGAAATTGAACTTTTGGCACAAAGTAATCTGCTTAAAGTAGAACTATTCGTAGAGAACAAGAAATTCCTTTTTTGAACACTCCCTAGAGACGATATTTAGCATTGTCCTCCACAACAATAACAGTTTATATATTCTGCTTTGGAATGGTCTCCATTTTTTTTCTGTAAACTTAGAGCCATTTAAAAAATGTCATTTCATGATTCATTCAGATAGCATTTCAAAATGTCATTAACATATGCTTTGAATGATAGCTATTGCTTTTAAAATGCGTACAGTACAAATGCTCAATTATATGTACGACCATTTACGAATGCATTTTTATGTATTTTTGGGTAGGAATATGAACACATGCTGTGGAGTGGGTGTTTGTATAGCGTTTTAGGACCCAAGTTTAATTTTCCCGATTCCTGCCCTTATATAGGTATAAAGTACTGTATCCTTATATAGGCATAGAAATCATAACCATATTAAGACATAGCTCATTCAGTCCTAATACGACATGGCTGCTTCCACTAGTTCCGAAAATCTACAACGATTTCTTAGAAAAACCTGCCTTCAGCAGGCAGGAACTTCCCCCTGCTTGAATATTGATTTATCCAAGAAGTCATGGAGTTTTCAAAGAACTGAGACTCTTTGATGACGTTTTATGTCCAACCTTACGTCAAACTTGGCACCTTCAAGGTATAAATATGCCCCGCTGTCTTTTCTCCTGCCGAGAAATCCAGCTCCAGTGTTTCCAAGCTACCCTTGCGGGTTGTTGGGAAATCGAGTCCTGCGAGAGAGATACCAGACCTCCTTCATTCTAAAACCAAGGTACTGAGCTGATTAGACCCTAAGAGAAATTTTGGATAGATTCTTGGCAGAAAGAATACTAAAACTTAAGCTACACCTTACTTACTCCTTCTCTCATTCTAGACCTAGGTTAGTTACACCGGGGTAGGCGTATTTTAGAAGCACCAGTTGAGTACTTTTAGTATTTAATATTTATGTAAGTATTATATGTATTTTATGGCTTAGAAACCATATCATGCTTTTACAGTATTATTTTATAATACTCTTCATACTATACTTTGCAACCAGTATAACGATTGTAGCTGTTCATTTCTTCTGTATGAGAAAGAAGACTGTTCAATAAATACCTTTTATTGAAAACGCCCGTCTTTCTATTTCTCTACACTTCTGGTGAAACTAAGCATGCACGATTGACTGAGTAAAATAACTATCTATTGTTTCCGTGACTCTAGAGATACATTTCTTATTCCTGGGAAGCAAAGTTGTCATGTTTATGCGGTTGTCAGAAACTAATCCCTTCTTGTTCATTCAAGAAAGTTTCTAGTGACCTCTGAGCTAGCTGGCACTCACAATTAAGTCTGATATGTTCGATAGAGACCAGTCAACCTCAGTCCTACGTCTAATCTATAGGATATATTATTCCAATGCGCCGAGCCTATTGGAAATATAGGAACTACACTACAAAGTTATCACACCAGGTGGTTCAAGGATAACTTGCCTTTTAGGCTGCTTCTAAGGGGGAGGAGATTTTGTAAGCTCTGGTCTGACTACCTTATAGAATCAGATAATCTCATGATCAAATTTCTCCAGAGGAATTATCTGAAAAGCCTATTCAAGCACCTGAGGAAGCAAGCTTAGTAGTATCCATGAGAATGTTTACTAACACCTAACACATAAAAGGAAAAAAGATGAACAGAGTGATATGTGTGACCACTGTTTGCAGCTGCTGTAAGGATCCTTATTATTATTATTATTAGTTCATTTCTAAAGCGCCTGGTTACTCCAACGGAGTGTCCCCGCGCTAGAACATTAATGAAAAACAGTCCTGACCTAGCGACCTTCCTGTTCTTAGGACTGACAGAACAATAGAAGGCAAGAATATTACTTCCGTCCACCAGAAGGGTGTCGGAAGAGCAAGGTTTTAAAAAACATTTCGGAACAGAGACTTCAACAAGAATGTCCTTCCATGCCTTAGCTGCCAGGTAGCCAAAAGATCTCCCTCCAGCTCGAACCTTCCGCACCTTGAGCACAATCACCCTAGCAGAGCCCAGCGATCTCAAATCTGTAAGAAGGGGAGCAAGAATCGTGGCCCCTTCTGACTAAGGATCCTATGACCAGAGCGTAAGGCTTTAAAAGTAACTCTGGCATGAATTGGGAGCCAATGAAGTTTCTTCAAAGCTTCCCCCACCGAGACCCACTAGGGATGTTCAAGATCAGCCGGGCTGCCGCATTTTGGACCTTCTGCACAAGTTTCAAATTTCTAGCAGTCTCCCCTAGGTACAATATGTTGCAGTAATGAAGGCCATATGTAACAACAGCCTGTACAATAGTTCTTTTAGCATCAAGGGGGAGAAGGTCCAAAATTGTGTGTAGCATTTTAAGAATGCCAAAGCAGGCTCCTGCCACAGCCGTAATTTGCTCAGTGAAGGCCAGATTTTCATCGAACCATACTCCCAGACTCTTCATCTTTGCTTTCGGTGCCGGAGTAGGTCCTAATTTCTCAGGCCACCAATGCTGTGACCAGAGAGAGGGCTGTTTTCCAACAACCATCACCTCTGAATTCCCTGCATTCAGCTGGAGGCAGCTGTATCTCATCCAGTCCGCAAGTTCCCCCAAGCAGACCTTAAAATCAGATGCCATTCCAGATTCCTTTTGCTCCAGGGTCACAACCAGCTGAGTGTCATCAGCATATGACACCAGATGTATCTCATGCCTCTGTACAATATCAGCCAGAGGGCAAATATAGATATTAAACAGGGTGGGGCTAAGGGTCGAACCCTGTGGCACACCCTGCGACAGAGGGCAGACTCTGGAATTAAATGGATGTTTTAGAACCTGGAAGGACCTGTTCTGCAAGATGTTTTTCATCCATTTCCATGTGCCACCGTTGACCCCGGTCTCCCGCAGCCTCTCAAGTAGGAGACCATTGGACACCGTGTTGAAGGATCATAGCAGTAGTCCTTCCTTCATCAGCAGCAATTCTCAGCACTTCTGCTGCCAGGAAAAGGGCCAACTCAGTGCTATGGAGTGGCCTAAAGGCAGACTGGGTATCGTGAAGAACCCGTCTCTCTTCCAGAAACAGAGACAGTTGTCCATTAAGATGTGTCTTTGCAATTTTTGCTATATTGGGGAGCAAAGAGATTGGTCTCAGATTTTCAGGGAGAGCGAGATCCAAAGATGGTTTCTTCAGCAATGGGACCACCATAGCGTGTTTCCATTTACTGGGAACCTGCCCCGTGCTAATGGATATGTTCAGTAGTGAAGTAAGAACCGGGGCAATAGCTTTCTTCCCTTGCCACCAAAATTTGGGGGGAACCGGGTCCAAAGGTGACCCTGATTACACGACCTCCATCAGCCTTGGAACCTCACTTTCCATAGGAGGATGAAAGACAACTTATCCTGAATCCAGAGGCCCCCAACGACAGGAGCGGGAACAAAATTACTGCTAATTTCCAGCTGGGTGGCATATATTTTATCTTTCTTGCCCATAAAATAGTCAGCGACCTTTTGACAGTGATCCGTAGAAGCAGGAAGTGCAACAGTCACACGTTGTTTCACAACCTGAAAGATGTTCTTAGTTGAATTTTTAGCTAACTCAATTTGTTCTGTATAATATTTCCTCCGCACTCTCCTAATGTGACAGTGGTAAAGCTTCAAAGCCCCTAGATACTTCTGCCTGATTTCATCCAGGTAGCTCTTCCTCCACTGGCGTTCAAGGCGCTTACAACTGGATTTCAAATGCGCCAGTTCTTCTGAAAACCATTTTGCATAAGCTGTCAGGCGCATGCTTTTACATGGTTTCAATGGTATCAGGGAGTCCACAGCCTCCGTGATCCAGCAGGATATTAATTTATCAGCTATCTGGGTATCGACCCCTAAATCAGGGGTACTACAGGCCAGTGCCTCCTCAAAGGAGTCCTGAGTTAACGCGGCCCATTTCCGAACCATCAAGGGCACAGAGCACTTTCCCTGCTTGCAGAGGGCCTTTCCAGGGGTCAGAATCCCGAAAGGGAGTATATAATGGTCAGACCAGGCTCAAGGGACTGGTAGTGAGGCCTCTACCGGTGTACAATTGGTAAAGATATTATCTAACATATGGCCCCTATTGTGTGTGGGAGTACAGACCAAATGGTTAAGGCCCATTGCCTGGAGTCCTATGGTCAGCGCCGCATATTCTTTACTTTTTTTTATCTTGTAAATGAAGATTATGATCAGCCCAGAGAATGAAATTAGGGTGGCGAATATCATCAATAAAGCTCTCCCCGGGACCGGGGGTCTATAGATGAGAAGCCCTACAATCGATTTTGTACTAGTGATAGTCAGATAAAAAAATGCAGCCAGACATTGGTAATTTATTCAATATAAGACAAAATTCTTTCCTGAATATCACAGCAGCCCCCCCCCTCTGAGTAGACCAATCCACCCTAAGGATAGCGTAGCCTTTGGGTAGGGCAGGGATCCTGGCCCCAGGCACCGTCCAGGCGTGGACGGGCGCAGAGGGGCTTGCCTTAGGTGCACCTTCAGCGTGTCAGCGGTGCGTCCACTGAGCGTGTTCACTGCGCGCTCGCTTGAGCATGCACCTAAATAGTGTGTGCGCTGGGAGCACTACACAGCTCCTGCAGCATCACACTAGGCACCGGAAGTGAGGGTAACAAAAATGATGCAGAGGGTACATCGCAGCGCCCTCCACTCTAACGGCACAAGCTGTGGCGGACTAGGGCGAGAGTACCCTCAGTGAATCTAGGTGCCAGCAATTAGTAAGCAGCCCCCCTCTCTTCCAGCACTGTACCAACAACTGTGCAGCAAGAATGTAATTAAAAGGATTAAAAAGGTATTTTTAGAATCAGGGTTACAAACTAGTAATAAGGCAAACGAATAGCAGTAATCAAATGACACAGCGCTAGCGAGGACAGCGCAAAGGACTCACAGATGTCAGCTGCGTGCCCGCTTGAGCATGCGCCTAAATAGAGTGTGCGCTGGGAGCACTAGACCACTCCAGCAGCGCCACACTCAGTGCCAGAAGTGAGGATAACGAAAATTATCTTAGGGTATGTCGCAGCGCCCTCTGCTCAAACGGCACAAGCTGCGGAGGTAGAGTGACCAACCATCCGTAAATTTCACGGACAGTCCGTAATTTCAGCCGTCTGTCCGTTGTACGTGAAGGATTCTTTAACGGACGCCATTTGTCAGTAATTTTAACCGGTCGCACCTCCATAAAGCCGGCACAGCTTCCACCCACCTCCCTTCTTGACTCCGATGCTGTTGAGGTCGGGTGTAACAGACTCCGAGGCAGTACAAAAGCTCAGATACCCAGAAGCATTGGGGAGGCACAGCGGGATGGCACCCCTCACACCTCCAGCCCGTGATGACCTGTTAAGAGGTGCTTGAAGGTGACTGAGAGGGATGGGCTGCAGCTTCAGGAGCAGGGGCATCTATTCAGATGCAAACAGCCCTGAATGCAATTTGTGTGAGACATTACCTTTCTGCCCAGGGCCCCAAACATCCTACAACCGGCCTGGATTACACTGAGGCAGCACATGGTTCTCTTCACAGCACAGAGCTTAATTACTGTCACTAAATTGTAAACAATCCTCGATTCTTCAAACATGCAGTCTATAATGTAATAACACTGATTAAGAAAGTATGGAGGACAATCAGTTAAATCAGTTCTCTTGGAGTATCTCCTTTAAGTACTGTACATCACAGTGGGGGATGGCAAAACTAACATTTTGGAAAGAGAGACTGTCTTCTCGTTGTCTTGTCCAGGAGGGGGGTGAAGAGCCCTACCCCACCCTGGAAGAGACCAAGATGATACTAGAATACCGCATGCCCACCCCTGTGCCTACCCTGGTGGATCCTGTTCCCCCTCCTGCCCCCCCCCCCCCCAATGTTGGCTCCTGTCCCCCCATGTGGTGGCTCCAGAACCCCCCTGTGGTGGATCCTGTCTCTGCCCTGGGTGGCTTCTGTCCCAGTCTTGGAATCTCTCCTGCAGCGAGCGTGAAGTTCTTGATAGGCCTCTTCTCAAAAAGGCTCAGCTCAAAATGAATATGAAAAGGTGGGCGAGTGAGTAAGTGAAGGGATGGGTCGATGGCTGGATGAATTAGTGAATGGATGAATGGATGAATGAAAGATTGAATAGATGGATAATGAGAGAGGATGGATGGATTGATGGGTGAGTGGAAGGATGGAAGAGAGAAAATGTAAATAGCTGGATGTATGGGTGGAAGGGTAGCTGGATGGGTAAAATGGTGGATAGATGAGTGAAAGGATGGATGAGTGAAAAGGTGGATGAGTGAGTGAGTGGGTGGGTGGATGGATGAGTGAAATTATGGATGAATTGATAAGTGCAAGGGTGAATAGATGGACAAATGAGTGAAAGGGTGGATGTAAGGATGGATGATTGAGTGAAAGGGAGGGTCGATGGACAAAAGGATGAATAGATGAGTGAAGGAGTGAAAGGATAAATGGATGAGAGAAAGGATGTATGAGTGATAGGGTCAATGTATGGATTCATGAGTGGATGAGTAGATGGATGGGTGGGTGGATGGATGGAAGGAAGGATTGCTAAGTGAAAGGGTCGATGGAGAGATAAAAGAGAGGCTGATGGATGACTGAAAGGGTGGATGGGTGGAAGGATGAGCGACTGTGTGGATGGATGAGTAAGAGAAAGGATGGGTGAAAGGGTAAATGGGTGGATGGATGAGTGAATGGATGGATGGGTAGAAGAGTGGATGGATGAGTTTACAGATGGATAGGGTGAAAGGGTGGATGGATGGATAAAGGATGGATGAGTGAAATGGTAGATGGAAGGATACATGATGGATAGGTTTGCAAATGGTTGAATATGTTTGGATATGGCTGGGCTTACTTATATACTATTGCGTGACCTCTGATGTATCTGTAAAACTTATCCAATTGCCTTGAAGTTTTGTCCTGAATTTTGACCTCCTGTCCTGAATTTGTGTCCTGAATTTCGACCCTTTGTCCTGAATTTTAAAACTCACCGTCCTGAATTTGCACCAATGCCAGTTGGTCATCCTATGCGGAGGACCAGGGCAAGAGTACCCTCAGTGAATCTCGGTGCCAGCAAGCGGGAAGCAGCCACCCTCTCTTCCCCCACTGTACCAACAACTGTGCAGCAATAATGTAATTGAAAGGATTAAAAAGGTATTTTTCAAATCAGGGTTACAAACTAGTATAAAAGCAATCCTGCACCCAAAGCTGACACCCACGCACCATGGCGCTATGCAGCAGACTTTCCACCAGCCTAGGCACTCAGCAGGAATGTGCCTTATATTGTTAAATATGACACATTCCTGAACTCTTCATGTCATGCACAACAGCAAGTTATCTAGGTGCATTGTGCGAAATATTGATAAATCTGACCCCCAGTTTTGATTTTCCGACATTGCAGTAGGATCCGATGTAAGACCCAAGGTGCCTCATTGGTAGAAAATGTCATGACCTCAGAGCACAGTGATCAGGATATTTTTCTAGGCTGAAATAATTACAAAAAGGGGGGTGATGATGGACAGAGTATCTAAATTAATCAGCACACTCCTACCCAGTCAACAGATCAGGGCTTGATCCATCACCGTTTTTTAGCTCACTGCACCATCCCAGTTCAGAACCTAGCTATATGCAAATTAGTCTGTCCCTGGCCCAGTGCATCATGGGAACAGGGCAGACCAAACTACCAAGCCAATTCTTCACTGGAAAGGAGACAAGCTTTCGGGGACCGGTTTCTGGCATTACAGCCGTCTTCGGCCCGGCTTGCTTGAATCCTGATGGTGCAATGAGCAAGGGACTCATGTCTGAGCATACCCTTCGACACTCATGGTGGCCAAAATAATTACAAAAAGGTGGGTGGTGATGGACAGAGTATCTGAGTTAATCAGCACACTCCTACCCAGTCAACAGATCAGGGCTTGATCCATCACCGTTTTTTAGCTCACTGCACCATCCCAGTTCAGAACCTAGCTATATGCAAATTAGTCTGTCCCTGGCCCAGTGCATCATGGGAACAGGGCAGACCAAACTACCAAGCCAATTCTTCACTGGAAAGGAGACAAGCTTCCGGGGACCGGTTTCTGGCATTACAGCCGTCTTCGGCCCGGCTTGCTTGAATCCTGATGGTGCAATGAGCAAGGGACTCATGTCTGAGCATACCCTTCCACACTCATGGTGGCCAAAATAATTACAAAAAGGGGGGTGGTGATGGACAGAGTATCTGAGTTAATCAGCACACTCCTACCCAGTCAACAGATCAGGGCTTGATCCATCACCGTTTTTTAGCTCACTGCACCATCCCAGTTCAGAACCTAGCTATATGCAAATTAGTCTGTCCCTGGCCCAGTGCATCATGGGAACAGGGCAGACCAAACTACCAAGCCAATTCTTCACTGGAAAGGAGACAAGCTTCCGGGGACCGGTTTCTGGCATTACAGCCGTCTTCGGCCCGGCTTGCTTGAATCCTGATGGTGCAATGAGCAAGGGACTCATGTCTGAGCATACCCTTCCACACTCATGGTGGCCAAAATAATTACAAAAAGGGGGGTGGTGATGGACAGAGTATCTGAGTTAATCAGCACACTCCTACCCAGTCAACAGATCAGGGCTTGATCCATCACCGTTTTTTAGCTCACTGCACCATCCCAGTTCAGAACCTAGCTATATGCAAATTAGTCTGTCCCTGGCCCAGTGCATCATGGGAACAGGGCAGACCAAACTACCAAGCCAATTCTTCACTGGAAAGGAGACAAGCTTCCGGGGACCGGTTTCTGGCATTACAACCGTCTTCGGCCCGGCTTGCTTGAATCCTGATGGTGCAATGAGCAAGGGACTCATGTCTGAGCATACCCTTCCACACTCATGGTGGCCAAAATAATTACAAAAAGGGGGGTGGTGATGGACAGAGTATCTGAGTTAATCAGCACACTCCTACCCAGTCAACAGATCAGGGCTTGATCCATCACCGTTTTTTAGCTCACTGCACCATCCCAGTTCAGAACCTAGCTATATGCAAATTAGTCGGTCCCTGGCCCAGTGCATCATGGGAACAGGGCAGACCAAACTACCAAGCCAATTCTTCACTGGAAAGGAGACAAGCTTCCGGGGACCGGTTTCTGGCATTACAGCCGTCTTCGGCCCGGCTTGCTTGAATCCTGATGGTGCAATGAGCAAGGGACTCATGTCTGAGCATACCCTTCCACACTCATGGTGGCCAAAATAATTACAAAAAGGGGGGTGGTGATGGACAGAGTATCTGAGTAAATCAGCACACTCCTACCCAGTCAACAGATCAGGGCTTGATCCATCACCGTTTTTTAGCTCACTGCACCATCCCAGTTCAGAACCTAGCTATATGCAAATTAGTCTGTCCCTGGCCCAGTGCATCATGGGAACAGGGCAGACCAAACTACCAAGCCAATTCTTCACTGGAAAGGAGACAAGCTTCCGGGGACCGGTTTCTGGCATTACAGCCGTCTTCGGCCCGGCTTGCTTGAATCCTGATGTTGCAATGAGCAAGGGACTCATGTCTGAGCATACCCTTCCACACTCATGGTGGCCAAAATAATTACAAAAAGGGGGGTGGTGATGGACAGAGTATCTGAGTTAATCAGCACACTCCTACCCAGTCAACAGATCAGGGCTTGATCCATCACCGTGTTTTAGCTCACTGCACCATCCCAGTTCAGAACCTAGCTATATGCAAATTAGTCTGTCCCTGGCCCAGTGCATCATGGGAACAGGGCAGACCAAACTACCAAGCCAATTCTTCACTGGAAAGGAGACAAGCTTCCGGGGACCGGTTTCTGGCATTACAGCCGTCTTCGGCCCGGCTTGCTTGAATCCTGATGGTGCAATGAGCAAGGGACTCATGTCTGAGCATACCCTTCCACACTCATGGTGGCCAAAATAATTACAAAAAGGGGGGTGGTGATGGACAGAGTATCTGAGTTAATCAGCACACTCCTACCCAGTCAACAGATCAGGGCTTGATCCATCACCGTTTTTTAGCTCACTGCACCATCCCAGTTCAGAACCTAGCTATGTGCAAATTAGTCTGTCCCTGGCCCAGTGCATCATGGGAACAGGGCAGACCAAACTACCAAGCCAATTCTTCACTGGAAAGGAGACAAGCTTCCGGGGACCGGTTTCTGGCATTACAGCCGTCTTCGGCCCGGCTTGCTTGAATCCTGATGGTGCAATGAGTAAGGGACTCATGTCTGAGCATACCCTTCCACACTCATGGTGGCCAAAATAATTACAAAAAGGGGGGTGGTGATGGACAGAGTATCTGAGTTAATCAGCACACTCCTACCCAGTCAACAGATCAGGGCTTGATCCATCACCGTTTTTTAGCTCACTGCACCATCCCAGTTCAGAACCTAGCT
The DNA here is from genome assembly GCF_964261635.1 of Lissotriton helveticus. NCBI lineage: Eukaryota > Metazoa > Chordata > Amphibia > Caudata > Salamandridae > Lissotriton > Lissotriton helveticus. Next base: position 1,075,323,614 of record NC_136059.1, read on the forward strand.
ATATGCAAATTAGTCTGTCCCTGGCCCAGTGCATCATGGGAACAGGGCAGACCAAACTACCAAGCCAATTCTTCACTGGAAAGGAGACAAGCTTCCGGGGACCGGTTTCTGGCATTACAGCCGTCTTCGGCCCGGCTTGCTTGAATCCTGATGGTGCAATGAGCAAGGGACTCATGTCTGAGCATACCCTTCCACACTCATGGTGGCCAAAATAATTACAAAAAGGGGGGTGGTGATGGACAGAGTATCTGAGTTAATCAGCACACTCCTACCCAGTCAACAGATCAGGGCTTGATCTATCACCGTTTTTTAGCTCACTGCACCATCCCAGTTCAGAACCTAGCTATATGTAAATTAGTCTGTCCCTGGCCCACTGCATCATGGGAACAGGGCAGACCAAACTACCAAGCCAATTCTTCACTGGAAAGGAGACAAGCTTCCGGGGACCGGTTTCTGGCATTACAGCCGTCTTCGGCCCGGCTTGCTTGAATCCTGATGGTGCAATGAGCAAGGGACTCATGTCTGAGCATACCCTTCCACACTCATGGTGGCCAAAATAATTACAAAAAGGGGGGTGGTGATGGACAGAGTATCTGAGTTAATCAGCACACTCCTACCCAGTCAACAGATCAGGGCTTGATCCATCACCGTTTTTTAGCTCACTGCACCATCCCAGTTCAGAACCTAGCTATATGCAAATTAGTCTGTCCCTGGCCCAGTGCATCATGGGAACAGGGCAGACCAAACTACCAAGCCAATTCTTCACTGGAAAGAAGACAAGCTTCCGGGGACCGGTTTCTGGCATTACAGCCGTCTTCAACCCGGCTTGCTTGAATCCTGATGGTGCAATGAGCAAGGGACTCATGTCTGAGCATACCCTTCCACACTCATTGTGGCCAAAATAATTACAAAAAGGGGGGTGGTGATGGACAGAGTATCTGAGTTAATCAGCATACTCCTACCCAGTCAACAGATCAGGGCTTGATCCATCACCGTTTTTTAGCTCACTGCACCATCCCAGTTCAGAACCTAGCTATATGCAAATTAGTCTGTCCCTGGCCCAGTGCATCATGGGAACAGGGCAGACCAAACTACCAAGCCAATTCTTCACTGGAAAGGAGACAAGCTTCCGGGGACCGGTTTCTGGCATTACAGCCGTCTTCGGCCCGGCTTGCTTGAATCCTGATGGTGCAATGAGCAAGGGACTCATGTCTGAGCATACCCTTCCACACTCATGGTGGCCAAAATAATTACAAAAAGGGGGGTGGTGATGGACAGAGTATCTGAGTTAATCAGCACACTCCTACCAAGTCAACAGATCAGGGCTTGATCCATCACCGTTTTTTAGCTCACTGCACCATCCCAGTTCAGAACCTAGCTATATGCAAATTAGTCTGTCCCTGGCCCAGTGCATCATGGGAACAGGGCAGACCAAACTACCAAGCCAATTCTTCACTGGAAAGGAGACAAGCTTCCAGGGACCGGTTTCTGGCATTACAGCCGTCTTCGGCCTGGCTTGCTTGAATCCTGAAGGTGCAATGAGCAAGGGACTCATGTCTGAGCATACCCTTCCACACTCATGGTGGCCAAAATAATTACAAAAAGGGGGGTGGTGATGGACAGAGTATCTGAGTTAATCAGCACACTCCTACCCAGTCAACAGATCAGGGCTTGATCCATCACCGTTTTTTAGCTCACTGCACCATCCCAGTTCAGAACCTAGCTATATGCAAATTAGTCTGTCCCTGGCCCAGTGCATCATTGGAACACGGCAGACCAAACTACCAAGCCAATTCTTCACTGGAAAGGAGACAAGCTTCCGGGGACCGGTTTCTGGCATTACAGCCGTCTTCGGCCCGGCTTGCTTGAATCCTGATGGTGCAATGAGCAAGGGACTCATGTCTGAGCATACCCTTCCACACTCATGGTGGTCAAAATAATTACAAAAAGGAGGGTGGTGATGGACAGAGTATCTGAGTTAATCAGCACACTCCTACCCAGTCAACAGATCAGGGCTTGATCCATCACCGTTTTTTAGCTCACTGCACCATCCCAGTTCAGAACCTAGCTATATGCAAATTAGTCTGTCCCTGGCCCAGTGCATCATGGGAACAGGGCAGACCAAACTACCAAGCCAATTCTTCACTGGAAAGGAGACACGCTTCCGGGGACCGGTTTCTGGCATTACAGCCGTCTTCGGCCCGGCTTGCTTGAATCCTGATGGTGCAATGAGCAAGGGACTCATGTCTGAGCATAGCCTTCCACACTCATGGTGGCCAAAATAATTACAAAAAGGGGGTTGGTGATGGATAGAGTATCTGAGTTAATCAGCACACTCCTACCCAGTCAACAGATCAGGGCTTGATCCATCACCGTTTTTTAGCTCACTGCACCATCCCAGTTCAGAACCTAGCTATATGCAAATTAGTCTGTCCCTGGCCCAGTGCATCATGGGAACAGGGCAGACCAAACTACCAAGCCAATTCTTCACTGGAAAGGAGACAAGCTTCCGGGGACCGGTTTCTGGCATTACAGCCGTCTTCGGCCCGGCTTGCTTGAATCCTGATGGTGCAATGAGCAAGGGACTCATGTCTGAGCATACTCTTCCACACTCATGGTGGCCAAAATAATTACAAAAAGGGGGGTGGTGATGGACAGAGTATCTGAGTTAATCAGCACACTCCTACCCAGTCAACAGATCAGGGCTTGATCCATCACCGTGTTTTAGCTCACTGCACCATCCCAGTTCAGAACCTAGCTATATGCAAATTAGTCTGTCCCTGGCCCAGTGCATCATGGGAACAGGGCAGACCAAACTACCAAGCCAATTCTTCACTGGAAAGGAGACAAGCTTCCGGGGACCGGTTTCTGGCATTACAGCCGTCTTCGGCCCGGCTTGCTTGAATCCTGATGGTGCAATGAGCAAGAGACTCATGTCTGAGCATACCCTTCCACACTCATGGTGGCCAAAATAATTACAAAAAGGGGGGTGGTGATGGACAGAGTATCTGAGTTAATCAGCACACTCCTGCCCAGTCAACAGATCAGGGCTTGATCCATCACCGTTTTTTAGCTCACTGCACCATCCCAGTTCAGAACCTAGCTATATGCAAATTAGTCTGTCCATGGCCCAGTGCATCATGGGAACAGGGCAGACCAAACTACCAAGCCAATTCTTCACTGGAAAGGAGACAAGCTTCCGGGGACCGGTTTCTGGCATTACAGCCGTCTTCGGCCCGGCTTGCTTGAATCCTGATGGTGCAATGAGCAAGGGACTCATGTCTGAGCATACCCTTCCACACTCATGGTGGCCAAAATAATTACAAAAAGGGGGGTGGTGATGGACAGAATATCTGAGTTAATCAGCACACTCCTACCCAGTCAACAGATCAGGGCTTGATCCATCACCATTTTTTTAGCTCACTGCACCATCCCAGTTCAGAACCTAGCTATGTGCAAATTAGTCTGTCCCTGGCCCAGTGCATCATGGGAACAGGGCAGACCAAACTACCAAGCCAATTCTTCACTGGAAAGGAGACAAGCTTCCGGGGGCCGGTTTCTGGCATTACAGCCGTCTTCGGCCCGGCTTGCTTGAATCCTGATGGTGCAATGAGCAAGGGACTCATGTCTGAGCATACCCTTCCACACTCATGGTGGCCAAAATAATTAAAAAAAGGGGGGTGGTGATGGACAGAGTATCTGAGTTAATCAGCACACTCCTACCCAGTCAACAGATCAGGGCTTGATCCATCACCGTTTTTTAGCTCACTGCACCATCCCAGTTCAGAACCTAGCTATATGCAAATTAGTCTGTCCCTGGCCCAGTGCATCATGGGAACAGGGCAGACCAAACTACCAAGCCAATTCTTCACTGGAAAGGAGACAACCCCCTTTTCTGAATCATTTTGTCCACCATAAGCGTGGAAGGGTATACTCAGATGTGAGTCCCTTGCTCATTGCACCACCAGGAGTCAAGCAAGCCGGGCCGACGACGCCTGAAATGGCAGAAACCGGTCCCCGGAAGCTTGTTTCCTTCCCAGTATAAGAATTGGCTTGGTAGTTTGGTTTGCCCTGTTCCCATCATGCACTGGGACAGGAACAGACTAATTTGCATATAGCCAAGTTCTGAGCTGGGATGGTGCAGTGAGCTAAAAAACGGTGATGGATCAAGCCCTGATCTTTGGACTGGGTAAGAGTGGTCTGCTTAATTCAGGCACTCTGTTCATCACCACCCCCTTTTCTGAATCATTTTGTCCACCATAAGCGTGGAAGGGTATACTCAGATGTGAGTCCCTTGCTCATTGCACCACCAGGATTCAAGCAAGCCGGCCGACGACGCCTGAAATGGCAGAAACCGGTCCCCGGAAGCTTGTTTCCTTCCCAGTATAAGAATTGGCTTGGTAGTTTGGTTTGCCCTGTTCCCATCATGCACTGGGACAGGAACAGACTAATTTGCATATAGCCAAGTTCTGAGCTGGGATGGTGCAGTGAGCTAAAAAACGGTGATGGATCAAGCCCTGATCTTTTGACTCGGTAAGAGTGGTCTGCTTAATTCAGGCACTCTGTTCATCACCACCCCCTTTTCTGAATCATTTTGTCCACCATAAGCGTGGAAGGGTATACTCAGACGTGAGTCCCTTGCTCATTGCACCACCAGGATTCAAGCAAGCCGGGCCGACGACGCCTGAAATGGCAGAAACCGGTCCCCGGAAGCTTGTTTCCTTCCCAGTATAAGAATTGGCTTGGTAGTTTGGTTTGCCCTGTTCCCATCATGCACTGGGACAGGAACAGACTAATTTGCATATAGCCAAGTTCTGAGCTGGGATGGTGCAGTGAGCTAAAAAACGGTGATGGATCAAGCCCTGATGTTTGGACTGGGTAAGAGTGGTCTGCTTAATTCAGGCACTCTGTTCATCACCACCCCCTTTTCTGAATCATTTTGTCCACCATAAGCGTGGAAGGGTATACTCAGATGTGAGTCCCTTGCTCATTGCATCACCAGGATTCAAGCAAGCCGGGCCGACGACGCCTGAAATGGCAGAAACCGGTCCCCGGAAGCTTGTTTCCTTCCCAGTATAAGAATTGGCTTGGTAGTTTGGTTTGCCCTGTTCCCATCATGCACTGGGACAGGAACAGACTAATTTGCATATAGCCAAGTTCTGAGCTGGGATGGTGCAGTGAGCTAAAAAACGGTGATGGATCAAGCCCTGATCTTTGGACTCGGTAAGAGTGGTCTGCTTAATTCAGGCACTCTGTTCATCACCACCCCCTTTTCTGAATCATTTTGTCCACCATAAGCGTGGAAGGGTATACTCAGACGTGAGTCCCTTGCTCATTGCACCACCAGGATTCAAGCAAGCCGGGCCGACGACGCCTGAAATGGCAGAAACCGGTCCCTGGAAGCTTGTTTCCTTCCCAGTATAAGAATTGGCTTGGTAGTTTGGTTTGCCCTGTTCCCATCATGCACTGGGACAGGAACAGACTAATTTGCATATAGCCAAGTTCTGAGCTGGGATGGTGCAGTGAGCTAAAAAACGGTGATGGATCAAGCCCTGATCTTTGGACTGGGTAAGAGTGGTCTGCTTAATTCAGGCACTCTGTTCATCACCACCCCCTTTTCTGAATCATTTTGTCCACCATAAGCGTGGAAGGGTATACTGAGATGTGAGTCCCTTGCTCATTGCACCACCAGGATTCAAGCAAGCCGGGCCGATGACGCCTGAAATGGCAGAAACCGGTCCCCGGAAGCTTGTTTCCTTCCCAGTATAAGAATTGGCTTGGTAGTTTGGTTTGCCCTGTTCCCATCATGCACTGGGACAGGAACAGACTAATTTGCATATAGCCAAGTTCTGAGCTGGGATGGTGCAGTGAGCTAAAAAACGGTGATGGATCAAGCCCTGATCTTTGGACTGGGTAAGAGTGGTCTGCTTAATTCAGGCACTCTCTTCATCACCACCCCCTTTTCTGAATCATTTTGTCCACCATAAGCGTGGAAGGGTATACTCAGATGTGAGTCCCTTGCTCATTGCACCACCAGGATTCAAGCAAGCCGGGCCGACGACGCCTGAAATGGCAGAAACCGGTCCCCGGAAGCTTGTTTCCTTCCCAGTATAAGAATTGGCTTGGTAGTTTGGTTTGCCCTGTTCCCATCATGCACTGGGACAGGAACAGACTAATTTGCATATAGCCAAGTTCTGAGCTGGGATGGTGCAGTGAGCTAAAAAACGGTGATGGATCAAGCCCTGATCTTTGGACAGGGTAAGAGTGGTCTGCTTAATTCAGGCACTCTGTTCATCACCACCCCCTTTTCTGAATCATTTTGTCCACCATAAGCGTGGAAGGGTATACTCAGACGTGAGTCCCTTGCTCATTGCACCACCAGGATTCAAGCAAGCCGGGCCGACGACGCCTGAAATGGCAGAAACCGGTCCCCGGAAGCTTGTTTCCTTCCCAGTATAAGAATTGGCTTGGTAGGTTGGTTTGCCCTGTTCCCATCATGCACTGGGACAGGAACAGACTAATTTGCATATAGCCAAGTTCTGAGCTGGGATGGTGCAGTGAGCTAAAAAACGGTGATGGATCAAGCCCTGATCTTTGGACTGGGTAAGAGTGGTCTGCTTAATTCAGGCACTCTGTTCATCACCACCCCCTTTTCTGAATCATTTTGTCCACCATAAGCGTGGAAGGGTATACTCAGATGTGAGTCCCTTGCTCATTGCACCACCAGGATTCAAGCAAGCCGGGCCGACGACGCCTGAAATGTCAGAAACCGGTCCCCGGAAGCTTGTTTCCTTCCCAGTATAAAAATTGGCTTGGTAGTTTGGTTTGCCCTGTTCCCATCATGCACTAGGACAGGAACAGACTAATTTGCATATAGCCAAGTTCTGAGCTGGGATGGTGCAGTGAGCTAAAAAACGGTGATGGATCAAGCCCTGATCTTTTGACTCGGTAAGAGTGGTCTGCTTAATTCAGGCACTCTGTTCATCACCACCCCCTTTTCTGAATCATTTTGTCCACCATAAGCGTGGAAAGGTATACTCAGACGTGAGTCCCTTGCTCATTGCACCACCAGGATTCACGCAAGCCGGGCCGACGACGCCTGAAATGGCAGAAACCGGTCCCCGGAAGCTTGTTTCCTTCCCAGTATAAGAATTGGCTTGGTAGTTTGGTTTGCCCTGTTCCCATCATGCACTGGGACAGGAACAGACTAATTTGCATATAGCCAAGTTCTGAGCTGGGATGGTGCAGTGAGCTAAAAAACGGTGATGGATCAAGCCCTGATCTTTGGACTGGGTAAGAGTGGTCTGCTTAATTCAGGCACTCTCTTCATCACCACCCCCTTTTCTGAATCATTTTGTCCACCATAAGCGTGGAAGGGTATACTCAGATGTGAGTCCCTTGCTCATTGCACCACCAGGATTCAAGCAAGCCGGGCCGACGACGCCTGTAATGGCAGAAACCGGTCCCCGGAAGCTCGTTTCCTTCCCAATATAAGAATTGGCTTGGTAGTTTGGTTTGCCCTGTTCCCATCATGCACTGGGACAGGAACAGACTAATTTGCATATAGCCAAGTTCTGAGCTGGGATGGTGCAGTGAGCTAAAAAACGGTGATGGATCAAGCCCTGATCTTTGGACTGGGTAAGAGTGGTCTGCTTAATTCAGGCACTCTCTTCATCACCACCCCCTTTTCTGAATCATTTTGTCCACCATAAGCATGGAAGGGTATACTCAGATGTGAGTCCCTTGCTCATTGCACCACCAGGATTCAAGCAAGCCGGGCCGACGACGCCTGAAATGGCAGAAACCGGTCCCCGGAAGCTTGTTTCCTTCCCAGTATAAGAATTGGCTTGGTAGTTTGGTTTGCCCTGTTCCCATCATGCACTGGGACAGGAACAGACTAATTTGCATATAGCCAAGTTCTGAGCTGGGATGGTGCAGTGAGCTAAAAAACGGTGATGGATCAAGCCCTGATCTTTGGACTCGGTAAGAGTGGTCTGCCTAATTCAGGCACTCTGTTCATCACCACCCCCTTTTCTGAATCATTTTGTCCACCATAAGCGTGGAAGTGTATACTCAGACGTGAGTCCCTTGCTCATTGCACCACCAGGATTCAAGCAAGCCGGGCCGACGACGCCTGAAATGGCAGAAACCGGTCCCCGGAAGCTTGTTTCCTTCCCAGTATAAGAATTGGCTTGGTAGTTTGGTTTGCCCTGTTCCCATCATGCACTGGGACAGGAACAGACTAATTTGCATATAGCCAAGTTCTGAGCTGGGATGGTGCAGTGAGCTAAAAAACGGTGATGGATCAAGCCCTGATCTTTGGACTGGGTAAGAGTGGTCTGCTTAATTCAGGCACTCTCTTCATCACCACCCCCTTTTCTGAATCATTTTGTCCACCATAAGCGTGGAAGGGTATACTCAGATGTGAGTCCCTTGCTCATTGCACCACCAGGATTCAAGCAAGCCGGGCTGACGACGCCTGAAATGGCAGAAACCGGCCCCCGGAAGCTTGTTTCCTTCCCAGTATAAGAATTGGCTTGGTAGTTTGGTTTGCCCTGTTCCCATCATGCACTGGGACAGGAACAGACTAATTTGCATATAGCCCAGTTCTGAGCTGGGATGGTGCAGTGAGCTAAAAAACGGTGATGGATCAAGCCCTGATCTTTGGACTGGGTAAGAGTGGTCTGCTTAATTCAGGCACTCTCTTCATCACTACCCCCTTTTCTGAATCATTTTGTCCACCATAAGCGTGGAAGGGTATACTCAGATGTGAGTCCCTTGCTCATTGCACCACCAGGATTCAAGCAAGCCGGGCCGACGACTCCTGAAATGGCAGAAACCGGTCCCCGGAAGCTTGTTTCCTTCCCAGTATAAGAATTGGCTTGGTAGTTTGGTTTGCCCTGTTCCCATCATGCACTGGGACAGGAACAGACTAATTTGCATATAGCCAAGTTCTGAGCTGGGATGGTGCAGTGAGCTAAAAAACGGTGATGGATCAATCCCTGATCTTTGGACTCGGTAAGAGTGGTCTGCTTAATTCAGGCACTCTGTTCATCACCACCCCCTTTTCTGAAGCATTTTGTCCACCATAAACGTGGAAGGGTATACTCAGACGTGAGTCCCTTGCTCATTGCACCACCAGGATTCAAGCAAGCCGGGCCGACGACGCCTGAAATGGCAGAAACCGGTCCCCGGAAGCTTGTTTCCTTCCCAGTATAAGAATTGGCTTGGTAGTTTGGTTTGCCCTGTTCCCATCATGCACTGGGACAGGAACAGACTAATTTGCATATAGCCAAGTTCTGAGCTGGGATGGTGCAGTGAGCTAAAAAACGGTGATGGATCAAGCCCTGATCTTTGGACAGGGTAAGAGTGGTCTGCTTAATTCATGCACTCTGTTCATCACCACCCCCTTTTCTGAATCATTTTGTCCACCATAAGCGTGGAAGGGTATACTCAGATGTGAGTCCCTTGCTCATTGCACCACCAGGATTCAAGCAAGCCGGGCCGACGACGCCTGAAATGGCAGAAACCGGTCCCCGGAAGCTTGTTTCCTTCCCAGTATAAGAATTGGCTTGGTAGTTTGGTTTGCCCTGTTTCCATCATGCACTGGGACAGGAACAGACTAATTTGCATATAGCCAAGTTCTGAGCTGGGATGGTGCAGTGAGCTAAAAAATGGTGATGGATCAAGCCCTGATCTTTGGACTGGGTAAGAGTGGTCTGCTTAATTCAGGCACTCTGTTCATCACCACCCCCTTTTCTGAATCATTTTGTCCACCATAAGCGTGGAAGGGTATACTCAGATGTGAGTCCCTTGCTCATTGCACCACCAGGATTCAAGCAAGCCGGGCCGACGACACCTGAAATGGCAGAAACCGGTCCCCGGAAGCTTGTTTCCTTCCCAGTATAAGAATTGGCTTGGTAGTTTGGTTTGCCCTGTTCCCATCATGCACTGGGACAGGAACAGACTAATTTGCATATAGCCAAGTTCTGAGCTGGGATGGTGCAGTGAGCTAAAAAACGGTGATGGATCAAGCCCTGATCTTTGGACTGGGTAAGAGTGGTCTGCTTAATTCAGGCACTCTGTTCATCACCACCCCCTTTTCTGAATCATTTTGTCCACCATAAGAGTGGAAGGGTATACTCAGACGTGAGTCCCTTGCTCATTGCACCACCAGGATTCAAGCAAGCCGGGCCGGCGACGCCTGAAATGGCAGAAACCGGTCCCCGGAAGCTTGTTTCCTTCCCAGTATAAGAATTGGCTTGGTAGGTTGGTTTGCCCTGTTCCCATCATGCACTGGGACAGGAACAGACTAATTTGCATATAGCCAAGTTCTGAGCTGGGATGGTGCAGTGAGCTAAAAAACGGTGATGGATCAAGCCCTGATCTTTGGACTGGGTAAGAGTGGTCTGCTTAATTCAGGCACTCTGTTCATCACCACCCCCTTTTCTGAATCATTTTGTCCACCATAAGCGTGGAAGGGTATACTCAGATGTGAGTCCCTTGCTCATTGCACCACCAGGATTCAAGCAAGCCGGGCCGACGACGCCTGAAATGGCAGAAACCGGTCCCCGGAAGCTTGTTTCCTTCCCAGTATAAGAATTGGCTTGGTAGTTTGGTTTGCCCTGTTCCCATCATGCACTGGGACAGGAACAGACTAATTTGCATATAGCCAAGTTCTGAGCTGGGATGGTGCAGTGAGCTAAAAAACGGTGATGGATCAAGCCCTGATGTTTGGACTGGGTAAGAGTGGTCTGCTTAATTCAGGCACTCTGTTCATCACCACCCCCTTTTCTGAATCATTTTGTCCACCATAAGCATGGAAGGGTATACTCAGATGTGAGTCCCTTGCTCATTGCACCACCAGGATTCAAGCAAGCCGGGCCGACGACGCCTGAAATGGCAGAAACCGGTCCCCGGAAGCTTGTTTCCTTCCCAGTATAAGAATTGGCTTGGTAGTTTGGTTTGCCCTGTTCCCATCATGCACTAGGACAGGAACAGACTAATTTGCATATAGCCAAGTTCTGAGCTGGGATGGTGCAGTGAGCTAAAAAACGGTGATGGATCAAGCCCTGATCTTTTGACTTGGTAAGAGTGGTCCGCTTAATTCAGGCACTCTGTTCATCACCACCCCCTTTTCTGAATCATTTTGTCCACCATAAGCGTGGAAAGGTATACTCAGACGTGAGTCCCTTGCTCATTGCACCACCAGGATTCACGCAAGCCGGGCCGACGACGCCTGAAATGGCAGAAACCGGTCCCCGGAAGCTTGTTTCCTTCCCAGTATAAGAATTGGCTTGGTAGTTTGGTTTGCCCTGTTCCCATCATGCACTGGGACAGGAACAGACTAATTTGCATATAGCCAAGTTCTGAGCTGGGATGGTGCAGTGAGCTAAAAAACGGTGATGGATCAAGCCCTGATCTTTGGACTGGGTAAGAGTGGTCTGCTTAATTCAGGCACTCTCTTCATCACCACCCCCTTTTCTGAATCATTTTGTCCACCATAAGCGTGGAAGGGTATACTCAGATGTGAGTCCCTTGCTCATTGCACCACCAGGATTCAAGCAAGCCGGGCCGACGACGCCTGTAATGGCAGAAACCGGTCCCCGGAAGCTCGTTTCCTTCCCAATATAAGAATTGGCTTGGTAGTTTGGTTTGCCCTGTTCCCATCATGCACTGGGACAGGAACAGACTAATTTGCATATAGCCAAGTTCTGAGCTGGGATGGTGCAGTGAGCTAAAAAACGGTGATGGATCAAGCCCTGATCTTTGGACTGGGTAAGAGTGGTCTGCTTAATTCAGGCACTCTGTTCATCACCACCCCCTTTTCTGAATCATTTTGTCCACCATAAGCGTGGAAAGGTATACTCAGACGTGAGTCCCTTGCTCATTGCACCACCAGGATTCACGCAAGCCGGGCCGACGACGCCTGAAATGGCAGAAACCGGTCCCCGGAAGCTTGTTTCCTTCCCAGTATAAGAATTGGCTTGGTAGTTTGGTTTGCCCTGTTCCCATCATGCACTGGGACAGGAACAGACTAATTTGCATATAGCCAAGTTCTGAGCTGGGATGGTGCAGTGAGCTAAAAAACGGTGATGGATCAAGCCCTGATCTTTGGACTGGGTAAGAGTGGTCTGCTTAATTCAGGCACTCTCTTCATCACCACCCCCTTTTCTGAATCATTTTGTCCACCATAAGCGTGGAAGGGTATACTCAGATGTGAGTCCCTTGCTCATTGCACCACCAGGATTCAAGCAAGCCGGGCCGACGACGCCTGTAATGGCAGAAACCGGTCCCCGGAAGCTCGTTTCCTTCCCAATATAAGAATTGGCTTGGTAGTTTGGTTTGCCCTGTTCCCATCATGCACTGGGACAGGAACAGACTAATTTGCATATAGCCAAGTTCTGAGCTGGGATGGTGCAGTGAGCTAAAAAACGGTGATGGATCAAGCCCTGATCTTTGGACTGGGTAAGAGTGGTCTGCTTAATTCAGGCACTCTCTTCATCACCACCCCCTTTTCTGAATCATTTTGTCCACCATAAGCATGGAAGGGTATACTCAGATGTGAGTCCCTTGCTCATTGCACCACCAGGATTCAAGCAAGCCGGGCCGACGACGCCTGAAATGGCAGAAACCGGTCCCCGGAAGCTTGTTTCCTTCCCAGTATAAGAATTGGCTTGGTAGTTTGGTTTGCCCTGTTCCCATCATGCACTGGGACAGGAACAGACTAATTTGCATATAGCCAAGTTCTGAGCTGGGATGGTGCAGTGAGCTAAAAAACGGTGATGGATCAAGCCCTGATCTTTGGACTCGGTAAGAGTGGTCTGCTTAATTCAGGCACTCTGTTCATCACCACCCCCTTTTCTGAATCATTTTGTCCACCATAAGCGTGGAAGTGTATACTCAGACGTGAGTCCCTTGCTCATTGCACCACCAGGATTCAAGCAAGCCGGGCCGACGACGCCTGAAATGGCAGAAACCGGTCCCCGGAAGCTTGTTTCCTTCCCAGTATAAGAATTGGCTTGGTAGTTTGGTTTGCCCTGTTCCCATCATGCACTGGGACAGGAACAGACTAATTTGCATATAGCCAAGTTCTGAGCTGGGATGGTGCAGTGAGCTAAAAAACGGTGATGGATCAAGCCCTGATCTTTGGACTGGGTAAGAGTGGTCTGCTTAATTCAGGCACTCTCTTCATCACCACCCCCTTTTCTGAATCATTTTGTCCACCATAAGCGTGGAAGGGTATACTCAGATGTGAGTCCCTTGCTCATTGCACCACCAGGATTCAAGCAAGCCGGGCTGACGACGCCTGAAATGGCAGAAACCGGTCCCCGGAAGCTTGTTTCCTTCCCAGTATAAGAATTGGCTTGGTAGTTTGGTTTGCCCTGTTCCCATCATGCACTGGGACAGGAACAGACTAATTTGCATATAGCCAAGTTCTGAGCTGGGATGGTGCAGTGAGCTAAAAAACGGTGATGGATCAAGCCCTGATCTTTGGACTGGGTAAGAGTGGTCTGCTTAATTCAGGCACTCTCTTCATCACTACCCCCTTTTCTGAATCATTTTGTCCACCATAAGCGTGGAAGGGTATACTCAGATGTGAGTCCCTTGCTCATTGCACCACCAGGATTCAAGCAAGCCGGGCCGACGACGCCTGAAATGGCAGAAACCGTTCCCCGGAAGCTTGTTTCCTTCCCAGTATAACAATTGGCTTGGTAGTTTGGTTTGCCCTGTTCCCATCATGCACTGGGACAGGAACAGACTAATTTGCATATAGCCAAGTTCTGAGCTGGGATGGTGCAGTGAGCTAAAAAACGGTGATGGATCAATCCCTGATCTTTGGACTCGGTAAGAGTGGTCTGCTTAATTCAGGCACTCTGTTCATCACCACCCCCTTTTCTGAAGCATTTTGTCCACCATAAACGTGGAAGGGTATATTCAGACGTGAGTCCCTTGCTCATTGCACCACCAGGATTCAAGCAAGCCGGGCCGACGACGCCTGAAATGGCAGAAACCGGTCCCCGGAAGCTTGTTTCCTTCCCAGTATAAGAATTGGCTTGGTAGTTTGGTTTGCCCTGTTCCCATCATGCACTGGGACAGGAACAGACTAATTTGCATATAGCCAAGTTCTGAGCTGGGATGGTGCAGTGAGCTAAAAAACGGTGATGGATCAAGCCCTGATCTTTGGACAGGGTAAGAGTGGTCTGCTTAATTCATGCACTCTGTTCATCACCACCCCCTTTTCTGAATCATTTTGTCCACCATAAGCGTGGAAGGGTATACTCAGATGTGAGTCCCTTGCTCATTGCACCACCAGGATTCAAGCAAGCCGGGCCGACGACGCCTGAAATGGCAGAAACCGGTCCCCGGAAGCTTGTTTCCTTCCCAGTATAAGAATTGGCTTGGTAGTTTGGTTTGCCCTGTTTCCATCATGCACTGGGACAGGAACAGACTAATTTGCATATAGCCAAGTTCTGAGCTGGGATGGTGCAGTGAGCTAAAAAATGGTGATGGATCAAGCCCTGATCTTTGGACTGGGTAAGAGTGGTCTGCTTAATTCAGGCACTCTGTTCATCACCACCCCCTTTTCTGAATCATTTTGTCCACCATAAGCGTGGAAGGGTATACTCAGATGTGAGTCCCTTGCTCATTGCACCACCAGGATTCAAGCAAGCCGGGCCGACGACACCTGAAATGGCAGAAACCGGTCCCCGGAAGCTTGTTTCCTTCCCAGTATAAGAATTGGCTTGGTAGTTTGGTTTGCCCTGTTCCCATCATGCACTGGGACAGGAACAGACTAATTTGCATATAGCCAAGTTCTGAGCTGGGATGGTGCAGTGAGCTAAAAAACGGTGATGGATCAAGCCCTGATGTTTGGACTGGGTAAGAGTGGTCTGCTTAATTCAGGCACTCTGTTCATCACCACCCCCTTTTCTGAATCATTTTGTCCACCATAAGCGTGGAAGGGTATACTCAGATGTGAGTCCCTTGCTCATTGCACCACCAGGATTCAAGCAAGCCGGGCCGACGACGCCTGAAATGGCAGAAACCGGTCCCCGGAAGCTTGTTTCCTTCCCAGTATAAGAATTGGCTTGGTAGTTTGGTTTGCCCTGTTCCCATCATGCACTAGGACAGGAACAGACTAATTTGCATATAGCCAAGTTCTGAGCTGGGATGGTGCAGTGAGCTAAAAAACGGTGATGGATCAAGCCCTGATCTTTTGACTTGGTAAGAGTGGTCCGCTTAATTCAGGCACTCTGTTCATCACCACCCCCTTTTCTGAATCATTTTGTCCACCATAAGCGTGGAAGGGTATACTCAGATGTGAGTCCCTTGCTCATTGCACCACCAGGATTCAAGCAAGCCGGGCTGACGACGCCTGAAATGGCAGAAACCGGTCCCCGGAAGCTTGTTTCCTTCCCAGTATAAGAATTGGCTTGGTAGTTTGGTTTGCCCTGTTCCCATCATGCACTGGGACAGGAACAGACTAATTTGCATATAGCCAAGTTCTGAGCTGGGATGGTGCAGTGAGCTAAAAAACGGTGATGGATCAAGCCCTGATCTTTGGACTGGGTAAGAGTGGTCTGCTTAATTCAGGCACTCTCTTCATCACTACCCCCTTTTCTGAATCATTTTGTCCACCATAAGCGTGGAAGGGTATACTCAGATGTGAGTCCCTTGCTCATTGCACCACCAGGATTCAAGCAAGCCGGGCCGACGACGCCTGAAATGGCAGAAACCGTTCCCCGGAAGCTTGTTTCCTTCCCAGTATAACAATTGGCTTGGTAGTTTGGTTTGCCCTGTTCCCATCATGCACTGGGACAGGAACAGACTAATTTGCATATAGCCAAGTTCTGAGCTGGGATGGTGCAGTGAGCTAAAAAACGGTGATGGATCAAGCCCTGATCTTTGGACAGGGTAAGAGTGGTCTGCTTAATTCATGCACTCTGTTCATCACCACCCCCTTTTCTGAATCATTTTGTCCACCATAAGCGTGGAAGGGTATACTCAGATGTGAGTCCCTTGCTCATTGCACCACCAGGATTCAAGCAAGCCGGGCCGACGACGCCTGAAATGGCAGAAACCGGTCCCCGGAAGCTTGTTTCCTTCCCAGTATAAGAATTGGCCTGGTAGTTTGGTTTGCCCTGTTTCCATCATGCACTGGGACAGGAACAGACTAATTTGCATATAGCCAAGTTCTGAGCTGGGATGGTGCAGTGAGCTAAAAAATGGTGATGGATCAAGCCCTGATCTTTGGACTGGGTAAGAGTGGTCTGCTTAATTCAGGCACTCTGTTCATCACCACCCCCTTTTCTGAATCATTTTGTCCACCATAAGCGTGGAAGGGTATACTCAGATGTGAGTCCCTTGCTCATTGCACCACCAGGATTCAAGCAAGCCGGGCCGACGACACCTGAAATGGCAGAAACCGGTCCCCGGAAGCTTGTTTCCTTCCCAGTATAAGAATTGGCTTGGTAGTTTGGTTTGCCCTGTTCCCATCATGCACTGGGACAGGAACAGACTAATTTGCATATAGCCAAGTTCTGAGCTGGGATGGTGCAGTGAGCTAAAAAACGGTGATGGATCAAGCCCTGATCTTTGGACAGGGTAAGAGTGGTCTGCTTAATTCATGCACTCTGTTCATCACCACCCCCTTTTCTGAATCATTTTGTCCACCATAAGCGTGGAAGGGTATACTCAGATGTGAGTCCCTTGCTCATTGCACCACCAGGATTCAAGCAAGCCGGGCCGACGACGCCTGAAATGGCAGAAACCGGTCCCCGGAAGCTTGTTTCCTTCCCAGTATAAGAATTGGCTTGGTAGTTTGGTTTGCCCTGTTTCCATCATGCACTGGGACAGGAACAGACTAATTTGCATATAGCCAAGTTCTGAGCTGGGATGGTGCAGTGAGCTAAAAAATGGTGATGGATCAAGCCCTGATCTTTGGACTGGGTAAGAGTGGTCTGCTTAATTCAGGCACTCTGTTCATCACCACCCCCTTTTCTGAATCATTTTGTCCACCATAAGCGTGGAAGGGTATACTCAGATGTGAGTCCCTTGCTCATTGCACCACCAGGATTCAAGCAAGCCGGGCCGACGACACCTGAAATGGCAGAAACCGGTCCCCGGAAGCTTGTTTCCTTCCCAGTATAAGAATTGGCTTGGTAGTTTGGTTTGCCCTGTTCCCATCATGCACTGGGACAGGAACAGACTAATTTGCATATAGCCAAGTTCTGAGCTGGGATGGTGCAGTGAGCTAAAAAACGGTGATGGATCAAGCCCTGATCTTTGGACTGGGTAAGAGTGGTCTGCTTAATTCAGGCACTCTGTTCATCACCACCCCCTTTTCTGAATCATTTTGTCCACCATAAGAGTGGAAGGGTATACTCAGACGTGAGTCCCTTGCTCATTGCACCACCAGGATTCAAGCAAGCCGGGCCGGCGACGCCTGAAATGGCAGAAACCGGTCCCCGGAAGCTTGTTTCCTTCCCAGTATAAGAATTGGCTTGGTAGGTTGGTTTGCCCTGTTCCCATCATGCACTGGGACAGGAACAGACTAATTTGCATATAGCCAAGTTCTGAGCTGGGATGGTGCAGTGAGCTAAAAAACGGTGATGGATCAAGCCCTGATCTTTGGACTGGGTAAGAGTGGTCTGCTTAATTCAGGCACTCTGTTCATCACCACCCCCTTTTCTGAATCATTTTGTCCACCATAAGCGTGGAAGGGTATACTCAGATGTGAGTCCCTTGCTCATTGCACCACCAGGATTCAAGCAAGCCGGGCCGACGACGCCTGAAATGGCAGAAACCGGTCCCCGGAAGCTTGTTTCCTTCCCAGTATAAGAATTGGCTTGGTAGTTTGGTTTGCCCTGTTCCCATCATGCACTGGGACAGGAACAGACTAATTTGCATATAGCCAAGTTCTGAGCTGGGATGGTGCAGTGAGCTAAAAAACGGTGATGGATCAAGCCCTGATGTTTGGACTGGGTAAGAGTGGTCTGCTTAATTCAGGCACTCTGTTCATCACCACCCCCTTTTCTGAATCATTTTGTCCACCATAAGCATGGAAGGGTATACTCAGATGTGAGTCCCTTGCTCATTGCACCACCAGGATTCAAGCAAGCCGGGCCGACGACGCCTGAAATGGCAGAAACCGGTCCCCGGAAGCTTGTTTCCTTCCCAGTATAAGAATTGGCTTGGTAGTTTGGTTTGCCCTGTTCCCATCATGCACTAGGACAGGAACAGACTAATTTGCATATAGCCAAGTTCTGAGCTGGGATGGTGCAGTGAGCTAAAAAACGGTGATGGATCAAGCCCTGATCTTTTGACTTGGTAAGAGTGGTCCGCTTAATTCAGGCACTCTGTTCATCACCACCCCCTTTTCTGAATCATTTTGTCCACCATAAGCGTGGAAAGGTATACTCAGACGTGAGTCCCTTGCTCATTGCACCACCAGGATTCACGCAAGCCGGGCCGACGACGCCTGAAATGGCAGAAACCGGTCCCCGGAAGCTTGTTTCCTTCCCAGTATAAGAATTGGCTTGGTAGTTTGGTTTGCCCTGTTCCCATCATGCACTGGGACAGGAACAGACTAATTTGCATATAGCCAAGTTCTGAGCTGGGATGGTGCAGTGAGCTAAAAAACGGTGATGGATCAAGCCCTGATCTTTGGACTGGGTAAGAGTGGTCTGCTTAATTCAGGCACTCTCTTCATCACCACCCCCTTTTCTGAATCATTTTGTCCACCATAAGCGTGGAAGGGTATACTCAGATGTGAGTCCCTTGCTCATTGCACCACCAGGATTCAAGCAAGCCGGGCCGACGACGCCTGTAATGGCAGAAACCGGTCCCCGGAAGCTCGTTTCCTTCCCAATATAAGAATTGGCTTGGTAGTTTGGTTTGCCCTGTTCCCATCATGCACTGGGACAGGAACAGACTAATTTGCATATAGCCAAGTTCTGAGCTGGGATGGTGCAGTGAGCTAAAAAACGGTGATGGATCAAGCCCTGATCTTTGGACTGGGTAAGAGTGGTCTGCTTAATTCAGGCACTCTCTTCATCACCACCCCCTTTTCTGAATCATTTTGTCCACCATAAGCATGGAAGGGTATACTCAGATGTGAGTCCCTTGCTCATTGCACCACCAGGATTCAAGCAAGCCGGGCCGACGACGCCTGAAATGGCAGAAACCGGTCCCCGGAAGCTTGTTTCCTTCCCAGTATAAGAATTGGCTTGGTAGTTTGGTTTGCCCTGTTCCCATCATGCACTGGGACAGGAACAGACTAATTTGCATATAGCCAAGTTCTGAGCTGGGATGGTGCAGTGAGCTAAAAAACGGTGATGGATCAAGCCCTGATCTTTGGACTCGGTAAGAGTGGTCTGCTTAATTCAGGCACTCTGTTCATCACCACCCCCTTTTCTGAATCATTTTGTCCACCATAAGCGTGGAAGTGTATACTCAGACGTGAGTCCCTTGCTCATTGCACCACCAGGATTCAAGCAAGCCGGGCCGACGACGCCTGAAATGGCAGAAACCGGTCCCCGGAAGCTTGTTTCCTTCCCAGTATAAGAATTGGCTTGGTAGTTTGGTTTGCCCTGTTCCCATCATGCACTGGGACAGGAACAGACTAATTTGCATATAGCCAAGTTCTGAGCTGGGATGGTGCAGTGAGCTAAAAAACGGTGATGGATCAAGCCCTGATCTTTGGACTGGGTAAGAGTGGTCTGCTTAATTCAGGCACTCTCTTCATCACCACCCCCTTTTCTGAATCATTTTGTCCACCATAAGCGTGGAAGGGTATACTCAGATGTGAGTCCCTTGCTCATTGCACCACCAGGATTCAAGCAAGCCGGGCTGACGACGCCTGAAATGGCAGAAACCGGTCCCCGGAAGCTTGTTTCCTTCCCAGTATAAGAATTGGCTTGGTAGTTTGGTTTGCCCTGTTCCCATCATGCACTGGGACAGGAACAGACTAATTTGCATATAGCCAAGTTCTGAGCTGGGATGGTGCAGTGAGCTAAAAAACGGTGATGGATCAAGCCCTGATCTTTGGACTGGGTAAGAGTGGTCTGCTTAATTCAGGCACTCTCTTCATCACTACCCCCTTTTCTGAATCATTTTGTCCACCATAAGCGTGGAAGGGTATACTCAGATGTGAGTCCCTTGCTCATTGCACCACCAGGATTCAAGCAAGCCGGGCCGACGACGCCTGAAATGGCAGAAACCGTTCCCCGGAAGCTTGTTTCCTTCCCAGTATAACAATTGGCTTGGTAGTTTGGTTTGCCCTGTTCCCATCATGCACTGGGACAGGAACAGACTAATTTGCATATAGCCAAGTTCTGAGCTGGGATGGTGCAGTGAGCTAAAAAACGGTGATGGATCAATCCCTGATCTTTGGACTCGGTAAGAGTGGTCTGCTTAATTCAGGCACTCTGTTCATCACCACCCCCTTTTCTGAAGCATTTTGTCCACCATAAACGTGGAAGGGTATATTCAGACGTGAGTCCCTTGCTCATTGCACCACCAGGATTCAAGCAAGCCGGGCCGACGACGCCTGAAATGGCAGAAACCGGTCCCCGGAAGCTTGTTTCCTTCCCAGTATAAGAATTGGCTTGGTAGTTTGGTTTGCCCTGTTCCCATCATGCACTGGGACAGGAACAGACTAATTTGCATATAGCCAAGTTCTGAGCTGGGATGGTGCAGTGAGCTAAAAAACGGTGATGGATCAAGCCCTGATCTTTGGACAGGGTAAGAGTGGTCTGCTTAATTCATGCACTCTGTTCATCACCACCCCCTTTTCTGAATCATTTTGTCCACCATAAGCGTGGAAGGGTATACTCAGATGTGAGTCCCTTGCTCATTGCACCACCAGGATTCAAGCAAGCCGGGCCGACGACGCCTGAAATGGCAGAAACCGGTCCCCGGAAGCTTGTTTCCTTCCCAGTATAAGAATTGGCTTGGTAGTTTGGTTTGCCCTGTTTCCATCATGCACTGGGACAGGAACAGACTAATTTGCATATAGCCAAGTTCTGAGCTGGGATGGTGCAGTGAGCTAAAAAATGGTGATGGATCAAGCCCTGATCTTTGGACTGGGTAAGAGTGGTCTGCTTAATTCAGGCACTCTGTTCATCACCACCCCCTTTTCTGAATCATTTTGTCCACCATAAGCGTGGAAGGGTATACTCAGATGTGAGTCCCTTGCTCATTGCACCACCAGGATTCAAGCAAGCCGGGCCGACGACACCTGAAATGGCAGAAACCGGTCCCCGGAAGCTTGTTTCCTTCCCAGTATAAGAATTGGCTTGGTAGTTTGGTTTGCCCTGTTCCCATCATGCACTGGGACAGGAACAGACTAATTTGCATATAGCCAAGTTCTGAGCTGGGATGGTGCAGTGAGCTAAAAAACGGTGATGGATCAAGCCCTGATGTTTGGACTGGGTAAGAGTGGTCTGCTTAATTCAGGCACTCTGTTCATCACCACCCCCTTTTCTGAATCATTTTGTCCACCATAAGCGTGGAAGGGTATACTCAGATGTGAGTCCCTTGCTCATTGCACCACCAGGATTCAAGCAAGCCGGGCCGACGACGCCTGAAATGGCAGAAACCGGTCCCCGGAAGCTTGTTTCCTTCCCAGTATAAGAATTGGCTTGGTAGTTTGGTTTGCCCTGTTCCCATCATGCACTAGGACAGGAACAGACTAATTTGCATATAGCCAAGTTCTGAGCTGGGATGGTGCAGTGAGCTAAAAAACGGTGATGGATCAAGCCCTGATCTTTTGACTTGGTAAGAGTGGTCCGCTTAATTCAGGCACTCTGTTCATCACCACCCCCTTTTCTGAATCATTTTGTCCACCATAAGCGTGGAAGGGTATACTCAGATGTGAGTCCCTTGCTCATTGCACCACCAGGATTCAAGCAAGCCGGGCTGACGACGCCTGAAATGGCAGAAACCGGTCCCCGGAAGCTTGTTTCCTTCCCAGTATAAGAATTGGCTTGGTAGTTTGGTTTGCCCTGTTCCCATCATGCACTGGGACAGGAACAGACTAATTTGCATATAGCCAAGTTCTGAGCTGGGATGGTGCAGTGAGCTAAAAAACGGTGATGGATCAAGCCCTGATCTTTGGACTGGGTAAGAGTGGTCTGCTTAATTCAGGCACTCTCTTCATCACTACCCCCTTTTCTGAATCATTTTGTCCACCATAAGCGTGGAAGGGTATACTCAGATGTGAGTCCCTTGCTCATTGCACCACCAGGATTCAAGCAAGCCGGGCCGACGACGCCTGAAATGGCAGAAACCGTTCCCCGGAAGCTTGTTTCCTTCCCAGTATAACAATTGGCTTGGTAGTTTGGTTTGCCCTGTTCCCATCATGCACTGGGACAGGAACAGACTAATTTGCATATAGCCAAGTTCTGAGCTGGGATGGTGCAGTGAGCTAAAAAACGGTGATGGATCAAGCCCTGATCTTTGGACAGGGTAAGAGTGGTCTGCTTAATTCATGCACTCTGTTCATCACCACCCCCTTTTCTGAATCATTTTGTCCACCATAAGCGTGGAAGGGTATACTCAGATGTGAGTCCCTTGCTCATTGCACCACCAGGATTCAAGCAAGCCGGGCCGACGACGCCTGAAATGGCAGAAACCGGTCCCCGGAAGCTTGTTTCCTTCCCAGTATAAGAATTGGCCTGGTAGTTTGGTTTGCCCTGTTTCCATCATGCACTGGGACAGGAACAGACTAATTTGCATATAGCCAAGTTCTGAGCTGGGATGGTGCAGTGAGCTAAAAAATGGTGATGGATCAAGCCCTGATCTTTGGACTGGGTAAGAGTGGTCTGCTTAATTCAGGCACTCTGTTCATCACCACCCCCTTTTCTGAATCATTTTGTCCACCATAAGCGTGGAAGGGTATACTCAGATGTGAGTCCCTTGCTCATTGCACCACCAGGATTCAAGCAAGCCGGGCCGACGACACCTGAAATGGCAGAAACCGGTCCCCGGAAGCTTGTTTCCTTCCCAGTATAAGAATTGGCTTGGTAGTTTGGTTTGCCCTGTTCCCATCATGCACTGGGACAGGAACAGACTAATTTGCATATAGCCAAGTTCTGAGCTGGGATGGTGCAGTGAGCTAAAAAACGGTGATGGATCAAGCCCTGATCTTTGGACAGGGTAAGAGTGGTCTGCTTAATTCATGCACTCTGTTCATCACCACCCCCTTTTCTGAATCATTTTGTCCACCATAAGCGTGGAAGGGTATACTCAGATGTGAGTCCCTTGCTCATTGCACCACCAGGATTCAAGCAAGCCGGGCCGACGACGCCTGAAATGGCAGAAACCGGTCCCCGGAAGCTTGTTTCCTTCCCAGTATAAGAATTGGCTTGGTAGTTTGGTTTGCCCTGTTTCCATCATGCACTGGGACAGGAACAGACTAATTTGCATATAGCCAAGTTCTGAGCTGGGATGGTGCAGTGAGCTAAAAAATGGTGATGGATCAAGCCCTGATCTTTGGACTGGGTAAGAGTGGTCTGCTTAATTCAGGCACTCTGTTCATCACCACCCCCTTTTCTGAATCATTTTGTCCACCATAAGCGTGGAAGGGTATACTCAGATGTGAGTCCCTTGCTCATTGCACCACCAGGATTCAAGCAAGCCGGGCCGACGACACCTGAAATGGCAGAAACCGGTCCCCGGAAGCTTGTTTCCTTCCCAGTATAAGAATTGGCTTGGTAGTTTGGTTTGCCCTGTTCCCATCATGCACTGGGACAGGAACAGACTAATTTGCATATAGCCAAGTTCTGAGCTGGGATGGTGCAGTGAGCTAAAAAACGGTGATGGATCAAGCCCTGATCTTTGGACTGGGTAAGAGTGGTCTGCTTAATTCAGGCACTCTGTTCATCACCACCCCCTTTTCTGAATCATTTTGTCCACCATAAGAGTGGAAGGGTATACTCAGACGTGAGTCCCTTGCTCATTGCACCACCAGGATTCAAGCAAGCCGGGCCGGCGACGCCTGAAATGGCAGAAACCGGTCCCCGGAAGCTTGTTTCCTTCCCAGTATAAGAATTGGCTTGGTAGGTTGGTTTGCCCTGTTCCCATCATGCACTGGGACAGGAACAGACTAATTTGCATATAGCCAAGTTCTGAGCTGGGATGGTGCAGTGAGCTAAAAAACGGTGATGGATCAAGCCCTGATCTTTGGACTGGGTAAGAGTGGTCTGCTTAATTCAGGCACTCTGTTCATCACCACCCCCTTTTCTGAATCATTTTGTCCACCATAAGCGTGGAAGGGTATACTCAGATGTGAGTCCCTTGCTCATTGCACCACCAGGATTCAAGCAAGCCGGGCCGACGACGCCTGAAATGGCAGAAACCGGTCCCCGGAAGCTTGTTTCCTTCCCAGTATAAGAATTGGCTTGGTAGTTTGGTTTGCCCTGTTCCCATCATGCACTGGGACAGGAACAGACTAATTTGCATATAGCCAAGTTCTGAGCTGGGATGGTGCAGTGAGCTAAAAAACGGTGATGGATCAAGCCCTGATGTTTGGACTGGGTAAGAGTGGTCTGCTTAATTCAGGCACTCTGTTCATCACCACCCCCTTTTCTGAATCATTTTGTCCACCATAAGCATGGAAGGGTATACTCAGATGTGAGTCCCTTGCTCATTGCACCACCAGGATTCAAGCAAGCCGGGCCGACGACGCCTGAAATGGCAGAAACCGGTCCCCGGAAGCTTGTTTCCTTCCCAGTATAAGAATTGGCTTGGTAGTTTGGTTTGCCCTGTTCCCATCATGCACTAGGACAGGAACAGACTAATTTGCATATAGCCAAGTTCTGAGCTGGGATGGTGCAGTGAGCTAAAAAACGGTGATGGATCAAGCCCTGATCTTTTGACTTGGTAAGAGTGGTCCGCTTAATTCAGGCACTCTGTTCATCACCACCCCCTTTTCTGAATCATTTTGTCCACCATAAGCGTGGAAAGGTATACTCAGACGTGAGTCCCTTGCTCATTGCACCACCAGGATTCACGCAAGCCGGGCCGACGACGCCTGAAATGGCAGAAACCGGTCCCCGGAAGCTTGTTTCCTTCCCAGTATAAGAATTGGCTTGGTAGTTTGGTTTGCCCTGTTCCCATCATGCACTGGGACAGGAACAGACTAATTTGCATATAGCCAAGTTCTGAGCTGGGATGGTGCAGTGAGCTAAAAAACGGTGATGGATCAAGCCCTGATCTTTGGACTGGGTAAGAGTGGTCTGCTTAATTCAGGCACTCTCTTCATCACCACCCCCTTTTCTGAATCATTTTGTCCACCATAAGCGTGGAAGGGTATACTCAGATGTGAGTCCCTTGCTCATTGCACCACCAGGATTCAAGCAAGCCGGGCCGACGACGCCTGTAATGGCAGAAACCGGTCCCCGGAAGCTCGTTTCCTTCCCAATATAAGAATTGGCTTGGTAGTTTGGTTTGCCCTGTTCCCATCATGCACTGGGACAGGAACAGACTAATTTGCATATAGCCAAGTTCTGAGCTGGGATGGTGCAGTGAGCTAAAAAACGGTGATGGATCAAGCCCTGATCTTTGGACTGGGTAAGAGTGGTCTGCTTAATTCAGGCACTCTCTTCATCACCACCCCCTTTTCTGAATCATTTTGTCCACCATAAGCATGGAAGGGTATACTCAGATGTGAGTCCCTTGCTCATTGCACCACCAGGATTCAAGCAAGCCGGGCCGACGACGCCTGAAATGGCAGAAACCGGTCCCCGGAAGCTTGTTTCCTTCCCAGTATAAGAATTGGCTTGGTAGTTTGGTTTGCCCTGTTCCCATCATGCACTGGGACAGGAACAGACTAATTTGCATATAGCCAAGTTCTGAGCTGGGATGGTGCAGTGAGCTAAAAAACGGTGATGGATCAAGCCCTGATCTTTGGACTCGGTAAGAGTGGTCTGCTTAATTCAGGCACTCTGTTCATCACCACCCCCTTTTCTGAATCATTTTGTCCACCATAAGCGTGGAAGTGTATACTCAGACGTGAGTCCCTTGCTCATTGCACCACCAGGATTCAAGCAAGCCGGGCCGACGACGCCTGAAATGGCAGAAACCGGTCCCCGGAAGCTTGTTTCCTTCCCAGTATAAGAATTGGCTTGGTAGTTTGGTTTGCCCTGTTCCCATCATGCACTGGGACAGGAACAGACTAATTTGCATATAGCCAAGTTCTGAGCTGGGATGGTGCAGTGAGCTAAAAAACGGTGATGGATCAAGCCCTGATCTTTGGACTGGGTAAGAGTGGTCTGCTTAATTCAGGCACTCTCTTCATCACCACCCCCTTTTCTGAATCATTTTGTCCACCATAAGCGTGGAAGGGTATACTCAGATGTGAGTCCCTTGCTCATTGCACCACCAGGATTCAAGCAAGCCGGGCTGACGACGCCTGAAATGGCAGAAACCGGTCCCCGGAAGCTTGTTTCCTTCCCAGTATAAGAATTGGCTTGGTAGTTTGGTTTGCCCTGTTCCCATCATGCACTGGGACAGGAACAGACTAATTTGCATATAGCCAAGTTCTGAGCTGGGATGGTGCAGTGAGCTAAAAAACGGTGATGGATCAAGCCCTGATCTTTGGACTGGGTAAGAGTGGTCTGCTTAATTCAGGCACTCTCTTCATCACTACCCCCTTTTCTGAATCATTTTGTCCACCATAAGCGTGGAAGGGTATACTCAGATGTGAGTCCCTTGCTCATTGCACCACCAGGATTCAAGCAAGCCGGGCCGACGACGCCTGAAATGGCAGAAACCGTTCCCCGGAAGCTTGTTTCCTTCCCAGTATAACAATTGGCTTGGTAGTTTGGTTTGCCCTGTTCCCATCATGCACTGGGACAGGAACAGACTAATTTGCATATAGCCAAGTTCTGAGCTGGGATGGTGCAGTGAGCTAAAAAACGGTGATGGATCAATCCCTGATCTTTGGACTCGGTAAGAGTGGTCTGCTTAATTCAGGCACTCTGTTCATCACCACCCCCTTTTCTGAAGCATTTTGTCCACCATAAACGTGGAAGGGTATATTCAGACGTGAGTCCCTTGCTCATTGCACCACCAGGATTCAAGCAAGCCGGGCCGACGACGCCTGAAATGGCAGAAACCGGTCCCCGGAAGCTTGTTTCCTTCCCAGTATAAGAATTGGCTTGGTAGTTTGGTTTGCCCTGTTCCCATCATGCACTGGGACAGGAACAGACTAATTTGCATATAGCCAAGTTCTGAGCTGGGATGGTGCAGTGAGCTAAAAAACGGTGATGGATCAAGCCCTGATCTTTGGACAGGGTAAGAGTGGTCTGCTTAATTCATGCACTCTGTTCATCACCACCCCCTTTTCTGAATCATTTTGTCCACCATAAGCGTGGAAGGGTATACTCAGATGTGAGTCCCTTGCTCATTGCACCACCAGGATTCAAGCAAGCCGGGCCGACGACGCCTGAAATGGCAGAAACCGGTCCCCGGAAGCTTGTTTCCTTCCCAGTATAAGAATTGGCTTGGTAGTTTGGTTTGCCCTGTTTCCATCATGCACTGGGACAGGAACAGACTAATTTGCATATAGCCAAGTTCTGAGCTGGGATGGTGCAGTGAGCTAAAAAATGGTGATGGATCAAGCCCTGATCTTTGGACTGGGTAAGAGTGGTCTGCTTAATTCAGGCACTCTGTTCATCACCACCCCCTTTTCTGAATCATTTTGTCCACCATAAGCGTGGAAGGGTATACTCAGATGTGAGTCCCTTGCTCATTGCACCACCAGGATTCAAGCAAGCCGGGCCGACGACACCTGAAATGGCAGAAACCGGTCCCCGGAAGCTTGTTTCCTTCCCAGTATAAGAATTGGCTTGGTAGTTTGGTTTGCCCTGTTCCCATCATGCACTGGGACAGGAACAGACTAATTTGCATATAGCCAAGTTCTGAGCTGGGATGGTGCAGTGAGCTAAAAAACGGTGATGGATCAAGCCCTGATGTTTGGACTGGGTAAGAGTGGTCTGCTTAATTCAGGCACTCTGTTCATCACCACCCCCTTTTCTGAATCATTTTGTCCACCATAAGCGTGGAAGGGTATACTCAGATGTGAGTCCCTTGCTCATTGCACCACCAGGATTCAAGCAAGCCGGGCCGACGACGCCTGAAATGGCAGAAACCGGTCCCCGGAAGCTTGTTTCCTTCCCAGTATAAGAATTGGCTTGGTAGTTTGGTTTGCCCTGTTCCCATCATGCACTAGGACAGGAACAGACTAATTTGCATATAGCCAAGTTCTGAGCTGGGATGGTGCAGTGAGCTAAAAAACGGTGATGGATCAAGCCCTGATCTTTTGACTTGGTAAGAGTGGTCCGCTTAATTCAGGCACTCTGTTCATCACCACCCCCTTTTCTGAATCATTTTGTCCACCATAAGCGTGGAAAGGTATACTCAGACGTGAGTCCCTTGCTCATTGCACCACCAGGATTCACGCAAGCCGGGCCGACGACGCCTGAAATGGCAGAAACCGGTCCCCGGAAGCTTGTTTCCTTCCCAGTATAAGAATTGGCTTGGTAGTTTGGTTTGCCCTGTTCCCATCATGCACTGGGACAGGAACAGACTAATTTGCATATAGCCAAGTTCTGAGCTGGGATGGTGCAGTGAGCTAAAAAACGGTGATGGATCAAGCCCTGATCTTTGGACTGGGTAAGAGTGGTCTGCTTAATTCAGGCACTCTCTTCATCACCACCCCCTTTTCTGAATCATTTTGTCCACCATAAGCGTGGAAGGGTATACTCAGATGTGAGTCCCTTGCTCATTGCACCACCAGGATTCAAGCAAGCCGGGCCGACGACGCCTGTAATGGCAGAAACCGGTCCCCGGAAGCTCGTTTCCTTCCCAATATAAGAATTGGCTTGGTAGTTTGGTTTGCCCTGTTCCCATCATGCACTGGGACAGGAACAGACTAATTTGCATATAGCCAAGTTCTGAGCTGGGATGGTGCAGTGAGCTAAAAAACGGTGATGGATCAAGCCCTGATCTTTGGACTGGGTAAGAGTGGTCTGCTTAATTCAGGCACTCTCTTCATCACCACCCCCTTTTCTGAATCATTTTGTCCACCATAAGCATGGAAGGGTATACTCAGATGTGAGTCCCTTGCTCATTGCACCACCAGGATTCAAGCAAGCCGGGCCGACGACGCCTGAAATGGCAGAAACCGGTCCCCGGAAGCTTGTTTCCTTCCCAGTATAAGAATTGGCTTGGTAGTTTGGTTTGCCCTGTTCCCATCATGCACTGGGACAGGAACAGACTAATTTGCATATAGCCAAGTTCTGAGCTGGGATGGTGCAGTGAGCTAAAAAACAGTGATGGATCAAGCCCTGATCTTTGGACTCGGTAAGAGTGGTCTGCTTAATTCAGGCACTCTGTTCATCACCACCCCCTTTTCTGAATCATTTTGTCCACCATAAGCGTGGAAGTGTATACTCAGACGTGAGTCCCTTGCTCATTGCACCACCAGGATTCAAGCAAGCCGGGCCGACGACGCCTGAAATGGCAGAAACCGGTCCCCGGAAGCTTGTTTCCTTCCCAGTATAAGAATTGGCTTGGTAGTTTGGTTTGCCCTGTTCCCATCATGCACTGGGACAGGAACAGACTAATTTGCATATAGCCAAGTTCTGAGCTGGGATGGTGCAGTGAGCTAAAAAACGGTGATGGATCAAGCCCTGATCTTTGGACTGGGTAAGAGTGGTCTGCTTAATTCAGGCACTCTCTTCATCACCACCCCCTTTTCTGAATCATTTTGTCCACCATAAGCGTGGAAGGGTATACTCAGATGTGAGTCCCTTGCTCATTGCACCACCAGGATTCAAGCAAGCCGGGCTGACGACGCCTGAAATGGCAGAAACCGGTCCCCGGAAGCTTGTTTCCTTCCCAGTATAAGAATTGGCTTGGTAGTTTGGTTTGCCCTGTTCCCATCATGCACTGGGACAGGAACAGACTAATTTGCATATAGCCAAGTTCTGAGCTGGGATGGTGCAGTGAGCTAAAAAACGGTGATGGATCAAGCCCTGATCTTTGGACTGGGTAAGAGTGGTCTGCTTAATTCAGGCACTCTCTTCATCACTACCCCCTTTTCTGAATCATTTTGTCCACCATAAGCGTGGAAGGGTATACTCAGATGTGAGTCCCTTGCTCATTGCACCACCAGGATTCAAGCAAGCCGGGCCGACGACGCCTGAAATGGCAGAAACCGTTCCCCGGAAGCTTGTTTCCTTCCCAGTATAACAATTGGCTTGGTAGTTTGGTTTGCCCTGTTCCCATCATGCACTGGGACAGGAACAGACTAATTTGCATATAGCCAAGTTCTGAGCTGGGATGGTGCAGTGAGCTAAAAAACGGTGATGGATCAATCCCTGATCTTTGGACTCGGTAAGAGTGGTCTGCTTAATTCAGGCACTCTGTTCATCACCACCCCCTTTTCTGAAGCATTTTGTCCACCATAAACGTGGAAGGGTATATTCAGACGTGAGTCCCTTGCTCATTGCACCACCAGGATTCAAGCAAGCCGGGCCGACGACGCCTGAAATGGCAGAAACCGGTCCCCGGAAGCTTGTTTCCTTCCCAGTATAAGAATTGGCTTGGTAGTTTGGTTTGCCCTGTTCCCATCATGCACTGGGACAGGAACAGACTAATTTGCATATAGCCAAGTTCTGAGCTGGGATGGTGCAGTGAGCTAAAAAACGGTGATGGATCAAGCCCTGATCTTTGGACAGGGTAAGAGTGGTCTGCTTAATTCATGCACTCTGTTCATCACCACCCCCTTTTCTGAATCATTTTGTCCACCATAAGCGTGGAAGGGTATACTCAGATGTGAGTCCCTTGCTCATTGCACCACCAGGATTCAAGCAAGCCGGGCCGACGACGCCTGAAATGGCAGAAACCGGTCCCCGGAAGCTTGTTTCCTTCCCAGTATAAGAATTGGCTTGGTAGTTTGGTTTGCCCTGTTCCCATCATGCACTAGGACAGGAACAGACTAATTTGCATATAGCCAAGTTCTGAGCTGGGATGGTGCAGTGAGCTAAAAAACGGTGATGGATCAAGCCCTGATCTTTTGACTTGGTAAGAGTGGTCCGCTTAATTCAGGCACTCTGTTCATCACCACCCCCTTTTCTGAATCATTTTGTCCACCATAAGCGTGGAAAGGTATACTCAGACGTGAGTCCCTTGCTCATTGCACCACCAGGATTCACGCAAGCCGGGCCGACGACGCCTGAAATGGCAGAAACCGGTCCCCGGAAGCTTGTTTCCTTCCCAGTATAAGAATTGGCTTGGTAGTTTGGTTTGCCCTGTTCCCATCATGCACTGGGACAGGAACAGACTAATTTGCATATAGCCAAGTTCTGAGCTGGGATGGTGCAGTGAGCTAAAAAACGGTGATGGATCAAGCCCTGATCTTTGGACTGGGTAAGAGTGGTCTGCTTAATTCAGGCACTCTCTTCATCACCACCCCCTTTTCTGAATAATTTTGTCCACCATAAGCGTGGAAGGGTATACTCAGATGTGAGTCCCTTGCTCATTGCACCACCAGGATTCAAGCAAGCCGGGCCGACGACGCCTGAAATGGCAGAAACCGGTCCCCGGAAGCTTGTTTCCTTCCCAATATAAGAATTGGCTTGGTAGTTTGGTTTGCCCTGTTCCCATCATGCACTGGGACAGGAACAGACTAATTTGCATATAGCCAAGTTCTGAGCTGGGATGGTGCAGTGAGCTAAAAAACGGTGATGGATCAAGCCCTGATCTTTGGACTGGGTAAGAGTGGTCTGCTTAATTCAGGCACTCTCTTCATCACCACCCCCTTTTCTGAATCATTTTGTCCACCATAAGCATGGAAGGGTATACTCAGATGTGAGTCCCTTGCTCATTGCACCACCAGGATTCAAGCAAGCCGGGCCGACGACGCCTGAAATGGCAGAAACCGGTACCCGGAAGCTTGTTTCCTTCCCAGTATAAGAATTGGCTTGGTAGTTTGGTTTGCCCTGTTCCCATCATGCACTGGGACAGGAACAGACTAATTTGCATATAGCCAAGTTCTGAGCTGGGATGGTGCAGTGAGCTAAAAAACGGTGATGGATCAAGCCCTGATCTTTGGACTGGGTAAGAGTGGTCTGCTTAATTCAGGCACTCTCTTCATCACCACCCCCTTTTCTGAATCATTTTGTCCACCATAAGCGTGGAAGGGTATACTCAGATGTGAGTCCCTTGCTCATTGCACCACCAGGATTCAAGCAAGCCGGGCTGACGACGCCTGAAATGGCAGAAACCGGTCCCCGGAAGCTTGTTTCCTTCCCAGTATAAGAATTGGCTTGGTAGTTTGGTTTGCCCTGTTCCCATCATGCACTGGGACAGGAACAGACTAATTTGCATATAGCCAAGTTCTGAGCTGGGATGGTGCAGTGAGCTAAAAAACGGTGATGGATCAAGCCCTGATCTTTGGACTGGGTAAGAGTGGTCTGCTTAATTCAGGCACTCTCTTCATCACCACCCCCTTTTCTGAATCATTTTGTCCACCATAAGCGTGGAAGGGTATACTCAGATGTGAGTCCCTTGCTCATTGCACCACCAGGATTCAAGCAAGCCGGGCCGACGACGCCTGAAATGGCAGAAACCGGTCCCCGTAAGCTTGTTTCCTTCCCAGTATAAGAATTGGCTTGGTAGTTTGGTTTGCCCTGTTCCCATCATGCACTGGGACAGGAACAGACTAATTTGCATATAGCCAAGTTCTGAGCTGGGATGGTGCAGTGAGCTAAAAAACGGTGATGGATCAAGCCCTGATCTTTGGACTCGGTAAGAGTGGTCTGCTTAATTCAGGCACTCTGTTCATCACCACCCCCTTTTCTGAATCATTTTGTCCACCATAAACGTGGAAGGGTATACTCAGACGTGAGTCCCTTGCTCATTGCACCACCAGGATTCAAGCAAGCCGGGCCGACGACGCCTGAAATGGCAGAAACCGGTCCCCGGAAGCTTGTTTCCTTCCCAGTATAAGAATTGGCTTGGTAGTTTGGTTTGCCCTGTTCCCATCATGCACTGGGACAGGAACAGACTAATTTGCATATAGCCAAGTTCTGAGCTGGGATGGTGCAGTGAGCTAAAAAACGGTGATGGATCAAGCCCTGATCTTTGGACAGGGTAAGAGTGGTCTGCTTAATTCATGCACTCTGTTCATCACCACCCCCTTTTCTGAATCATTTTGTCCACCATAAGCGTGGAAGGGTATACTCAGATGTGAGTCCCTTGCTCATTGCACCACCAGGATTC
This sequence comes from Lissotriton helveticus, assembly GCF_964261635.1. NCBI lineage: Eukaryota > Metazoa > Chordata > Amphibia > Caudata > Salamandridae > Lissotriton > Lissotriton helveticus. Next base: position 1,075,356,911 of record NC_136059.1, read on the forward strand.
AAGCAAGCCGGGCCGACGACACCTGAAATGGCAGAAACCGGTCCCCGGAAGCTTGTTTCCTTCCCAGTATAAGAATTGGCTTGGTAGTTTGGTTTGCCCTGTTTCCATCATGCACTGGGACAGGAACAGACTAATTTGCATATAGCCAAGTTCTGAGCTGGGATGGTGCAGTGAGCTAAAAAACGGTGATGGATCAAGCCCTGATCTTTGGACTGGGTAAGAGTGGTCTGCTTAATTCAGGCACTCTGTTCATCACCACCCCCTTTTCTGAATCATTTTGTCCACCATAAGCGTGGAAGGGTATACTCAGATGTGAGTCCCTTGCTCATTGCACCACCAGGATTCAAGCAAGCCGGGCCGACGACACCTGAAATGGCAGAAACCGGTCCCCGGAAGCTTGTTTCCTTCCCAGTATAAGAATTGGCTTGGTAGTTTGGTTTGCCCTGTTCCCATCATGCACTGAGACAGGAACAGACTAATTTGCATATAGCCAAGTTCTGAGCTGGGATGGTGCAGTGAGCTAAAAAACGGTGATGGATCAAGCCCTGATCTTTGGACTGGGTAAGAGTGGTCTGCTTAATTCAGGCACTCTGTTCATCACCACCCCCTTTTCTGAATCATTTTGTCCACCATAAGAGTGGAAGGGTATACTCAGATGTGAGTCCCTTGCTCATTGCACCACCAGGATTCAAGCAAGCCGGGCCGATGACGCCTGAAATGGCAGAAACCGGTCCCCGGAAGCTTGTTTTCTTCCCAGTATAAGAATTGGCTTGGTAGTTTGGTTTGCCCTGTTCTCATCATGCACTGGGACAGGAACAGACTAATTTGCATATAGCCAAGTTCTGAGCTGGGATGGTGCAGTGAGCTAAAAAACGGTGATGGCTCAAGCCCTGATCTTTGGACTGGGTAAGAGTGGTCTGCTTAATTCAGGCACTCTGTTCATCACCACCCCCTTTTCTGAATCATTTTGTCCACCATAAGCGTGGAAGGGTATACTCAGATGTGAGTCCCTTGCTCATTGCACCACCAGGATTCAAGCAAGCCGGGCCGACGACGCCTGAAATGGCAGAAACCGGTCCCCGGAAGCTTGTTTCCTTCCCAGTATAAGAATTGGCTTGGTAGTTTGGTTTGCCCTGTTCCCATCATGCACTGGGACAGGAACAGACTAATTTGCATATAGCCAAGTTCTGAGCTGGGATGGTGCAGTGAGCTAAAAAACGGTGATGGATCAAGCCCTGATCTTTGGACTGGGTAAGAGTGGTCTGCTTAATTCAGGCACTCTGTTCATCACCACCCCCTTTTCTGAATCATTTTTCTAGGCTGGTCCTTGAGAAAATCAAACCTAGCCCCCGGGGCTGAGGGGAGGCAGGAGACATGAACTCACACCTGGATACATTTCTTGAACATGGACGGTTTGAAATGGACTGAATGAGTTTGAGAGACCAAGAACACGTTGCATATTTAAATAATTGATGATGGAAAACCAATATTTTTTAATTCCATTGTTTTCTTACTCTTGATATCCTAATTACGTGACTTCCCTGGGGACGTTTCAGGTTATTGTTTTGTAACTGTGAGTATATGTTGCAGCATTTTTTCACTCAAATATTCAAAGATATAATCTGTTTGTTCATTGGCTGCTCCGTTAAAATCCTATTTGGGGAGTAATGGTAACAGCACTTCTCCCTCTTTGTATGACCGCTGCTAGGAATTTTCCCTCCACTTATATATTTTCACGCAGGCTGACCCCCTGTGGGCCCATTTTGTAATCACTCACGCTCTGATACGGCATTATCAGAGTACTGAGTACGTGGTGTTGCACTTTTCTTTCTATTTTTTGATGTCACCAGAGCAGATTGGGTACATCTAATGTCATAGTTTAACAGTGAATTGAGAAGCTATTTGCATGATATCACATTTTCATTTGCACACCCTGTTTCAAATGTGTTGTACCATTACTGTTGTTTCTATTAAAAACAAATTCGAATTAATTGGGCAATATATTTTGCAGATAATCTGAAAAGAACTATTGAGCCTGGTGGTGAATATTAATGTAAAGCAAATTGTGAGAGTCATTGTGTGACAGATGTTCAATGAATTCCGACAGAATCACATGTGATTATACTGGTTATTTACCTAGGTTCCGAGTAACACAGGGTTTTTCCCCCATCAGATATTACATTTAGGTCTGCAACTGGTGGTTGGAAAAACGACTAGAGACTTTAAAAGTGAAAGTGTTGAATATACAAAAGAAGGTCATTGATCTGGAAGATAGAAGTCAAATGTCCACAAGAATGTAGAAAAGACAGATATACATTTCTAAACTTTTGTGCTTTTTTCTGCAACAGCTTCTTAATATTGAGTTCAGATCACAGCTAGAATGTCCGAGTGTACACCAGCCTCATCTGCAATGGAACAATAAAAGAGGCTCTCCCAAGCCGTACACCTTATTGAACCTAGCAGTGGTACTGGTAATCGATAAATAGCTGTTCCAGAGAATGTTATGATCTACAGGAGCTTGAAAATGCCCTTGAAAACTTGAAATAGTCCTGACCCACCCCAACAATCAGCTACACTTCTTGTGATTCTCAATACGGATGGCGGGACACCGACTAAGAACTTCTGCTCAAAGCCGCAATTTAGAGGAACCTCCTTTGAGGGATAGGAATGAATCCAGATTACCCCTAAAATATAATTGTAATTTGGAGCATCATGCACAGTCCAGAGGTGACTGGTAATTTATACTCGGATCTACAATTACAAAGGAGCACCCACATCACAGTGGTAAATGGAAGCCAGACCTAAAAGGTTTGTGTGATACAACAGTTTTGAACTTTGTTAGTTGTGCTTACACTATGTGTTACAGAGAATCTACACCTTGACATCTTTGCTTTTTTACTTTGCTTCTAAACCCTCTCTTGGTCTGCTGTTCTGTAGAACATTGTTCACTCACCCTACTGTTGCTCTCACACAATATCTAGGGACAAAACCTTTTCAATATGGTGCCTGAATGTTTCTGGGGTGGCACATGGAGAAGCAGCCTTGAGAACCAATGCCACCAAGGGCTGTTTGAGGGCTCAATAACTCCTCACTCCATCATTATTTCTGCTGCATCTCACCTTGTCAGACAGCCTGATTTTTCTCCTCGCAGGCTTGCTGTTCCCAGTGTCAAATGTCATGGGTGCATCATGTAGTGAGTTAGGTAGGTGACCTCACTCTTGCTCTCTTTCACCCCATATGGGCCCAGACCAGCAGTCTTGCATGGCCCTGGGCTCCACAGGCTCCATAATGCACACTTTGTGACCAGGCTGAAACTCGACCAGAGTGGCCTTCTTGTCATATACCCACTTTATGACCTCCTGGCTGGCTTCCAGATTCTCTTTGGCTTTCTTCCAGAAGTAACTCATCTAGGTACGGAGTGCCAGCATGTAGCTGACCACATCTGGGGGACCTTCCTGGGAGCTTTCTCACAGCCCTCCTTCACCAGAGAAGTGCTCTCATTGGGTGCCCGTACAGAAGTTCAAAGGGACTGAAGCCAACCCCTTCTGTGGTACCTCCCTGTAGATAAACAAATGGCATGGCAGAAAGGCATTCTACTTCTGCCTCAAGTGCTCTGACAGGCCCATAATAATGACTTTTAGAGTCTGGCCGAACCTCTGAACAAACCCATTCGTTTGGGGGTGGTAACTAGTGGGGAATTTGTAGGTTATCTCACACTCCTTCCACATGGACTTCATGTACACCGACATGAAGTTGGTATATGGTCACTTACAATCCCTTGGGGAAGCCCACATGGGTAAAGATTCCCATCTGTGTCCTAGCCACAATGTATGCAGTCACCATTCTTGTAGATATAACCTTCAGGTACCAAGGTGCATGGACCACCACGACGAGGAAGAACCTGTTGCCATGGCTGTCTTGGGTTCCAGAGGCCCAACAATGTTGATGCCTACCCTATTAAAGTGAGTGTCAATGTCAGGGAATGGCTGCAGGGGAGCCTTGCACTTCTTTCCTGACTTGCCACTGATTTGGCAGGTACAGCATGACCTGTAGAATGCTTCTGAGGCCATCTTTCTCCCGGGCCAACAAAAGTGAGTGACACGCTTTTCAAAGGTCCTGTCCTTCCTAGAGGACCTACCAGGGATTTATCATGAGCCAGCTCCATTAGGAAGGGCCTATGGGCCCGATTCACAGAACTAACTTAAGACATAATCCTAACCTTACTACTTTTGGTATTCACAGAATGCACTTACTACTTTTGGTATTTACAGAATAGATTTATGACTACTAACTTTACGTCCACACTCGGGCAGGAGATTCCGGCCCAGAGGCGGAGATTCCGGCCCGGAGGTGGGACTTCCAGCCCGGAGGCGGAGATTCCGGCCATGGCTAAATCTCCGCCACCGGCCGGAATCCCCTCCTCTGGGCCGGAAGTCCCACCTCAGGGTTGGAAGTGCCACCTCCAAATCTCTCCCTAAATGATATACTCCTGGAAAGGGCGCAGATTTTTGATTATTTGGGTGTTACCCTTTCAGAGCACTTCGAGTGGGGGCTGCAGTTGGCTAAAGCAAGCCTTAAGCTAACCCAGACTGTGGGAGGGATCATGAAAATGCACAGAACTTCAGCATTCAAGCCAGCAGCCCCTGTTGTGGAAATTTATAAAGCCCAAGCGAGGGGGGCCACACTATATGGTCGAGAACAACTTCATGAGGCAACTATTAGGCCTTCCTCCTAGAACCCCCCCCCCTAGTACCCATCCGCATGGACCTGAGTGTGAGGTACATTGACAAAGAAATCGCCCTTAGACCTTTTACATTCTGGCACCGGGTATGGGTGACCCCGGAGTTATCCTTCTACAAAGCTGAGCTCAAGGAGATTTTGTCAAATTCTGCCCCCAAGAAAATACCGTGGCTGTGCCACATAAGGGATCTCGCCTTAAGGTTAGTCAGGTTGGACCTCTGGAAAACCCCTGAGTCTTCATGCCTAACAGTATCGAGGTTGGAACTGGTGCAACTCTACAGGTGCGTGAACATTATGGCCATTCAGGGAAGTCCCACTGGTGGTCGGATGACAACAGAGTTCCTACAAGTGAAAGATGTATGCAGCAAGGAACCATTCCTGGATGTGATCCATCCCCCATTTGCCAGGAAACTGTATGTGCAGTTTAGACTAGGGAATCTTCCAATATCTACATACACAAGCAAATGGGCCAAAGACAACACGGCTGAGTGTCCCACCTGTAATTAGAAGCTTGAGTCCGAAGTACACATACTGTTTTTTTGCCCTGCATACCATTTGCCCTGCAAACGCTGGTTGATCCAAATTTGTAGAAACGTAAGCTTTGTGCGCCATTTAGAGGCGTACAGAGTTAAAAAATATGACACGCACCCCCCCATCGTGTTTGCTGTGTCACGCTTTTTAAATCATGTGTGGCACATACGGCGGGGTTTGATTAAGAACCACACTGGGTAGATTTACATGCAGGAACAGCAAATGTCCAGCTTAGTGAAAACATGATTAGCGTTCCCTGTCTCAGGCTATATTTTTTGTATTCTCACATGTCTGTAAATATTTTAACCAGTGTTTTTATTAAATATGAGCTTTTATTCGATTTTAATAGTGTATGAGGACACTGGTGTTTTAACTGTCAATCCTGGTAGAAGCTGGAGAACCCTGTTCCAAGAAGGCTATTTGGAGACATGGAATATATTGATCGCAAGTGCTCACCCTTTTATGTATTTTACTGTTGCTGTGATTTCAACTATGTACTTTTATGGCCCTAGTGGCCGAAATAAAGTTGTTATTGAATTGAATTGAAAAACAAATTAAAAGGAAGGTTTTCACTACCAGGACATAAAAAACTTAAAAGTGGATTTCCGGCTAATTAAATACACTGCACCCTGACCTCTGGAATGTTCAGGGCCTACACTAGGGGTGACTTATTTGTACTAAAAAGTAAGCTGTGGGTCTGGCAAAAGAGGTACTTTGTCAGGTCGAAATAGCAGTTTAAAACTGCAAACATAGGCTGTAATGGCAGGACTGAGGTATAGTTAAAGTGCTACTTAAGTGATTGACACAATCCAACAGACAAGGCTGCAAGGTCTGCATGGGCATTACCCATGTGGGAATTGTAAAAATTGCCACCTCACTGAGAAAAGCCTAACTCTCGAATTCAGAAATGGCACCAGATGGGAACAACGTGCTGTCACAAACTGTAACAGCAGAAACGTTGTGTACCTTATCACATGCCCCTGTGGAAAAGAGTATGTGGGGATGACGACACGTGCTGTAAAAACCAGAATCAATGAGCACAAGAGTAATGTGAGGTGCAAGAAACAGACAACGAAAATGGCATCACACTTTCTAGAGGCACAGCACTGTGTGAACGAGATACATTGGACTGTAATTGAACAACTGCCTTCAGAAAGAGGTCTGTTTGAAAAAGAACTGAGATGGGTATTCCGTTTGGGCTCAGATGTCACGGGGCTAAATGACTCCATCCCATGGAGCCAATTACGTTAAAATACAGGCCTGTCTACCTTAGACATCATTTAACTGAGTGTCATAAAATACTCCTTTGAATGTCATCTTGAGAATTCGAAATGCACCCCAAAAATGTGTAATTATACATACCTACCTATCGATTATACCTGCCACACAACGCTATCAAATCAAACCCCTTTTTTCCTAACTATAGTATGCTCATAGATGAGGATTTCTATATTGCGCTCACAACACTGCAATAAGGGATAAGCATTTCCCGCGCATGCGCGAATGACTACCTAGCATTTCCCGCGCATGCGCGAGTGACTACCAAACTCCCTCCGGAGCATCCACTAAGACACTACCGCCATGCGCATGCGCCGGCGGTTAATGTCTCCCCTCCGCATACACGCGTACTGCTGGGGAAACGCCCTGCACAACCGGCGCAGAAGCGGGGCGGAATCTAAGGGGCAAATCCATGTATGGGCCGTTTCCTTTTCCAATGAAGGGACAATTAGTAACGGGTGAAACACTATAAAAGGGCTTACCTCTGACTTGACCGACACTTCGTCGGAGCCGCGTTGAGGGGATGAGAGCCAACCAGGCCTTGCAGTAACCGTGAGTGTTTGTGTGTGTTTGGAAGTTTTACATCTGCCTAAAACCCTTACCAGGATCGACGGCTCTTAATGCTTAAACTCGGTTCCTTGAATACCTCACAGGTTGTTACACTGGGCAGAACAGGAAACCCCCAATACTACGCTTCTGGCTCATGAGGCTATTTGGCTCATTACTATAAGTAAGCTATATACATCTATGTTTTACTGTGTATTACCTTTATGTTTTTTCATCTCATGGAATCATTTGGAGATCTTCAGAGACCATTAATGTGTGTCCCAGTCTATGTGTTTGTTCGTTTTTTTTCCTTTTCTTTTTAGGGTTCCTGGACCTTATTTTTGCTCCTTGTTACCCTCCTGTGTATTTACACAGTGTTTCTTGAACATGTATTTACATCATGGTTTATTTGACCTTTCTTCATTCACAGGTTCAGTTCATCGCCAATTGGGCGCAACGGACTTAATGACCTTTAATAAAACAGATAGGTAAATTTTCACCTAAAATTATTTTTGTAGAGCACACTTTAACATCTACATACATGTGAGTAAGGTGAGGATAAGTAGTGCACATCCTTGTCCTGAAGAAGGAGTTTTCTACTCCGAAACATGTCGACGCACTAGTAAGGTTGTTTTACCCTAATCAGTAGAAAACAACCCCTCTTGCACTTTTTAATGATACCAGCCGAAGACTTAATACATTTTTCTGTACTTACGAGCCAGGTATTTTTTAATATTTCACTTTCACCTCACCACTCACATTTTACTACCCACACACACCAGCACATAGTTCACTTACAGTGCTCCTACGTAGTCGTGAGTCGTAGCACGCCGCATCCCGTAGAGGTTTGCGAAGACCCCGATGATGAAGCATGACACCAAGGGGCCTGTTGGTGTGTGAGGGGTATTTAAACAACACTGGTTGCTCCCCACCACTGTAGTGACAACCGAACCCAACCTAGTGGATTCCTTTTGTTTATGAATATTGTCAGGGGAGACAGAATCCACTTCTCCCTCTCCCTCCCCCCCTTTGTTTATTACTACTACTCAACAAAAACAAAGTCACTACAACAGGATATTTGGAAGCAAAAAGTTAGTGAGAAAACCACACCAAAGATGCCAGGCCTAACACCCTTTCAATACAAAACCTATGCTTGGCATCAAGTAAATGCCCTTGTCCCATGGTGCAAAGGTGTGTGTGTGTGTGGAGTTAGGCAGTCAATTGTGAGCCAGTACTAGGAAGAGAGCAGGACAAAGCCATATTTTAGTAGATGTGGTGCTTCCCTTCCCTCTACCTCTCTCGCAATGCAGAGCAGCAACTTTGGTTACTGTTCCGAGTTGCTTGAATTTTTTGTAATTTATACCTCTAAATGAGACCCTTTTCTGGGAGTCAAAATTCATCCATGGGCCATGGTGAAATGCTGTGTCAATACACGATACCAGAAAATTAAAAAAAATGATTTCATGGTCCAACTGAATGAATAAACTTAACTGCAAAAAGCTCTGAATGCTCAGAGCAGAACAGCTCTAAAATCAATGCCACCAAGGTCACATCTTCCTACACACTTTGGAGCCTTTTATGCGTTTGCTGTTCAACTTAAGATTGAAATCCTTCAGCAATGCAAAACTGGATCCTGTGGCCCAGGACAGCTCCGCAAGACCAGATGTCTTGTTTTGACTGTCCACTGAAACCTTCAAAAAACTTTGCATTGGACAAACCAGGGGATTTTGCCCTCCAATATCATATTCTTTATTAGCTACACTTGCTACCCCAGTATTGTAGCGATGGAAACATTTCCAAGTAGTTTCTTTTTTCAAAGTTCTGTAACAGTCTTCTAGGGGCTAAAAAATTCCCCCTTCATCACCAAGCAAGGGTGAAAAGAGGATCTAAGTTCACCTACCTACTCCTGCTGATGTTCCTGTAAACAGATTCATCTGTCTCTGATTCTAAGATACCAATTGTATTTCCAAAGGTTCATGGAAAATCTTTTTAATACTAGGCAGTCCTCACTTGGTTAGTTGATGAGTCCTCTTTTCCTTGTGGGGTCAGCAAGTGGCTAATGCCCTTAGACCTAAGAACACTGGGTCTGTGCGGAGGACTCAAAGTAAAGCAAGAGACACATTTCCTCTCACCTTAACCAAGCACATCTGATGTATTCCAGTATATAAAGGAAGCAGTCGTCAGTATTCCACTGTAGTGAGGGCTGGGCCTTGTTACGCACATTGCTTTGTTAGCATAGGCATATTAGAAGTTTAAACGCCATTTTACCTTTTTGCTGCTTTTTGCACACGACACCACATATAGCTGTTTTAAGTTAGGATGCTTGAAATGCTTTACATTGGAATGGCTTGTTTCGGCATCCCTAGACATCCATCACGACCCTAGTCTGCACAGTGAGTGCTAAAGCCTCCAAGGTTATCATAACAAGGTAGCTGTTGTTCGGGCTGAACGGCTCACATTTTAAACATACATGCAGCTGCAGCCAACGTGATTCTGGTGCCTTTAATATTGCACTGTAAGTATGATTTCAGACACTTGGAAGAATCCCATTTTTCAAGAGAGACAGAGAGCTTTTGCAGATCCTGATGTGATCCATTCTTGCTGATCTTGGAGGTACGGGGTCCCCCGCACAAGCCCAAGAGACCTTCTATATTTTATTAAACATAGTTCCTAACTAGGGAGGTTGTTATACTAGGCACTGTAAGACTTGTTTTCACCATCATTGTAATATGATTTCTCCTTTTGTGTTTTATGGAATTGTAACAATGCTGATCATATTATTTACAATCATATGTCTGCTTATTTTAGCAAAGATACTGCATCTTAGAGCACGTTGTTAAAATAAATATTTTAACCTTTCCCGTGTCTCTTTTTACTCCTGTTGTGGACTGGTTTGAGAGTATAACGAAAGAGTTTTATTGCTTCCCACCATTCCTGAGTATAACCTAAGTCACATGTTCTGGGTTGTTTAATCATTGGTTCTTTTGCTATTGGACGAAGAGCTAATGTGACACTGATGCTAGCTGGTTAGGGTTTCTAGGTACTGAGGTGAGTTTTTTGGTCCACCACAATTCACTGAGGTCCTGGGTCTCTGTGCACAGTTCTCTGTAGGAGCAGAATCCCTGCAACATGGCGCACCCAACTTAGTGGTCTTATTTTGAGACTCTCGAGTAGTGCTTATATCAGTCCACGACCCCGGTTTCCAGTTAACAGTGGTGACGGATAAACCTACCTATAGTTAAATAGGTCTTTTCAAGCTTGATAATTTAGAAACGGTATCTATTGAATTACTACCCAGTTGTGCTACATTCTTTTGTATTGTCTTTTATCTCTACTGTGTCAATATGGGTGATGTTGAGATACCCCAGCATAGCCGGATGGCGGTCTGCAATCATTTTCAGGCTTATGCCGTCCCCTTAGAGGGCATGGTGGTTGTTTTTGTGGTGAGTGCTGACGCTGCATACCCGTTTGAGCTCTTCTACTCATGGGTTACGTTTCCTGTGGTCAATGCGGATAGCAATACGTTTCATGTTTACACTTCGACTGCTATGCCTATGGAGTACACTCCATATAGGAATTAAGAGATTCTGATTTCAGCTTGGCAGCACCGAATTTGGTTTAATGGCGCCCTCCCCCACTCTTTAACGGTGGTTGGATTGGGTCCGTTGTCCATTCCAGGCGCTTCTTGGCCTGTTTTGGCTGGATTCACCTAGCACCCCCGTGCCGCAACAGTTGGTGAATTGAGGACACTTTATGCCCTTGCAGTAGGGGTTATAAGGGCCTTGGTTCTATAAGTTTCCCGCCACATACAGGGTGGGGCCACTGGTGCGGCGGCGCATCCAGTTGGACCTGGTGGGATGAAGCTTAGACCAGTCATGGTTAATGTGGTTATGGGCAAGCGTCCCCAGGATAAACATGAGATGCCTTTTTGGCTTTCCGAAAAATTTGACCAACTGAAGGCAGTATTTCCAAATACGACTCCTTTGGAGAAACACAGGATTTTTACGATTAGTTAGCAGTAAGACATAGTGCCAGGAGTGACTGATTGTACCATATGGGGTATGATTTTTGCGGCAGTCTATGCTAAGTGCTTCGGCACTCCGTGCATGGCTGTCCTGCCCTCTATCATTAAGCGTGTTCAGGATGAGCACGGTTCGGAGGCGGCAGTTGAATTGGGAATGAGACTCGTTGGAGTGCTTGATGTAGTTTCCAATCTCGTCCTTTCTAATGTTAAGGGAGATGTGGTTAGCTTCCAGGTGTCTAATGCTTTGTGCGATTCCCCCGATACCGAGAAACCCTGTCAGTTACCAAAAATTATTATGGCTGCTTATAAGACCATTGGCCGTAATAGTTTGGGTGTTAAGACTTTTGCCAAGGCTACGCAAAGCAAACTCTGGCGGCGAAGTCTGACAAAAACGATTGCCTCAATGTTCCAAAGCAGACTAGGAATGAAAATAAGAAACAGGGGAAACAGCAACAGAAACAGGGGTCCCTTCCCGCTTCCCCAATACCTGCGTCTACTGAGCACACATATGAATTGCGTGACCGCGCTACTATTAAGTCACCTGATCGTTTCCAGGTTCCTGAACAACGTTCTCCTCGCTCTTTACAGGATACATCGGTCTCACCTACCAGTGGAGGAGACTGGGGCAGAGGACTGGGTGCAAAACCAGAGCAACCCCGCAAGGCAAGCGGTAAAGGCAAGTAGGATGACTCTACACGTCAAAGCCCCAGTTTTAGAAAAAGAAAGTTGCTGCTTTAACAGCGAGATATTCCACGGATAGTGAATACGCAGCTTCGGAATCAGACATGGGCGCTGACGCTGCTGGACAGCGCGGAGGAAATTACCATAGTGCGGGAAGCATTGCGTCCACTTCTGAAGGTGACAGCAACTGACATGTTCGTTGTTGTTGAGACGGCTGACACTAGAGTGGCTCCCCCTGAAAGACTTTTTGAAATAGTCCTTTTAATTGAAGGTGACATACAACATACTGTTAAAGAGGTATTTTGAGAGAATCTAACTACTACCTATCACATTTTATTGGCGGAGGCCGATTGACCCCCACCTTTCATGTTAGCAGCTCCACAAGGGGAGGAGGTAATCCTCCCTAGTTTCGCGCACACAGTGCAGAAGGAGCAGGCTCTGCAGTTTGCAGAAAAGTGGGCTAAGGTGCTTGCACCGGCTTTGTACCGTACTCACTGTGGATGGGACATATTTTCCCCCACCATGAGATACCATTGCAGTCTATGCCACAGCCTCAACCCCAATACCCCATGTGCCGTTAAGCGAAAGCTCCCGTGTCAAAAATCCTTGAACAATTGGAATATCAAGGTGTGATTGAAACATGTGTGTCTCTGATAAATAACCCTCTTTTTACTGTGACCAAGCCTGTTGGCTCGTACAGTTTAGTTTTAGATTGCCAGAACTTAAAATCTCATTGTCAGACCTGCGCGGTACAAAACACTCACAGTTCTGCCCTTGTGGATAGTCTCGTGCGTAAAAGGTTTAAGACCACACTTGACATATGCAATTGTTTTTTTCGGCCATAACCTGTCCTCTCTTAGTAGTCAATGGACAGCTTTTACCTGCGGTGGCAAACAACGGCAGTTCAGAAGATTAGCTATGGCTGTAACAACAGTCCAGGCGTCTTTGCCGCCTGCATTGTCTCTCTTTTAGAGAGACTAGACCCAGATGCGTGTTCGTATGTGGATGACATTTATCTCACGGACGACAAATTATGGCCCCATCTGTGTGGCGTTGACCACATAATTTGTCAGTTTGCGGACTTCGGTTAAAAATTCAACTTTGCAAAATCTCGGATTGCAGAGTACACAGTGCTGTTCCTGGGCTATGAGCTGAACAATGAAGGTCGAGGTTTGGCACCTCACTTCCTAAAGAAATGCGCTCTCCTACAACACTGAAAAAATTACAATCTTTACTGGGCTTTTTGAATTTTGGGCGTATTTACATTCCCAAATATGCCCAACATATCAAGCCTCTTTACGCTTTGGTAAAACCTACTTTCTCCCAATCTTGCTCATTCAGCCATTTTGCAATCCTTGCAGGCTGATCTTCTAAAATCTAAATTCTTATTGACTCATGATAACCACACCAATCTGGGGCGGTGGGTTTCAAGTACCTGACTTTTAATGAGGGTGACACAGTCCCTATTGCTTACAAATCACACTTGTACATTTCGGCTGAGCTGCGGTTTTCCACTGTGGAAAAAGTTTTGACAGCAGAGCAAATGGAGATTCTGAAAGACCGTGCACTGTCGCAGGGAAAACGCATATTGGTTGTTACTCCGTATCCTGCCTTGGAGGCAGTGACGAAAGCCAGTGTACCTAATTCGAAAGCTTTGCACCCAAGGTAGATACAATGGGCCACGTCCTTGACATCCCCGGATGACACATTCATTTTCGACTCCTCTTTTCTTCCGGCTCCTCCGACCATGCACCAGCTGCCGGATTTCCATTGTATCATATACACGGACGGTTTGGCGCAACCGGCTATGGGTTCAAAATGCGCTTATTCATCATGCGCAATAGTGGTTGATGCTATGGTGAATGGTAAATTCAAGTCCGATGTCGTGCATACACAGACATTAGGGAACTGTACTGCCCAGTTGGCAGAGCTCCGTCCTATACTGCTTGCATTGGAGTACGCTGATCCTGGTGTGACTACTCTTATTGTAAGTGACTCTTTTTACTGTGTACAGTCTTACAATGACAATTTGTTCTTTTGGTTTCAAAATTACTATCTTGATTCCAAAGGTAGCACTATAAAATACAAGATGATCTGGGTTCGAGTGGCTGAGCTTAAAGAACGGCTGCCACTCGTGTTTGTAATTCATACTCTTGGTCACCAGTGTTTCAGAGTTCACGCTGTTGGCAATAGTATCGCTGACGAGGCAGCGAAGACCGCAGTGGCGACATATGTAGTTGCAGCAGTTAAACGTTCAAAAAGTAAGATTGATGATGACATCTTGCCAGCTATTGCCGCAACAGAAAAGGGAAGTAATTACCCTAGAGGTTTCCCCTGAAAATACTCTTATCACTTATGTCCTGATAAAGTTCCTGATGTGAGAATTAACGATGTTGGTGACAGATTGATTCCCAACTTGGACCGCAGGCCCACACTGATTACAGCCGCTCACAAGGGTATGGCATCCGCTCATGCCGGCGTCTCTGCGACTGTATCACTTTTGCAACAGCGATACTGGTGGTGCGGATTGTACAAACAAAGCCTTGATTAAGTCATTCTTTGTAACATTTGCCAGCAGATTAAACCTTCAAGTGCTGCACGCCCGCCCCAGACACAGTTGTATATATCTAATGAACCACTGGGTTGTGTTTATTTAGATCATTGCGGTCCTTTCTCCTCTGAGACTGCGTATAGCTACATCTTAGTTGCAATTGATTCTTGCACACGCTTTGTGTGGATGTGGCCCCAAAGGAGTGCTGATTCTCGACCTGTCGTATGGGAATTGTGTGTCTTTGTGGGAATTTTTGCATGTGGTACTTTCCACTTGGACCAGGGTCCAGCGTTGCCTCTAAGGCATACAAGGATGCCATGTGTTCATTTGAGGTCCAAGTTAAATTTACGTCTCCACACCGGACTGAGGGCAATAGTGTTGTGGAGCGGATGAACCGTGACTTAAAGCAATCCTTGACAGCTAAAGTTTTAGGTGCAGGCCGGAACTGGCTAGCCCACCTCAATAGCATTCAGCGTGAACTTAATAATCTCCCTAGAAGGTCTCTGGGTGGGAGGACCCCTTACGAAATGCTCTTTGATGTTTGTTCCGGATCTTGAGGGTTTAGACCAGGCGGCGTCTGCCGATCCCTTTGACGTCGATGAACATTGTGCTGTTTTCCAGAATCTAAATAAGACCAGAGACAGTCTTGCACAGGAACATTTTTCCTCCACATCTGATGCTGTGTTGCAGATTCTGGTAGTTGGCTGGCTATCCCGAGTTGGTGAACTGGTCCGATCAAGAACAAGAAGGAGTTTGGCCCCTCATATCGTGCTCCAGTTCCTGTACTTGGCGTGCAGGGCACAAGAACAGTCATTTTACCTCCACTTCCTGGTTGTAAGGAAAACAGGTACATCTCTATTGACAATGTCAAACTACAAAGAGTGGGCGATTCTTCTTAGTATGACACCTGCGGTCTCTTGTCCTCCATGCTGAGAAACTCTGTTTTGGCCCTGGCACCTACCACCAGGCCTGATGTTGCCATTGAGATGAATACAGTTACGAATCCTTTATTGAATCCACCGGCTGGTGATCCTCTTGATGATACTGAGTACACTTACCCCACAGATTTATCGATGCCCGATTTGCAGACCTGTGTGGCTAATCAGTCACGTTTTTCATTTGACACTGACTCTAACACATCAAGGCTACCCTCAAAAGATTCACATTTTACTGTTTGGTTTTTTAAAAAATGTTTGATTCCCCCCTGGACTTACATTTGGCTGGTACTATTTCAATTTTTTTAATTCATGTCAATTGGATTTGTGGTATTTTTTTTCGTCTTGTGAAAGGACACAATGTTAAAGAAAGGTCTACAATTAGAATGATTGATGGAACTTTAGCACCCCGCTCCTCATCGCACATCATTAAGAGGGACCAGACTTTTGTGAATATCACTGCTTGGCCAATCTTAAATAGGATTGTATGGGATGCTGTCAAATTTCAGATTCATGGTCCCACAGGGGTTATTAATGTCCCTAATGTACTTTGTGTCTCAAATGGGGTTGTGGTTAAACAAAATATACACTCTGATGACTGGGACCTCCAAGCCGTAGATGCTCTATTTTCTGATTTGAAATATTATGCTGCCTTTGATGCTGAAGATTTGTATTTAGACTTCAAACTATGCTGACTTGTTTTGTTACCAACACTATGGCAATCATTTTCTGCACAAAGCAAACACATTTAGGAATGTGGTAAATTATACACAATGGGAACATTGTCCCGCTCCTGTTGAAGACAGCTCCAAAACTCTTTTGAAAAAGTTTTCCTACTTTACTGATTTTAATCAATCCAACCCTGATGCATTTTCTTTTAAGATGACTGAGAAGTCCTTTTCTAAAGTTAGACTCACCCACACTAAATTATTATATTCAAAGTCCTTTATCGACCAATTGGCAATAGAAGGATATGAGCTGTGGAAAGATACGATTGATCTTAAATCTGTTTGGGGTTATAAAACTTGGCAAGTGCAAGGCACTGAGGCTTTGCATCGTGCATGTCTCATCCCGAACCATATGTTGTTTCTGAACTCGACTATTTCACAAACCACCTGCTTTGGATTGGCTACGTCTAAAAAATTAAATGCTCCCTCTATTCCTATTTTGGGGGGAATACCCCAATTGTAACAATCACACCAGTAGGTCCCTTAGTGATTTACAGACTCTGCTACTAAGTTCGTCCTTTAACATTTCCAGTTTGAATTCCCATGACTGGTTATTATGGCAAAAAAGTACAGATTAGTGCCAGCATTGTTTCTGGGTTTGGCCCCTGGCTATACACAGGTTCGAGTGGCTCCCCGTTTTGAGAGTGACCATTCTGTCACTACCTATTCTGTAGGCTATGTCAGAACTGGCTCAAACACTCCACTTTAGCATCAGTTAAGCTTCATTTGTCTAAATTGACTGACGAATCAATGTTGATTTGAATGACTTTGTGAGAGGTCCTGCAGCAGGCAGACCCAAAACATGGATTTATGCTGTTTACAATGAAGTTTGGAAACTGTCCCAAATTGAAGCTGCTTCTAGGTTAAGAGCTATTGATCAAGCTAATTTAGAAAAAGTGCTTGCAGTTGTAGATAATAGCATTAACACACTTTTTCCCCGAATTTATACATTAGATAATATTGTTTCTTCTGTTGTTGATATTGTGCAAGATGAAGTCTCAGTTTTGTACCATAGTCAAAATCAATTGCGTTATATTATGCAGTTTGCATGGACTTTACAAATGTTGAAGGCTGGGAACGTGCCTTGGGACTACATGAACACTTCCTCACTATTTTTACCATTTAATTTGACTGTTAAACAACAATTTATGTTAATGAAAGATGTGACATTTTTACTATTGCATATTGAAAGATTAGACCTTTTACCATTTTCTGTGACTGAAACAAATTCTGCAGTTTGGCTTATTCATGGGTTAATAACACTACCTTTCCCACTGTTTAAATTTGAAGCTTGTATGAAGCACTATGCCATAGGCAGATATGAACCATTGAGTAGCACATATCTTCATGAGGTTTGGTCTCTTCCATTCACCTAGAGGTGTCTGAGGGAGGGTAAAGAACTTTGTTTTAAAGGTGAAGAGTGCACTTCCACACCCGATCACTCATTGGTCAGTAGGAATATACAATTGCATGACTCGTGTAATTCAGAAGCACTGAATTTGGCCTGTATTTTAAAAGGTACACCTAATTTCACATTGTTAGCAAATGGTGGTTATTTATTATTCAATAATGAAGATTGCTGTGGTATGCTGGCAGGGATATGGCAGGGATACAGTACATAGTGACTGTCTCCCAACGTGTAGTCTGTTGTAAGAATGTGCTCTTTCCTCTTCCACATGGGAAGCTCGATATATCCATCTGGCTATCCATTCCAACCTTGAAAGCAGAGTTCAACAAGATGAGTCGAATAAGGGCTCTTTTGTCTCAAAAAGAAGTTGCTCTTACATCTGTGCATGAAACATTCGTCCTTCACGTGGCTAATACTCGTACTGAGGTACATGCCTTGCTCAACACAGAACTCCCACTCCATTTTGGAGCCTTGGTTCTGATAAAGCAAAGCTTCGCATATTTTGCGACTTGCTGTATTCATGAACCTCGTCTGTGTGTAACAAGGTAATAAGTGTACGTCTTACTAACGTTTATATTTAGTTTAAGCAAAGTTTATGAAGCTTGCCTATGTGTATTCCTAATGCATTTAATCCATGTCCGTAAAACATGGCCGCCGCTTGTATTTAGTTACTGCGCATGCGTCAGCCACACTCACGTGTCCTGCTGTGTCTGCAGAATTGGAGGGAAAATAATGCGCATGCGTAATACATAGCTTGTACTGCTCGTGCAGTTCGCTCTTGTTCCTGTGTATGTGTAGCTAACATTTAGACTGCATAAGTATATTTTATGATAATAAGTTGAAAGTACAAAACCAAATGATGTGTTTTCATAATGTTATTTCTATGTATTAATTTGTTTTCGCTTGCTTTCCATGTACCGCGGGGAATGGGGGTCTGTCTATACCGAAAGCCATCTTGGAGGTCCCTTCTGCGCATGTGCGACTTTTCGGGGACCTGACAACCTTGGCTGATGGAACTTAGCCAGCTGGCAGTGATGGGCAAGATGCTCCTGAGAACTGACCTGCGAACTCGGCTGAGCGGAGTCACATGTCCCTGTTCAGCTACATTGTACAATTGTCATTGTATTTCTCTGCAGTTTCTCATGGGAACCCCAATCTCGCTAGGCGGTACCCAGATATGTAAATGAAGCATCCAAATAGTGTGTCATGATTGGTGTGTTACCCAAATCCTACCTTAGGACCAATCGAAATTGGGGATTCTGACACTTTGCAACATTTGGGGGGTGGTACCCTGTCCCAAAACAGTATATCTACCCTGGGTTCACCTAGGGAATTTGTCCGACTTGTCTGGTTTAGCTGACCTGTCACTGACCCAACGCACTCAATAGGTGACTGAAGATACAGAGCGCTGCGGAGCACTCTGTCCGAAATTGACCATAGACTAAGGTTCTACTGAACCTTAAAGTGCTGGCGGAGCACTTTGCTGGGAGTTCGCTGACCCAATCGGGGTCTTGATCGATAGCTGCAGAGAGGGTGGAGCGCAGGCGTTGCTTCCAAACTGCGGGTGCGGTCCTGTCCTGAGCGGTCCTGTCCTGAGGGTTTGCTGTCCTGTCCTGAGGTCCTGTCCTGATTCCTAATCTGAGGGTATCCTGTCCTGTCCGGGGTGTCCATTCTGCACCTGCTGTCCTTTGAGGGGTATCCTTCCTTGAGGGTTTCCTGTCCTTAAACTGACCCGTGGCCAGGGTTTGGTTTCCACACCAGTCTAGGTAAATACTGCTCTAAGTTCTTTAAACTTGCACCTTTCTATTTTTCTGTCTTTGCTTTAATAAAGTGACATCTTGCACATGTTGAATTTTCCATGCTTTTGCCGCAACTATTGAATCATAAAGTCAATTGCATATTTTCTTAAATTGTTCCTATGCTATCCTACCTTTTAGAAATCATATTTTGCATTGCAGTTTGTCATTTTCTGATATGGTCTAGAACGGCCTTACTTAAATTTTCTAAAGAGTTTTTGCCTTGAACGAATAGCATATTTCCCTTGCCTCTCATATTTGCATTTGAATGATTACCCTGACTTTATTTCTCTATAGTTATGTACTTTTCATTATCTTGGTTATTGATGGCCTTATTCTTGTAAGTTTGATGCTTGATGAAAACGAACTTTAGATAAACATTTTAAAACTTCCAGTTGTCCGTGGTCATTTTGCAACAGTATTGAATGTCATTTGAAATTGCATTTGTTGCCTTTCCTTTTACAGCTAGGCCCCTGATCCGTTGAAGTCATAGGTACCCGTGACGGTGGATGGTAAGTCGGGTACACTAAGTGATAACAGTAGGGAACACACACAATTGGTAGCAGCCCGTGAAGTCGCCCTGTCAATGAATAGTGTGAATTGAAAGTATATGGGCCCTGAAGCCGGAAACGGCGGAATCATTGGCTGGGTGACCTCGCGCGCTCCATCAGTTTTCTGGTAGATCAGAGGATGGTTAGGGACTAGCTAAAGGTTAGGTAGGACTAGTTAGACTAGTTAAGTTGGTAGCTGCTAGTACATTAATGCTGCTATAAGAGCGGCTGTTCCGAGGGGACCGATCACTCTCTTGTGAATACGCTGCTGAAATCAATGAATTGTTTTTTCATTATTATTCTTGTTCTTATATTGTTATATGTATTAATCCATGCATTTGTAAACCGTCTCGTATTGTGTTGTCCGAACTCCCCGGGGAATTGAAAGGGCAAGTGGTGAATAGAATCCATTGTCCTGAGGTCACAGGCTTAAGGAAAGTTAGGTGCAGGTTAGGATAACCGGGAAGCACTAACTAGGGTTTTCTGAATACATGTGTGAATAAATGTCAGTAACGAGGTTCATTGGCAAACTTCCCATAGTGGCGTAACCTAGTAAGGGTCACATCGGAAGAGTAGCAGGTTCCTCGAAGCTAGGGTGAAAGCAGAGGGGTCCGCTGGGAAACCTTAGACTCGGATATATCCTGGAGAAGTGGATGAGTTTAGGGGAATAACAGGTTCACCGATGCTAGAGTGAAGGGTAGGCGGAAGAGATCTACCCGCAGCGCGTGAAAAGTAAATGGAAGTAGTTTACTTGCAGTAAAACAAAGCTATCCTGTCTAGACACTTGAGCACTGTGGCGAATGTGTATTTGTTGTAAAATAACCGAGCACTGAGCACTTTAAAAGGAAAGAAA
Source organism: Lissotriton helveticus (assembly GCF_964261635.1). Classification (NCBI taxonomy): domain Eukaryota; kingdom Metazoa; phylum Chordata; class Amphibia; order Caudata; family Salamandridae; genus Lissotriton; species Lissotriton helveticus. Next base: position 1,075,377,533 of record NC_136059.1, read on the forward strand.
GTTTCCGTTACCTTGTGAAGGGAGGGAGTCAGTCGCGAAGCGCCTCTGACGTCACTCCGTGCCGCGCTGGGATTGGTAGAAGCAGCGGGCGGGTAGCGGGGCTGGAATTGTGAAGGAGGGGTGAAGCGCCGGAGCGTGAGAACAGTCTCACGAAGGGGCCGCGCACCCATTGGCCGAAAATATTTGAACACGTACACCTCATTGGTCGCACGGAATTGCAAGACGCGTTCCGATTGGAAGTGATTTTGTAAACAGAGTTAAGCGTAAAAATTGTATGTGGCACTCGTATTGTCCAGAGACTAGACCCGATCCAAGAAACCAAGGGTTTGAAAGGGATCAGTGGAAAGCTAATAGATACGATATTATGTACGGAGCTAAGAGAAAGATGTCCCTTGTAAATAAGGTAAAGAATTATTTCAAAACGGACAAACCGATTAAATCTAGAGAGGGCGTTACTATCCCGCCACCGAATACTCCTGCCTCATTCATGATGTTTGACCGAGGGTACAATACCTGTGTGTGGTTGGAGAATTGGGTAAGGTACACAGAAGATGACGGAGTATTGGCTTTCCCGTTAGACGGTACTTTCAATGGTAGGATTTTATTCAATTTGAGAACCCGCATGAATGAATTACATCCCAGACCGAGACTAACGCAGTATGAGGCATTAGAGGAATGGGAGATTGAGGCTTTTGAAAGAGAGAAACCGCGGATGGACAAAGGTCTGACCAAGTGGTACCCAAAGCTGAAACAGGAGACTAGGGACAAGAGGATGAAACAGTGGAGACAGAGCATGATTGTTGAGGGTCTGTTTCCCATGATGCCAGCAGGTAACCCTCCTGTGGGAGAGAAAAGGACAGAAAAGAGTAAGCATTGGGGGGCCCTTGGGGAGTCGGACGATGAATTGTTAGATGACATCTTTACGAGAAGTCCGCCCCCTTATAATGAGGGAGCCCGACCTTCCAGTGCAGGAGAGAATCCCCAGCGTCCATCTATTAAGGAGGAGGACAGATCCCTATGTAGGAGGGGAGGTGGCCAGGTGTTGCCCTATTTTGAGAACCCCGGACCCGCAGAGGTACGCGATATATATCCTAGAATGCCCGTGAGCTCAGAGGAAAAATATTCCCGTGAAAGAAATTTTTTTCCCCGACCTCTGTATGAAAACGAAGAAAAGCCAGTAGGTTCAGGAGTGCCCTTTTTGCAGCCTCCATATGGGGAAGAGCGCAGGTCATTTGGTGCAGGAACTTTGTTCCCAAAACCAAATTATGGTGGAGGACCAAGTGAAACGCATCCTACTGCCCCGAGTCTTACCCCTCACCTGACCCCACAGATGATACCTGACCGGACATTAGGAAGAGTACTAGATGAAAGGGAGCAAGAAGTCCTAGCTAGACAGAGGACAGAAATAATTCAGAAGATCTCCCAGTTAAATACCAGTCCTGAAGCCTTGACTATTCCGGTAACGATCGGACCAGTAGTCCCGTTGTATGGGAATAGTCAAGGAAGTTCGAACCCTCCAGTTATGAACCCGATAATGGCCCCGCCAAGGCAAGAGCCCCTACTGATAGACGATCAGTCCAGTGAGTGCGAGTCCGAAGTGGTGTTCTTGGATCTACCAAACAAACAGACCGGAAAGGGAGTGCAGAAGAGGCATAATCCTTTTGATGCGAAAGAAATTAAATTAGAATCAGCAACAGGGACTAGGAGTGTTTCCTTGGTAACGCCGGAAGAGATTGAAAATTGGAGTCGTGATTTAGAAAAACAGGCTCCGCAAACGAAACCTTTAGACCTCTATAAGCTGAGGGTAGAAATAGAGGAATTGATGGCAGGAAATGTGGGGTTAGACAGATTAAACACCTATTCTGAAGAAGAATTGCTGTTCATGTGTAAAAGCCTTACCAGAAGTACCAGGGTGCTCCACGAAAAGCTGACAGACACCGCAGCTAGTATGGGGGTAGATATTTCAAGATCCAAGCCCTTACAAAAGCCTTACAGAGCTGAATTCTCAGACAAGGATTTAGAGAACCTGAATGTGTCAGGGAAGAAGGTGCAGATTAAAGAGTTGCTTGCAGTTTTGCAAAAATGGGGAGATGTGGAAAGGTGGAGAAGCAGGTGGGCAAGAAAGAAAGATGAGGCTCGATCCAGACAAGCTACCCCTGAGTTCCCTTTAAGAGAAGTAGACAAGCCTGAAACATTATGCCCCATGCGTGAAGTGCCAGGTGGGAGGTATGTGCACGTTCCATGGTCCAGACAGGATATTGTGTCCTTTACTAACGATTTTCCGAAACTGCGCGAGAAGCCGGTTGAATGGTACCGGCAAGTGGAAAGGTTCGTAAAGGTGCAAAAATGCCTGTGGAAAGACCTGGATGGGTTTTTCGATATTGTGGTCCCGGTCGATCTATGGACCGAGTGTAAAATAGGCATAGGCTGGCCTAGTGAGGAGTACCCGAGGGACTCCGCCACAGGGGAGCCGTCAATTGAAGTGATGAAAAAATATGAACAAGTGATTCAGCATTTGAAAAATAAGGTACCAGCAAAGGAAACTGATTGGACCAGGATAGATAGAACAACGCAGGAAAGAGAGGAGACAGTGCACTCCTATTATGAAAGGCTGTTGCAGGTGTTTAAAACATACAGTGGTATAGATAACATTGAAATGAAGGATATGACGCATTTCATTTACAGGTTTGTAAACGGTTTAAGGCCTGAAATTTGTCAGTGGATAAAAGATAATAAAATCTGTTGGCATACCAAAAAGGTAGACGAGGTCCTGCGGTACGCAAAGTACTGCGAGGACGAAATGGCAGAAAAGAAAAAGGCTCTCAAGGAGAAAGTGATGTGGGCTCAGGTGAAGCTCGCAGAACAGCAGGAAAAGCAGTTGAGTACAATGGTCAAAAATGCTAAGAACGAAGGTCCTGGGGGTGGGGGAGGAAGTAAGCCCCGGCCAAGAATGAGCAGGGAGGAGGCTATGAAGAAATTTCCCTGCCATCAGTGCGGCGAAATTGGACACTGGCGTAACGAGTGTCCTTACTTGCCCGATGATAACCCCAAAACACCTGATTTAACTCCACAGACGCAGAAAGAAAGACCAAGAAAGACTCAACCACAGGTAAAGACAGTGCAGGTGCCTCGCGCACCAAAGCAGGTATACAAGGGAAAACAAGCAGAGGGAGATGAGATAGAAGTCTGGGAAAGCAATGAGAACAGAAATGCAGCAACTTCGCAGTATCTATTAAATGATACCTTCCTTTGTGATGACCAGTACTGACGGGGCCTGAGAGGGGAGGACGAAGAGTGCGTACTTGGCGCCTCCTTGCCGGTAGACCAGTCCGGACCATACATTGAAGGAAAGGTTGACGGGAATGATGTCACCTTTCTGTTGGACACTGGCGCTACCCGTTCTACTGTGAGAACAGTGGACGTTCCAAACCTACCCCTCTCGGGAGAAGCCATCCAAGTAGTGGGTGTATCTAATCAACTAATTAGTACTCCTGTTACCAAGCCCATGGAAATATCAATCGGAAACTTTAAGGAAATGCATAGATTTGTCGTTTGCGACACCAGTCCAGTGAACTTGCTGGGACGTGATATGCTGTGCAAAATGAACTGTACCATCTTTTGCACACCAAAGGGTGTTGAAATTCAGACCCCAGATGAAGACGGCATTTATAAAATAATGTTAGTCCGCCCTGACTCGGAAATTAAACGAATGACCATGCAGGATTTACCGAAAGAACTCCAAGAAGCAGTGAAGCCAGAGGTGTGGGACTTTACTGGGAAAGATGTAGGGTTAATGAAAAATGTGGACCCCATACAGATAGCCATCAAGGACAATGCAGTATACCCCAATACTAAACCCTACAGAATGAATGCAGAAGTGAAAGCTGGTGTTACTCTGGAAATACAGAAATTGCTAGAAGGAAACATCATACAGGAAGTAATGAGTAGCCCATGTAACTCCCCGATTATGGGCATTAAAAAGCCTAGTGGCAAGTACAGAGTAGTGCAGGATCTACGAAAAATCAACAAGATAGTAGTCCCCTGCTGCCCTATTGTCCCGAATCCAGCAGTGATTCTGTATCAGATTCCCTGGGATGCTGAGTGGTTTACAGTGATAGACCTGACTCATGCATTCTTTTCCATTCCCTTGCATCCAGATAGCAAATTTCTTTTCTCATTTGCCTTCAATGGTCACGTGTATTGCTGGAACAGGGTCCCTCAAGGGTACACAGAGAACCCCTCTATCTTTAATCAGATCTTGAAAAAATGTTTGGAAACTTTGGTCTTACCTGGAAACTCTGTCTTAGTGCAATACATAGACAACCTCTTGGTGGCGTCTAAAAGTCATAAGGATTGTGTGATTGACATCATTGCCTTACTGAATCACCTGTGTGAGAAGGGACATAAAGTGGCCCCTGACAAATTGCAGTTCTGTGCAAAATCAGTGAAATATCTGGGGCACCAGATAGAGAAAGGGGTCAGGAAAGTGACGTCAGAAAGAGTGAGAATAATACAAAAGATGCAGTTACCCCGTACTCAGAAAGAGATTAGAATGTTCCTGGGTGTGATAGGATACTGCAGGCAGTGGATTCTGGGATTTGCAGTCCTAGCTAGGCCCTTGATAAAAATGACCAAGAGAGGAACTCCAGATGTTGTAGAATGGGATGATGAAAGCTTAACAGCCTTCACGAAACTGCGAGATTGTCTGTGTACAGCCCCTACATTGGGAATGCCAGACTATTCCAAAGAATTTGCCCTGTTCTGTGACACTCGTGATAATTGTGCATTGTCGGTCCTGACACAAGATCATGGCACAACGAGAAGGCCTGTGGCATATTTCTATGCCACCCTGGATCCAGTGGCTGCTGGATTACCAGGTTGTCTGAAAGCAGTAGCTGCTACCTGCGCAAGTTTAGAGCAGAGTGAGTCCATTGTCATGGGACATCCGGTAACTGTGTATGTCCCACATGGAGTGGTAATTTTGTTGACCAGAACAAAAACTCAGTATCTCACCCCTAGTCGGCTGACTAAATATGAGAGGATTCTTGTGGGTGCTGCAAATGTAAACATTGTTAGGTGCAGTATTCTGAACCCAGCCACCTTACTTCCCGACCCAAAGGATATGGAGGGGGGGGTGGATGATGAACATGATTGCATAGACTTAACAGAATTCAACACTAAGCCACGCCCAGACATAAAAGAAACGCCATTGCCTGAGCATGACAAAGAATTATTTGTAGATGGTTCATGTCTAAGGCATGAACAAGGAGGCCTGAGTGCTGCCTATGCGGTAGTCTCCTTAGAGAAAATTGAGGAAGCAGGTTACCTATATCATATAAAGTCTGCACAAGTAGCCGAATTGATTGCTATGATAAAAGCTTGCCAAATTGGGAAGAACCTGCGCATAACAGTGTATACTGACAGTCAGTACTGTTATGGGGTTGTGCATGACTTCGGCCAGTTGTGGCTACAGAGGGAGTTCCTGACTTCATCAGGTACCCCTATTCGAAATGGAAAGGTTGTTCAGGACCTTTTAGAGGCAATCCAGTTACCAAAGGAACTGGCAGTGGTAAAATGTGCTGCTCATAAGAAGAGCATGGACAAGGTATCACTGGGAAACGATTATGCTGATCGAGTGGCCCAATGGTGCGCAAGAGATCGGTATATCGTAAATCCAAAACGAGGGGGGCCAGGAACCAGCTGCCAACTTCAAGTGTTTGAAGAAGTGCCTACATGGGATGAAGTGAAAGAGTGGCAGCAGGCGGCACCTTGGCAAGAAAGAGAGAAGTGGAAGGACGATGGGTGTAGACCAAGACGTGTGGATGGTGTCATTTTAGGTCCAACTGGTATGCCTGTGTTGCCTAGACACCTACTTAGCACAATGGCGAGGTTGATACATGAAGGATCACACATTGGTAGGGACGCCATGATTCTAGTGTTCCAACAGACTTGGTACAGTAAAAAGTTCAGGAAAGTAGCAGAGTCCCTCTGCCAGAGGTGCCTGTCATGTCAAAAGATGAACCCAGGGAAGAGGACTGTGGTGGAACTGGGGAAAATTGGGACTGGGGGTCCCTTTGTAAGGATACAGGTTGATTTCATCACCATGCCCCGTTCAGAAGGGAAACGATATGTCCTTGTCATGGTCTGTTTATTTTCAAAGTGGGTGGAAGCTTTCCCTACTCCCCAAAATGACGCAAAAACAGTAGCTAAGTGTTTATTAAAAGAACTGATACCTAGGTTCGGGGTTCCAGTCACTATTGAATCAGATCAAGGCTCACATTTTCAGAATGCAGTGATCGACGAACTCTGTAAGGCCTTTGGAATTTCACAAAAGCTTCACTGTGCCTACCGTCCAGAGGCTTCTGGAGTAGTGGAACAAATAAATGGAACTATCAAGAACAGACTAGCAAAACTGTGTGATGCAACGAAATTGACCTGGGTGAAGGCCCTGCCCCTGGTCCTGATGGGACTCAGAAGTATTCCTGATCGCAAGAAAGGCCTAAGTCCCCATGAAATCATTATGGGAAGAGTGATGAGACAAGCATGGGTGCCAGGAAGCAAACTGTTGAGTATTACTGATGATTTGGTGCTTGAATACTGCAAGAGATTGGGTGACCAAGTGCGTTCTATCTCTCGCCAGATCGGAGAAGACGCCATCCTCAATCCAACGACTCCTCTCCACAAACTGGTCCCAGGGGACTGGGTGAAGATAAAGAAGCATACTCGGAAGAGCTGCCTGGAGCCAAGGTGGGGAGAAAAACGTCAGGTGATTCTGGTTACTACCACAGCAGTCAAGTGTGCAGGGGTTCCGCGTTGGATACACGCCAGCCACACCCAGAAGGTATCACCAGACGAAGTGCCTGAAGCAGAAGGACGTCCCGCAGAGGACGTTGCAGGAGCCAGACCAGAAGTAGCTGACGACGTACAGCCCAGTACCAGTCGAGCTACAGAATCAGCAGACGTTGGCCCAAGAATAGTTGACAACGAACTACCAGGAGCCCAGCCTGCTGAAGGGGTAAAAGAAGCTGAGCCAGAAGTAGCTGAAGATGAGCTGCCGAGCATATGGCCAGAGGAGTGGATTCCCTTGATTGATCTCACCGAAGACCCCATTCGAACAAGTGAACGACTTTGGGAAGGTAGAGAGTGGACTAGAGAGGAAAAGCAAGGCACAGGCGAAGAACCTCAGACTCTTGAGATTCACATCAAAACTGAGGAAGGAGAAGGTCAGACAGGGACAGAGCACGTGGTTGATACAGAACAAGTGAATGCTGCAGAGCCGGTGCCCGATACTGAACAAGTGAAGGATCCTGAACAAGAGAGGAATACAGAACAAGTGATTGATACTCCTCCACTGACACCTGATATCGGGAAGGGACAGACTAGACATAGTGTAATAGTTCGAGCAGAAGAAAGTCCAGAGATCGAAGTGCTTGAACAGGATCAGATAGAATTAGAAGAACGTGTTCAGGAAACAGAGTCAGAGACACTTGAAGAGCAAACACACAATTTACCTGAACAAGGCCAGATTAGTACCCAGGCAGAAGAAACAGATGCTAGCCCTGGAATTAGTCAGATAGAAGAAGAAGAAACTGAGACAGAATTGCCAACAGTTAATGAGAACAAAAGGGCAAGAGAAGGGAACGAAGTTCAAGTACCAACAAAAAGACTTAAGAAAAGAAAGCATCTTGAGCCTAGATACATAAAGAAATTAAGACTGAGAATAAAAACAGTAGAAGAAAAACGTGCAGAAGAAAGGAGAAGTGCTCGCATAGCAGAACAACCAGAAGACACTTCCAAAAGAAGGAGTGATCAGATAAAGAGACAAAACAAAAAGTACAAGTCACCTGAATGGACCCTTGTGTTAGAAGAACTTGAAGATCTCGATATCACTGACGTAAGCGACGGAGAGCCCGTCCCTGAGTACTCTGCCGAAGAAGAAGACGAGCCACCGTGAATTTGCACAAAGTAAGATACTTGTGTAGAGACACAAAGAGGGGTCGAGAAACTTCTTCTGAAGCCAAAATGTCTGATTCAAACGTGAATGGTAGACCTAGTCGCAGCGGTTGCAAAACTTGCTGCAAGGTATGTGTCTGTAGTATAGTTGTCCTGATATTACTCTGGATAGGACTAACAATTTTCATTCCCTTTGCTGTAAGCAAAGATACTAATATTGTCCCTACTGAAATTGTAAATACTGACAGTGAGGGGCTGACAACACAGAGTGTAGCCAGACATGAGAGAGCACTGAGACAAACAAAACAAAACTTAGAAGCATCAGATGAGGGAGAACTACATTATCATGGAATTAAAAACAGGACACGCTTAAATGTTTTCGCAAACTTATTAATACACTATGTAGAGACTATGGAAATTGAAGATTGCTATGTCTGCATGAAGCTACCTACTTCTGTAGCTGAAGGCGTGACATACCATCACTTACCGCTGACATACGGAATCTCCTGTAGCATTTTAGCTAGTTTATTTTATAAAAGAGGACCGTTACAGTACTATTACTCTAATAATGACGTGATCTTTTCTGAGCTTCCTATACGTGGGAACTTGAATCCTGTACATACAAAAAGTGACGTAATACGATACATGGGAGATTATTTCCTGACTATTGGTGACATTGACATAGGTGAAGCACACAGAGATAACTTGACTTGTTCTTTGCATGAGCAGGAAAAGATGTTCCTGAACATGGCAGAGAAAAGGAGAATTAAAATACAAAAGAAGGCTAATGACGAAAGTCAGAAAAAGCCAAGGTGGGCAGAGAACATGGAAGGCACCTCAACTGGTGGGGCGGGTCCTGCTCTGTTGCTGGATTTTGAAAAGAAAGGCAAGCTATGTCTTCACCGCGATAAGACTAGCTATTATAATAACATTTTCATTGGTTCCAGTGAATGCGAACATAATTACAAGGTAATTGGAGGTTGGGGTTTCAAAAATGGGTCAGAGCCTGTGTTTCCTGGAATTTATTATATTTGTGGGGACAAGGCTTATTTCAAATTGCCGGATCACTGGTATGGAAGCTGCTATTTTGGCATTGTCTTCCCGAAAATATACCATGTGAATGGAGTTGCTGGAAGCAGTGAAAATACTGATGGCTTAGTGCGTAGTAAAAGAGAAAGCATAGGTGAAATAATGGGTAGTATTTTCAGTGCACTGATACCTGGAGTGGGAGTGGTTCTGAACACTCACAGAATTTGCAAATTGTCCACTATAGTGGATGTGTTGTCGACTGAGACAGCTCATGGATTTCTGTTGGTCAATACCGAAATGGTTGCGATCAGATCAATGGTTTTGCAGAATCGACTTGCTCTTGATACCTTATTGGCGAAAGAGGGCGGAGTCTGCCGGATGTTGAAGGCGCAACATTGTTGCACTTATATTCCGGACAAAAGTGTGCAGCTCAAAAGATATGTGAGAAACATTCCTAATTTGGCAAAGGAACTCAGACCACTCGAGGTTGATAGTGCCTGGAAGAGACTGGTAGATGGTCTCTCAAATGTAGGTCATTGGTTCGCTAGTATAGGTAAAGGCTTATTGTTTAAAGTACTGATGCCAATTGGAATTATAGGTCTCATCCTATTTTTCATATTTGTCTGTTGCAAATGCCGTAAACACACCCGAAAGCATGAGGTGAATGCAAGAGGGGTGAAACGAAGTGTGGATGAGCTCGAATTGGAGGAAGTGAATAATCAGATCTATAAGAAGGTGAAGAATTCTCACCCTACCAAAACTGAAAGGGAAAAACTGGAGAAATTGCTGGAAGAGATAGAGTTGTACAAAGTGTGAAAGAAAGTTGGCATCTGGTTCCATTAAATTTTTGTGATGATAGTAAATATCATCAAAGAGGGGATTGATGAAGCAAAGCTTCGCATATTTTGCGACTTGCTGTATTCATGAACCTCGTCTGTGTGTAACAAGGTAATAAGTGTACGTCTTACTAACGTTTATATTTAGTTTAAGCAAAGTTTATGAAGCTTGCCTATGTGTATTCCTAATGCATTTAATCCATGTCCGTAAAACATGGCCGCCGCTTGTATTTAGTTACTGCGCATGCGTCAGCCACACTCACGTGTCCTGACGTGTCTGCAGAATTGGAGGGAAAATAATGCGCATGCGTAATACATAGCTTGTACTGCTCGTGCAGTTCGCTCTTGTTCCTGTGTATGTGTAGCTAACATTTAGACTGCATAAGTATATTTTATGATAATAAGTTGAAAGTACAAAACCAAATGATGTGTTTTCATAATGTTATTTCTATGTATTAATTTGTTTTCGCTTGCTTTCCATGTACCGCGGGGAATGGGGGTCTGTCTATACCGAAAGCCATCTTGGAGGTCCCTTCTGCGCATGTGCGACTTTTCGGGGACCTGACAACCTTGGCTGATGGAACTTAGCCAGCTGGCAGTGATGGGCAAGATGCTCCTGAGAACTGACCTGCGAACTCGGCTGAGCGGAGTCACATGTCCCTGTTCAGCTACATTGTACAATTGTCATTGTATTTCTCTGCAGTTTCTCATGGGAACCCCAATCTCGCTAGGCGGTACCCAGATATGTAAATGAAGCATCCAAATAGTGTGTCATGATTGGTGTGTTACCCAAATCCTACCTTAGGACCAATCGAAATTGGGGATTCTGACACTTTGCAACATTTGGGGGGTGGTACCCTGTCCCAAAACAGTATATCTACCCTGGGTTCACCTAGGGAATTTGTCCGACTTGTCTGGTTTAGCTGACCTGTCACTGACCCAACGCACTCAATAGGTGACTGAAGATACAGAGCGCTGCGGAGCACTCTGTCCGAAATTGACCATAGACTAAGGTTCTACTGAACCTTAAAGTGCTGGCGGAGCACTTTGCTGGGAGTTCGCTGACCCAATCGGGGTCTTGATCGATAGCTGCAGAGAGGGTGGTGCGCAGGCGTTGCTTCCAAACTGCGGGTGCGGTCCTGTCCTGAGCGGTCCTGTCCTGAGGGTTTGCTGTCCTGTCCTGAGGTCCTGTCCTGATTCCTAATCTGAGGGTATCCTGTCCTGTCCGGGGTGTCCATTCTGCACCTGCTGTCCTTTGAGGGGTATCCTTCCTTGAGGGTTTCCTGTCCTTAAACTGACCCGTGGCCAGGGTTTGGTTTCCACACCAGTCTAGGTAAATACTGCTCTAAGTTCTTTAAACTTGCACCTTTCTATTTTTCTGTCTTTGCTTTAATAAAGTGACATCTTGCACATGTTGAATTTTCCATGCTTTTGCCGCAACTATTGAATCATAAAGTCAATTGCATATTTTCTTAAATTGTTCCTATGCTATCCTACCTTTTAGAAATCATATTTTGCATTGCAGTTTGTCATTTTCTGATATGGTCTAGAACGGCCTTACTTAAATTTTCTAAAGAGTTTTTGCCTTGAACGAATAGCATATTTCCCTTGCCTCTCATATTTGCATTTGAATGATTACCCTGACTTTATTTCTCTATAGTTATGTACTTTTCATTATCTTGGTTATTGATGGCCTTATTCTTGTAAGTTTGATGCTTGATGAAAACGAACTTTAGATAAACATTTTAAAACTTCCAGTTGTCCGTGGTCATTTTGCAACAGTATTGAATGTCATTTGAAATTGCATTTGTTGCCTTTCCTTTTACAGCTAGGCCCCTGATCCGTTGAAGTCATAGGTACCCGTGACGGTGGATGGTAAGTCGGGTACACTAAGTGATAACAGTAGGGAACACACACAATTGGTAGCAGCCCGTGAAGTCGCCCTGTCAATGAATAGTGTGAATTGAAAGTATATGGGCCCTGAAGCCGGAAACGGCGGAATCATTGGCTGGGTGACCTCGCGCGCTCCATCAGTTCACACTATCTTTAATTCCTCTTCAACCATACGGCTTGGCATACTTTTTTTAAGTAGTAAGTTCTGGCATTGTGACTTCATTCTAAACTATATTTGGTGTGATACCGGCATTTTTTCATTCTATTATTTCCAGCGACTTTGGCGGTTTACCGTTAATTCTCGCCTTGGCTGCCGGTGTACTGCTGTTAATTTGCTTGCTACAAAATGGTTGCACATTCTGTGCCCCACAACATTCTGCCCCGGCTGCTCCAACTTCATAACAGGATGTTTGAATACTATCGATCGCTACCTCTGGCTACTTTGAGTGTGGTGTATGGTTTATCTTTCCGGTTTTTGTACTTTACATGCGTGCAGCCAGTTTTCCACTGCCTGGATTGCAGTTGTGAATGGGCTCTGGATTTGCGTCTCTGCAACACGGTGTCTCCCAACCCGAATTATGATCTACTAATGAGTCCCTTAGTTGCTCATGAACTAGACTGTTCTGGTGTCGGGGACTCCATGCGCAGCAGCGCATGGAGTCCTAGGCAATTTGAACATATGGATTGCAGCCCATGACTTTCTGGCACACAGTTATCTTGAAGAACACTCAAGTTGCCCTCCGATGGTGCTAGAGGCTCTGGCTGTTGAAGCACATGTGTGTTCTTTTCTGTTCTTTAATTGGATGGCTGAAATGTTCACTGACGATAACTACGACTTACTATTGGAGGCGGTTGCCAAGTTCTGTGCCTATACGCTGTTGGATTAAAGTTACCATTTTTTTCCTGCTTCATAGAAACGTACTGGACTGATGAATTTTTTCTACATTTTTTCCTACAAATTACATATATTTTGACACTATACATTCTTGTTGGGTTTTGACATTTTTATGGTTACTAATTCGGATTTTACTCCCAATTATCCAGTTTGGCTAAATTTTTTCACTTGGTTCTGTCTCATTCGAACTTGAACTCTGCATTCTAAAAATTGCCTCCACTTCTTGTGCGTTCTCCGATCAAGGGAGGGTGTAGTGAGGGCTGGGCCTTGTTATGCACATTGCTATGTTAGCATAGGCCTATTAGAAGTTTAAACGTCATTTTACCTTTTTGCTGCTTTTTGCACACAACACCACATATAGATGTTGTTGTAAGTTATGCTGCGTGAAATGCTTCACATGAGAATGGCTTGTTTTCGGCATCCCTTGACTTACATCGTGACCCTAGTCTGCACAGTGAGTGCTAAAGCCTCCAAGGTTATCATAAAAAGGTAGCTGTTGTTCGGGCTGATCGGCTCACGTTTTAGACATAACATACATGCAGCTACAGCCAACACGATTCTGGCGCCTTTAATATTGCACTGTAAGCATGCCACTTGGAAGAATCCCGTTTTTCCAGAGAGACAGAGAGCTTTTTCAGATCCTGATGTGATCCATTCCTGCTGATCTTGGCGGTATGGTGTCCCACACACAAGCATAAGAGACCTTCTATATTTTATAAAACATGGGGCCATATTATCAAGAAAGGGCGATACATTATCGCCGCTTTAGCGGCAGGAAGCTGCCGCTAAAGCGGCGATAATGGGCTTGATAATAGGCCCTTGTGAATTCCCATAGAAGCCCAGGTTCTGGTGTTCACCTGGGCTTCTATAGGAATTCACAAGGGCATATTATCAAGCCCATTATCGCCACTTTAGCTGCAGTTTCCTGCCCTTAAAAGTGGCGATAATGTATCGCCCTTTCTTGATAATATGGCAATAGTTCCTAACTAGGGAGGGTGTTATACTAGGCACTATAAGACCTGTATTCACCATCACTGTAATATGATTTCTCCTTTTGTGTTTTATGGAATTGTAACAATGCTGAGCATATTATTTCTAATCATATGTCTGCTTATGTTAGCAAAAATACTGCATTTTAGAGCGCGTCGTTAAAATAAATATTTTAACCTTTCCGAGTGTCTCTTATGGACTGTTATGAGAGTATAATGAAAAAGTGGTCTTGCTTCCCACCATTCCTGAGTATAACCTAAGTCTCATGTTCTGGGTTGTCTAATCATTGGTTCCTTTGCTATAGGACGAAGAGCTAATGTGACACTGATGCAGGCTGGTTAGGGTTTCTAGGTACTGAGGTGAGTTTTTTTGGTCCACCACAATTCACTGAGTTCCTGGGTCTCTGTGCACAGTTCTGTGTAGGAGCAGAATCCCTGCAACACCACTGCTACGGTCAGCTGACTGCTTTGAGAATAGTATTAGTTAGTCTTACAAGATGCACTGGTCTGCAACTGAAATTCCAGAAAAGTTCCTGAACATCTCCAGCTCCATTTCCAAAATCTGAATTACTACCAAAACACGTTATCACTGCTTTGTTCTAAAGGTTTCTAAAATGGTAGCATTCATTCTCATAAGGTGTCTTTGGTGATGTGGTCAGCCTGGAGGGAACATAACACATAATATTAGGCCCTGCCCTAGCTTGCATACTTTCTGGCAGTCACTTTGGAGAATCATAAGAGAAAAATGCAAACTGAACTTCACTCTGCCTCTGCAATTAGCGTTACTCCATGCTACACAAGATGTCACAGGAATGTCTGCCCACGCTAAAAGATAGACACCTCACTCACTGGCAGTTTTAAAAATGTTTGTGGTCTACAAATAAAATAATCAACTAAATATATTTGAAGACATCTTAGAGACTTATAAAACAGCCATCCGCCTTATGAGCCTGGTAGCACACATAGAACATGTATTCAGGGAACAATCCAATACTCTTCAAGGTAGTGGGCCAACTCGCAACAGGGTTCAGGGACTCTGCATCCTTCTCATTTTATTTACTTTGTTGTTGCAGAATAACGAGAATCGGACGTTTTTGTTGTGGAAAATCCTAACCCTTAAATAAAGGGGCGTTCATTTGTCCAGATTGCAGTTCGTAGAATCACAGTTTCTTCGCTGAAATGTTTTACCAAGAAAAATGGGAAAATAGTCTCATATGGTTTAAAATTATGATTGTGTTATTCTGGTTCTTATTTTTCGCACTGACTTGTCATTTGAGAACTTAAGACTATAGATGAGACAAATGCAAAACATATGTACCGAGAACTGTGTTGTAAATAGTCTTTTTCTTAATCTTCATCAAGACTTGGAAAGGAATTCCATCAGCTGATGGCATTGGTTAGTGGAAATCTCACATCTTCAGTTGCATCTAATAATATTCAGACTCCATAGGGGAGGGGGGGGGTAATAAACCCGGCTCGCATGTGGTACTCACCAACTGCTTCGTGTAAAGTTGTTTCATTAATGTGAACCTTTGCTGCCAATAGTTACATTTTCCTCTTTCACAGTGTAGATACACTCTACTTTATGTGTACCTTTGCCAACATTAGATCCATCCTAGCCAACATTGCTAACTTCCTTCATAGCGACTGAAAAACAGATGTACAGTTAGATTTTCATTGTCTTTAAATCTCCTGTTTCACCACTATGGTCACAAGCATGAACCTCTTTAGATACAATGATGGAAGTTCTTTTAACTTCAAGTCAAACCTTTTCTAAGTTTGGGCATCGAACAAACATACATGTCTAATAGTTTTTGCCCCACAGCAAGGACGTGGTCTTCATTCTTGATGAATTTCTTGCTTATCTTAGAAGAAGCCATATATGACTGGTGGAGCAATAAAGAAAAAGCTACATTTTGGACCTGATTCACAAAGGTAAACCTAAACTTTTCTGAAATGTTACTAACAAGTTTTCTTTTACTTTGCTATTCACAAATCAAGAGTGAATAGTAAGTTTACAACTGGGCTACTACATGCAAATAAAGATAGGACTGTCCTATTCTTTTATGTATGGATCTCTTGATCCCGACTATGGAGTCCCGGCAGCTGTAAACTCACTATTCACTTGTAGTTTTGAATCGGAATAAAATAGTAAACTCACATAAAAGCGTACATTGATCTTTGTGAATTAGGCCCTCTGCACTGCATTTTTGTCGATGGAATTTGAGTTGAAATAATATTTTCGTTAACACACCCTTGAAGGAGGTCCCAAGGAGGGTCTCGTGTAACTCAAGATTCTTCAAAATTGAGATATAACTTTAACAGAATACTGTGATTCATATTTTGCATATTTTGCAGAAATAGTGATGTTGTTTTAATAATATATCCTCAAATTCCTTTGTGGCTATGGCAGCATTAATTTGCTCATTTAGTGGAAATGTAAGAAGAACACTTGCCACATTTCATACATTTTCAAAAGATTTAATCTTAGACTGCAAATAGAAAATATATTTTAACTATAATGGTTCTTCATAGAGGGAAAAGCCTTCAAGAAGCTTCATTGAAGGAAATTGAGAATTAGACCAAATGGGGTTGCGGCATGAATGGAGGAAATCTTAAGCACTTCTGAACATCACACCAGACATGAGCAGTATCTCAAATCTTTTTTGACTTGATTGTCTTAAAAAAAATTGTATTTTGGAAGAAAACCTATCAGAGGGTTTGACTGAAGTAGAGCCACGCAGAACATATCTAGTCCAGACATCACTCTGCAGCTATTAAACTGTGTACGGTGCAGTTTGGCTTCTAAATAAAGCTGAAAATCTGGTCTAGACAAGGCTACTCGGTGCAAACACCTTTTTACATTTTTCCTGGAAATTCGTTGGTTCTTAAACTACCATTTGAATAAACTTAAGGCCAACCAATAATTGAAAGATTAATATTTTTCCCTAACTAAGTAGGACTTTATGGTCTACTCATTTATCATAATAACTGGCCTTCACTAGGCCCTCCATATTTTGAGTTCAGTTCTGCCATTTTCAGTTTGAATATTTTTATTGAGTTTCTCAAGGATGGTTCACAGTTGTAACTGAACAGTAGTTCAGTATTAAAAATAATGTGACACTGTTTAATTATAACTGTATGATGAAATGGCAGAATTCTGCTTGGCCTAGGATTCACTCCCACTAATGTAAAACTCACCCAAAACTAGCACTCTCCGACACCTACAGTATAAAAAAAAAGAGGTATCATTGGAAGGAAGCTGAACATCGCTGGAAATCATACTCACAGAGTTTGTGTCTTCATCTGGACAACTTTCTCTGCTTTTGCAGTTTACCTTACGACTTTTACATTTTGGCTGATGAGGATTCCATAAGGCCAAAAAACGTCAGGCACTGTGGCACTGGAGCTACAAATTGAAGCAACATTTCTCTGAGCTGAAACAATTAGGGCATAGGTTTTCATGTGGCAAGTAGATTAAACATCTTTAATGTGTATGGAGTAGCATTAATTTAGTTCCATACTTTTATGTTTGTTTAGGCCACATATATATTTATATTTGGCCTCATGCACTCATATGATGCAATAATACCAATGAGGTATGGCGCACCAAAGGTATAGAAAGTGCATTTATTGTGTGTTTTCACATATATATGCATATTACTGTTTCTTCTTTTCAGAAATATCTGGATTGCTGATATTATTCTTCTGTAGGTTTAGATTTAAATAGACCTACCTCACTAATATTCATGAAGGAGGTCGTAAATTGTGATCCACTGGGAATCGCCAAAATCACAGGGAGGTGACCTGCGGCGGGTCAGCAGACCACCATGTCAGTGAATGCTTTTAAATAAAGCAATGTTTTCTTTTAAATGCAGCCTGTTTTTCTTAAAGGAAAATGGAATGCATTTCAAAAAGAAAAATTGAAAGTTTTTTTTCAATTTTCAAAAATAGGCAGTGCTCCGTGGGATGACTGCCTGCTCTTAAACATTTTTTTACACCCATTCACAAAGGGAAAGGTGTACCCCGGGGACCCCTTCCTATTTGCGAATTAGTTAACACCTACTTGAAGTAGGCAGTAAAATGTGAATGTTTTGTGACCGTATTTCAGTCGCAAAACATTCACACATACCACTGCAAGTGGCTATTAAGAAGGGACACCCTAAACACGCCCCTTCCTAATACTGAATTGCAAACTCATTTGGGAATTCGGGAATAGGTTACCGAATTGCAAAATAGGGTTCTGTATATATAAAATGCTATGTTGTGGTCGCAAACAGCAAGATTCTGTGAATCGGGCCATTTGTAAACTCAAAAAAGCTAACATACATCTGACCCTAGGTTTTTTTTCCAGTTCCGGTCTATTATGACATTTGCCTACCAGTAGGACATACGGCACTTCTCTTCCTTGAAAATAAGGGAATTTGTAGTCCAGAAGGAGCTTTTTAACACAGGGGTGGGAGGATGATATAAGGCATGGTATTTTCCTTTGCTCTTCTGGTGGCTAGAGTGTGTTGGCTTTGGAGGGTTTTAGGCCTAAAAATGTCTCTTTTTCTCCTTCTTCTTCTGGGAGACATAAGGGGTTATCTTTGGGAGGAATTAGAAGAAAGAGTGGGCCAAGCTCATACAGCCATGTTTGAGAGCTAGAGAATAAAGCATTGCATGCTTGTTTTGGTAGTAAGACAGTTTTGGGATAGGTGGACAATGAGTAGGAATTCTCAAGACTCTTACAACATTTCACCAGTAACAGAAGAGTGATTTATATAAGAACTGCTACACTGTCAAGGCAAAGAGCTAAGTAAGACAGATGGAGACTGTAAGAAGGTACATTCATTTGAGTAAATTTCGTACTTTCATCATTTCCCATCTCGGACGAACCTGAGAATGCTCTGGACCATTTCTACCAATTTAACTCTGGCCAATAGAGCTTAGTAATAGTCGGAGAGAAAAAAAGGAATAATGATAATTTAGATCCTAAGATACAGTGTGATAATTTAAAAACACACAATAAAAGTTTGAGATGATAACTTGAAGTTAAATGGTTTATTACAAACTCAAAGGCAAACTGATATATATCAATCTAAAGAACATGAAAACTATCAAAGGAAGACCAAAGCTTCATGCAATATTGGTCATCCATAGCAAAGAGCATATGAGAATTTCTGTGGCAGCAATACAGAAAATAAGGGAAAGGTTTTGATGATCAGATAAATGGTTTCGATCCATTTCTCCATACATCGAAAAGATTCACAACATCTACAAAACTCTACGCTAAACTAAAGATAAGGAAAACCCTATTGAGTCAAGGAAGCAAGCAAGGTGTCAATATCAAAACCTCTGGAGAAGTTTTTAAATAAGGAATCATGATTAGCATGAAGCCACAGAATCAGAGATGTCAAGAGAGGTCTGTACTTCTCCAAGTGTAAAAGGAATCTGACCAACCTCAAGGTGGATTCACTAATTAAATGCATTAAGAACATTCAAGAAATTGACCTTCTCCACGTCAGAGTACTTTTCCAGTTCCCAGAAAAAAACTTGGCACATTGACCACTACTCCCATATTCCAGTCTCCATTTCCAAAGCGTCCTTGGGATTCATCTGATAGTACCAACTGGTAACACTCCCTTTGTTCTTCATTAAAATTATTTTACCTTGCCAATTCTTTCTCGCCTCACTATCTCAGAAAGGCCTTTGATCTGCACCTGCAGAGGAGAAAACATGCAGGAAAATAATGTTCACATTAATATTAAATGTCTCACCTGTATGCTTGTGGTCCACAATCAAGCTAACATAACAGCTTGCTTTCTTTTAATGCATATTGGTTCTACAACCTACATGTAATCCAATAAATTAAATCTATAATAAAGGAATCAGCCTATCTTATATGCAGCACAATATGTATTATTAAACAAAAACTAAAATGGCTCACAATTTATAAAGAAAGCATTGAACACACATATGATTCAGTCTCACTAATCCATGGTGAATGCACTGCATTTAAAATCTAAACCTATAGAAAATTAATATCAGCATTTCAGATATCTCTTCACCCTTTCGCTGCTAGGCCTTTTCCCCCCTGTGCTAAGCCCTTTTTTGGCTATTTGGGATAGTTCGCACTTAGGCCCCTGTAACTTTTTGTCCACTTAAGGCATCCACTCCAAATGTGCGTATTTTTCATTCAACATCATGAGATTTTATGGGTATCCAGGGTTTATGGATTTCCCTGGAGGGGACCCAGAAATTAGCCAAAATACAGCTGAATATTGGTTTTTTAGGGACAAATTGAGAAAAAGTGCTGCATGAAGAAAGTGTCTGTTTTTTTCTCTGCAGATGGTATCACCATCTTCCAAGCTTTCAGGGACAGGCAGACTTTTGTCAGACAACCTACCTTTTTTAATTCAGTTTTGGCATTTTCCGGGACATAACCTATTTTTGCTACTTTTTGTGCTTTCAAACTCCTTCCAGTTAGTGGTGGAAATGGGCGGAAAAGCAATAATAGATCCCACAAAGCTATACATTTATGAAAAGTAGATAACACTCTGAATTCAGCAAGGGGTCATTTTTGTAGATTCTTAAAGTTTTTTTTTATAGAAACTAATAGTTGAAATTAAGACAAATTGAAAATAATAAAAGAAAACAGCCATTTGTGCCAACGTTTTCACCTGGAACTTCTAAGTGTGAGAGATATTTGACAGCAATATACCATCACATCCACTGGACCTTTCTGGTTGTGGGGGTATATAGGATGTGTACGTTCACAAGAACCTGAGGAACCCAGAGCTAATAATTGAGCAGCGTCTTGCAATGGTTTTTCATTGTATAGCTGGTATATAGCAATTCATTTGGTAAAATATAAAACGTGAAGACTAGGTATCAAAGACACCTATGTATTTCCGAAAGGTGAACAAAATATAGAGTTTAGAAACAGTAGGTATTTGCACATCTCCGAAATTTTGGGTTAAAGTACTAGCATGGGAATTATAGGACACTTTTCAAAGCCATATCCCTGGACTCTCCGGGTCTCTAGTTTTCAGAAATGTGTGGGTTTGGTATGTGCCCTACATGGCCAACGGGCCAAAGGCCAAAAACACAGGTGACACCCCCCCCCCACCTTGCAAAATCAGGTTGTTTTGTGTTAGGTAATTTCGATGTCTCGACAATACGTTTTGGGCCCTGTCTGTCGCGGGTACTTCGCCCACCTACACGAGTGAGGTGCTATTTTTATCGGGGGACCTGGGGGTGAACCTACAACCCTCCCACACAGAAAGTTGGGAAAAATTTGCTTTTTTCAGCTAAATGTGATGTTTGCATGGGATTCTGGATAGGAAAATATTGGGGTGTTCACACAAGTCATACCTCCCTGAACTCCCCCGGGTGTCTAGTTTTCAAAGATATCTGCATTTGGTAGGTTTCCCTAGATGGACACCGAGCACGGGCCAAAAACTCAAGTGAGCCCTTTGCAAAACCAGGTCAGTTTTTTGATAGGTAATTTTGGTGTTTCCACAATACGTTTTGGGCCCTTCCCTGCCGTGGGTACTTGGCCCACCCACACAAGTGAGGTACCATTTTTATCGGGAGACTTTGGAGAATGTTTGGTGGATGGAAGTTTGTGGACCCACACACATTCCAGAACTTTCCATCACAGAAATGTGGGGAAAATGTGTTTTGTTTTACAAAGTTTGAGGTTTGCAAAGTATTCTGAGTAACAGAACCTGGTGAGAGCCAGACAAGTCACCCCCTTCTGGATTCCCCTGCGTGTCTAGTTTTAGAAAATGTATAGGTGTGCTATTTTTCCCTAGCTGCTGGCAGAGCTACGGTTCAAAATCTACAGCTAGGCACTTTCCAAAAAAAGGGTCAGTTTTCACAGTAAAAATTTAGTTTGTCCATGTAGTGTTTTGGGCAGTTTCCTGTTGCAGGCACTAGGCCTACTCAAACAAATGAGGTACCATTTTTATTGGGAGACTTTAGGGAATTCGGGGCAGGTGACAGTTTGTGGATCCACGCAGATTCCAGAACTTTCCATCACAGAAATATGAGGGAAATGTTATTTTTTGTACAAAGTTTGCATGGGATTCTGGGTAACAGAATCTGGTGAGAGGCACATTGAGAAAAAAAGGTCAGTGCCTAGTTGTCTTCTGCTGCCTGGGGGGGGGGCAGATTGGGGGCTATTGCCCCGATATGCCCCCAAGGGGTGCAGAAAGATTGTGACTATTTTATTGGGGTGGAGGGGGACATTGGTATAAGCCCTCCCTGAACTTTGGAAAAAATAAATCCCTGGTGCCTAGTTTACTTTCTGCCCCACCGGGGGCAGTTAAGGGGCTATTGCCCAATCTACCTCCCGGTGAGGGCAGAAAGACTGTGGCAATTGTTTTTTTTGGGGTGGGGGCATTGGCATGCCCATGCTGTGCAGCCCCAACCATACGCATAAAAAACAAATACCTGGTGCCTGGAGGGGTTTCTGCCCTCCGGGGGGGCAGATAAGGGGCTATTGCCTCATCTGCCTTCTGGGAGGGGCAGAAAGACTGTAGCATTTTTTTGGGTGTGGGGCATTGGCATGCCCATTCTATTCTGGGCAGCCCCCTTCCCTATGTATAAAATAAAATCCCGGGTGCCTAGTGGAGTCTCTGCCCCGGCGTAGATCAGCCGCTAATGCCCCAATCTGCCTCCTGGGGCAGAAGATCTTTCGTCTGTTTTGGGGGAGGCAGGGTGGGGGCATTGGCAAGCCTATTTTGGGCAGCCCCCAACTCTGGCATACAAAAAAGAAATCCCCGGCGTCTAGGGTTCTTTCTGCCCCCCTAGGGGCAGAGAGACTGTCTATGGCAACATTAAATGGGGGGAACAAAGGCCCTTGCCCAAGGGGCCTCTCCCCTCTCCCTGGTGGCTAGGGGGTGGATCCATGCTTGGGGATTGCCCACCTGGGGCAATACCCAAGAAGGGATTCACTAGGGAGGGATACCATAGGAAAGGGGAGATTCTCCCCTTTTCAACGATAAGTCTCCCATTTGTTTTGGTGCTTGTTGGGCTGAGATAGCCCCACGAGCACCAGAACTGTGAAACTGGAACTAAGTTTCAGTTTAGTTTTCGTTGTAATGATGTCAGCATGCCATGTGCACGATCATCATTACAAGGAAAGCAAAAAAAAGGCTTTGGGAGGTTGGAGAAGCTCTTCCCCACCTTCCAAGGCAAAAAAGAAAAATAGGAAATCCCTCTGCTGTTTACAGCAGAGGGATTTTGTGCAAATGTGCTCATGACAGAATGGTTCCGTCATGAGCACCCTTGCACTTGTGCTCATGACGGAACCATTCTGTCATGAGCACAGAAGGTGTTAAAAGGAAAAACGTTAAGATGCACACACATATGTCAAAAGCAGACAGTAAATGCACTTGCTGTTGCTTTGGTGCACCACATCTTATTGGTATTATTGCTTCACATGAGCACATAAGGCCAAATGTAAATATGTGGCCTATCCAAAAGTAAAAGGATGGAGCCAAAATTATGCTACCCTAATTACCCTCTGATGGCGATCAAGCCAACAAAATTTATAATCAGAACATTATTAGATTAAACCAATCATAACCTAGTGGCCTTGAGCGTCTTTCGTCTTGACTCCTCTAGACACTTCGGGGGAGATTTACTAGGATTTTGTGCCGTGTTTGCATCACAAAACTTATGCAAATCAGCTCAAAATATGTTTTGCCCAATTTACTTTCCAGCGCTAATCTTGTTTAGCACTGGAAATAACCGAACACTAATGCAAAGCAGCACATAGCGCTGCTTTGCATTACTTTACGTCATGGGAGCATACCAAGTGTGTTGCATGGGCGTTCCCATGTAACCACCCAAGTTTTCTCACGCTAAACCCAATTTACTAAATACAGTAGAATGGGTTTAGTATGAGAAAACTGCACCCTTTTCAAATAGGTCCAAGGTAGGAAAAATGCTTTTATGTTTCCTTCCTTTTTCCACTTTGCATGTGTGCTGCACTTTACTGCACACATACAAATTGGGAAAATGGTTAAAGTGAGTCTGTGCATAGTATTTTGTACTGGAAGGGTTACTTCCAGTACAAAATCAATGCTAGACTCACAGAGACACCCTTTCACCATGGCGCAAAGATGTCTTTGTAGTGCTAGTGAGAGGGGAGGATAGTGCCTTATTTTTGTAAATAGGGCACTCTCCTCCTCTCCCTTTTCAAGTAGCCCAGTGCAACATTTTGTGCTGCTGCTGCTGCAGTGCGCTACCTCATAAAATAGTAAATCTGCCCTTTCATATCATCATAATATTTGCTCTGACCTTCTTCTAATTCCACAGCTGCTCTCTTCCTCTTCCCTCCCTGTCTAACTTGTGCATGCTAATATCCCTTAAAGATCAAGAATAGGAATTTTGCAGGGCGATTATCAAAAAAAGATTTCAAAATGGCATCCATAATTCTACTTCCTAAACTTTCAAACTATCAGCCTGTTGAAACAAATCTATTTCCAAAGGCTTCCCAAGCCCCTGTCGCTTCAGACTCTTTCAAATCCTTTGTCAACCCAGATATATTCTTAATATACCTCTCAAGGTCCTTACTTTTGCTGAGATATGAGTACAGCATTGCTGAACGTTTAGCATATGACAGACTCCGCCCTCTTTTGCAAGCAAAACATCCAATGCAAGTCGGTTTTTTAAAGCCATAGATTTTATTGAAATCATCTCAGTATTTACAAGTAATTAGGAATTTGTGGTACTAGTAGCCAATTTGTCACTATTTTAGACAGCTTTTTAATTTTCAAAAATTTCAGAATTACTCCTATAGATGGGATTATGCCAGCAAAAATATATCCTACTACTTCTGTTACACTAACACCTTGTTTAATTAATTAATTAATTTATTCATTGATCTTTATTCGGGTTTAAGGAACCCTAAAAGATACAAAATAAAACCATTCCTACATAGTAAATAAACATAGTTTAAATCATCATGTCCTTGGTAAGTCAATGATCAGTTACAATTGATAAAATGTTTCCTATTTAATATAAAACCAGCTACTCGATTGATCTGACAGAATACAATAAAAAAATGCCAAGCTTACTGTTCACTACATTTAAAACATGGAGGGAAATGTAAGTTCCGGTCAGAGAAAAAAGGTGCAAGTGCTAGAAAAGTACATATAAGTATTTGGAGCTTCTTGCATGGGTCAAGACAAGGAGTAAAGTGCAAATACTATAAAGGTGCATATAGGAACCTAGAAGCAACACATAGAGTGTGCAAAAGGTGCATATAGGTATCTGGAACTTTCTGCATGAATTCTGGGCAAAAGAATAAAGCGCAAGTGTAAGAAGTGCATATAAGTACTTAAAACAGCACATGAAGATTTGCAACATTAAAATAACATGCCTGTTTCTTTCCCTAATAAATTGATGGCAAACAAGTATCTGCTAACGCTAAAAACTATTTTTTGTGAAGTATCAGTTAGTAGGACTCCAGTGCATCAGAGCAAGACCTAATTCCCAAGATCCGACAAATGGGTTTGATCCATTTTTGCCATGGGATGGCATCAGTGCTTAATTTGTAAAATATGAAGTGCAGGTGCTCACATTTTTAAAAGGCCACACCAACTTCCCCGGCTCCACCCATAACATCTTGTGGCTCAACCCATTTCCTTTATTGGCCCCACCCACATCCCCAAGCCCAAACACATTAGAGCTACCTCCTCATGTCTTGAGTTTCGCAAGAAGCTGAAGACCTAGTTCTTCACATAAGCATATCAAATAACTAACACGTACACACCTGCCCAAGGGCCTGGATACCCTCTTGGGTGATTAGTGTGCTATACGAATCAATATAACATAACATATTTTAGCATTTGAGAGCCTATGACAACAACTTAAAAGTGAACTCAAATTAGAAAATGTGTGTAAATCTCAAAATGTACCACTATGTGATCTATATGTTGCAATTGGTGGAGAGACGTTTAACTGATGGGTCGAAATTGTCAATGAACTCAAATTGATATGTTAGGTACAGTATACTGGATAGATTCTTTGTAAGACAATTGATTATCAACCATATATTCCAACCACACCTTTTCTTTCAACGTTTTCTATACACGGACCACATAGAAACAAGTACCCACACTGATTAGAAGTGTCAATCCTAGTGACAAGCACGGGTACTGGACCTTAATCTGGCTCTTAGGCTCCCTCTTTTTTATTCATGATTAAAGCACCTATTAATACAGCAGAAGGGTTGGAAACTGAAATTCAAGTAGGGAGTCTATATGTAGGTACTAAGGACCTTGAGCATCTCTAAAGATCATTATAAATCCCCTTTTTATAATCAAGAGAGGTCTTTTTTTATGCTCACAGTAGGCAGCGCGTAGACACCTACAGGTATTCGTGCTCTCAACAAGTTCATTTAACATAACATCTTTACAGTAAGGGACCCCTCACTCTGTTCCAGCAACATATGTTCATAACTTGTTCCAATCATGGCCAAGTCCCTCAAGTTTCTAAAAACTCAAAACTTAACTTTTTCACCTGAAAATGCTATGCCATGTTCTTTTACTATTAGTCATCAGTCTGGGGTGACAGTAGTGGGCGCCCGTTCCCAACGTATGATATTTAACAGTAAATCCGTCCATCTTGCTGCTTCAAAGCATAACATAACATTTGGCACTGAATAACAGACGTTTTTTGCTACCCAACTCAATGGTGCTCATTTTTTCGACCACAGAAGGATGAAAGGCTGAGTGGATTCGCCCAGATTTGAACCTATGACCATGAGATCAAAAACCAGACCCTACAGTGGACTCATTAGTCCACTAAGCCACCAGACCAAGCTACATGTAGGCCACCTTGAATGAGTTCAGAACACGGATGTAGGTCCTCTATGTGGCTTATAAAAATGTTTGCTCTGTGACAGGAGCAAGGAGAAGCCGCATTGGCTCCTAACGCATTGCAGAGCCATGCTCAGGGCCTCATAGTGCAGAAAGCACGCAACCGCCTGATTGTATGTCGAAGAAACATCATTTGCGGAGCGCTTGCAGATATCTAAGATCTGACTGACGTTTCTCCTTCAGATTCGGAAATAAGTAACCTACTATCCTCGTGGCAATAAAGCTTATCAGTCGCTGCGGCAGAAGCTTGCCGTTCTTTGCCTGTCTTACTTTGCAAGTAATCGTCTGTTTCCGGTTTTAGCAAAGCTCTAAAATCCTTCCTGTTCAATCAGTAGCCCATCCTCGCAATAATCTCTCCACTTTAGCGCCTAGAAGCCAATGTCCGTGAACATAACTGACAGACTGACTGAGCTAGACTGCTGGAAAGCCAGGGAAGGTTGCAGGTTTTAGACTTCAGTAAACAGTGCCAATCTCATATTTTTTGAAACCCAGACAGGATTCATACCGGACTCAGTCACCGAGTTAGTTGCAGTGCTGGAAAGACGTGGAAACTAACTGTGGAAAACAAGGCAGTGCCGCCTGCAGGGCTGCTCCTCCCTCCTCCCCCCCATCCTGCCCCCACCCACACACACACAAGCACGCCGGTGATCTTACAACCGGACAAATACCTCACGCACACTATCAAAAATAAAAATACAGCGTTAGTGGGGTTTTTTTGCACGGTATTGGAATTGCTCGAAGTTAGTTGGCTTAGCAGCTTAGTTAGCTTTGCTCACTCAGTAGTTTACTAACTAGCTCACTCACTGTTTCTTTTATTTAACTTCAATCCTTACCTTACTCGTGGAGGGCGGTCCCGGTCCGGCTCAGTGTATAACTGTGTGTTTTACGATTAGGCGGCCTGGTGCACTGTTTGCTACCCGTGCTACCAGAACCACCAGACAGTACTGCACATCGAGGCCTGGCTGCCTGCCTGCCCTGCACACAGGCTGCCCTGCCCTGTCCTCAGTGCCATGCCCTCAGGCTCAGCCTCAACGTTGTCGTCTGTGGGGGTCAGTTCGGGCACGCAGATGACTTAGCAATGAGCTGCAGCGAAGAGGCGCGCGTGGTCATGAGAAATAAAAAGAATCTGCGCACGCTGTGCGCACAGCCCCCACCCCCCTATCAAAACAGAACTGAAACCAAATCCAGCCCGCCCCTGACGCCCCAATAAATCAGTGTGTGTGTCAGACAGAACTACTGCTGCCGCCCGCCCGTGTGTGTACTGGTCCCGTGGCAGTCATGATCACACAAGCAATCAACATACATAACTTATTCTCTGTCTGACTCTTGGACGAATGGATGGCACAGCACCACAGGCAGGCAGGGCAGCTATTGTTAACCGCTGTAACCTGCATGATTGAACACTCTGAGCACAGAATGTTATATTAAGGGCAAACTCAGTAAATTTTAAAAACATCAATGTGCAAGTGTGACGCACATGTGAGATGCGTAGACCCGGCCCTGTCAATTAAGTGCCAGTGCTAAGCACCGGAAAGCACCGGCACAAATTAAGCACTGGATGGCATATGCTGGACAGAAAAATAGTATATGGAAATAGTTTTCTCGCACGTTAGGTTGACATAAGGGAAGTAATCATCATTATCATCAACATTTTTCTGACCCCTTTTCACTGTGTTAGATTGTACTTGCAAAACACCATAGAGAAACTTCATATACAAAGATTTTGCCAATTGCGTTTGGACTTCGTCCAGATATTGCTCAAAAGACGGTAGTGGTTTTATAAGAAGGAACTGAGAAGTCAATCTACCAATATCTGAACAATGGGAGACACTATTTTGCATGCATTCCCAAAATGTAATTTTCAAGATTTCTTTTGAAGATGGTGTTAATAGGGTGGGCGCTTCCCAATAATGATTCAACCCAAGTTTGCAAAACCATGTATGGACATGCTTGACCCACTGAAGGCTTGCACACTGATCATATCTTAAAATCTCTTCTAGCCCTTCTTTGTAACTTGCAAGTTCTACAGTGGTCCACAAATGCACCCTGACCAACAGGGGTCTCAGTATAGCTTGGTGATCAATGCACTTTATATTCAAATCTATGGTATTAGGGATCATGGGTGTGCGCACAGGAAGACGTAGCAGTATCCTAAAAAACATGTTTTCTTCTCCCGCGAACGTGTTCCTGCAAGTAGCCCCCCAAAGTTCTACACCATAAACGGTTGCAGATTGTGCCCTGTATTTGTGCACTTCAAGTGGAGGAGACACTGCCTTGGTAATACTATTCTGATGATTTTTAATATTGGTGAGGAGTTTTGGAGCAAAATAGTACTTCTTTTCTGCAGATGCGGGTACCATGTCAATTTAGTGTCAAGTGTGATACCTAAGTAATTAAAATTCAGCACATATTCTAGCTTTTGTTTTTCGACAGTAATATTCTTCTTAAATGATTCGTGAGGTTTAACTCCCATAAACTTATGTTTTTCTAGAATGTATTTCAAGGTCTTTTGAATTGCAATAGTCACTAAATGAATCTAGTAGATTTTGAAGTCCCTTTGGGGTTTGAGATAATAAAATAGTGTCATTGGCAAATAAAAGTCCCGGCACTGGCACAGCTCCCAGCTTCAGTGAGTCATGTCTACACCCCAAAATATGTTTTGGGGCATCATTAACGTAAAGTGAGAAGAGGGTGGGTGCCAGCATGCAGCCCTGCCTTACACCCCTCCTTATGGGGATTGCCTCAGTAAGCTCTCCCCTGGGTCCCCATCTAACTTTCGCATAATTGTCTTCATGTAATCTTATTATCTGTACACCTTGGTTTTTTAGGCAACTCCAAAGCAAATCTCTTGGGATAAGGTCGAAGGCGGCCCTCAAATCTATAAAAGCTATGTACAAGTGGCCTTTCTTTAATAGTGTATTTCCAAACCATGCAAAGGAGTCTGAAGGTCGGGTCAATTGTACTAGTTCTGGCTCTAAACCCAGCCTGGTACTGTAATAAAATACTTTTGACCTCTATCCAATCATTTAGTTTTGATAAAATCGGCTTGGCATAAATCTTTTGTAGGGTTTTGATTAAACTTATAGGCCGGTAATTTGCAGGATCATGACGATCTCCCATTTTAAAAACTGTAATGATTTTGGCTCCTATCCAAGACTCTGGTAATGAGGCGCATGCTGCCACAGCATTACAGAGAAGACTGATGTACGACCCCCAAACAGCTTTATCATGTTTCAACAGGTCACCTGGTATTTTATGGGGGCCTGGAGCTTTCCTGGGCTTAACTGCATCAATAGCTGCCAGGCTTTCCTCTGTGCTAAAATATGGGGTGTAAGCTTGTCCCATTTTGGAGAATGGTGGGGGGTTTGTTGTGTTTCTTTGCTGGATGTTTGTTGGTTTGGTGGTAATCTCTGAGTATAGTTTTGAAAAATGGTTGACCCAAGAACCTGAGTCCAAAAAGAGATCTATACTACTTCTCCCCATTTTGTTACCCTTGGCTATTAGTCCCCAAAAGCCAGTGTGATCCTTGATTTTGGCTGCATTAATCAGATGGGTCCAGACGCTATCATCCCAGTCTCTCTTTGTTTGCGTTAGTAATCTTTTGTACTTGGACCTTTTGTCTCTTACTGCTTTCACATCATTAGATTTTGCTGCCAATATAAGCTCACTCTTTGCTTTGCAGCACTCACTATTATACCACTGGTTAGCTGAGGGATAGGAAGCTACAATTCCCACCTCATTCTCTCTAGGGATTTTGCTCATGGTCAGTTTTAATTTTTCTATAATTTTATGATGGATGTGCACTAGAGGAACTCTGGAATAAGCAGTTCAATGTAAGGGGAGATGACATCTGAAAAGGTGTTATAGGTCCTTGTCATGACTTCCTCTTTACCCACTATTGATGGCCATTTCAGAGCTCTACGGTTGTTACTAACTATAGGTACAATAGGAATTTAATAGTTCGCATTATTTCTCCAATTCGTAGGTTCAAAGAGGGAACCTGCTAATGTTAAGCACAATGGGTAATGGTCGCTATCGTCTCTGATTTCGACTTTTAGATTGTGCATATTAGGCCAGGAGTTAGCAGATACCATTATATAATCAATGCTACTCTTTGTAGTTCCCCTACTAAATGTAGAGGCACTCTGTCTGTCTGAAGTCAGCCTACCATTGCAGGCCCTCTGAAACTAATTTAATAAGTTGTGAGACTGCAACTGTACAGGGCACTGTAGGGCCGGCCTCCAGAGAAGGAATATTATTTGCCATGTCCTCCTCTTCAAAAATATTATCCAATCCCACTGCCGGTTCAAATTTACAGTTAAAATCTCCACCCACAATTACCTTTGACCTAGAGCCAATTGTACTTAAAACTTGTCTAACAGCTCTATAACTGGAGATTTCCTACTGGATGGACTTGGTCCATTGTAAATGTTTACTATATAAATTTCAGTTTTGTCATATGTTAATACCTGTATTCCCAGTATATCTTGTGTTGGAAATTCTAGCTTACTAGTTTCAATATTTAAGATGATTTTTACCCATAAGACAAGACCACTCGTTGGTCTGCCTCTTACTGTGGGGGCGGCACTAATGCTAAATGTTTTGTACCCAAGCTTTTGAGGGGTTTCTAATGCCCAAGTTTCTTGCAGCCGGCAGATTTTGCTATGGTTAATATACTCCTGCCACTCACAGTCTATTAGATTCCATTTCAGCCCTGCTATGTTCCATGATGGCAAGAGCATTTCTGCTAGCTAGGTTGGTTGGCTCTGAAGTTGTGAGCTAACTGGGACTTGGTCTGCCCCTATTTCTCCCCATCTACTTTAGTAGTATGTTGCTTAATAATAGGATCACCTGTTTAATTTAGGATTTCCTTCCCATGCAAGATCATTAAAATGTTCGAAATGATAAATCTTCAGGAGAACTATGCCAAGATAACAGGTACCATGGCATCCATATGGCAATTTAAAGTATGCATTCTGTCCACAAATAAAATAGACTCCAAGAATCACAGGATCCTGTCCCTCCAGGAAATGGGAATTCTCCCCTCTCACTTCACAAGTATGCTCAGTTTCGCTCTCCGCTATAAATAACAATATATATAACTCTGATCAACATGTATACGCAACCTTCCTTTGTGTTGCCAATCTAAAACTAAGGCGGTACATTTTGTTTTTCCTGATGATCAGTTTCTTCACTACTCCACTTGTGACTTAAGATCCCGATCAGTTTTGGTTTTAGACTTTAGGTCTCTCCATGTATCCTCCAATAATAAATGTTTCTAGTTCACTCACTATTAGTCCCAGTATGACATGTTTCAGTTCATCAGCTAGCACAGGGAACTCATTTGCATCCAAAAAGAGAAATTGAGCCAGATCTAAGATTAGATGTCTCAAGTCACTCTGCCTTGTCAACTAAGGAAGTTCAAAAGTGAGATCAAACTGGAGATCAAGTTCCTGAAGCTTCAATTGAACTTTCACAGTGATCCCAAGGTTCCCAGGACTCCTTCTCCCTGTCATTTGCAACAAAGAATGTCCATTCCGGTGATGAGTAGCTCTGGCAGGGTACTCTCACTCACTTTGACGACCTGAATGTTATCTCTTCTCCTCCTTCAATCAGATCTGAATCCTCTATATCCTCTGGGACACCTGGGCAATCACTCTCTCCTTGCGGGATCGCTCTCTCCTGCCTTCTCGGGCAACGTTCTCGTGCTGCCCCTCACAATTTCCTATTACTAGGCCCTTCACAAGGGTCTGAGTCAATCTCTGTTACGACCACTAGAGTAGCTTCTCTTTCATCATTTTCATCATCATCCAACCCTCCAGAGCTCTCTTCAGGTTGAGTGTTATTTCAGTATGTGGATGTTCCTCAACAGCTTGACTAACCTGCTCCCGTGATCTGTCAACCACCACTGGCTCCTCTGAGAGAGGTGCTGTTACTTCATCAAGGGACCTGGAACCCTGCCAGTATGGGCAGCATGGATCCAATTGGACAGACCTCCGCACATCACAGCAGAATGACTTGATATGGCCCTCACCAACAAGGCTCCAAGCAGGACTTCCCTACGTGCTTCTTGACCACCACCCAGTCTCCAGGATTAAGGTCATGTCACTGCTCCTGGTGTGACGGGGCTGTAGCAGCTTCACCTCGAGACACAGAATGCCCCACATCAGCCAATCCTTTGCAGTAATCTAGTATCAGATTATCAGTAATATTCAAAAGCGCATTTGCAGGCACAGCTGGCAATCTCATTGCATTTCCCATGATGATCTCATGGGGAGCCAGTCCTGCCATATGATCGGGTGTTCTGTGCAAACTCATCAACACCAACGGCAAAGCATCTGGCCATTTCAAAGATGTAGAAGCACACACTTTGGCAAGTCTTGATTTCAACGTGCGACTAACTTTTTCCACCAGACTTGAAGCCTGAGGTCGATAACCACAATGCAGTCTCTGTTCAACCTGCAAGGCAGCACAAAGCACCCTCAGCAATTCATTATTGAAGTGTGTGTCTCGATCTGATTCCAAAGACGTCGGGAAGCTGAACCTTGGTATAAACTCCCTCAACAACAGCTTTGCTACTGTGAGACTATCATTCCTTCTGGTGGGATATGCCTCAACCCATTGTGGACACTACAACTGACACATATCCCAGCGTGTTGCACAGAAGAATCTCAAGAAAGTCCAACTGCATCATATTGAAGGGAGCACCTGACCTCCTTATGTGGCTCAATGTCACTGCAGTTCTCTTGCCTACATTGTTGTGTTGGCACACAACACACCTGTGATATAACTATTCTGCCATATGTCTGAACCTTGGATATACCGTGTTTTGTGAAACAATCTAACCATGGCAACCCTCCCCACATTAGTCAGACAATGATAATGTCTAGCCATGGTCGAAACAAACTATTTGACAACACAGGTGTGTCACTTCTAAAACCCATATTTCATCCTCATCTCTTTTAACACAATCTACATTAACTCAACCCTGCTGTTCTGCTTCTGACACTTCTTCCTGTAATCAGGTAACTTCCTCCAAAGTATTACCTACTGTGAGTAAAAGATTGTAATTGGTCTCATCTGCTCCTTTATAACGCACTCTCCATTGAATGTAGATGCATTGTTAGCACTGCTGCCGACTGTCACATTGTCATCTCAATTGCACTGTGTGGATAATTTCACAAGCGCATCTTGCGCTGGCATTTGCCAAGCCTCTAGCAGGTTTCTCACCTGCTCACCATTATGTATGGGTATCCTGGTGATACCATAAATCCCCTCTGGGACCATACTTGTCCAAAGTCATGCATCACACCAAAGTTGTACTGACTATCTGTAAATCCAGTCACCTTTAATTGATCTGAACCGTAACATACTCAGGTAAGAGCAATCAATTCAGCCACTTAAACGGAGACTACTCCTTGAAGCCAAGCACCTTCCACTGCTCCTGAAGTGATGCAGCCTGTATAAGCAGCTATCATGAGCAATCCACAAACAGTGCATAATCAGTTTCAGGTAGCGGTTCATCTTACATACCTGGTCTCGGCTTAGTGTATAGTTCAGTGACATAAAGACAGTCATGCTCCACTTCAACATCATCGTTGTCATTCTCAGTCTGTAGGCAAGTGGCAACCTGGAGTGTTATGGTGAGCTATGGTGGGGAGTAAGTTGACTATTTTTCTATCTCTTCTTCAGGCTGCTGGTGACCCTTGGGACTCCTCTGGCAGGAACTAACCAGGAAGAGAGAGTGAAAGGGAAAAGTTCTCCTGGGAATCTTGCAATAAACCCTTTTCTACAACCCCACAATGGAATTCAATGGGGAATCTGTAAACTATCCAAGAGACTGCATTGTATAATATTGATATTACTGCCCATGAGTTAATGTGCAGCAGTATCTGAATTCAAATCTGTTTGAAAAAATAAAAACGTTGATTATAATAATGTGTCCTGATGTTTCTTTTTGAGCAGTCTACCTGCCCAATTGGAATGTCACATTTTACTAGGATGCACCTCTGTGAGCACTGTACCACTGTCTTTATTTTTGGTTTTTGCATCAATTCTTTATTCGCAACAATACAGTAAACAGCAAATAGTAACTGTATACAGTTTGGCACAGGAACAATTCAGAATTACAGTCACTCAGTCTACAGTACATGGGATAAACCTGCTATCACAATGTGGGGTTCCTTAATTCGAGAAAGAGGGACCAGGGCTTCCCCCAACAATGTGTGCTGTAGTCCAACAATTGTGCGACTTAGCAAACAAGCATTATAGATTGAACAGACCAAAATCATGCCTAGCATGAGAGGGGAGCAATGGCCACAGGTGTACTAGAGAGAGTGATAGGCCATCCAAATACCCCATCCTGTATAGGCCATACTTGGTGGAAGAGAGAGGCTTCCGCTGCCTAGCCCTATGCACTTCAGGGTTGCAAGAGGGGTTCACATACCAGAGTATAAATGCTCATTTCATCATTCCTCATGTAGATGGATTGTTTACATTATGTGATTTTTGTCATCTCGGAAAGCCATTTGACCCCAATATGGACTGTCCTCCAGTGGCAGAGGGTACAAAGCTTGGCCATGGCCAGTCCTGATGCCAACCACCATTTCCCATGTTTCGTGGGTATTTTGCAACTGGACATGCCATGCAGAAGAGACAGCCTGGTCAACAGGGTTACCAGACCACCATCTGAGTCACTAAGGACAGTCCACACCTTGAATCAATAGGGAGCAAGTGCTGTGCAGGACCATATGATATGCAGCATGTCATTGCAACACCAGCAGTCATTACTTTGCAGCAAGTCAGCTCTGTGGAGGCGCACCGGGGAATAGAACCAATTTTACATAAGTTTAAAATAGGCAAACTTCAGCCTGGACTCATGGAGAAGATAATCGTGCATGTCCAATAAGGAGCCCAGGTTTTTGGGGGTGTATGTAAGGCAAACGGTACTCTTCCAGTGAAGTTGAGATATTTCCAGTGCGGGCTGCCAGAATGGTAAAGTACCCTCGTAAGTCACAGGCAGGGCACCAATAGTCGCGCCACGGGCAGGAACTTCGCCTCGAACCAGAAGTAGTCGATGATGTCAGCATGAGGTGATGAGGGTCCGAGAGGCATTTAACGTACAATTCCCTAGAGCAGCCCTCCTTTGTCTCTTGCTTCACGTCTGTGTTGTTTGGACTCCGCTCAACTTTGCTCGATTCAACTTTGCAACTTTGCCCAGTCCAGCTGGGGAGCCTTCTGGTAAGTGAGTTTGGGCCTGTTGTTTGGGGCCTTCCACTATGTAGTAGCACCGCTTGGCTAGGTTGTGAGAGTGCTTTGCGCATGCAGCTTCCTTTTATGTGTGCATGCAACTGGGTGTTAGTATGTTGCATACCTCTTTTTCACATGTCCAGAGTTAATTTGCATGGTTCCCTTCTCAAGGCTTTGGTTGCAGTCAGGCTTTAAGTGGGCCGGGTCTGTCCGGGTCTGAGCACCGGCAGTGTGTTTTAGGGTAGGGGGCCTCGAAACAGGTCTCTATCGGGCTCTATTTTCGGGCCTCGCAGAGGTAGTCCGTTTTATTTTATTTCTCTAGGACTATTGTTACACACATACTTAAGCAAATCAAGCTAATGCGCTCCCTGTTCCCCTGGCATCCCCATACCAGCTCGATCAGAGGCGCAACTAGAGTGCCCACAACTCCTTGTTAGTGTTCTTTCATCGCACCATTGTGTCGATCAATGGTAACTCAAGTGGGATCATTTAGCAGCTTAAACCACTTCGTGTGAGAAACTGCCTATATTTTGATATCTCTTCTTTACTTCTGATC
Organism: Lissotriton helveticus; assembly: GCF_964261635.1. Classification (NCBI taxonomy): domain Eukaryota; kingdom Metazoa; phylum Chordata; class Amphibia; order Caudata; family Salamandridae; genus Lissotriton; species Lissotriton helveticus. The sequence goes on from NC_136059.1 coordinate 1,075,413,811, forward strand.
ATGGGAAACTTGCTTGTAAAAGTCTAGTGAAACAAAAGTTAGACCTGAAATAATACAAACATATTTGCACAGAAGAAAATTTTATGTGAACGCATCATAATGAGGATGTGACAGCCCTATTTTGCAAGTGTGAGAACAGGAGGCTGATTTTGTGTGCTGCGACGCTGGCCTGCAGAATCGTCCAGCTGTTTGGAACACCACGAACCTCTTGGCGTGTTTACCGCCAGTGTTAAAGCCAAAGAGGGGCCTATTCAGTGTCCTGGCGACAAGCACCCACTGGCATACTCACGGAGCGACGAAGGGGAGGAGTGAGCGTTTGCACTGTTGAACAAAACGCCCATGGGCACGGTAGTAGGAAGTGTGGAGATGCAGGGGCTCTAAGAATGGGTGAAAAAACGACAAAGAATCATTAACATGCACATGGTCTTTTAAAGACCTGTGAAGTACTCGGGCGCGGCTGTGTGTGTGCCCGGGAAACTATCACAGCCTGGGCGGCTGCCACACACAACAGGGGGGGAGGTTCTGAGGAGTCCTAGAGCTGACGGCTTGTCAGAGAAAGAGGTACTATTTAGACCACGCCCCTACTTAGGTCAGCCACACCCCTTTGAGGTGTGCCCCGCCCCTTTTAGAGAACCTCCAATTTTTTTCTCCACTTAAATCCCTGGTGGCAGGTTAGGCATGCCGCTTGGAATGGGTGAGTCTCCAGGCAGCCGCTGCATGTGGTTCACCTTCAGTGTGTTGTGGCCTCCACATGGAATTGATAAGTCCCTGGGCGGCTAAATGAATGTTTCCCTGTGCTCGCCTTTGATCTTTGCCATATATTCTTTGATAACCTGTGTTTGCCTTTGTACTATGTTTGCCTTTTGTTCTTTGGAGAGATTGAAAGACATTCTTATTGTGTGTTTGGCGCGCCGCTGGGAGTACCTTTTAGCGGGATTCTGAGTCAGGTATATACCACTTCTTGCTGGGGGATTGGAGCATGCTTGGTGAGGGCCCCTGAGTGTGTGGCATAGCAACAGACTGTGATGCAACACTAGGGGGAGATTTTCATCCGGCAAGTTCACAGAATGCTGCAAGGTCATATGTGGGCTGTTGATTAAGGTCCTAGACTCACACTCTGAAGGGTAAGGGTTCGAGCCTTGTGGTCTCCATGGTTATGCGCATTTTCAACGATTAGGCAGCTACCAAAGTCAAAATGTTCTGCTGCACTAGGGATTAATAGGCAATTTTGTTGTATGTATTGGCGTGCCGCTGGGAGCAGGTGAGACTCTTGGTGGCCGCCTGCTGTGGCCCAGCACTTTTTAGCAGCACTCTGAGTCAGGAACTTGGCACGCTACGCTGGAGGATTTGAGTGCAATTTGGGGGAGGACCCTTGAGTGTACGGGCAAGGCCAGCAGGCTGCTTGCGGGAATCCGCGACACTGCCCTATTGGGGCCCACCGTTAGGGGGGGAAGCACTGACCACGGACACCAGGATAGTGTGATAAAGGCCGCTTTATTGGAATCAGGTGCATCCTGCAACTCAACCCACCTGGCCTGTGCCAAACAAAACTAATGCTCACTAAATAAGCAACTGCCTAACAGCCCCCCACCGCCACCCCTAAATGGATCCCCAACATTGCAACCACATCAAAACATCCCGTCTGCAACCTACCCCCTACACACCAACTGTGAATGACCTCAGTGACCTTCCCGCACCTACCGAAACAGCCCAGGCCTCCTGCAACTACCCCCTTTTTAACAAAAAAAACACCAACAAAAGCAAAGCACCAGCACCTGTTCCAGCGACACGACAGCACTCCCCTATACCCTATCTCCACCTGTGCACCATCATCCAACAAAACTCCCCTAGAAAAAACCCCAACCCCCAGGACCATGAAGAAGTCAAAAACCCAGCAAAAAAGGGAGGGTGGGCGGGAAAAAAGCTTGTGACCCCCACTGCAAGGACCGGCTGCTGTGTCACTGCGCACCAAATGGTGGGCAGTGACACAAAATGTCCGGTTTTGTATGCCCCCCAACCCAAAAGAAGCCCAACGCCAGCCCAACCGCCTAAAGCAGCCCAACCAGCCCACGACACTGCTGCCCGGGTCCTAGTCCCCCCTTCCCCCTACCGCCCCAAATTCCCCCGGGGGGGCAAGCCTCCCGCTGGTCGGCCGCCACCCCAAATCTCCATTGGGGCCCACCGGTAGGGGGGGGGGAGCACTGACCACAGACACCAGGATGGTGTGATAAAGGCCGCTCTATTGGAATCAGGTGCATCCTGCAACTCAACCCACCTGGCCTGTGCCGAACAAAACTAATGCTCACTAAATAAGCAACTGCCTAACAGCCCCCCACCGCCACCCCTAAATGGATCCTCAACATTGCAACCACATCAAAACATCCCGTCTGCAACCTAACCCCTACACATCAACTGTGAATGACCTCAGTGACCTCCCCGCACCTACCGAAACAGCCCAGGCCTCCTGCAACTACCCCCTTTTTAACTAGAAAAAGCGCCACTCGAAAGCCGCCTATCGACTTTCGACCCCCCATAGGACTCCTGTCCCCTAGGATACCTGTGCACCCCCAATGCCACATCCAGCGCCTCCTTCAACTGCACTATGTACAGCTCCATCCCATAACGAGACAGGTGCACCCCATCCTCCCTGAAGAAGTACACCGCCCCATATCTGAGCTCTGGGTGTTCCATCCTACCTATCCCCTCCCTGGTACAGAAATCCTTCATTTCCCTGTTAATCTTCCGCCTCGCCCTGTCAATCACCCCTGGGCGCTCAGCTCCCCTCCACACCCTCCTAGGAATAAAATTGGACCATATCACGTGACAGCCTGCCCATTGCCTACTGAGTTCCAACAGTTCCCTCTTCATTTGTTTCACCAGCGCTAGGCCCTTACACTGCACCACATCATTCTCGCCCAAGTGTATCAACGCAACATCCGGGCACACACCCCCCTTGACCACCGTGTTGAACAAAGGCATTAACTCGTGCCAACGCATACCCCCCTTGCCCCGCCAATGACACCGAAATAATCTGTCATCCAGATCCAAGTTGAGCTTCCCATGTCTGTCCCACTCCGCCCTTTCGGCCCGCTTGACAAATGAGTGTCCCACAATGCAAATCTCCAAAAATGCTCCCTCCGACCCTGCCACAGTACCTGTAAAGACACACATGTCAGAAGGCGAAAAACAGCTCAAAGCCTTCCATCCGCCCCCGCATCCTAAGTACGTCCTGTAGCAATCCGACTTCCTCCTACCCAGACGCTTTATCTCATCCTTCCCCCACCCCTTCCGCGCCGCTTCCATCGCCGCCCGACTTGGAAGGAATGTGTCCCGAAAGCCATCGGGTCCTCACCCAAGAACCGCAGGGCGTGCCGCAGAACCCATAACGCCTGAGCCGCCGTCACCCTGCCGCCTGAACACTGTCCAAACACTTCTCCCCCACCAGCACCCCGCCACTCCACCAACTGCTGCGCCCACGCCGCGGGACAAACCCCCTCGTGGCCACCCGGGCCAACACCACCCAAGTCCCCACCCCCCGCTGGTCCGTCTTGGAGCACCGCAGCCGCACCACCACTTCCCGGGCCCGAATCTCCACCTCCTCCCACAGCACCCCGCCCCCCTTTTGTGCCCATCAAATCTGACACCCGAAATGCTCCGTAAAACAGCCAGGACATCAAGACGGAAAACAGAACTACCTCGCTCACATCCCTGCACACCAAGGGCAATGCGCCCATGAGCCGCCCCAGCACTGGCATCGTGATAGGCCGATGCATCTTCACCCTCGCCCCACTCTCTCTCGCCCACCCCTCCAGCAATCGAGCACCCAACTCCCCCACCGACGGAGGGTACCCCCACCAAAGCTTCCCCATGAAAGCCACCACCGACAGCTTGCCCGCAATCGTCACACGCGACAGCCCCTTATCCATCAGCTGCAGCATGAACCGCACCACCTGCTCCTCGCGCTGCCACCAATCCCCTTGCCTTAACGTGCCAGACCGAAGAAAGTCCTCCCAGGCCTGCGCATTAGCCTTCCAGGTGGAGTCTGCTATCGACGCCTTCACCAGCTGAATGACCCGACCTCGCCTACCGACCACAGCTCCTCCGGGACCGGCGTCTTGTCTTTCTCCGCCGCCGTGGCTAGCCCATGGAATCTCTGCCACTGTGAACGAGACAAAGCATCTGCAATGTCATTGTCCACCCCGGGGACGTGGCGCACACAAAAAAGAATGTCATTCTCCAAGCAGCGCAACACAAACACCCTCATCAGCTTCAGCACCTGCGGATCCCGCGCTGACTGCCGGTTCACCACCTGCACGACGGACATGTTGTCCACCCGGAACAGCACCCGCTTATGCGCCAGCTCCTCCGACCATACCGTGACCGCCACCACCAACGGGAACAACTCCAGGAACGCAATACTACGCCCCCCGCCTGCCACAGCGCCGGCCATTGCTCCGCGCCCCACTTTCCGTCCCAGTAGAGACCGAAGCCACCGCCGCATCGGAATACAGTGTGACGTCCCACTCCCAGTCCTCCGCTGGTCCCATGGGCACTCCATTGAAGCGTCCCAAGAATGACCGACACATGCTCAGATCCTCCTTCATCCCCACCGAGAGGCGCACATGGTGGTGAGGAAGGGTCAAACCGGACAGCGCCATCCCCAAGCGACTACAATACGTGCAGCCCGCCCGTACCACGCGACACGCAATGTTCAGATGACCCAAGAGCACCTGCACCTCCCGCACCGTCACCTTTCTCTTTGCCAGCATGACATCCACCAATGCCAACATTGCCGCCCGCTTGTCCTCCGGCAGGCGTGCTTCCATGGCCGCTGAGTCGAGCTCTATACCGAGAAAGGACAACACCGTACTGGGACCGTGCGTCTTCTCTGGCGCCAGGGGAACCCCAAACTCCCCCATCATTTCCGCCAAACTTTCCAGCTGCTGCTGGCAGTCCGTCGCGCCGGGCCGCCCCACCAGGAAGAAGTCATCCAGGTAGTGCGTCACCGTCTCAAAGCCTGTGCGCCTGGAAAAAGCCCACTGCAAGAAGGAACTAAACCGCTCGAACAACGCGCACGAGATGGAGCACATCATGGGCAGCGCCTTGTCCACAAAAAAGCTACCGTCGAACTGAATTCCCAGCAGCTGATGATCCGCCGGATGGACCGGGAGCAAACGGAACGCCGACTTGATGTCACACTTTGCCATCAGCACTTCCTGCCCCACCACCGTCACCAGCCTCCGCGCCACATCCACCGACGAGTAGGAGACCGATGCCAGGTCCGCCGAAATGTAGTCGTTCACCGACTCCCCGACGGGCCAAGACAGGTGCTGGATCAGTCTGAATTGGGCCGGCTCCTTCTTGGGCACCACCCCAATGGGAGAGATGATCAAGTCAGGCAGCGGCGGCTCCGGGAAGGGTCCCGCCATCCGGCCCTCACTGACCTCCTTGAAAAGCTTCTCCCGCACAATACCCTTGTGCGCATTCACTGACTTTAGATTGTCCGCCCAGCGCGCAATCCGCGGGCCCTCGTAGCCCAGCCGAAACCCCTCCCGAAAGGCCCGACGCAAAACTGCCGCATCGTCCGTCCACGGATATGCCGCCAGCCAAGGCTCCATCCGCTCCAGCCTAACCCGGAGTATGAGCTTTTTCCCAAAGCCCCGCCCCCCCTCGACCTCCCCCCCGCCCGCCACCTTGGGCCCCTCCAGCCTGTGTTCCGCCTTGCGAGGACTGTTGCCCCGGCGTGCCTCCGAGTCCCCAGCAGCGCACCACTGGGTGACGCCGCCCACATTTTGAGCACTCGTGCCTGAAACGGCAGACCGCCTGGCCGCACGCCCCCCGGTTGAAGTCCCAGCAAGCCCCGACCAAGCCCTGGCCGGAGGACTCACCTTTCGCCACCCCCCCGGAGGTAGGGCGGGAGGAAAAGGGGGCTGAGACCAGTGGGTCCCGCCGCCTAACCAGTGGAGCTGAGGGGGCCATCACTCTGGGCGCGTCCTGCCGTGACCGTACCTGCAACACACTGCCAACAAGGTTACTTGACCCCTCCCCCTCCCTGATCTCCCCCTCCTCCTCGGACTCCCCCTCACCCACTTCTTGGGACTCCCGGCCACCCCCTAGGGGTTCCAGCCGGCTCAACCCCACCCTCTCCCTACACACCCGCATCAAATCAAGCAAATCCACACCCCCTTGCCGTTCCATCGCACGCGTACTGACCGCCCATACAAGGCAGAGCCGGCCCATCCTCTCGGTGGAGCGGAGCCGCATGCTGCTCACCCGAGCGCCTCACCAACAGCTCCTGGCAAGGAAAAAAGGTGGAGTCCAGCATGCCGGGGTGAAACCCCCCCCACACGTGCTACCCCCCCAACCCTGCCGAGCCCCCCTCCCCCACGCCGCCGAGTGCCCTCCACGCCGGGAGCCCCGCGCCCTCAACCCCCCACCTCCCCTCCCAGTCCCACCCCTGTGGCCCCCATGTCCCCCCCACTCCTCAGCCCCCCAAACCGGCCACGCACCCCCACCGCGTCCCCCCATGTCACCCCCGCAGCACCCGAGCCCCCCCAAACTCACTACCCCGCCCCCCAAGGGCCAAGCCCTCCCCGCTCCCCTGCCATGGCCTCCCCCTCTCCCACCCCCCCCTCTGCACCCCTGGCCTCCAGAACCCCCCCAGGCCCATAAACCGCAAAGGTGATCTGCCCTTGCTGCCCCCAGGCGCCCCCCCGCCCCCCTGCTCCCCTCCCATCCACCGTGTCAGACGTCCCAACCTCACTCTCTCCAGGCGCCTCACCCGTTCTCCTCCGTCATTGACAAATTCCAGAGCCCTCCTCGCACGCTTCCCCCGTCCGCCTCCAGCCCCTCCCCTCGCCTTCTTCAGCGGCGCCTCGCCCGCACGCTTCCCGCCGTCCCTCGCAGCACCACTCCCCCTCCCACCACACGGAGCCTTACGCGGTCGGGACCGCGGAGGCTCACACGCTAGTACCACTGACATGGCGCCGTTGGCAGCGCGCCGCTGCGGCCTCACCTGGAGATCGGGCCGTACCAGGTCCATGTGGCCCGCTTCTCCCAACAACCGCAGCGCCTCCAAGACTCGAGGATCCGGCAACGCCGCCATCACCGCTCCACAGGAAACAGCAAAGGACCTCCGGTAACCCGCAATCTAGCCTCAAACACCGCCAATGCACGCAACACAAAACGCTCGTGACCCAAAAAGCTTGTGACCCCCACTGCAAAGACCGGCTGCTGTGTCACTGCGCACCTAATGGTGGACAGTGACACAAAATGTCCGGTTTTGTATGCCTCCCAGCTCAAAAGAAGCCCAACGCCAGCCCAACCGCCTAAAGCAGCCCAACCAGCCCACGACACTGCTGCCCGGGTCCTAGTCCCCCCTCCCCCCTACCGCCCCAAATTCCCCCGGGGGGGCAAGCCTCCCGCTGGTCGGCCGCCCCCCCAAATCCCCATTATGCCACAAGTGAATTCGAGATAAGGTAATAACTTGTTTATGGGCCGGGATTTAAATGCAAGGTCTTGCAGTGAAACTGCTTTAAAGGCAACATACCTGGAAGCCTCCTAGTCTAACATAGAACGCAAAATGATAGGAAGTCATTGTTTTGTGTCCTCCAAAGGTACTAGTGTCTCAGAAATTCTGAATGAGTTTGCCCCTGTGAGTATCTTGATTTACCTATGCACCAAGGAGTTGCGGAGGGTGCCATTGTGATAGAGCCATACATGTATTACTAATTCAGGTCTTCTGGGAGGCATGTGTCTAAAACCTTGAATACTAACAAGCATTGGTAAAGCCAGTAGGCCGAGGGCTGTGCTTTTAATGAAAGATTTGTGCCTTGACTACAAAGGTAGGGTTTCATTTTGCTATAAATATTCCTAGCTATGGAAAACTATTTTGTAATAGAGCAAGTTTATTGTTAGCGCAAAGTCAGCTTTGGTGGTCTTCCTCCATCATTGTGCCAGCACTAACATATTTGTTTTGTATCCCTATGTAGAGAATTCAGGCGTTTTTTCTAGTTGGGCACTTCTCATGATATCCCTTGATCTTTGAATGCGCAACATGGCTCCAAAACACGTGTGCTCTTCAATGGACACTACAGCCACTCAGACGGAATTTCGCTCCCACAGCAAGCTCTGGAAGGCAGAGAAGCTACATGGTACTGACTGGGCCCTCATTAAGTTGTCACAAGGACACCTCCACCAAAATGCTAGAATAAAATCCTGGTGCGTTACAGGGACGCCCTCAATACACCTCAGAGTACGGCTGGTTTGAACCAACAGGCTAGGATTGCAGAAGAGGGTGAGTAGGAAGGTCGCCTGTGTTCAGCCACACTGGACAGGCACCCATAGGGCCTGTGTTCATCTCAAGTGAGGGTGTGGTGGGTCAGAGCAATGTGGTTATCTTCCTAATGTCCAAGAGTGACAGTTCCATACCGTCAGGGTCGGCCGCTGCCCCTGCAGTGCCTGTAGTGGTGACCGTGCCTCTGCCCCACAGGTCCTGGCCCCTGTCATAGCCACCACATCTGGCATGTCCTTTGTTACCACAGCACCTTTATTGGGGCTGGAGGGGCTCTGACAGTTAATCAGGTTATCGCAGCATGCGGTCAAGGTGGCACAGCGGTGCAGGTAAGAACGGAGCCAGTATCCCCTGCTTCTCCTCCCATGGTAAGCTCAGGCCAGTCCACGCTTTCGGTCAGTCCCATGATTTTTGGGTCAACATCACCTATCCCAGTACCTCCTTCAGCGATTGCTTGGCTGTTCCAGCAGAGACAAAAGAAAATATAATTAAAGGGGAATACATGGATGTATTTGGCTTGATTAATGCAGGTGTAGTTCAGGGAACCCCTAGAGCAGAAAAGGAGGGTGAGCAGAAATCAAAAAAGGTTTAAGTGGAATGTTCCCTTAAAAATTGTGTGACGGACTTTTTCATCTACTCTGCAATCCTGTCTGAAAAGTTCCCTGCTTTAGCACCCCAATTGTTTGGCTACATGTCATTTATACATAGTACGGCTTCAGACTTTCAGGACTTGGCTAGGCTCCAATACAACATTAAATTTAGGTAAATGAAAGTGGTCAGGCCAGAAATTGCATGGGATCAGAGGGAATTTATCATCTGGCATTCCAAGTTCAACATGGCCCCCTATGCAGCTAAATTCTCGCAGTCCTTTCAGTCTGGGAAAAGCTCTGGGGACAAACAATTGGCCTGCTGACAATACAACAATTAAGCATGTCACATGTGTGTGGCCTGTAAGTTAAAATACATTTGCTCCTTTTGCAGACCCAAGGGCTACCAGAAAGTAATGCTTTAAGAAGCATGGGAGGCCACAAGAGCACCCTGCCACTAAAAGTCATGCAACCCATTGCACATTCTGTCAAGCTCCCCTCGCCCATTTGTCTCCATGTGCTTGCTCACCTCCTCAGCAAAAACAATAATAGGCATGACACTCATCTGCTGTATTATGGTTTATGGGAAGGTTTCTGCATTCCTTCCAATACTTTCCCAACCCCGGTCCCACCCAAAAATCAAATGTCGGTGTTGTGGTATCCAGGGGTTAGAGAGAAGATTCTTAAGGAGATATTGGCAGGGAGGGTGGCGGGTCCGTTCTGCATCTCCCATCCAAACCTTTTGTCGGTTCCCCTCTTGTTGTGGTGCCTATGAAAGAGCCCAGAAAACTCAGTTTGATCCACAACTTATCTTTTCTGTCAGGGTCACCTGCAATGACGGCCTGGATCAAGCTTTGTGGGCTGTGCGGTACACCACCTTTGACGATGCGATGTCTAAGCTGTAGAGGTTGGGACGGGGGGAGCTAATTACCAAATTGAACATCGGATTTGCTTTCCGTCTCCTGCCGGTAGGGATTGTTTTTGTGCAGGAAGGTTTCCTTTCCTGCACAAAAATAATCGCCTAGCAACGCAGGCACCCTTGCACCATGATGCAAAGGTGCCTGCATTGGCACAGGGCAGCCCATTGTGCACCAGCACAGGGGGAAGGACAGGAATGTGCCTTATCTGATAGATGCAGCACATTCCTGCCCTTTTACTTTGCGTAGGGCAGCATAGCAAAACCTCATAAATGGGGCACTTGGAATGGAAGGTCAGGGACTTAGTGGCCTCCAATGACGTGGTGCATTACTTAGATGAATTCCTGTCTGTTTATGGGCCCTGGGCTCTTCGGCATGCACTAAGGTCCTACTGGATTTCTGCAGGCTGGCATAAGCTCTGGGAGTACTGTTGGCTGAGGACAAGTCAGACAGAGGGCCCCAGGACTCTAATTTCCTTTCTGGGCATAGAGATATATGTAGTGGCAGGATTATGTAGGTTACCCCGGGACAAGGTACTGCATTCAGGGCCTCCATTGATTCTTGCTTGGCAGTTAAAAAGGTCGCACTGCATCAATTGGGGGTACTGGTAGGTCAGCTAAGGTTTGCCCTGAGGGTGATCCCCACGGGGAGGTTTTTTTCTAAGAATATCGCCAGGGCCATGACTGGTATGCAGGCCAAACACCACCACACCAGGCTTGCTTAAGAGGCCAAAGAGGATTTGAACATATGGCGGGACTTTCTGGCTAATTTTAACTGCACGCTCTTACGGCGCCAGCCAGTGCAGTCCAATGCAGAGTTGGCCCTTTACACGGATGCTGCGGGCAGTATGGGGTTAGGCCCTCTTTTTGGCAGCAAATGGTCCATGCAGCATTGTTCAGAAGATTGGGTGTCATCTGGGCTCACATGCAACATAACCTTTCTAGAACTGTTGCTTGTCATGGTGGCTTTGCAGATTTGGGGTGCATACCTAGCTAATAGCAGATTACCTTTTGGTCACACAGCATGTCAACGGTTGTGGCAATTATAAACCATAGTGCTATATGCTCCTTTGTCCTAAGGTTACTTAAGGCCTTGATCTGAAGCTGTCTTTTGCACCACAAGTATTTCTCTGTCAAGCATGTCCCTGGGGCAGGGGGACGAGGACCTCTCAGACTTCCCAAAGGCCCTGTGGAGGCTTGGTGCCCCGCTGCCGCAGAATTATTAGCTGCATCCTTGACCCCCGGACAAAACGTATGTATGAAACCCCTTGGGGCATATACCAATCTTCCTTTAGCTCACCCAACGAGTCTAGGGACTTTTCCCCAGAGTGCGTGCTGCATTTCCTGGCTAAACAGAAAGCTTGGGGTTAGGGTTGTCTTTAGTCCAGAGTTAGATCTCAGCAATTGCCTTCTTTGCAGGGGTGAGGAGCATTAGGGATCCAATTAAAGATTTCAGGGTATGGAAGGCCATCAAGAACTGAGAGTGCAGGTTCCTACTACAGAGGACTGCAGAAAGCTTATCACTGTAGCCAGGCTGTCATGTTAGGTTAGGTTAGCTTAGGTTAGGTTAAGAGGTTTTGTAGAGCGCACAGCTGCCCCAGCAAAGGGGTGTCCCAGCACTAGCAGCAGCAAATAGGGAGACACTAAAAAAAAGAACGGCAGGGCCTAGAGCGGGGGGAAAAGATGAGTTTTTAGTGCCTTGCTGAAAGCTGAATTATTATTCAGACTGCAAATGTGCAGTGGGAGAGAGTTCCAAAGTTTGGCTGCCAGTGTGCGAAAGTAACACCTTCCGGCACGCACCCTCCTCACCCTTGGAACAGCCGCCAGATGTTGACCAGAGACCAGAGTTGATGGGCTGTTGTGTAAGGTAAGAGCAAGTTAGCCAAAATAGCAGGGTAGGAGAATTTCAGAATTTTAAAAGCTATACACAAGAACTTAAACTCCACACATCTGGTCACCGGCAACCAATGAAGTCATAGGATAGCACATGAGGTGGAGCAAGTTCTCGGGAGGCCAAGCAGAGTTCTGGCTGCTGCATTCTGGACCCTCTGTAGTCTCAGAATCTCTGTCTTATTTGTCCCCAAGTAGAGTGAGCTAGCATAGTCCAATCACATAGTGACAGCAAAACACACAAGATGATGGACGGAATGTTGCACATTGGTAACTGGGGTGGCTTGGTGAGCAAAATAACGATGGATTAAACCCAGATCTGTGACTGGGGTGAATGTGTTGCCATTGTGCAACATTCCGTCCATCATCTTGTGTGTTTTGCTATATACTGTCCAGACTTCACTCCTCTAGCTGTGCCCCAGGTGTCGAGATAAGTTCAGATCGGGGAGGAGGTGGTGAGATCCAGTCTCTGCCTAAAAGACTCTAGAGGCTGTGGCTGAGGTGGAAGTATTGCCATTGGGCTGTTTTCAGGAGATCATATTCGGAGGACAGTTCAGTGAATGTCTTAACCCCTTCCATACTCATGACGAGCTCAGCTCGTCATGCAGGCTTGTGTGCTCATGCAGCACTGTTGTGGTTAAACAAGGGCCTGGAGAGCAGGTGAACCAGCATTTGTACACTGTGCTGTCTCCAGGACCGCCAGTTAAGCATCTAGCCTGTAATGCAGATTCTCATATTATTCCAGATTAGGACCACTGCATTGAACCATGCATCCACTTTGAGGGACATTTGTGCCTGCTTCCAGATGCAGAATATGTTCACAATAATGGGGTTATTGAGGCCCCGTGTCTTGGGGTTCACAGCATAGAGGGCAGTTAGAGCCTCACATTGTAGTATGGCACTTGCAACCCTGTGCCAGATAGGCAGATCTGTTAATGCTCCCGACCAACAGGCCAGGTAACACAGGTGACTAGCTGAGTAGTACGTACCCATGTGGGCGAGGCTTAACCATCCTGCCTCTGTATGTGTATATATTTTGGGCATTCAGAGTTGTGGCATATCCACTCTCCACACAAAGCCTTTGATCACTGAGTCTATGACAGTCAGAAGTGAATAACGGACGCAAATCGTCAGCATTCCCAGTATGTAGTTGAATCGTGGGGCTATTCCTATCTTCACAGCCTGTATACAACCCCACAGCGACAAGTGTAGTTGAGATGATTTTAGCAAAATCCATGAAGGTTAAAGTTACTATAAGCCATAGATTATCCTGTGCCATTTGTTGCAGCCCCCTGCCTAAGTAAACTTCTAAGTATTTCTGGGCATTTGGAATCCATTTTCCTCCTATTACCTGGACGCGGGCTGTGGTCATAACTATAGACATCAGCATCACCTCACACTTCCCCCAATTCACTTAGTAACTGGAGAAATTCTGAGAAAGAATTTTGCAATGTCATCAAGGCCAGGACAGACATCTGTGGGTGGCAGACAATCATTAAAATGTCATCAGGATAAAGAACTGAATTTATGGGCCCTGCAGCGGTGGGGATGCTCTGTTTGAGAACAGATGTTCTTATTGCAACTGTCAAGGGCTTTAGGGCTAGGAGGAAAAGCAAAGGAGACAGGCCCTGGATCATACGTGACTGGTGTCCCTCGCAATTAACCTGCACCATCCCCCATTTATAGCGCCATTCACATAATTGTTAGACCTGACACAATTTGGCATAGTTTCCCCTGACTTTTTACTTTCTGACATGCTGTTTTGATTGTATGCTGAACCTCATGTTTGCTGTCTTTAGGACTCTGTACTTTTTCACTGCTGACCAGTGCTAAAGTGCACATGCTCTGTGTCTAAAATTAATGGCATTTGAGTTCTCCGTGATTGTCATTTTTGATTTATTGGTTAGTCCCTAGTACAGTGTACTATATGTGCCCAGGGCCTGTAAATGAAATGATACTAGTGTGCCTGCAGCACTGATTGTGCCACAAACATGAACAGCTCTTTAAAACATTTCCCAGGCCTGCTAATGCAGATCCTGTGTTTGCAGTTTTACACTGCCATTTCAACCTGGCAAGTTCACCTACTTGACAGGCCCAAACCTTCCCATTTATTACATATATGTTATCCCTAAGGTAGGACCTAGGTAGCCACATCAGCAGGGTGCAGTGTATTTAAAAATTAGGACATGTACTTTTGAGGGTTGCATGTGCTGATAGTGAAAAACTAATAAATGTGTGACCTATGTGCCTATCACTCTAACAGCTTAGCATTGGAGCTGCCTTGTAACATTTAACAAGTCTAACTTCCAATTGGGAAACAAAGGAAAAGTAAATGTGGTGTCTCTGGACTCGCAATTTTAAAACATATCTTTTAGTGAAGTTGTTTTTTACGTTGCAGGTCTGAAAATGCCACTCTTAAAAATGTATTCTATTTTTACTTTAACCAGTCTGTGTTGCTGCCTGTATCTGGAATACACATCTGTGTTGGGTGACAACTGAGCTTTGGGCATTCCTTCTAGACAGTCACACACAAAGGGAGCTCAGGTGTGCCCTGCATATCCTGATGGTCCATCACCAGGCTGATTAGTCTTCTTGAGCTAGAGTGAGAGGGAGGAGCTGACACTTGCACCAGAATAGGGCTGTGGTTGTCCCCATACAAAAAGATGCATAACCCCCTGTAGTGTGTCCTGGTCACAATAGGTCAGGACCTTGTGTACTACAAAGACCTTGCTTTAAATTCTCCCTACCTCAAAGGCTAAAATGGGTATGCATACTGGACCTCTGACACCATATACTCAGAACACTTCTGGAATGGAGGACATTCTACCAGGAAAAAAAACTGTTGTGCTGCCAGGAGGGACTTCTACTTTGCTGCTTGCTTTTCTGCCTGGGAGTGAGAGGACTCAACGTGAATCTCTACATCATTCTCTCTGAAAGTTCGCCAAGGGCTTGTTGGGCCTGCTGCCCATATCAGGGATATCATTGACATCACCAACATCTTGCTACCAGCACCTGGCTTCTCTGCTGTGAGTACTGCTCTGCCAAGTGGCGCCAAATCCAGTCCTTGGCCCTTCGAAGTGAGTGTTTGGTGCTGCAACCCAAGAAACCAACTCATCAACACCAACACATCGATCGGAACCGGCGCATTTGCCTGCAATATCGGCACATCGCCACTTCCTGCACCAAAGCCGCCGCCACTGCTCATCGACTACACAACGCAGCGACCTTGACTTACAATGCACCCTGACTTTGCTGATGCAGCACCTCTACATCACCACTGCTGCACGAGTCTCAGACACTGCACCGCTGATGTCTGCATTGCACCGCCCCAAAATCATTCCTGGCTGAGGGAAAGAGGATCTGCTTTCATGGTTCCTCCCACTTTTTGCTGATGTTATGCTATTTTCTGACTAGTCTGACTGTTATTCTGCTAATCAGGACCCCAGTCACTGTGATCTCTCTATGAATTTGACAATGTTAAGTACTTTGGTACCTCCACAATTGGCTACTGGTGCACCCTTGTAAGTCCACAGTATATGGTACTAAGGTACCCAGGGCATATGTACAACAGGAGTCTCCCATGAGCTGCAGCATGTATTATGACACCCATGAAAGCCCACTCAAACTGTGATTACAGGTCTGCCATTGCAGCCTGTGAGAGTGGGTGACTGTACCCCTCACCACAGATATAAGGTTCCTTATATCTGAGGGCCCTACACTTAACACCTATAAGTCACCCCTATGGCAAGCTCTTCAGTCCTGAGGGCAGGGTGCTTGGTTACAAAGATGAGGGTGTCCTGCATGAACAGGGCACCCCCACAAACCCCAAAGTCGATTCTCCAGGCCATGTAAGTGAGGTCAGCCATTCGTTACATATAGTGGACATCCAGTCAATTACGAGATGGCTAAATATATATATATTGGCTGCCCTGTAGTATCTAACATGTTGCAATCCTATCCCAACACTGATTCCAGTGTTGGATGTAGGATCCCATGTACTGAGGGGCTCCTCTAGGATGCCCCCCTGTATTCCTGGTACCAGCCTTTCAGGGTCTAACAGCAAGACTCCCGCTCTGGCACAAGCCTGGACAAAGGACATGGGAGTATCCTTCGCTCTGTCCTGCCCCTCCTCTGGGAGGGATCCTTGAATTGTCCCAATCATTTCCCTAAGGTACTTAAGGGCTTACCTTGGGATGCATCGCTTCGTGCCAACGCATCGACTTCAGCCCAACTATTTGACATTGTCACATCTGCCCGATGCACAGCGCTCTTGACATCAACGCATCAATGACATTGCCTGACTTCGGAAACAATACATTGCCTTCAACAACAACCTTCAACAACTTCTTTGCTCAATGGATCATCCCTGAGATTCGTCGCAAACAAGGTACTGTCAGCGGGTCTGTGTTACTCTTGTATCTGGTCTGTGCTCTATTGCGGTTGGACTGAACTTTTGGATTTGCCCCGGCCAGGTGCAACCAGATTGCCCCAGTTGGAGCTGTTGATTTCCAAGCACTGTATTTTGATTTAATCTTGCAAAATTCATATCTTGATTTTTCATGTTGGATTTTTATCATTTTGGTCTTGTTCTACACAGATAAATATCAGCTATTTTTCTAAATTGTGTTGAGCACTTTTGTGGTGTTTTCACTGTGTTACTGTTTGTGTGTGTGTGTGTGTGTGTGTGTGTGTGTGTGTGCGTGTGTGTGTGTATAAATACTTTAGACATTGCCTCTAGTTTGGCCTGACTACTCTGTGCCAAATTACCACAGGGAGGGCACAGGTAAACGTTTAGGGCCTAATTTGTGCGGCCCCTTGTGCCGTCAGGACCTCATTTATTGTGAAGTTCCGTGGCGCAGGAACCTGCTCCATATTTACGAGGCAAATGCAAAAAGAAAAATTAATGGACAGAATGCTGTTCAATGTCAAACATTCTCTCAAGTACAGTTACGAGGCAGCACTGAGCCAATTTATTTAGCTTAATGCATTCTTCAGCACACATAGAATGAGAAAAAAGCCACTTGTGATTGTGTGCAGGAAGGTTTTCCTTCCTGCACAAAAATATTCATCCTTGCAACGCAGGCACCCCGGCACCATGGTGCAAAGGTGCCTGTGTTGGCGCACGCAGCCCCATTGTGCGCAGGGTAAAGGACAGGAATGCGCTGTATCTAATAGATACAGCGCATTTCTGCCCTTTTCTTTTGCCGTAGGTCAGCGCAGGAGGACGAGCTGCGGTGCTACCCTACGGTTAAACCTCATAAATTATGACCAGTGTAATACAGTTGCCCTGAATAAGATTGCGGTTCCTACCTGGACAGGGTGCATACTTCTGCCAACCAGAAACCCAATTTCTAACATTTATCAATAAAGTCACGCCTGAGGCCAAAGCATTCCATGACTCTAAATTTAAGGGGCCATTCAACCCGGTCGAAATCTTCTCTGCATCCACAAACAGGGTCATCCCTGGCATTCTGTGAGCCCCAGAGAAGGTGAGCCAAGGTGCACATGTGGTTCCATGAGGAATGTTCTTGCACAAATCCCAGCTGACATGCATGGACAAAGGAAAGGATCACCTTCCAGAGCCTGTTTGCAAGGATCTTGGCCAAGATCTTGATACCACACTAAGAAGGAAAAAAGGACAGGTGGAATAGCATTCAAGAGGGTCCTTTCCTTCTTTAGGGAGGACAGTGATAATTACTTTATTGGAGAGGGGGCACCGGCGCATATGTGTAGATGCCTACTCAAAGACGCGGTACAGCATTTGTGCCAATTGCAACTTGCACGTTTTATAGAATTACCCAGAAAAGCCGTCCTCTCCCAACGATTTGCATGTGGGCAAGTTGGTTATAGTTTCACCTGTTTCCTCTAAGGATATATCCCCTGTCAATAGAGCTCTCTCTTTGTCAGTCAACACCAATAGTCGAATGGATGACATGATCTTCTCCACTATCGGAGGGGGTTCAACACAGTCAGAGTCACAGAACTGCTCGTAGAAAGAGGCAAAGGCATCTGTGATGTCAGTGGGGTGGGCAAGTATTTGGCTTGTTCAGTCGCGTATATTGGTATGGAGAGCTGAGCCTCCTGCTGATGTAACTGAAAGGCTAGAAGGCGACCAGATTTTTTTGCCATGCTCACAATGTCTCCATCTAAGCTTTGTTAGCGCCTATTCCACAGCCAAAGTATAAAGTGCATTAAACTCCAATTTAGCAGAATCTAGTTTACACCTATTGGCAAATGTAGGAACATTAATCTGGGTTCCTGTGAGGGCAGCCACGGTCGCCTCCAGCTGTTTCCTCCTAGCTGCATACTGTTACCATTTAAGTGTACTTTTTCTCATTAGGAGACATCTCCAGGTGGCCTTCCTGGACATCCAGACCATTTGCAGTGATGCAACTGAGGGTTTGTTCTCTGTAGGACCTAACATATGCATATGCATTCAATGCCACTTTTTCTTCCAGAAGACTTTGGGGGGGGAGGGGGGCTTGCATTCACCATAGGATGACTGTGGGAGGCCAAATCTCTATGGTTATGTCCAGGAGTATCTGACTGTGGTCCAATAGACCCTCGAGCAGAGTGGAACAGAAGGAATAGGCGCGAGTGGTACATTAAGAAGTAATCCAGCCATGATGAGGTATTGAGAACCATAGAGGTGCAAGTGTATGTCTTATATAAAGCGTGTTCAATAGTCCAAACATCTAGCAGGCCATGATCACTCAGCAAGTACGTGAGCTAAGCCCTGTCCAAGGAGTTTTGTTGATAGAAAGGGCCTGTCCGGTCTAGGATGGAGTCGGAGGTGAAATTCCAGACACCCCCCACCACCAGCTTGGTTGAACTGAATTCTGTATAGACTCTATTCAGTTGGCTGGAGAAAGAGGTCTTGCTGCCTGCTGGTGCATACACCAAGCCCAAAATAACCATTTGGCACCAGAGTTTCAGTTTCACAAAGAAATACCTGCCTTCAGAATCATGTCTTCAAAAGAGGATGGGGGAAAGATTTATGTACCAAAATATGCATCCCACACTTTCTATGTGGTAGGGAAAGAGAGGAGGGGCCAGGGATTGCAGAATCCAAGATACCAGTGTGGCTGCTTCCCACTACGTACCCCAACCAGTCCCTCCCTTAGATTATCAACTATGCTAGTGGGTAATCAGTTTGAGATGCTTTTGGGCACTGTGCCACTGCTGTTCAGTGCTAAAGTGCAAGTGCTCCCTATGGTAAATTGATATATGGATTAGTGACTCCATGATTGGCTTGTTTGGTTTACTTGTCAGACCCTTGGACAGTGCACTGCGTGTGGCCAGGGCTTGTAGATCAAATGCTGCTGGTGGGCTTGCAGCACTGATTGTGCCACCCACGGGAGCAGCTTGTAGAGTGTGTCTCAGGTCTGCCATTGCAGAGCTTGTGTGCAGTCTGGTACTGCCATATTGACTGGACAAGTGCACCCACTTGCCAGTCCCTGAACCTTCCCTTTTATACATATTAGTCACCCCTAGGGTAGGCCCAAGGGCAGGGTGCATTGTATGTAAAAGGTAGGACATGCCCTGATGTGTGTGGTATGTCCTAGTAGTGAATTACAGCCATTTTCGTTTTTCACTATTGCAAGGCTACCTGTTCCCCATAGGCCAGAATGGGCAGTTTGATTATAACATCTTATAATCCTAACTGACTCAGGGAACTAGGTTGAAATTCGAGTTTAGTATGCCTGTACTCAGAACGATAAAATACATCTTTTAGTGAAGTTAGTTTTAACATTCTGTGTTTGAAAATACCACTTTTAGAAAGTAGGTATTTTCTTGCCTAACTATCCAAGTCTGCCTCTGCTAGGTTGTGTATTCCTTGTCTGGAGTTTGAGTGACAGGGGCTGGGGGATTCAAGGAGACAGGGCGAGTCAGCACAGGGCTGAATTGAGAGATCTGCATGCAGATGGAAGGGAGGAGTTGCACCTGGGACCTGAATAGGGATGTGCCTTCCCTTCACAATGCTGGCTCCACCTCCTGTGGAGCGTCTGATGTTTCTGGCCTACACTGTGAAAGGAAAGAAGGAGTATTGTCAACAAAGTGCTCCAGGACTGACAAGAATTGGTTTGGACTAGGCAAAGGCCTCTCTGCCTTCAGAGAACAAAGAGAAAATTAATATAAATATTAATTAATCACCCAAGAACCCAAGAACTTTAGATCACTTCTGGGAATCAAAACAAACCTTTGCTGAGGAGAAGAACCAGAAAACAGAAGGAGGAGACTACCCCTGTGCTGTGTGTTTGGGGCTAGGCCTGCAGTGGTTGCTTTATTACCAAAGAAAGGAGAAAAGGACGGAGTGTACTTTCTATCAACTTGAAGAAGAATCTCCAAGTGCTTAAACTAGAGCTTGCCTCCTGCCTGAAGTCTCAGGGATACAAGACTTCCCCAACCAGCTCCCCCCTGAATTCCCTTGCAGGCAATTGAAGTGCTGTTTTGCTGGGCCTTCTGAGAAAGTGCATGTCAGTGGGAGCTGGAAGCACGATGCAATGACGAGAAGCGTGTCGCAGCCACAGCAGTTGTCATCGCATCCCCGAAGAAGCAAGCCGCCGCTGCCATCATCGCATCGCCGAAGCACGGATTCAAGGTACATTGAGAGTAAAGTGTTGCATTTACAACTTGAGACAACTGAGCAATTTTATAACATTCTAGAGTCTATTTTTGAGTACAGTATTGTGGATTTTTGTTATTTGGTCTTCTGTTAAGTCTATATAAAAATACTTATTTTTATAATACAACCTGTGTGGTGTCCATCTGTAGTGTTGTCACTGTATTACTGTATGTGTTCACAAAAGCTTTACACACTGCCCACTGAGATAAGCCTGCCTGCTCGTGCCAAGCTACCAAGGGGGTTAGCAGGGGTTATTTTAGAAGTGTAGCCCATTACCCTGACTAGACGCAAGGGTCCCTATTTGGTCAAAGGTACCTACCTCTGCCAACTAGAGACCCCCAAATCTAACAACTACTTTATAGTGACAGAGTTAAGAATCTTTTTGATATTTTTATGTTTAAATAAGCTGGATAAGCCATTCTCGTTACTGGAGGTGACCTAGAGGGCTGATAAGGTGGGCATTGCCAGGAGTTGAAGGTGGCACTCGCATGTGTTTTGGGACTATAGGTGAACGCCCTTGAAAAAAGAGTCCTCTAGAAAGGAGGTGCGCAGCCAGTAAGAACATAGATGTAATCTGCTGTCTGGACGTGGAAAATGTGGTTTCTGCAAAGAGAGCAGACAGAGCGATGAGTGTAAATTAACCTCAGCTAATGTGACCTGATAGGTCTAAAGAATCTTACTAACTGTAGTGTGTGGAGCAAACCCTGACCCCTGGCTACCGAGGGTCCTAGTCAGCCTGTGAAATGCCCATGATGAGTTATTCTTATTGTTATTGTTAGTGTGGTTTTGTATCGCGCCTAATCACCTGCAGGTCTCTAAGCGCTTGGAAAGATGGTATCATACAATAACTTAACAAGGTAGGAGCAAAGGCCGGAGCTGGATTACACTGTACTCAAGCTTCTACTGAACAGTAGCGTTTTTAGACCCTTTCTAAATCGTAACAGATTTCCTTCCCCACGCAGCACCCCAGGCAGGCTGTTCCATAGCTGGGGGACTAGCACTGAAAAGGCTCTCCCTCCTTTAGTCACTAACCTGTAACGAGGACAGGTCAGTAGCTGGGAGTCTGAGGACCGAAGTGTTCTCATAGGGCAATACAGTTGCAGGCGATCTTTAATGTAGGCTGGGGACTTGCCATAGATTGCCCTATGGGCCGTGCATAGGTTCTTAATTTCCACTCTTTCTTTAATGGGGAGCCAATGCAAACTTTGTAGTAGTGGAGTAGCTTTGGATCTCCTCGGGAGTCTGAAAATCAACCGAGCAGCGTCATTCATTATGACCTGAAGCCTACTGGTCAGTGTTTTGGGTAAGCCAAGGTACAGGGCATTACCATAATCAATCCTGGAGATAATAGTGGCTGCTACTATTGATCGCATCATGGACTGTGAGAGGACAGGCGCTAGCTTCCGCAGTTGCCGAATGATGTTTGTGCAACTGCCCACAACCACCGAGATCTGAGGGGCCATTGACAGATCACCATCCAGCTTAATCCCCAAGCTTTTTACAGCCGGGCTTGGTTTTGGAGCAGGGCCTAACTCCATGGGCCAATAGAGGTCACCCCAAGGTGAGGTAGTGGATGGAATCACTAATACCTCAGTCTTGTCTGGATTGATTTTTAACAGGTTGTCTGTCATCCATTGCACTGTGAACCTCAAGATGTTCTGGGCTTGGAGTTGTGCGGCCACAGTGTCGTCGACACTTAACAACAATTGCGTGTCATCGGCGTAGTTAAAGACTTTACAGCCCATAGTGGCCAAAGAAGCAATCAACGGCTGCAGATAGAGGTTAAATAGGAGCGGGGACAGGGCAGACCCCTGTGGTACCCCGCACTCTAGACTCCCCATCTCAGATGTTTCATCTCCCAGTTGTATCTTTTGGGTCCTTCCTGTAAGGAAGGATTGCAACCATTGAAAGGCCACACCCTTAATCCCAAAATCCTTCAGCCTTTCCAAGAGCAAGGCATGGCTGACAGTGTCGAACGCCGCTGATAAGTCCAACAAAATCAGGGCGCTCGGTTTCTTGCAGTCAGCCATGCCTCTTAGTTCGTCCAGCACCGAGAGCATCACCAACTCGGTGCTGTGATGGGCTTGGAAACCTGCCTGTCGCTCATGGAGTAGATGGTAAGATTCCAAATAGAGGGACAGGGATTTTAACACATGCTGCTCAAGGATTTTTGAGAGAAAAGGCAGCTGGGATATAGGTCTGTAATTCTTTAACACTGCAGGGTCCGACCCAGGTTTTTTCAATAGGGGTCTTACACGCGCCTCCTTGAGTTCAGCCGGTAGATACCCTGTATCTAAAGATCTGTTAAGGAGGGAGATGATGCATCCCTCCAATAAGGGGCGCGCAACACGGAAGATCTCAGGTGGGCATGGGTCGGCTGGGGAGCCAGATTTGATTTTACCCATCAGCTGTTCCAGAATCAGTGCATCCATCTCTGGAAACACTTCAAGGGAGCAGGCAGTCACATTCTTAGATGCTGATACCACAGTAGTCTTCATTACCACCCCGTTCTTTATCTCCTGAGTGATGATCTTCACCTTCTCCAAAAAGTAGGCCTGGAAGGTGTTACCATCAATGGGAACCTTGGAATTATCTGGTTTTTTACTCAGCTCTGCCAGTATTTTAAAGGTCTCTTTCTGAATATTCGCTGCCTTGCTTAGGCGGGACTCAAGGTATTCCGCTTTGGCTTGGGTCATAAGATTTTTATAATGGTTAAGGGAGGCTTTATAAAGTTTCCTGTCTGTATCCAGCTTGGTTTTCCTCCACACTCTTTCGAGCGCTCTAAGCTTTCTTTTTGCTTCCCTTAAGGGTGGCGTAAACCAGGGAGCTCCTTTGCCAGATCCCTTTAGTCGCTGTGTTCTCACCGGCGCTATTTGGTCAATGGCCCGGGTCATGCTCCTCATTAAATCAGAGTATTCACGGTCCAGGGTACGTCCCAGATCAACGACCTGGGGTGTTACCAGGAGCACCTTAGTCAGGGACGCTAAATCGACCTCAGCCCATTTCCGGATTTTCCTAAAGCCAAGCGGGCCGTGAGTAATGCAGCTTTTAAGACGGGCCTCACAAGATACCAGATGGTGATCGGACCAAATGCAAGGCACTACATCTTTAAGGGTAAGACTGGCATCTGTAGTCCACACGAGGTCAAGAGTGTGGCCTTTTACATGTGTGGGGACATCCACAATTTGTTTAAAGCCCACCGCAGACATTAAGGTATCAATCTGGCGCGTAGGCAGATCCCAGTTAGGCTTATCCCAGTGTAAGTTGAAGTCACCTGTTACCAGGATTTTCGTATATCTAGAGCATAGGTCAGATATAATAGGGCAGAATAAATCATGGAAGAGTGGAGTTGAATTAGGTGGGCGATAGACTGATAAAATCACCCAGCACACATTATGCACAGTGACCTTTACCCCAAGCAAGTCAGTCAGGTCAATTGTCTCTGATAACAACTTTTCAACTATCATAGTCTTCCTATAGAAAATAGCTACCTCTCCCCCCCGTGAGCCCCCTGGGCGATTGTGCCACATTACATCATATCCACTTGGAAGGGCGGCAATGATATCAGGCATCGAATTCTCACCCGTCCAGGTCTCCGAAAGAGTCAGGACATCGATGTCATTGTTCTGAAGCATACTATAAACCTCCAAATAATGGCAGTGGAGCGATCGAGTATTGAGGCTAGTTATTTTTAATACAGGGTACTGACCCGGGGGGGAATAACCTTAGCGGGGTGCAATATAGCGTGTTCTTTAAGCGTCAGTAGGACTGCCTGATCTACGAGAGGCTCACCTCTATTCAGGTTAAATAGCTCCTCCATGGAGTACATAAGCCGCTGGCCAGTAGTCCCAGCCCCTGCGCCCGTCTGCGCGCGGACGGGCGCAGACGGGCTGGACTCTGGCGTGACTCCGGCGATGCTTCGGCGAGCCCGCAGCGCGTGCCCGCTGTGCGTCAGCATGGCCCGTTTTAAATACCGGTCTAGCGTCCTTGCGACGACTAGACCGTGCGCAGCTTGCCTGAGCTACACCCCCAACCCAAGATGGCCACCACAGTGCTGCCTCGAAGGAGCAGGGACCCGCACAAACGCGGTGGAATAACAATTATAGTGCCAGTAAGTGGACGTTA
Source organism: Lissotriton helveticus (assembly GCF_964261635.1). NCBI lineage: Eukaryota > Metazoa > Chordata > Amphibia > Caudata > Salamandridae > Lissotriton > Lissotriton helveticus. The sequence continues at coordinate 1,075,438,248 of NC_136059.1, forward strand.
TTTTAAAAGCACGAAAACGGCATCAAAAACAAATAAACTAAATAAAAAATCAAATGTTTTTAAAAAGGATCTTAGTATGGCTCTTGTGAGCGCGCCACGCTCAGTAATGCTTCCTCAGGTTAAGATTCGTTTCCAATCCAATGAGTGTTGGTGATCGGGCCCACAAACAAATGGATAAATGAGAGGGGGGCCATCAGATTATATAGTGTATCCCTCCACCTGCATCTGGCCCACTGATGCCTTCAAAGACCAATGCCCCGCCCAAAGGGACCCCACCTACCCCATCGCCCGGAAACATGGGGTCCACCTGCCGTACCGCAGCACCAGTCAAAAATCATTGAAAAGTCTCAATGCAGCACATTAGGCAATAGCATTATGAAAGCCTCAGCCAGAAGCAGAAGAGTAACTGAAAACATTTGTGTCAAAAATCAGCCAGCCCCTACCAACATGAAAAAAGATACACGACAGTAAGAGAACCATGTTAAATCTGCGGCATGTTAAACATCTTGAGGGTGTAGGCCAGGGCTTGCCTGAAGCTCATAGTGTCATAACTATCACATAAGGCAAGTTTAGGTCTCTGGGTGAGTGACAGAACTGTCCTTCAATGGAGATCTGGAAGTATCCCTGCACCGGTCCTGGGACAGAACATCTATTACACTGTCCAAGCTCTCTCTATCCTGAATTTCGATGTTGGACTAAATGAGGACTGCCTTGGCAGGCGCATGTCTCTTGTACAGGGTTCGGTCATGGCCAAGACTTCTCTCTGCGGAGGGGGATGGGGGGGGGGGGTGTAGATCGAGCATGGTACAGAGTGTACTTCCATGGAGTCATCCAGAGTATACAGGTAGGCTGAGAGCTGACCTTGGTCATTGAATTCTGTGGTGCAGACTTGTCACGATCATCACTGCTGGGACCAGGGGGTCGAATGTAACCCCTTCTTTTCATATGTGGCGGCAGGGGCCAGCAGTTTGTTCTCTTTAATTGCTGCCTCATATGAGAAATCCGCTGTGATGTGGATTGTTGACCATCATACTGAAATGCCCTCTCAGTTCCTTTTTGCTGTCTGAAGGATAGCCCTGGCATGTTGGTTGCCCAGGAGGCACGCTATGATCATCCTGGTGCCACTGGGTGAACGTGCAGGCTTGCAACGTGTCCATCCTCTGGAACTCCAGAGGCTCTGTGGAGGTCAAGTCAAATAGAATAGACAGAAGAGTGCAGAGAAATCCAAGCATCTCACCCCCTCTGTGACCTCGAGAATCCCATAGAGGCATATATTGTCTCTCCAGGAGTAAGACTTTCCTCTGCAGTCTCTGGATGTCAGTCCCCAGTCCAGCTGCTGGCTGTACAACCTATGAAGTTTGCACGCTCTCTTATCTGTTGAGTCAAGGCTCAGTTGCAAGTACAGTAGGTTGGTGTGTAAGGATTTGATGTCAGCTGCCATGGTTGTAATATTGGTGTCAAAAGTAGACAATTTGGGACGCATGGCATTAACCTCTTTGAGGATAGTCGTGACAGTGTTTTCGGCAATGATGTCGGGTTTGATAGGTGTTTGGGAGGCACCTTCCATGAAGGAGAACTACCAGGTTGCATGCGGACCTGACATGGGTAGAAGCAAAAGGAAGGCCAACAAGTACTGGGGTATGGGGGCTCACATGCATAGTATCAGCTAAGGTGGTCACTAGTAAAGGCTAGTGCTTCCAGGACCAAAGGCCTGCCAGTAGAGTGAGGCCATTTGCCTCAAGCAGCCACAGTGACCTCCAGATCGCCAGTGTGGCCATCACCTAGAAGTTGGGGGCCAGTGTCCACATGCACCTGCCAGTATAACCAGTTCCTAGGAGGGCCCTCTAGAGAGCCGGAACAGGTGTAACTGGGGAACAGGAGTCTGGTTTCTGCCTAGGGCCACAAAACAGTCAAGCCCTTAAGGGATTGTGTGTGTTCTGATTGTATCTCCATAAATTGGGCCCTAGAGAACGTTGCGGGTAATAGAGATGCCACCCGGGATGCAGAAGGTGCTCAGGGAGGACTGGCCAGCATGGAGTGGGCTCTGATGTAGTACCGCACTGAGATCAGTGTTCTGCCCCTAGGCATCAGGCTGACAACCTCTGTACGTAAAGTTCATAGGTGGCGGATCTCCATAGGGCTAGTAACCTTCCCTCTCTCGTGGCCCCACGGACTCCACAATGCTACCAGAAGGCACTCACTTCAGGTGCTGTGGTGAGTGCTGTATCCGTGTCAGCAAGGAGTGGGACGGCCCGATTCCTCCTGGCTCCTGGGATTCAAGTAAGCCCAAAGAGTGGGATGTGCGGCAGTGGATGTATGACATATTCATGCATGCTTTTACAATGCATGCCTTTACAACGCGGCACTACAACGAAAGCGTTATTACCACTTGTTCGATTACAACGCAAGTAGTCACAAAGACTTGCCTTAGGAAGTGCTGGAATTTGGAATAGCATATTTTACTATTCCAACTCCAGTCTGTGTAACAGTAGGTGCAACAATGCATTCTCTAAAGCAAGTTGTTGCAATGACTTGCGTTGTAATAGAATGCGTGGTAATGACACATTTCTTGGAGTGCCTGCATTGTAATGGCACTGCGTAGTTCTGTCTGTGTTGTAAACAATGTTTTCCCTTCCAGCTTAAAGATTGGAATAAGTGGACTGTCATTTTGGGAGTCCGGGATGGCTTAAGTGATCTCCCGGGGCTCCTTCACCGAGCAATCATGATACTCCATGGCATGGCTCTGCAATTTACAATTGTCTTTCCAATGTTTCAAAGACTCTAATTTAAAAGCAAAAGGTGGCCCAACATGTTTAGGGATGAGCACATGTACTTTGATACTTTTGAGGCAGATCCAAACTGCCTAGAGGCCCAAATCACAGGTACTAAAACCTCTAAAGCATTTTACTGCCAATATGGTGGGTGAAAAGATGGATGATCTGCAGTACTTTTATCTGTTATAACGGAGAATGATACTCCAAGACTCTAAGAGGCAGATTTACGTTGCCTGACGCATCTCTGCAAATCGGCAGAGATGCACCATGAAAGATACGGCACGCAAGTTCATCCTTGCGCCACCCATGATGCGCCGCATTTACAATGCGGCGCACCATGGCGCAGGAATGAACAGATGCGTGTCGCATCTTGGGCGTAAAGTTGGCGCAGTGATGAAGTTGTGTTGCGTGCGGCACGCAACTCCAGCACTTTTCCAACTTGCCCTATCTTTCACGTGGTGCGTCAAGCCTTACGCCTGCTTCAAGCAGGCGCAGGGTTTTGACGCATCAGCGTTGGGAAAGTGACTCAGTGAAATCTTGTAGATTTCACTGAGTCACTTTTCAGGGGCGTTCCTGCGACGGAACGCCCCCCCTGCACCGGAACGCCTACATGAAATCTGACGCAGGTTTCATGTGGCGCAGGGCCTTACACCATGACGCATCTCCATAGATGCGTCACGTTGTAAATGCCTCGTAGGGATTCGCCACGTTTACGCGGCCTTGCGTGACGCAACAGCGGCGTAAACGTGGCGCAAGGGGCTTGTAAATCAGCCCCGAAGAGCTTGTGTCTGTGTTATGAAAATACTTCAACAGGGGCTTGATTGGTAAAAGATGATTGAGTACTGTAAAGGGGATATATCAGGTAGTAAGTAAGAATGTATTAGAAATGGTTAGGCTTAATATGAGGATCATATATACAGGAGTGGCCCAGGCATGTAAGAGTGGTGAGGTGGGGGGGGGCAGGTTGGGACAGGGGATTCGACAGATGACCAGGAGGGAAAATTAAATAAATAATTAATGTTCCCTTGTCGTCGTCTGTCGAAACCCCCCACTCCCCACCTGGCCCCATCGCTCTTACTTGCACAGGCCACTCCTGCTATGATATATCATTCAGTGTATCTGGAAAAACAGAACTTACATAGTTTATGTAGGTACAATGTTGAAAATAAGTTGAAGTAAAATGGCCACGAATAAGCAGTTGCAAAGATCATTAAAGCTGCAAAACGTTAACATGAAAATAGCAGACAGCTCTAAACATTTTGAATGCCTTTCCACAGCTGGTGTTTCTTGCTGTAAGGTATGAGGGTCATAAAGTTAGAAAAATGTATTTTCTCTAGAGATAGGAATTCAGAGGACGGGAAGATACATGCCTTCTCATACCACGTCTAGGAAAGGGTAAATACATGTAAACATTATTTTTAGAAATACATGTCAAGTGTGGATGTTATTGACGTACAGAGAATTAGTAATCTATGAAGAAGATATATTGTCTAACGGCTGATTGTATGTCAGCACATCATTGACAAAAATACTGTCCGACATAAACATTGTGCATTCAAAATAAAAAATATAGTGCCATATATGTTGATTGTATAATATTACCTCCATTGGGTCAATACATTGCGAAATAACACATAAGACATTATTTTTCGTCAGACACTATTTAGTTCACAATGATCTGAAACCATACACAGTCTGAAAACCCTGATCATATACCAAGTAGTCCAGATTTGTTCACCTTGATTTACAATCAGATGTAGCATGTGTGGCATATTTAAAAATGGTCATTCAAGTTTCACGGCTGGTTTGCTAATAATTTGAAGTCTGAATGAACGCATAAAACATTGATATGGTAATATCTATTTGTTTGAGAAAAGCTTTTTGTATTAATGTTAAGTAATTAAAAGTGAATAGTATATTGATCTGAATACCATGGGAGACACAAAAATTATATTTGTAGTATTTTTTACATTTGACATTTCTTCTCACCCAGGGTGCGCAGTGTGCCATGATCTCTCACAAACAATGAATTGGGAAGCAAACACCTGCCGAGGGCTTGTGCCATGACCCGTGGATTGTCCGGCAATCCTTCAATGTCCTCACTCCTTGCCAGCCATGGACCTCATGGTCTGACCTCAGGCCGTGTTCATTCCACAGGTATACGGCTGACTTTCCACAATCAGCAATAAATATTTAATACAAAAACATGTAGGCAATTTGTTCCGACACTTATCATACTTTTTCCTGACTGTGTGGACTGGAGAGGCGTTTTTTGAGCTTTGACAACTTTTAACCACAACGGGACTTTTTGGGTGACTTGACGACTTTGTTGATACATATGTACATACTGGAGGATGTCTCGTTACGATTGTATACGCTCGCGAGAGCGATCGTACTGGTATTACACATAGGAGACTCTGACTCCACGCCACAGTGAGTGAAAACTTTATTAATCCAGCCTCGTGACAATAGACAATTTTGGAGTACGAAGAAAACCGACGCATATATGTGGTTTTTCCAGTACCAGTCTACATTTGAAAGACTATTTTATTGATCTGGACAATCGTCATCCAGACCTCTTGTGATTTGATTCGCTCGAATAAACGCATTTTTCAAGCTAAACCATACTTACCACAGGAGCCTTGAAAAAGTCGCGAATGGCGACGAAACACGTGTCGGCTGTAGCTGTACCAATGTTGTAACAACTGTGGTGAAGATCGCTTGCTGAACAAATTGCCTACATGCTTTTGTATTAAACATTTTTGCTGATTGTGGAAAGTCCGCCATAAACTTATTTGTGCTGTGCTCTGTCTATATTCTAAATTTCATTTATATATACGAAGAATTCTGCATATATTGTATAGTACTGAGGGTGGCGCGGTACAAAGACATAGAGCACGCTTTGAAAGAGACAATTTTACCTAACCCATATGCAAACATAACGGAGGTGCTGGCTGCTTTAGTTATCCACTGCTACCATCTATTTGTCTGTTTCATTCCACAGGTGATCGCATTACACTGACCACCACCCCTTCTGCAAAAGCGATATTTTTCCACATGAAATATAAGAAAAATGAACTACTGTATTTCAAATTTGCAGCGTGCCTTCCCGAGAAGGTTTATTTTTCCTCATGAAACAAATGATAATTAACCTATTGTAATTTAAATAGAGTATCATGTTTGGACTGCACCCAGTATGCCCTCTGCAGATCATGAGCGCCACCATTTTTTCCCTTCAAAATGCGACAACCCACTATGATGTCAAACAGACGTGATAAAAACTGAAAAGGGACTAGCAACCTTATACCGATTAGAGAACATGAGGGCTGTATATATCTACCTAACCTCTTAGTCTGTGCTTCCACTACAATAATGTCCAGAAAGAGCCTTCCATGGCAATGTTGTCCTTGGTGAAGTATATGACATCATTCTGGTACTTTTGTCACTCTCTCAGTACCTGTCACTATGAGCTGCAATGGCAATGACACCTTCCCTCAATCTAACATGCAATAGCCTTCCCATCTGCTAAACCCCCATCTACGACTTCTAACCAAGTAGATGGCTAATGCAAAGACATCAGTCTTAACTTTAATCTTTCAACAGAAGGCTCAAGGTCCTTTAAAATCCTCTACCACCCAATCTCTTACAAAATGGCACAATACCAGCAAACACAGATAACTCAAAGAATTCCTATGAACCCTTTGCTTTTCTACAAAGAAAGAATGCTTGAAGATGGATCGCATTTTTTTTCTCTCTCAACGCCTCCTGTTGGAAAAACCTCTCCGTCAACGACCTCTGTGTGAAATGCACCGTCAAAATCCTGCATGGTCTCAAACTCTCAGTATCTCCATCTACCAATCTCAATGTGGATACGTTGATCTCCATTTACAACTGGCATACAGCAACATGATCTTAGCCTTGGACAGCAACTTGAAAGCATTTGATCTCCAATTCTATAATCTAATGAATATCAGGAACTCCAGGCAAGGTCAAGGGCCCAGATCTGACACTCATTGACCAACCGTATCCTCTCAAGAGATTACTCCTGTGTTGCCTTTACTCTTCCCCTGAACACTCTAAAATCTCCCTTCATTGCCCAAACCCATCTGTGTTCAACTCTCTTCAAGTCCCCCCTTTGCCCTTGAATGCAGCCTTCACCACCCGATGTCATCAACGATGATGAGTGTGGCCCCATTGTGCCCCCCCTGAAGAATACTTCTCCTGGTGTCTAAACTTCTCATCTAACAAAGAAGGCGCAGATTTACAAGAAACTGATGCATCTGTAGAGTTGTGTCAGTTTCCCTGCACCTCCTTGTGAGTCCCTGCGCCACCATGGATGTGCCGCATTTACAATACAGTGCACGATGGCACAAGGATTGACAGATGCGTCAGAAATTCTGACACATCTGTCAGCCCAAAAGTCACGCATTGCTGGAGTCGTGTCTCAAGCACAACTCAACTCCAGCAATGCTTGGGCAAGGCCTATACTTAATATACTGCATCACTCCTTACACCTGCTCAAGGTTTTGTCGCAGTGGCGTCCTAGAAGTGGCGCAGTGAAATCTTTTAGATTTCACTGCATCACTTTTACGAGGCTTTCGTGCGTGCGAACGCCCATCCTGCATACATTATACCTGACGCAGGTATAATGTGACACATCTCTTTACAATGTCACCCATCTCGCTAGATGCGTCACATTGTAAATTAGCCGCATTTTTTACGTCGCTGCTGCGTCACAAAAGTAACGCAACAGTGGCGCAAAAGTGTTGCAAGAGGCTTGTAATCTGCTCCTAACATTTTAACAAATACACAAAGTTCTGTCTATATTTTGACTGTTGCCTATATCGAATACCTCTCTAGTCCTGCTAAAAACATCAACAGCAAATATGGAAAAGACCTCCCTTCGGAACCGTGATCTCAATCACAGTGGAGTAACTGTGTCAATGAACCATCCCACCACAACTAAGGTATCCCTCTAATGCAGGTTAAATGCTCTACAGACTCTAAAACCCCTACCAGGTCCTCTGGTGTAACTATTTCTTCAAACTTTATCTTTTATACTTTCAGCAAGCCAACCAGAACATCTAGGCCAAACACAATAGCATATGCAGAGAAACTGATTCACTATCTGCAGATTCGAAATCCACAAGCCTCACTACTCCAAGGATTAAAACGTTTCTCACCTCTCCCTTGTCATTTGATCAATTGTCAAGAGTACTTTTCCGCTGATGGCTGTACTTCCCTAGAAATGACAAATAATACCACCAGAAGACAGCTCACAATTATCTCTCAAAAGAGGGCATTATTTCCTGCAAAAAAGTATTAATTTCAGCCAACCCGAACCACCAACTACCGAGCACCCACAACGTCCACGTCATTGGGGCAGTAGGAAGTGACCATGTCACCAATCTGAAAAAAGGACAGATACTAGCAATCTGGTTCATGTTCCGATTATCAATGAGCAATTAACAAAATCTGTAGATTCAACCACGTAGTGCATTTTACATATTTTACATCTGTATTAAAACACTGAACAGAGATTGCTAAGACTATCCAAACCCACAATTTCAATCAATCAATCATTTGTAAAGCACACTACATACCCGCGAGGGTCTCAAGGCGCTGGTGGGGGGGGGCGCTACTGATCGAACAGCCAGGTCTTAAGTATCCTCCTGAAGGTCAGCAGGTCTTGGGTCTGTCGTAGGCTCAGTGGGAGGGTGTTCCATGTCTTGGCGGCGAGGTGGGAGAAGGATCTCCCACCGGTGTTTGTTCTTCGGATGCATGGGACGGTGGCGAGAGAGAGGTCGGCAGAGCGTAGCTGGCGGTTGGGGATGTAGAAGGAGAGCCGTCTGTTGAGGTAAGATGGGCCGGTCTTGTGGAGTGCCTTGTGTACATGGGTGGGGAGCTTGAAGGATATCCTCTTGTTGAAGGGGAGCCAGTGCAGATTTCTCAGGTGGGGTGATGTGGCAATGGCATGATACGTCGAGGATCAGTCGAGCCGAGGCGTTTTGGATGCGTTGTAGTCGTTTGATGAGCTTGGTCGGGGCTCCCGCGTAGAGGGCTTTTCCGTAGTCGAGTCTGCTGCTGGCGACGGCCTGGGTGACTGTCTTTTTTGTATCTGTCGGGATCCATCTGTAGATCTTGCGGAGCATGCGGCGGGTGTTGAAGCAGGAGGAGGAGATGGCGTTGAATTGCTTGGTCATTGAGAGAGTTGAGTCGAGGATGATTCCCAGGTTGCGTGCGTGGTCTATGAGTATCGGGGCTGCTCCCAGTGCTGTCGGCCACCAGAAGTCGTCCCAGGCTGAAGGGTTGGAGCCGAGGATGAGGACCTCCGTCTTGTCCGATTTCAGCTTCAGATGGCTGGTCTTCATCTAGTCGCCGACGGCCTTCATTCCTTTATGGAGGTTGGCTTTGGCGGTGATGGGGTCCTTGGTGAGGGAGAGGATCAGCTGAGTGTCATCGACGTAGGAGATTATGTTGAGGTCGTGCTGTCGGGCTACGTGTGCGAGCGGGGCCACAATATATACATCCTATTCCTCACAAAGGCTTGGCTAAGTTAATCTTCAGTACATCTGAGTGACTTACTTGTCCTACCTACATTAGTATCACACATCTACTTCAAGGCCGTTATGGAGGAGGAGTCAAGGTCATCCACACAAACTCGATTCAACTCAATCATTTCAGAGTCAAAACTACTCCAAATTCCGTGATGCAATATAACAGCTGCCAAGATTCACATTATCTACCACCCTGCCATAATTCACATTATCTATCATTCTCATGGTGAAAGACTGCTCCACATTTAAAAGCCTGGAAGTAAAATTCTGAGACGCCTGATCTAATCCCACCAAAATGCACATTATCAATGACCCTCAGAAGAAAACACGTTTTACATTGCTCAATAAATGGAGCTTATTTCTTAACAAACTTCCTTGTCCACTGTTGACATATTTTTAAGGAACTCCAGCCTCAACTGAAATGACCCTCAAATAGCCCAAATGAGCTCTTTTTAAAATATCAGTGATGTAGCAGGACCCTGTGCGGTCCCGGCCAATGGAAAAGGAACCAATCTTGACTATCTGATTGCAAAGGAAGGGGTCCTTTTGATTATTCCTTACTACTGGTCAACTTGCCAGAGAACTACCTTGCATGTTTTTCTCATTGCCCCAGAAGGAACCACAAACAGAGGCCAAGTGTACAGACCAGAACTGTTGGGCAGAGATACAAAACAAATCACCACTCACAAGGGCTCCTCAAAAATCAAGGCATAACTTTAACCCCCTTATAAGGATTGAAAAGCAATGTACATGACTCATAACTAAAATGAAACTATGAACATCATAAAGGAGGAAATTACATTAGGCATACTTAAGAGACAAAAATACAAATTACTCCCGATGGTGCAATACAGAACTAAATGAAAAGAGTAGACAACTTAGATTAGTTGAACTAAAGTGGAGAAAAAAAATCCTCTAAACATGAACATGATTAAAATTTGCATTGAAAGCAGAAGGTAAAAAGACAATGTATTCAAGGAAAAAACCTTTTTCTTCATTATTAATTAACATTAGTAAACAGCAAACCAGTCTGGCAATGAATTTTGCAGTGAAGATTAAAAAGAACTAGCTATTTCTACCAAATTAACTCAAAAGATAGCCCCACCATCTTTCCAGCCCCAAAGCACAATGCATGGTTGATAAAGTGAGAGTTCAAGCAAGTCAAATAAAGCAAGCTTATCTAGATAATAGCTAATGCGAGACCAGTCTTGCATCCTGGTTCCGATTCCCTCCGCATTAATTAAAGGTATCAGCACTCATAACTACACAAATACTGCACATAGTTCAACATTTATTAGCTGGCCCATTGCGAAGTTTCAACCTATCTGAAAACAGTACTGGTAATCCCACTCTTAAGAAAACTCAGGGGCATATTCACAAGGAGCTATCGTCGAATTTACAGCACTTTATTGCAACCAAAGTCGTGATAAATTTACCCCACCATTCACAAGCTGGTGCTAACAGCCCACAGCACCAGTTTTTCCGCGATAGCAGCCGCAATAACATCGCCACAGAGGCCCCCCGCAACTATCGCTTATGAGATGCAGAGTAGGCGTTCCTGTGCAAAAAGCCGCGACAACACCACACCTCAACATTCACAATGACCAGCCAGATCTGTAATAAGAACACAAAACACGCGATAAGGCGCGTTACCAGCAGGAAATTAACACCTGCTCTGACCTGGTGTAAAGTCAGACGGCATCCTGAACCACAAAAGGGAGCCCAGCCCAGGGCGTCATCGAAAGAGCAACAGATGCCATGCAGCCCGGACACCCAAGAGGGCCAAAACACCCACCCGGCACCCCCCCCCCCTGAGCCAGTGCAGACAAAGACAGCGGCTCCCCAGGAAACGCACCTGCCTCACAGGCCCAACATCTGACAATGTCTCTGTCCACTACAGGCTGAAAGGGACAACCATCCTACGCATCCTGGCCAGCATAGCTTAACAGGCCTACGGCACCAACACAGCGGACAACCAACATCCCACCCCACAACAAGCTGCTGGCTGTGCTGCACCTGTCGGCCCCTGGTACACCCCAAACAACACCCACCAGAGTCTGCGGAGTCTCACAGCCGGTTGTATGATGATCCATCGCCGACAATTATTTCGCGGGCGTTTACATCGCGGCACTTACATCGCATCGGCGATCACAGCGGCATTTTTTTCATCGAACGCTGTTGCGACGCAAATGCGGCCATGTAATTGGCTAGCGTGTCACATCGCCGACTTTACATCGTGCGACATGACAACGCGATGTTTGTGCCTTACCACACGTTCGAAAAAACATAGCACCCGATATGTGCACCTGTCACCTTGGGCAGCAGCTATCGCATATGACTGTGCTGAGCATTTTGCAGTGCTGCGTTGCTGCGTTTAAAACTTGTGTAATGTAATAAAATAGCACCTGATATGTGCACCTGTCACCTGCAATTCCCACCTGTCAGTGAGTCCGACTTGAGCCAGGAAGGAGAACAAAGAGACCCGGCCTGGGAAGTGCGTTTCTCGTGACAGGGGCGACGCATGACCGGATCCGTGTTGCAGTCCCGCCACCTCCCCCGACCAGTTATTTAGTATTTCGGTTCTTCGCTCCCATTACGGCCTTGACGTCTCAGTGCCCACCTACTTTCCCCAAAAGCTTCACCCCCCACCACCTACGCGATACCGTCTTACCCAGGGAGCCCTCCCCATCCAAGGCAGCCTCTCTTTACTAGGGGTTCCCCCTACGCGCTACTACCAGCGCATGACAGTAACTGCCTTTACTCTCCTGCGCGAGAGCAACCATGGGTTCACCCCTCCCATAGACTATCCCAAAATTCCAATGCTATCTCTCCTCTGCCCCTGTTCCCAACTGTCCTCATTTTCTCCTGAGCCTAACTGAAGCGTACTCCCTGTGGGGCTGTATTAAATAAAACTTAAAACCTAATTACCGCGAACCTTCATTACTACACACTCCACTAAAGCACAACCCACCTAAAGGGTTCGGCAGATCTCCGGGGTTTCCCCCCTACCAGACCTCCAGGCTTAACATACACCATCCTTGCATTGTTTACCGATCTCGTTATTCACGGAGACACTTCAGCGCCTGTGCATAGACGTTATAATGGAGCGCTGGGTTTAAATTCTAGTGTTCCTTCATTTCCTGGCATTGTGCAAGTTGTTTCTGTTACCCGGCCACCTTACTGATGTGCAGACTCTGTTGATTTGGCCTTTCCATTACACTTTTGTTTTAAGCGCACGATCCACTTTTAGTTATTTGATTTTGATATGCAGGTCATGCATTTAACTTGTTGCAAACTTCGAGAGTGGTGGGTGGCTTTAAGGGGGAGCACGTTTCTTGCTTGCAGCGCGCTAGCTGGCTAGAAGTGGAGACGGGCATCCCTATAGCTAGATCGACCTCCATTCTTAGGGCTCTAGGTTAGTGAAATGTAATTTCTGCGACGATGCCGATATATTGGTCTCCGTAAGGACTTTGGTGCTTGTTCTGATCATCCTTTGGACTTACCTGCAATTACCATCGCATGCGTAAAGGCCTGTAAAGTGCACGAGGCCTTGTGGCATGCGTCATTGTTTCCGGTTTCATTATTCACGGAGACACTTCAGCGCCTGTGCATAGACGTTATAATGGAGCGCTGGGTTTAAATTCTAGTGTTCCTTCATTTCCTGGCATTGTGCAAGTTGTTTCTGCTACCCGGCCACCTTACTGATGTGCAGACTCTGTTGATTTGGCCTTTCCATTACACTTTTGTTTTAAGCGCACGATCCACTTTTAGTTATTTGATTTTGATACGCAGGTCATGCATTTAACTTGTTGCAAACTTCGAGCGTGGTGGGTGGCTTTAAGGCGAGCATGTTTCTTGCTTGCAGCACGCTAGCTGGCTAGAAGTGGAGACGGGCATCCCTATAGCTAGATCGACCTCCATTCTTAGGGCTCTAGGTTAATGAAATGTAATCTCTGCGACGATGCCGATATATTGGTCTCCGTAAGGACTTTGATGCTTGTTCTGATCCTCCTTCGGACTTACCTGCAATTACCATCTCCGTAAGGACTTTGGAGCTTGTTCTGATCCTCCTTCGGACTTACCTGCAATTACCATCGCATGCGTAAAGGCCTGTAAAGTGCACGAGGCCTAATGGCATGCGTTGTAATTACATGCGATGTTAATGCCATTGCGCCGTTGTAGCATGCGTAGTAGACGCCTGCGATGTCAACGATTCTGCGATGTAAATATCGCGTTGCAATGGCACCGTGATGTATTGACACCGATGTAATTGGTGTTTCCCTCACAGCCAGCCACATCCAAGTCCCCCACACCTGTCCTGAACATCACCATCACCCTGGCATCCCAGTCCCCATATGTCCAACACAATGCGCAGGAACCGCTGGAGACCAAGCAAGGACCATACACCATAGCCGATGCATGCAAGTGTTGGGGCAATCCACTGCACACATGTCCCACCTGTGCCCCCTGGTGACACAGCACACAATCAGTGCAACAGGAAGCACACATCACACATCAATGTGCAGGCAGCATCCGAACACCGTGGGACCTTACCAATGTCGCCGCCAAATACACAGTCAGTGTGCATGATCCCTACATCCTCCAACAGTACATCAGCAACCAGCGTTCCCAGGATAGCATCAAGGAAAATTACAGCCCCTTGGCAAGTTCCCAATCAACACCCCAATCATCTCAACTCCACAACCATGCAATCCACACCTCTGGCAATGCACACGTCACAAATTCACAACCAACATGCACAACAACATGCCCACCCACTAGACATGATAGAACAACTTACAATGGTAACCAGGGAAAGCCGTAAACCTGACGAATCAATGGCATAGCACCTCAGCCACACAATATCCGAATGTGGGGAGAGGTGGGAACCAGGCATGTGTCAAGGATGCAGTAGACCCATGACTGGGAAAGTACACAATGCCATGAGTGGTGGTGATGTGCTGGACATACCGCAGTATGCAGAACACACCCATATCCACAGCGACATACACCTCAGGTGTATGGAGTGTAGTGGACAGTGGACACAACCATGTCACGGCAGCCAGTGGGGGTCATCATGGAAATGTTGCCTGTTACGCCCCCCCATAAGCGTGAGCAGAGTGGGATGGCCCGGCGTACGCCAGGCCAGCATAGGGGTGTGAATAAAAAGCACATAGCCCTGGGCGTGGTCTCTTCTGGAAAGCCTGACGCCTCTGCCAGGGCGGCACCACCCACCCCGTCACAAGGCCGATGCCATCCTAGTTAGCAGAGTTGCCTGAAATCCTGTGCACCTGCCATACCCCGGGCCGCTAGACCACGAGCCGTCAGGCCCGACCCTGCGCAGCCAAGACACACTGATCAGAAGCCAACACCGGCGTGTGTCAAAGAGGGCCCACCACATGCCTGTGTAAGCTCCAAGCCCAGGGCCCGCGAGCCTGCTAGCCTTTCAGACAATTGCTGGCTCCCTGACGCTGGCCCACATTACTCCTTCCTCATTGACATATTCTACCGTGGTCCTCTGAGGCCCAGTGGGTCCCATATGTGAAACTGTGTCCTGGCTCCTGAATGCCAGTGACCACAAATGCGGGCCAGCAGCCACAGCACAAGGCTCCCTTCGATCTGTGAGGCATAGTTCCATATAGGCATCTTGTGACACATGGGGCCACAAACCCTGTTAAACACCAGCCGGTGACACGTGCTGCCACAAACCCTGTTCAACGCCAGCCGGCGACACATGGATGAGGGGCCAGGACTACCCTGCGGACCAGTAGGTTTCACATCCAGCACCTAGTAGGGAATAACGAATGGCAGAGTCCAAATTAGTGATCGCACGTAGAGGAGTAAGAGAAAGATGCGGCTCAATCCGGACAAAAGCTGGGTCACAGTCACGGAGGTGACTGAACACGTGGTGCCATTGAACCTGAACAGCGCAGGCTGGTGGGACCACCAACCTATGCCGGCGACACTCGGTGAATGACCCGTGCTGACTGCTGCCTCCGCCCTACACTGATCACGGCCTAGGTTGTGCTTGAGTAGGTCACAGATTTGGAACTGAACATCGAATATGCAAAGGCAGATTACATATCATTGCAGGCAAGGACAGGTGTAGGAGGATGACGCCTTGCATCTTGGCAGGGAGAAAAGGATCATCGTTATGGAGGTATTCGTACACTACCAACAACTGCCCTGGTGTCACTAGCGCTGTGCATCGTGAGCCAACGACACGTGGCTGTGGGCCACTGCTGACTGCTGCCTCCAGCCTACACTGTGGTCCAGTAGGTCACAGAGTCATGATTTTGCAATGGCGGAGTTCATATCAGTGTACCAGCATCATTGCAGACTGCATCCACACTCAGCCCCGGTGCCACTAAGTCTGTTCCCCGACATTTATGGACACTCTCTGATCAAACTTTGGTGGCGTCTGAGTCTATGGACTAGGGGGCAGTTTTCATCCTCATGTAGCTGATATCGAATTTGTGGTGGCAACAAGGCTGTTGCATTCCACTCCTCCATTTACTGCTTCCGGATAAAATCAAACCTTTTGGCATCATGCCCTGGAGGACACCTTCCACTGGTCCCCAAATCCCTCCGCAACATACACATCGGACATTGATGGAGACCCACTCAGGTCGTATGGCCCTTCTGACTGCATCACAAGTCACCGTCCAGTGGCTGGGTACCTGTGCCGGCTGCAGTGCATACGGGGCCACGAACTCTGTGATGGTCTGGTCCGGGACCCCTTCTCTGGAGACATTGGATGGCCCCTGAGGCATAGGCCTTGGGTTTATCAATGCAATTTCTCTGTAGCCTTGCGCTGTACGCAGCCTCCGGGCCCAAATGCATCCCACCAGGGCTCACACACCAAAGCAAGTCCAGACTGGGCCGGACGTCGATTCACCGTAAGAAGGCACACGCCACCACTGCAAGGACCACCTCCAACCGCCATCTGCCAGAGTTGAAACAGTGGTCCTGACAGACTTACGGAGTTGCTCAGACCTGTTGTTGATGCCATCCTCGGCCTGATACCCTGCTCATCACTCCAGGTGCCAGTGACTCAGTGCACCGCAGGCCATTGTCTGTTGCTGATTGTGTTTTGTGCAGTTGAGCGGTTGCGCAGCTATGTCACCTCAAACAGTGTGGGGGTCCTGAGATGTTGATGGTGAAGATGATGCAGGTCTAACACACCCCACTGCATCTGCATCAGGAATATGTCGAAGGGACACAATCTGAGACTTCTTCTTCACATGAGCGCGCTCACCTCTAATGTCCCAACCCCAATGCATCTCAACTCATGGACACTTCGGTTTGCATGCTGGCTGTCCTCTGGACTTTCTCCGGCTCACTCCATGTTGCTCAGCAGTTGACTCGGTAATGCATGTGTTTTCTGTTTCCGTTGCACTGGTGTCCAATGTTCAAGTGTTTGCCAGCACTGGACATTCCATGCGGAATGGCTTACACTCACCCCACGCACATCCAGCACAGGCGTCACTGTACATGTGGCCCTGCCAATAAAGGGGCCGGGTGCATGTACCCGTAGCCAGTTCAACATGATATCTGTGTGTGTCCCTGAGGTCTTGTAGTATGCTTGTAGGCCCTGGGCTCTACAACATTACATGTGCTGTGTACATGGGATGCAGACATGTCACCGCAGGCATCGGGTTGGATCTTGGACATATAGCTTAGTCGTCACCCACTCAGTTTGTAAGGGGAGTGGCCAGCGCCATCGTTCGCAGAGCCAACATGGGTGTGTGACTGCTATTTGAGTGCCCCTGGGTGTGGTTCTGTTCTGTGAATGTGCATCTGCATGTGTCTCTATGGCAGTGTGGGTCTCCTTAGTGTGATGTGGGTGGGCCCTGAAGGTCAATGGACTCCTACGAATGTGTCCTGGTTCGCATTCCATGATTTTGGCCCCCAACCACACCTGTTGGGCCACCTCCTGTTGCCGTTGCTGCCTTCCTGTTGGCAGCGGGTTGGTGCCTGGTTTAGGTAGTCATGTCATGCCCGCGCCTATTGGCCTCCTCGGCACTCCTAGTGGGTCAGTTGCTGGTAGTGTTCTGTCACCTCCGTGAAGCTGGTCTTGTTTTCCTACGGTTTGCACCCCTTCTTCCTCTCTCACTTCTCCTTAGCCTTCCCCGCCACCGTTGTTACTTGCTGGTGGTCTGTGGGGGCTGTGGGGTTCGAGTTGGCTTCTGTGCTGGGTCAGGGTGCATCCATGTTGCTACGTGCTTTGACTTGATTCTGGTGTATTTTTTCTGTGGTTTTTATGGTGCATTGTCCAACCAGACGCGTGGGATTTGCAGGCCTGTGGCTGTTTTTCGCTTTTTGTACCATGGTTGGCCTCATCCCATGTTTTTTGCATTTGCGTATTTCATTTTTGTGGCGTAGCATTGATTTTCACGCGGACATTTGCTGCATTCTCTGGTGTCTATCGCATGCTACCGCTGCGTTGTGAATGCCATGTTGACACTGGGTTATTTTCCTGTGATAGACTGCGATGTTGAAAGTTGTGTTACGCTACTCTTGCAGTAGTTATCACACGTTCTTGTGAATATACCCCTCAGTGTTGACACAGAAGACTTGAATTATTTCACTTCAGTCATTAATCTTCCATTCCTACTGAAAATTAAAGAATGCTGGCTGGCCTCACGTAATGTTCCAAACTGCAAACTCAAAAATCACTTAACATGCCAAATCTCCTGGGATTGCCCCTGACAGGTGTCCAATCCTAGGAGTATGTGTAAATGCCATTAAATAGTATCCACATTACATTAACATTAAACTTGATTTAAAGCTGTGGCACAATCCCTAGTCATCTCTAAACTAAACACCAGGGTAATGCACTACAAACTGAAACCCCCAAGACTCCCTATGTCCTACTTGTGGCAGCAAGGCAAAATAGTTTGATCACATTACTCCAGCGGTTATCACTTGATAGCGCGCGGAGTTACCTGCTCAATTACCATACTCACCTGGGCCCATAAACATACACACTTTGAACAAGTAATCCGGTCTTTACCCTTGCCTATCAAGATTTTATTTTACTTTAGGACTTATACCTATACACATTGACTTACCAATCCTTGTCACCTGTATTTAAAGGATCGAAAGGTGTAAGAATAATAGGTAGAGAATAACATTTACCTTCATAAAATAACCACAGACTCAGGAAAAGTTTAAACACTTTATCTATGTAAAGTCTTATTTTCACGAGTCCATAAAAGTTCAGTTAAAGACTTTTCAAGCAAGAAAATAATAATCAAAGTGAGGATCTGTATAAATATTACGAGATTTCTAGTGGACATTGATACCTGGGAAAGGTAACAAAGGGAAAACAGTACAATGACATACCCACAGATTATATTTACCTAGAATGGTGTGAAGACCAACCCTGGCCACGGGCTGGGCAAAGGAAAACAGCACTCCCCACAATTCATGTGTCCACAGGATAAGACAGGTGCAAATCAGGACAGGACCAATACGGATCAGGACAGGACAGATGCAGGTCAGGACAGGTACCCTTGGCTAAGTGCAACACCAGCGTCACACCCCTCTCTGCGGCTAACTGTCTGAACCCGATGAGGTTATCGATTCTTCTCCCTCAGCAATTCCCGATTCTTCTGACAGAGTGCTCCGCCAGCACCTCTGCTCTCGATCTCCTATAGCATGCATTGGGTCAGTGACAGGTCAGCTACTCGGACAAGTCGGACAATCTAACTAGCTAAGCCTACCTTAGTTATACATTTTCCATGGTAATGTACCACCCCCCAGTGTTGCAAATTTATGTATTCCCTTGATTTGATTGGTCAGAAAGACGAGGAGAGGTCATCACACCATACCAGTTATGAGATCATTTCATTAAAAAATAATGAACAATGTCCCTGCCCATAATTCATTTTCCCATGGATTTTAATCCACCCAGCAATAAATGTTTCAAATTTATACACAATGTATTTGATCAGCTCCTCTTGAGGGGTCAGCCGGTCATCTTCCCAGGAATATTACAAGTAAGTCAGGACTTGGCTGCGTTTCAATGCCAATGCTTCAGAGACTTAAAGTTCCTCTGCGCAGACGCAGCTCTTTCAAGATGGAGTTCAGAAGTACCCGTCAGGCCCAAATACGAGCTCGCAGCAAAGTCAAAGAGAAACAATTTAGAACAAGGAAATACATGAATGCACTGTATACCACTTATCTCTACTCTATTCCCATTACTTTATTTAAACTATACAGCCAGATTCATCAAGCGAAATGCGCTCGCAAAAGGGCCAGATTCTGAGAATCTGGCCCTTTGCGAGTGCAATTTTTGCATTTGGGATTCATCATCCCAAATGCAAAAATCGCTAATAAAGAATTCGCTAATATGCGAGGATTAGCATTCAAGGAATCTCTCCTTAAATGCTATTCATGAAACATTTAAAAATTGCGAATTCGCAATTTAGGACCGCTATTTACCACGAAGTCAAACCTTGTGGTAAATAGCGAAAACTTAGAAAAATGCATTTTAATGCATTTTTCTAAGTTGCATGTTACACACACACATGTCCTTTGGACATGTGTGTGCAGAACATCAGTGTGAATTCACATTTCAGGGGTGCTACAGGGTGTCCTTTGGACACCCCTGCACCCTTGAAATCGCATCCTTATTTGCGATTAGCAATTTGCTAATCGCAAATAAGGAACATGTAGGAATCGCAATATTTTTTGCAATTCCTACATGAATCCCGTTTTGCAAGTCCTTAATAGCGATTCCTTAAAGACTCGCAAAACGGGTCTTTGATGAATCTGGCAGTTTGTGTTTTTGGCGGCCATTTTAATGCATTCAGGTTACTGTTAGTAAAGCACATTGTCAAGCTTCCCCTAGATACTAAAAATGTCGTGTAATGCGATTATTAGTTAAACAAAACATATTGATTAATAGATTACTTGTTATTTCGAGAGGATTGAATCCGAGCAAATCTCTTTATGCATGAAACCTTGCTCCATCAACTCTCAGCTTGCTCCCAATCAATATTAGACACATTATCAAAATGTCCTAGATTACACACACAGCCTTACACTGTGACACATTTTGCGCAAAACTTTTTTTTTTTTAAACAAACTTTATTGGTTTTTTTTTGTCATTCCTAATTTATTTATTTTATTTATTTATTTTGGAATTTTATAAAGCGCTTAGTTACGCTCTCCGGCGTGTCCCTGCGCTGAGATTGAGTAGGTGAAGGTAGGAGAAAAATTAAGGCAGTGCTAGGCGAAACAAGTGTGTTTTGAGGGCACTACGGAATTTGGCCTCAGAGGGTTCAAGGCGTAATTCGGTTGTTAGCAAGTTCCAATTCTTGGCTGCGAGAAGACGGAACGATCTGCCCCCCATGCGGGCTCTGCGGATTTTGGGCACAGCGACCAGACCAGTGCCAGAAGATCTAAGCATCCGCTCTGGTCTGTAAGGGGTAATAAGATGGTTGAATGGAGGGGGTGCTCTGCCTCCCAAAATGCGATGGCACGTGCAAAGGGCTTTGAATTTGATCCTTTCACGGATAGGCAGCCAGTGAAGGGACTTTAGAGCAGCTTTGGAGGGAGTTCGCCTCGGAAGCCTGAGCACTAGCCGGGCTGTCGCATTCTGCAGTACTTGGAGACGGTTGAGACTTGTGACTGTACTGCCCAGGTAGAGGAGATTAGCATAATCAAGTCTAGATGTCACCAGGGCATGCACAAGGGTCTGTCTGTCTCCAACAGGGAGCATGTCGAGAACCTTACGTAAGGTCTTAAGTATCCCAAAACACATTCCCACTACCCGATTGATCTGGGGTGCAAATGATAATTCGGAGTCGAATATTACCCCTAGGTTTTTGGCCTGTTGACATGGCACAGGAGTGGGGCCCAGACAGTCCGGCCACCATGCAGATGACCACACAGATGGACCTCCCCCCACCACGAGCACCTCAGTCTTGGAGCCATTCAACTTCAGGCAGTTGTTAGACATCCAGGAGGCTAGCTCCTGCATGCAAGCACTGAAGTTGGCGGCCGCAGTGCCGGGCGATCGCGATAGGGAGATGGCCAACTGCGTGTCGTCCGCATAAGATACAAGTTGGATATCATATCTTTCCACAATGGTGGCTACAGGAGAGGCGTACAGGTGGAACAGGGTGGGGCTAAGGGCAGAGCCCTAGGGCACCCCCTGATCAAGGTTGAACGGCCTGGAGTAGTGTTCACCCAGTCTAACCTGAAAGCCTCTCTCCATCAGAAAGGATTGTATCCACCCAAGTGCCTTCCCTTTGATTCCACCCTTGTTAAGACACTGTAGCAAGATGGAATGTGCTACAGTGTCAAAGGCGGCACTTAGGTCAAGCAAGATGAGTGCCATAGTTTGGCCCTCATCAACTCCTTGCCTGATGGTTTCAGTGGCCAGGAGCAACGCAGACTCCGTGGAGTGGCGTGGGCGAAATCCAAACTGACTGGGATGAAGAAGGTTGGATTGATCCACAAAGGTCATAAGTTGAAGGTTGACCACCTTTTCTGCCTCCTTGGCCATGTAAGGGAGAAGGGAAATGGGTCTCAAGTTGTCCATCCTGTCCCAGCTAAGGTTAGATTTTTTTTGGAGCGGGAGTACAATTGCCTGCTTCCACTTTTTAGGTACAGTGCAGGTCGTAAAAGAGATGTCAAGAACATCTCTGATGTACGGCTCCAGGGTTTCTATGCTTCCTCCAAGGAGTTTGGGCGAAGCAGGATCACACGGGGACCCTGATTTGATAGATCGGCAAATCCGCTGCAACTCATTCGAGGAGGGAGTGACAAAATTATCTAACCTATTTGTACCTTCGTCTAATTTAAGGTATTCCCTGAACTCCGTAGCCTTTTCCTTGCCCCCTGTAAACGCCGAGTAGATGTTAGCCACTTTATCAGAAAAATAAGTGGCGATACGATTAGAGGACTCAACTGAGCTCGAGGGAGGGATGACAGAGGCGCTGCACACAGAGATTTCCTTATAGATTTTAAACAGCTCCTTGGTGGAGTTATGGGCTTCGCCAATCCTGCCTGAAAAGTATTTGGTTTTAGCGCGTCTAATTAGATTGTGATATTTCCTGCGTCTGTCTTTATATGTCAGTTTGGCTTGATCTAAGTACGCCACCCTCCATTGTCTTTCAAGTCTCTTACATTCCGCTTTGGCTAGGCGGAGTTCATCGCTGAACCAAGGGGCCGATTTATGGGGTCTGCTATAAGGTTTTTTTTTACAAAGGGGGGCAGTAGCATCCAGAGCCATGGTGATGCGCTCGTCCAGTCGGTCGGACGCTATGACGGCATCTTCCCCACCTGGTCTGCTAATCCCTCTTTTTCACAAGTAATGAATCAGTCTGTATGCTTTGCCGTACATTATCACTTATTATCTATCTAGAGCACTCCAATAATATGAACATTAGAAGTTGCAGCGGCTACTGGCAAAGCATAAATATTCATGCAAGGGAAAACAAAAAGGGGGAAGGAAATTCGTGCACATTATATCTTCAACACGTCAAATTACAAACCATCCCTAAATGTCAGCATTTAAGCAATCCCCGTTTAACTCCCCCCCACCCCTTTGGAGTCCCGGCCCCCCTCCCAGGCTCTAGCTGTGTGGTGCAATGTCCTGATCACTTTTGTCCCTCCCTAAACAAGCTTCTTTGATTACAATCAATCGTCCTGCTGCTGCGTCCTGAACCAATGTTGTGTAGCCACTCTTGGCAATCACCTTTTCCCCCTCTATCATTGAGTATGTGAAACACCAGAGGTGTCATCGGGTATGTTGTTTTTGCACGCTTCCACCATAGTGTCCCAGACCAAAGAAATTACATTCTTCCGTAGACCACGTGCCTCCTCCCTGCTCAGCGCGGCGCTTTCAGCCCCTGCCCACCTGACCAATTCGTTATGCCAAGTGTGTAATGTAGGAGCTCTGGTTGACTTCCAGCACATGGTAATGTCCCTTTTTGCAGTAATCATATACATTGTGTACAAACCACTTCCATTTGCTTTTCTTCACAGCTTAATATCTCATGATGGTGTTACAGTTATACAGTGACTCAACATTGACTTTAGATACGATAGTAATGGAGACGTAGCAGCGTCCCCCTGTAGCTTACAGGTAACTTAACATTGCAAGCGATATATCAAACATTTGTGTATACATTAGATTAGACATTACCCAGCGCCCTCTGGTACATGGCCTCTCCCGTCCCCCCACGTCCCTTTCCAAACATCTATCAAGAGTCTCCCTGCTGTTGTTGCAGATAGTCCATGAATGGCTGCCAGAAGTCTCTGGGTCTAGAAGCCTGCGGTAGTTCTTCCTCATAGGCCCCTAGTGTTTCTTTACAGTATGTCATATCAGACAGCCAGTCTTTGAATCGGGGCGGGCGTTCACTGCCCCATTTAATAGCTATGCGCCTTTTCGCCAGTAGGAGTGCCACTGCCAATAACCTGCGCCGTCTAGGCAATTTGAGTTTGTAAATACCTAAGAGACACACCAGTGGTGTGTTCGGGATTATCTCCGCCACCATATGGGTGAGTGCCTCCAAAACCTCCCGCCAGTACGTGTCCAGGTTAGGGCAAGCCCATGCCGTATGTAGGAAGTCTGCCTTAGGGGCAGAGCATCTCCAGCATTTATCGTCCGCTCTGAGGCCGTAGCGTTGCAATTTGTCCGGCGTGTAGTATGTCTGATGGAGAAACCTAAAATGTATAATTCGTAAGTTGCAATTTGATGTAAGCAAGTGTAATTGTGCACAACTATAGTTCCACTCGTCTTCCAAGATAGGTACCCCTGTTGCTGCCTTCCACCGCTCGAGTGCCCTATCAGGTTCTGTATTTTGTTCGTTTTGGGATGCAGTATATAATTTCGTTACTAATGCCGCACGTGTTGGCGCAGTAAGTAATATCTGTAGGGCCCGTAGTGCTGTGGTTTCTGCCAGGAACGTGTCGTATAAGTCTCTGATCGCCACCCTTAATCTAAAGTATGCAAACATATTTTATGGCGTTGGTGTGCACACAGGCATGGGCTTTGAGATGAAATAAATATGTTATGCGGGAATAGCATGCCCAATGTCGTAAATCCCATATCCCCTAGCACCTTCCTCATACTCTGTTCTTGTGTGACCGACAGTTTGGGGTGATTTGCCAGGGGCAATGCCGGTGCATAAAGTGGCAGCTTACGTGCGCGTGTTGCCAGCGTATGCCAGGCTCTAGATGTGCATTTGACTGGGTATATGGCATCGTTGGAGTAGTTCCCTACAGGGTCTGATATGTACTGTGTCAATCGATTCGGGTGAACACTGTCTGTTTCCACTGCTATATGCGGAACATGAGAGTGCGGTTGTGTCCAGTAATGTGCATGTTGTGCTTGTGCACAGTAATAATATAATTGTAGGTCGGGGGCAGCGAAGCCTCCCTGGTGATATGGTTTTGTGAGTACCTTCCAACTCACCCTGGGCTGTTTACCCGCCCATGTGAGTCTTTGTAGTGCTGTGCGTAACCAGGCAAAAAAGGCCTGCATAAGCCAAATTGGAATGTTCCAAAACAGATATAGGAATCGTGATAATATTACCATTTTCTGGAGAGCTATACGATCTGCTATCGATAGAGGTAGTTTGATCAATTTCTCTATTTGCTCTTCCAGTTTGCTCATTGCCACTCCATAATTTGACTTGATCACCGTCTCCGAGTCGCGATGCACCCACACTCCCAAATACTTCACCGGGTCTGTCACCCATCTTAATGGCTAGTCCAAGTTTGGTTCCGGGGTCTCCGCTGTTAAGGGGATCACTACTGATTTATTCCAATTTATACTGAGGCCCGAGTATTGTTCGAATCCGATATATTCCCTAATCAGCGGATTCAAATTTGTGTCTGGGTTTCTGGTATAAAGGACCATGTCATCCGCATATAGAGAGATACTCACAGGATGAAGGCTAAACTGGAGCGCCGTTTCTGGGTGTTTTGTCTAATTTTACAGGCTAGTGGCTCTAGCATGAGCAAAAACAAAATAGGGGATAGCGGGCATCCCTGTCGTGTTCCACGGCTGATCTCGAAATGTTGTGAGGTGTGACCATTGATGCGTACTCTAGCTCTAGGTTCAGTTATATAGTAGGGCAAGCCATTTTAAAAAAGCAGGCGGGAATCCCATCCTGGATAGGACGGTAATCAAGAACTCCCATTCCACCGAGTTGAAAGCTTTCGCTCCGTCAAGGAGTGCGGCTGCCGCCGGCATCTCGGGGTTTGGCTATGGTACATTCCAAAGATAGTCCATATATTTTGGGTTGTGGACCTTGTGGGTATGAAACCCACCTGGTCTGGGAGCACTAGGAGCTTCAATAATGGTTGTATTCGATTCGCTAGTATCTTGGCCAGTATCTTTACATCTATATTTATGAGGGAGAGGGGGCGGTATGATTCACAATAACTGGGGTCCTTGCCTGGTTTCGGAAGGGCTATCATTAGCGCTTCCCGTAGTGTCGGCGGGAGGGCCCCTTCTTCATAGGCCTCCTCAAACATCTGGGCTAGCCGTGGTATCAGCAAGTCCCTAAATTCTTTATAGAATTCCCCCGGTAGTCCGTCTAGGCCTGGGGCTTTGTTGTTTGGCAGGGAGTTAATCGCTTCTTTAAATTCCTCTTCTGTTATATGATGGCCTAGATATTCCCTATGGGTATCTGAAAGCCAAGCGAGACCTATGTCGTCCAGGTATTCGTGTATATCTTGTTGTGTTTGCGTTATCTGTGTAGTGTAGAGTTTAGAATAGTATGTTCAGAAACTATCCAGGATGGAGGGGGTGTCATACACATGCTCTTCGTGGTCATTCACTATGTGTGTTATAAGTGCAGCGCCCTGCATTGGCTTAATCTTTTGTGACAGCGCCCTGCCCGGTCGACCTCCCTCCCCATATGCTCTAGCCGTATATTGTCTGGATAAGTACTTTATTTCTGTGTCAGCATATTCATGAAATGTGTTCACTTTGATTCGTATGCCTGCTAGGAGGGAATCTTGTAAAGTGTCAGCATAGTTAGTTTCTAGTCTCTGAATATCTTTTTCCACCATAGCTAATTGCTGCCTAATGTCTCTAAGGATACCAGCATGCTTACTTATACAGTGACCCCGTACGGTTACTTTAAAAGCCTCCCATAGTGTCCGGTAGCTTCCTACCGAGCCAGTGTTAAACTGAAAGAAGTCTTCCATAGTTTGTCGTAGTTCCCCCGGAAAACCTGGTCTTTCAGCGCCGTTGGTCTCAGGCGCCATGTGAACTGCCTCGGGGTGTGGGTAGGGACCTCCAGAACTAGTCGTACCGGGGAATGGTCTGACAGAGTCCTAGGCATATGTTCTGTTGCCGTTGTCCATGTGCTGACCTCCTGCGTGGTCAACCAGTAATCTAGTCTCGACCAGGTTGTGTGTGTCAGCGAGGTGCACGTGCCTTCTCGTCTCCCTGGGTGTCTCAGCCGCCACACATCTACCATGGACCACTCGCCCAATCCCCCCAGTATTGATCGAGCTGCGCGCCTCCCATGTTTATCAGTACCGGATGCCCTGTTGAGTAGTGGATCTAAGCATGTGTTGAAGTCTCCACCCCAAACAACTGCCGTCGGTCTCGCTTCTCTGAGTTTAGCCCAAATGCTATCGTAGAACTGCGGGTCGTCGACTTTGGGGCCATAGGTAGTGACTAGTGTGATGTCTGTGCCTCCAAAATGTCCCCTAAGTATAATGTATCTCCCCTGATCGTCAGTGACCGTATTAATGAGTATAAATGGAGTGTTGCGTTTAATCAATATTAGCACCCCCTAGCATAGTTTGAGTAAGAAGATGCCACTCGATATTGTGCCCATCTATACCCCACTCTGCCTTCTCGTTGGGGCGCAATATGTGCTTCCTGGATGCACACAACATCTACTCTGTGCCTATCCAAATACGCGAGGACCTTCCTGACTTTTCGTGGATCTTGCAGGCCTCTCACGTTCCAGGACATAAGGGTCAATGTCCTAACCTGTGGTATCACAGTAGCCATATCTCACATATAAAGGATTTAGCAGTCATTCTATGAGTCATAAATCTCAATCTTATATAGTCATGTAAGTGGAATTCGTTACAGTCAAAAGCTGCTTGGTGATTTTCAAGATTACCCCCATCCCTCCCCCACCAACTCCGTCTAAAACCCCTCAACGAAGACAGCTCCCACCTTGTTACCATGCTCGTCTCCCCAAAAGTGTGATGTACACAAGTGGGCTGGAGTAGCCAGGCACTATCCCCCTCATCCGGGACTCCCAGAGGGTGGGTCTTCTTATAAACATATGAGTGCACTATTTCCGTGGACCCCACATCTCCCCTTTTCTCAATGCAACATATTAACGCCCAACAGTATGTATATTTGCGGCACAACAAACACATGGATTCTACCATATCTCAACAGTGCACAGTTCAGTACGTCCTGCACTTGATTTATCTGAGCAGATGATCTTCATCCCGCGTTAATGTTTGCAGGAGCATGTTCCAAGTCCAGAATTCCCCCAGGTCAGCAGCTTTATTCGTCAATGTTATATATATCTTGGTGTGGATAACTGTATCATTCCACATCCGACATAGGCCCCTGATCTTGATGTCTGTCTCTTGGCGAACATCTACGTTCTCCCTTCGGCTTCCTCAGCTGCAGGTATTTCAGGAGTTTTTTGGGGTTCATTGAAGATCTTTATAGAACCGTCGTCAGTGATCTTCAGCCTGGCAGGATATGGCATAGCATACGAGATCTGCAGATCTCGGAGTTTTTGCTTTGCTTGTGTATACTTCTTCCTCGCTTCCTGGACGGATTGCGTGAAATCGGGGTACAGGGCTATGTCCATTCCCTCGTGTCGCAAGGTGCCCAGTTCACGTGCCCTCCGCAATGCTGCGTCAAGGTCACGGTAGTTTAGTACTTTCGCTATAATGGGCCGTGGCCTGGTTCCCACTGGTGGTTTCGGGGCTAAGGACCTGTGTGCTCATTCAATCAAGAAAACATCTGAGAATGCCTCTCTTCCCAGTAGAGTTATCAAGAGTTGCTCCACATATTTTTCCAGTGGTCGTGTGTTTGTGGTTTCCGCAAATTCCCATAATCCTTATGTTGCTGCGCCGAGACCGGGCTTCCAAATCTTCCGCTTTGGCGATCAGCTTAGCCAGTTATTTTTCTACTCCGGTTTGTTTCACTGTGATATGGTTGTTAGCATCCTCCACGTCCGATATCCTACATTCAGCCATATTGATCCTTTCAGTGTTCAGCCGTTCAGACATGCGGTCAACTCTGTGTGTGAGGTTGTCAATTTTGCCGTCTATGTTCGTCAGCACAGTCTGAATCGTTAGGAACATTGACTGTATACTATCCGCCGTGAGTCCTCCTGCAGCTTGCTGTTCTTCGCCAGCTTGGTCCTGTACTTTTTTGGATTGTTCAAAGTTTAGTTTCGGCTGGTTTTTATCTGGTTTACCCATTGTGTCCCAGGAGCGGTCTGCCTCTTTGCGCTCTTTCTGGCTCTAGACTCAGCACTGTGCGCGGTGTGCTTTGAGCTTGTCGGGCCGGCATTTGCGGCAGCCACACACCCAGGTGTATCCGGTGGCTCTACCTGTCGCTATCGCTCATGAGCTGTCAGCCTGGCGTGGGTGATGCCGTCTGTTTCTGGTCGAGGCCTGCTCTATATTCAGCTTACAGGCTCCTCGCTAGTGGACAAGGCCCAAGTGCGTCTCGTGCCACCCTGTTGGTCTACAGGTCAGATCTGCACCCCGTGTCTGGCCATGCAGTCGTGCCCCGCCTCTGCAGCTGTGATATGTTCCTGATCTTGGTTGCATGCACTCCTGGGTCCCTCTTTATTCACGTTAGTTATGACGCAGCAGGTCCGGCGGCACAGCCAGAAAAGCGCGAGACCCCTGGGTTCCAGCTAGCCTCTATCTCAGTACTCCTGTGTCTCCGTTTGTGTTGCGCGCCTCGTCACTTTGCGCTGCGCCCGGGGCCACTACTTGGGGACTCTCCAAGTCCCCCAGGTGTCCGGTGTGCTCTTCTTTTATTTCCAGGCACTATGTCCCAGCGTGTAGGGCCCCACAATGGTAGATGTAGATTGGGCATTGTGCTGGCCGCACCGCGGCTTCCGCTGCCTCTCTCCCCTGCTCACTGACCTCACAGGCCACACCGGGTCTCTCTTCGTTGCCGCAGCGGCCCTGCGCGGGCTCGCAGGAGATTATGCGGCCGCTCTGGGGATTCTGCGCAGCACACCCTCGCTAGCGCGAGGTCAACCGTTCTTTGTGCATGCAGGAGTAGTGTCCAGTCCCCGCAGCCGGCCCTCTCGTAGGTTTGTGCTGTATGTCTCCGCTTCCCGGCTATGGGCGGGGTTACCGCAGTCCGGGCTGCGTGCCTAGCGTCTCGGTGCGGTCCCATACCCTAGGTCAGTGCGTCTTCTGTGCCA
Organism: Lissotriton helveticus; assembly: GCF_964261635.1. Taxonomy (NCBI): domain Eukaryota; kingdom Metazoa; phylum Chordata; class Amphibia; order Caudata; family Salamandridae; genus Lissotriton; species Lissotriton helveticus. The sequence continues at coordinate 1,075,467,993 of NC_136059.1, forward strand.
CCGCTTTGTAAGCCGCGGCAGGTCGCGGATGCAGATTTCGCAGTTACGGCAGTCAAAACGTTGTTAATTTCTCACCGATTGCAGACTACATGTTAGGCTGCATAGTTCTTTTTGGTGTGTTATCCACGTTTACAGTGCAGGCCCCCGGAGGAGCGCTCAGAGTGCGGCCAATTCGTTCCTCAGCTAGTTTCGCCCCTCAATTGAACCTTTAGTGTCTTCTTACGTCTCCGGATCCCCAATAGACACTCCAGTGCTGCGCCTTCCAGTGAGACATGAGTGGTATCTACAATCAATTTCTTAACCCCTTCCCAAAACCCACCTAGACGTGGGCACGCCCATAACATATGAAGGAGGCCTGCCTCAGTCATCTTACATCGGGGGCATTGATGGGCAGTAGCTGGGTACATTCTCTGTAGCCTATGCGGGGTCAGGTATGCTCTATGTATAATCATATATTGTATAAACTGAAACTTGGCATTTCTCGGTATCTTCCGTGGGTATTCCAATACATCTGACCATTCCTTGTCCGTTAAGTTCCGTCCCATGTCCTCCGCCCATTGCATCCGAGTGGTGTCTAGGGGGGTCTCAGCATGCGCTCGGATATCAATATATAACCATTTTATGAGATGGCTACCTCGACCCATATAATTAAGAGCTTTCACAAACTCGTTCTCTCTGGGTTCCTCTCATTGTGGGGCCCACTGTTTTTTAACATAGTGTAGTACAGCTGCGTGTGTGATATATAGCGTGGTAGGTGCTCCCGTGACATGAGTAAATGTGTCATGATCCATGAGTGACCCATCACCAAAAAGTGCCCCAATAGACTCTACTCCCGCCTCCAACCAGGGTCCAAATGGCTGTATCATCAATCTGCTGCTCGCCAGTGGCATCCCCACTAGTGGTATTTTACCAGCATAAAGTCCACCTCCAGTTGTGTACTTCAGGGCCTTCTTCCAACACTGCAATGAGATATATAGTAAGGTAGGCAATGTTGGGGGGGGCTTGGTATGTGGGAAGAGTAGAGCGTGGAGCACTCCATTTTCTATGTGTCTGGATGCATACCCAATCTCCTGCAAGTTACGACCTGCTGTCCAGTAGGATGACCACTGCAACTGGCATGCGTAATAATAGGCTCTGAAATCCGGTGCTCCCAGGTCTCCTCCGTCGTGTATGTATCTGTAGTTTCTTAAGGCTTATCCTGCGACGACCCGAACCCCAGATGAGGTCTATCAATATAGCATCTAATGAGTTAAAAACAGTGGCCGGCACTAGCAAGGGCAAGTTCGTAAAGTAATATAGGAGACGGGGAAGTACCACCATCTTAGACAACGCCTCTCGGCCCATAGCAGATAGCTGAAGTGTGTTCCAGAAAGCTACCTGAGATCTTATACCACGGATGGCTTTATTTACGTTGCCCTCCAGCATGTCCACCTGTGATCGGTAGATGTTAATGCACAGATATTTAAAGGTATGTGGCGCTGTTGGTATTGTGTTTTCCCCAAAAGCAATACCGTCAGGGTGTATTTGGTCATGAAAGAAAAAGGCATTAGATTTTGTTTCATTAATGGATAGACTAGGTATACTTTCAAAATCAGCAAAAATACGGGGAATCGGACCCTGCCCCTCCAGTATATCCGTACTGTATACAATCAAGCCGTCTGCGTATGCAGACAGCAGATGCACCGATGTACCCACCTGAATTCCACAATGAGTAGCCTCCATCCATAGACGGAGGGCCAGTGGTTCCAGTGCTAAGACAAAGAGTATTGGGGATAGGGGACATCCTTGTCACGTGCCCCTGCGAATGTAGTATTCTCTGGAAATATGTTTCCCGGATCTGACTCTAGCCGTTGGAGCTGCATATAATAGCCTTATCCACCGGACATAGTCGGGGGGCAAGTCGAAACGTGCTATAGCTTCGAACATATATTCCCAATGTGTCAAATGCCTGTCGCATATCTAATGATATGCAACCAGCACGTTGGTGTTGTATAAGATCTGCGGCCATAATCTGATGTAATCTGCGTATATTAAGGGACGTGCCCCTAGCTGGTATAAATCCACATTGATCTGTATGGATCAGCTTATTGAGATATGGTTGGATTCTATTAGCTAACACCTTACTTAGGATTTTATATTCAGTACATAGAAGTGACAGAGGGCGATAACCCGACATATCTGATAAATCCCTACTAGGTTTGGGCAGCGATATTACCAATGCTTGAGCAGTGGTACATGGGAGATGTCCTAATTCAAGTGATTTTTTATATATCTCCTCCAATTGTGGTATTAATGTGTCCGAAAATGCAGCAAAGAATTCAACCGGTAGCCCATCCGGGCCCGGTGACTTATTACACACAAGCCCTCCTATTGCTGCCTTAATCTCTGTCTTTGTAATGCGTCCCGCTAGGGCCTCCTTCATGCCTCTCGGGGTCTGTGGGTATGATAAGTCCATAAGGAAATCGTCAATGCGTGAACTTTCCGAACAAGGCGGTGCGCTGTATACATTCTTGTAGTATGTGCTGAAGGCTTCATTAATGTCATACTGCGTATCTGCCGTGCACCCCGCCCCCCCTCTGGGAGATTGATAGAGCTAGTAACAGTGGTAGAAGGGTCATTTCTTATTAGCTTCGCAAGTAGGGTTCCCGTTTTATCTGCATCTGAATGTCGCATTTGAGAATAGGTTCTATAGTCTATCAATCTGAGAGTTTCAAGCAGTTCTGCATGGCGAATATGGGCATCCTGCAATCGGCCTCGTTTCGGAGGGTCGTGTACTGTTTCCTGTTCTAATTTTGACATGGCATCTTGAATGTCCTTCATATTCCTGTGTGTCTCCTGTCTGGCTCCCACTGTGGCGCTAATTGCCGTTCCCCTAATAACCGCCTTAACCGCGTCCCATTCGACTAAGTCTGTGGAAGCGGTGTTCAGGTTTTCAGTAAAGTAATTTTGCAGTGTTGTGGAGAGTGTGTTATGAAACACTGCGCCCTCTAGTAATTGGGGCCATAACCTCCATGTAGGAATCGGGGTGGGTTTTCTGCCCCAGCTAAAGACCGTCTCCAGGGGATTATGGTCAGATAGAGTCTTCACTAGGTGAGTAGTGTGAGTCACCTGGTCTGCTATGGAGCTTGACAACAACATTCTGTCTATCCTAGTGTGTAAATGATGCACCGGGGAATAAAAGGAATATTCCTTATGTCGGGGGTTCCGAAGCCTCCAGGTATCGCTAAGGGACCAGCCCTCCACCCAGTTACGTAATGCTTCTGCCTGTTTGCTGGCTCCTGTACCTCCCAAAGGGGGGTGCGATCTATCCAGATCGACATCCATGACTGCGTTACAATCACCCCTTATAATCCATGGATAAGAGTTCCATCCCGCCATAATCGGGTACAAGCCTGTAAGCTATTTATGTTGATCGTGATTTGGAGGGTAAATATTCCCAAGAATGACCGGTACTTCATCCAACATGCCACGGAGGAATATGTATATTCCTCGTGTGTCCACCCTCTTTTCCTGTATAATAAATGGAACTCCTCCCCTTATCCAGACAGTCACCCCCTGGGCAAAAGCAGAGTTGTTTGTAGAGAACACCTGCCCTCTCCATTTCCTCCTTATTTGTATGGCTTCAGCTTCCATCAGATGTGATTCTTGGAGAAAAGCATACAAGTGATTCCAGTGAATCACTGGAACCATCCCTGAGGGAACACCGAATTCTCCTCTCTATTAACAAGAGGATTCCCACACAGTTTTGTTGATCTTATATAGTTTTCCAATGTTTATTCTTTGTGATATTTTTCAACAATATGCATTGCATTGGATATGAATTCAAATTGATAATGCCTTATTTGTGAAAATCTAATGAACAAAATGAATATTGTTGAAAAATATCACAAAGAATAAACATTGGAAAACTATATAAGATCAACAAAACTGTGTGGGAATCCTCTTGTTCATAGAGAGGAGAATTCGGTGTTCCCTCAGGGATGGTTCCAGTGATTCACTGAAATCACTTTTATGCTTGATTCAGTGGGGCGTCTGAGGGGTTATAACGCCACCTGCGGAGAACCCAAGAATTAAACAAACAACGAGTAAACGCAAAAGCTGTGCACCCTTCCAATCCAAATTACTTCAATTCTTGGAGAAAAGCCTCATGTGCCCACGGCGTAATAGTTGTGAGTGTACTCTATGTCTTTTGTGTACGGAGCCCAGCCCTCGGACATTCCAAGTAACAAATTTATACTTGTCAATTGCTTGCATCCTGAATTAACCGTGTCCTCTCCCTCCCAAATGGTGGACCTCGCAGCCTTACGGGACATAACAAGTGCATTGCGCCAGAGCACTGTACCCCTATAACTAAACCCAATACTAGGTTTCGCCTATAAACTAAACTAGGCCAGACCAAACAAAACAACCATTGAATAAATACATAATGAACTGTAGCCTTCGCAAAGTGGGGACTGGCAGCCACTGCCATCATGTAAAGAAAGATGCAAGTAAGAGCTCCTCCGAGCCCGAGCAAATACTGTTTACTTATACATTTATTAGATTTACTTCTATTCAACCAGAGTGAAAAAGGATATAATAGTCCTGGGGTATGTACGCCTGCAGCGCCTCCATCCACGGCGGTGTCTTAGTGTTGCTAAATTCTCAAGAGGGTTACAGTCCCAATAGGCCATCTGCCGTCTGAGGTGTCACGGTGGGAAAGAGCGTCAAACTGCTTTCAGAGTCTGATCTAATCGTACTGTGTTCCGATGATCCTGAGTTCCTGCGTGAGGAATTGTCTCTAAAAGTGTTCGCAGCCTCCAGCGCCATCTCCTTGCTTACTTGGACTTGTTCTTGTGTTGGACCAGGGAATGACGACGGACCCACAGTCCAGTTATCCGCTGAGATCGTCAATTTCCCATATTTCCGGGACCACGTAGTGGACTTCATAGAGATTTACCCGATAGCTGCGTGGGGTCCATAACCTCCAGCCATTCTTCCACATCCCCAGGACTTTCAAAGAAGTAGGTCTTCTGATCATACATGATCGTCAAACGTGCAGGGAAGAGCAGTGCATATTTAAGGTTCATTGTGCGCAACTTTCTCTTTACCTCTTGGTAAGACGACCTCCGACGTTGGACCATAAGAGTGTAGTCGGGATACAAGGAGATCTGACAATTCTCAAATTGAATCTGTGCCTTTTCTCGCGCTTTGTGAAGCAACAAATCACGGTCTCTATAGTTGAGGATTTTCACTATCAAGGGTCTCAGTGGGGCCCCCACTTTCGGTTTTCCAGTGGGAATGCGATGTGCCCTTTCGATACAAAAGAAATCAGAGAGATCCTCTGAGGCCACATACGTGCGGAACCATTGCTCCATGTAGGTGGTCGCCGGATGTACGTTGTTACAACGCATGCTTTTACCATGCATGCTGTTACAACGCAAGTTTTACAATGCAAGCCTTTACAACGCATTGCTTTGGGGGGTGCTGGATAGTGAATAGTTTAATTTACTATTCCAACTCCAGTCCCCGTGGATAGTATGGGAGGTGTTGGATAGTAAATTAACACTATTCCCTATCCTAGAGCGCCCCCCAGTGCAATGCGTTGTAATGGTTTTCATTGTAAATCCTGCGTTGTAAAAGCACTGCGTGGTAAAAGTTTCGTGGTAAAGGATGTTTCTCTGGTCGCCTCAATTCACTCCGGCAGCCCACCGACGCGGATATTATTGCGTCGTGCTCTGCCTTCAGCATCCTCAACCCTGTCTATCAGCCCTGTGACTTGTTGTTGGAGGACCTGGGTTTGTTGTGTATTGTCCTTGTGTTGAGGCACTAAGTCCTCCAGGGCGGAGCTATGATCCTTCACCTTGTCCACTAGTTTGGCATGATCTGCCCTGAGTAGGGTGAAACAAGTGGTGAGCGTACCTATCTGCTGCTCTATGGCTCTCCGGGAGTCTCGCACCTCTTTAAGAATCAAGTCCAATTTGTCTGGGGTCCCCGCTGCACCAGTAGGTGGGATGGTATTAACTGATTGCATACTCACAGTTGAGTCTCTCTCAACCACGTCCTGTGAGTTAGCAATTTCCCTTTTAGGCGGCCCATGATTCTATACAAGCGTTGTTCGCTACGCACCTTCGCTGTCGTGTGTTACACTGCTTATTATCCGAGCGGTTCCACTTTAACAAAGATGACAGTCCGGCTTCGTTGTTCAGCGCACGCTCTTTTTCTCCTTGCTGTTGCAGGGGCCCCAAAGCAGATGGCAGGTAAATGGCAGGTAAAAAGCAAACCTATGTGCGGGCCCGCTACACAGTCGTCATCTCAGTGGAACCCACCCTCAAAAAGCCACTGGAACAAGCCCTAGAGGCTGGGGGCATAGCAGGAATCTGTGAGTGTCTGGTCCTCCCCAGAATCACCAAGAGATATGGTACAGGTCTAACCTGATCCAAGGCCCAGCATACACCTAGAGATCTCCTCTAGTACCGGGTATTTTGACACCACTACGGGCAGATCTGAATGCAGGGGGGAACGCAAAAGACACTGTGTAGTATCCCCTTGGCAGTCTACACTGTTCTCCACACTGTAGCAGTATGTGTACCCCACAAGAGATCCCAGCTGTAGGACTTGTCAGCTGTAAAATTAATGTTAGGGTCAGCAGCTGCCCTCCGCAGTCATAGCAGACTCCAATCAGCGTAATAAACAAAGAGAGAGTGAGGGTTTTAAAGGGTTCCACTCCTTAGTCCCCTAGAATCAAATAAACAACAACAAACAATTTCACAAACCACTGACTGGGAGAAACTGTCAGACATGAAAAGGGCCAGGATTAGAACCATACTACATGGGACCATTTTACGAGAATGTCTGACAAACAACACCGCCCCCAAAGGGCTTCTGGTAACCAACGCACCTTGGATTTTTCTGAATGATCCTATCTTCAGACGAGATTGGGCCCAGATCGCGTGGCAGCAGTCAGACTATCGGAGGCTATCATGATAGAAATCCAACAGACAGAGAGCCACATAAGAACTACAATTACCGGCTACAAGAAAAGACTAGATGAGATAAACAAAGAACTTAATGAATACAAAGATAATCTCACACAACAGAAAGCACAAAAATTACAGAAGGATCTCAAAAGATTCTCATATGTTAAAACATATCCCTATTCTGACCCCCGATTTTAAACCACCACAAAGGGGAGATAGGAATTCAGAAGCATCTAGCGATGACTCTTCAATCAGCAGCGGGTCAAGCACAGGGAGTGGTAGGAACCGACATAGGGGAAGAGGCAGAGGCCAGCCCCCATGGCAACACTACAGCACACCAATGATGGGTAACTACCCAGGCCCATTTAATGCACACAACCAGGTCCAAGGATACGGTTGACAACCCCCATCTCCGCAACCGATGTTCCCCCAGAACGCTTTTCGCCCGCCATTTCTAGGGATGAGTCGGAGAGGAAGAGGACGACACAAGGAGAATAATCAGGTACACTGGGAGGAACAAGACAGTGTGGGCAACCACACAAGAAGCAAGACACAAACACCAAAAGCAGAGACAAGCAACACCAAAACCTAGTGACCAATCTATCTGCTAGGTTCTTAACTGAGGTGGAATTGAGTACACTCAACAAAGGACTAGGCTTTGTCCCCACAGCTAGAGTAGACAAATGTGCCCTACACTGTGAACTGGCCGGTTTCTTTAGAAAACTAAAATTAAAAGCATACTTTGAGAAAGGAAATGAGACCCCTAATACACAGACTCAACGTGACACAGGCCTGCGGAATAAATCCACTTTCCTACCACCCCCTCACACTACACCTGTAGAAATATCCACCTTCGAACAGGCAGTATACAATGACATTTAGACAATGAAAGAAGACAGACCTTTCTGCAACATGAACAAAATTTAAAAACAAGCCCTGGAGAATCTGAGGAATTGTGAGGAGATTGTTATAAAACCAGCAGACAAGGGAGGAGGAATAGTGGTACTAGACAAGGCAGCATATCAAACTGAGTGCCTACGCCTTTTATCAGACACTAAGAACTACCTACCACTGACCACTGACCCCACACAGGCTTTGAAACAGGTAATAAAATCGCTAGTGGACCTAGCTGAATCCAGCAGCTACATCACAAAACAGGAAGCTGACTTTCTGAATACGAGTGAAGAAAAGATCCCGTACTTTTACGTACTGCCTAAGATGCACAAGAATAAAACACCACCACCCGGAAGACCGATTGTGTCTGGCATCGGGTCTCTCCTGGAGCCTCTTTCCAGATATTGTGATTGCTTTGTCAAGAAAATGGTTCAAAATACCGAAACCTGTCTTCAGGACACGAAAAGTCTCCTTCAACTTCTTAAAACCATCCAAGTAAATGAAGCAACGATCCTTGTGAGCTTTGATATTGAAAGACTTTACACTAGCCTGCCTCAAGATGAAACCTTAGAGGTTTTAGGCAAGGAACTAGATGAAACCACCTGGCATTACAATGTCCCAAAACACTTTGTCCAAAGCGCTAAATAGGATTTTTTTTTGTTTGAGGGGGCCCTCTTTTTGCAAATTGGAGGTACATCTATGGGGAGCTCTTTCGCTCCTAGCGTAGCTGGACTATACGTCTTTGCCTTCGAGAAAAAAATCATCCTGGTGGAAGGGAACCCCTTTGGAGAACACATTGTTTTTTGGAAGAGATATATTGACGACGTCCTTGCCATTTGGCAAGGACCGGAGGATACCCTGAGTGAATTCATCACGTGGATTAGCACATGTGACAACAATCTCAAATTCACCCACTCATCTGACAGTAAGACCATGATCTTCCTGGATCTAGTAATAACAAAAGAAAACAGGGTCTACAAACCAGAACCCATCACAAGCTCACAGCCAAAAACAATGCCCTGAGATACGAGAGCTTCCATCCGAGGGCACTGAAAGAAAACATTCCGTATGGCCAGTATCTCTACCTGAGAAAAAATTGCAGCAATCTAGAAGACTACCAGAGCCAGGCAAAAGATCTGACTGAAAAGCTGTCAGACAGAGGCTATCCTAACCATATCCTGAAGAAAGGTCAAAAAAGAGCCAGAAACCAGCCAAGAGACGCTCTCCTTAAAGATAAAGTGAAGGAGGACAAACAGCCACCTCTTACTTGTGTCACCACATTCAATACCTTGTCCAACAAAATGACAAAATGCATCAAAAAACATTGGAAAATACTAACACTGGGAATCTTCACTGGGAAAAACCACTGTTCTCATTTAAACAAGCCAGAAGTATAAGAGATACACTTGTACATACCCGTCCCAAACTAGGTAGGACAAATGAAGAAACCACAGTACTCAGCGCATGGGGTCTGCCTAAAGTCATTGGCCACAACCCATGTGGTATTTGCAGTGTGCGCCACCTGACCTCTGCCACAAAAACCCTACAACCGGAAATAGGAAAAGTCTGGACACAGCGGACCCACACTAATTGCAACAGTCAAAACGTGGTCTACCTAGTGACCTGCCTTTGTGGCTTACAATATGTGGGTATGACCGGGAGGAAAGTCAAACAACGCATTTGTGAACATAGAAGCACGATCAGGTGCAAAAAGGTGACCACCAAACTAACAGAACACTTCCTGGCGATGAACCACACCACGAATGACATGAGGTGGACCATAATTGAACTTGTCCAACCAGGCGGGAATACCACACAACGTTTGTTTGAGAAAGAACAGAGATGGATTTATAGACTCTCCACCAACATATCTGGCTTGAATGACAACATACCCTGGAACATGGTGAGACAAAGATGATCCATGCACTGACCAGTTTGTATAAACCCAGGACTAAGCAATAAAATATGTGGCCTACATTCAACAAAGTGCATTAGTCACCATTATCTTCACACTCCTTGCTTAGATCCCCTTTTAACTAATACACATCTCAGGGTTATGATCCCAAAGGCTAGAGCAGTGTACAGTATTGATTCCAACCCAAAAACGCCTTTAGCAGTCTCATGGAGAGACAAATTCCGCCACAGCCCACTGGACTATAATGTGCATTAATCCTCTGTTTGTCACATAAAAGAAACTTGGACATTACCTTTGATCATTAATATTATCTCGCATTTTTAAAAATGAACAATAAAGTTCGAATTGCGATAAACATGACACTTTTCACAGACCCCCTCGATCTTACAATAACAACAAACTTGAGACTCGATCCCTAAAAACGCTCTGAACACGCCACCAGAGCCGCGGTCACCTGACCGAGGACTGCGCGCTCTGGTTGGCCAGCGTTGATCCAATCGCACGGCACCCGTTTAAAACACACGGAAGTGCAGCACGCACTATCCTCGCGATGCCGTACGGAATGGATAGGTATCTGACGGGACATTGCCTTTTGACAAGTAAGTATCTAGGGGAGAGAGTGGGAAGTTAGACCCACGCTTTACTACCCCGAGATTCTAGAATGGATTTTCTGACCACGCATTTCCACTGTACAAAAACGCTTGTATATGTTGTTTTTTTTGTCCACAGAATGCTCATAGCTGGCCCCTGACCGGCATCCATGGGGTTCCTTTACTAATAGTTACTAGTAAGTCCGCTGTTGAGTGTACTTTTCCGTGACATCGCACTTAATTTTAAAATCTGATCACTAGTGAAAGATACCTTGGACACCTCACCTTAGTTTGCGTGATCCTGTGTATATATGTCCGCTGACTGTATGCACATCTTGACTTAATGCAGTCATGTAGCGTCCGTAAAACCACTACGTTGAACGCTAGACACCCACTAATTGAAGGTGAATGCACAGTGGGCATGTACATAAACTTGATAAGACATCCAGCTGGGTCACAATTTGGCACCTCATGGAATGGTGTGATATAGAATGCACGTTTGAACAAATAGACGATAAGCATACCACATGGAGCAAATTGTAACACAAATGTATACCCTTGCACCATCATTATACTGTGTTTTATTGTTTCAGATTACCCTTACACAGAAGGTTGTAAGAAAGCTACACCGTAATTACACGGTTTAGCACACTGGTGGGTCAGAGACGGGTGCGCCTTAGCGTGTGCAGACCTCCCGGCTCATTTCTCTTGGTCCTGACGAAAACCGACAATCTATACACGGTTGAAACATGTTGACCATTTCTTCACTCAAAGACTGATACTCCTTGGTCGAATTACACCAATAGTAGTATCCCACCTGCTTTTATTAGTGTCATATTGACTCCACATTAAAGTCTATAGGGAGTACACATAGCACACTTTTTAACTTCACCACTTCACTCATTCACAAAAAAAACAGCTCCGCTGCAGTTGCAGGCGTCGAAGCACACCTGAGTGGCACTCTGTCACTCGGGTGGACCCCGATGATGAAGCATGTCACCGACCAGGTCGGTGAGTGAGGGGTTTACTAAAAAGGAAGAACTCTTTCTTTCCATAATCCTTGTTCTCCGTGCTAGGACCCAGACTCCAATCAGCCCCACACTGCCCCCAAAACGAGTTGAGGGTGTGCCACTCTTATTGTGGACCACACCGGGGGATCTGGTCCCTATATCCACCCTGGGCGCATTCGCAGCTCGAAGTTCCACCTCCTCTCCGTCCGGGCCACAGGGAGAAACCGGAAAAGGAAGCAATCAGCAGTGCGCCGGCCCCCTCGCCTTCAAGGGCCGCTATGAATGCAAGCTGGCAATCTGTGGGGGGAAGGACACTCCAGTAGCTCCGAGAGCCTCCGCAAGCGAGTGGGGCCCACCCGCTGGGGGCACACCGCTCCCACACGTCAGCCGAGGTACGCCCTCCCTCGGGACTCACAATTCCGCTGCGACGCAGCTCCGGCCAGCCAGGAGCACTCTCAGGCCTCTCCCCCGAGTCTGGCCTCGGGAATCTGAGAACCGCTGCAGCTCCGGTCCGGACTGTTCATCCGTCACTGGACCTCCCACATTCACCAGTCAGACGACCCGCAGGTCACAGCGCCAGGTCCGTCTCTCAAAGGGAGCAGCACGGTTCCGACGTGCAGGGGCCAGGCCCGCCCACCGTGTACTGCACTCCGCTGACCAGGTACAATGCCAACAGGTCAGAATGTTGTGTAGTTGTCAGGATAACTATGCTCGGGCCCTGGAGCCCTCTCAGTCCAAGTCCGCCATGATCAGTGGTTGGCCACGCCCCCTACATTTTGCACAAAAACTTAACCTATTTTGAAATAGCCTTTCTCTTCGTAGTGCAGAATCCTTACTTCTGGAAACACACAGATTTAAGAAACGAAAAACCATATTGTGATCCTTCTCTGGATGGGCACCAATGATTTATAATGTGATCTCTCCAGAGGATCACACTAATTCCTCATTCGAAACGTTCAAGAAATTAAAACTGCTACTGAGACAGAAACACCTACTTAAATGTATTCCTTGCAACATTGCAGTTGTTGCATATTGCATGAGTAACCTCTTGTTTCCTTGTTCTTGTAACATTCCAAGTGTCATTATGAAGCGTCAGACACATCTGGTTCTGTGCTGTACAAATCTGTCAATAAATCAATAAATACAAAAATAAATAAATAAATATGAAGGCAGTGTGCCACCCACATACAGCTAAAATAACAAATACAAGAATAGTAGAGTCTCTCTGGTTCAAATAAAAATCACAGTTTACCAGCATCTGGGCTAATTCCTCTATCCACTACTGTTAAGGCAATGGATCTATTCCATTCTTTTAGAGTAGATTCAAGAGCTGTATATCACATCAATTATAATCACAATCAGTGATCTATTTTAGTCAAGGGTCTTATTAATCCAATCTTTTAGTAAATTATCTTTATTAAAGTCACAAGTTCAATCATATTAATTTCAATCATCAATTATAAACAGAGATCAATAGTCAATATTAGCCAATTCAAATAGTCATAAATAATATAATGCATTAAGCTAGTTTCCAATTTTTATAATGGGGAGGAAAAGGTGTCAGTCAGAACCCACAAAGAGTTCTAGTTTGAGAGAGTGAGAGTAAAAGCGGAAAGCTTTGGCATCAAAGGTCAGCTCACTAAATCAAGCAAGAATAAGCAGAAATTCCCTTAAAAAGAGGTTCCAGAAACTCAGTAGAGCCTCAAAGCAGTGTGGCCATGAAAAATGAGTATGTCTCAGTGTGAGAGTAATAGGTCAGATCAGATCAAAAAAGCTTTATTCGATCATTTAAAAAACAATCATAAAAGCACACATAATACATCAGAAATACAACATTAGTAGGGTTAAAAAATACAATCAAAGGAAGAAATGGGCAGCAAGATATGCTGAGGCTGTGAATATGCTAAAAACACTACCTAAAAGTTAAAAAGCCATACTTTTCCTAGCGGACACAGATTTTAGAATAAAAATCGCTGTGAGGAAGCACACATCCGGTTCGTCCGGTGCAAATAAAAATCTCATAGCAGTTCTAACAGTGGACACAAAATATTTTTTAAAAAGCGGTTTAAGATAGGCAGTACGGAGATGCAAATACAAGGGACAAAGTAGCAAAAAGTGTTCAGTGCTCTGCTTAGAAAGCCCATCACAGGGGCAGGGTGTTGACGTATGCTTATTTATCATGGGGAAGGCCACCAGATTATGTAGTATACCTAATCGTAATCTGGTGAGAACGTACTGATGGGATTGCTTGGTAACCACATTTAGGTACTTAGAATAACCGGGACTTGCCTGATTATTAGAATGATAAAATTGATGTGTTGCATACAGGCAAGTAGCATCCCTACGTGACTTGGCTTTAACCCCCAGATAGACATGTTTAATATCCTTTTTGGAGATATCAGTGGCACTACCAGGGTCCAGAAAAACATTCAGGTCAAATACGTCCCTAAATGTTGTTATGACGTAATTAAGCCATGGGATCAAGTTATATTTCTCCAGGCGGAGGCAATCTTGAATAATTCTTCTAGTAAAACCAGTTTCCTCCTTGGCCCAGATAGATCTCCAGGCCATAAGTGGTCTTAGACCTATGAGATCAGTCAAGAATTCCAACCCTACCTCTTGGTGAACCAGCCCTGTAGAGGCAGAAGTTGGAAGACAAAGAAGTCTCTTTAAAAAGATATTTTCCTGCACTTGTAGATCTCCATGACCGCAGTGACCCCAAACGCCTGAACCATAAAGTGCCACTGAGGCACATCTAAGACGATAGATATGCAACATGTCCCATATCCGTCTACTACCCAGTTTAGAAGCAAATTTAAAAACACCAAATATGCCTCTACCCATCTTTGCCTTGACATTAAGCATTTCCTGTGCCCATGTGCCCTTACTGTTAAAAGTGATGCCCAAATAGCAGAAGTTGTCAACCACTTGGATTTTTTGCTCCTCGAACTGGAAAGATCTCAGTTTCCTGACCTTCTTCCCGCAAGCCATAATGAAGTTTTTAGAGTTATTAATTTTTAATTTTCTCCCCTTAATGAATTCAAAAAATGTGTCCATTAATCTCTGCAGATCATATGGTGTTCTAGATAATAGGACTGTGTCGTCTGCTACGCTATCCTTCATCCCCGAGATAACCTTGGACCAAGTCAACTCCCTGATTGGGACTATTAAATCAGGTAGCCCAGTGGATCCTGTACCAGCCCGTGTCATGCACCTTATTGGGAGTGTCCTCAGTCCCTCCATTCTGACGGTGATCAACCGCTCCCTCTCTGAGGGATTGGTCCCCCGGGAGTGGAAGGAGGCCATGGTCAAGCCTATCAGGAAAAACACCGCCATCCCCTGGTCGGACATGACCAATCTGAGGCCAATCTCCCTTCTGCCGTTCATTGGCAAACTGACGGAGAAGCACGTTAATTACCATCTCTCCAGCTTCATTGAGCAGACCGGCAGTCTAGACCATTCTCAGTCCGGGTTCAGGCCTAGGCATAGCACCGAGACTGCTCTTCTCTCCGTCACGGATGCCATACGCCTGTCCCTGGACAGAGGGCTGTCAGTGGTGTTGGTGCTGTTGGACTTATCCGCAGCATTCGACACCATATCCCACGCCATTCTCCTCACCAGATTAAAGGAGATAGGCATTGGCAGATCTGCCTTGGCGTGGTTCACCAGCTTTCTCTCAGAGCGTACTCAGAAGGTGAATATGGGCCCTTTTAGCTCCACTTCTGCCAGTATCATCAGAGGAGTCCCGCAGGGCTCTTGTCTTAGCCCTACGTTGTTTAACGTATATGTCTCCTCTTTGGCCAACATGACGAGGTCCTTCGGGTTTATGCCTATCTCCTACGCTGACGATACGCAGCTGCTGTTTACCTTTAAGACCTTTACCCCGGAGATAAGACAAGCTTTCTCCAACGGCATGACTGCGATCGCCAGCTGGATGGCCAAGAACTTTCTCCAGTGTAATGTGGGAAAGTCTGAGGTCATGCTATTCGGAGAGGCAAGAATCCTGTGGACCCCCGACTGGTGGCCCTCCAGCTTGGGTCAGACCCCTCTCCCGAAACAGGTAGTAAAAAACCTGGGGGTTCTCTTAGACCATGACCTTACCCTTTTCCATCATGCCAGCACCACGGCAGGGTCCTGCTTCCACATCATTAGCCTCCTTCGGAAAGTGTTCCCCCTTCTACCAGACAACACACGGAAGACCCTGGTCCAGGCCCTCGTTCTGAGTCGCCTGGACTATTGCAACGGCCTATTCTTGGCAGCCAATGAAGGAGTGCTCAATAAACTGCAGGTGGTGCAGAACACCGCGGCACGGCTGGTAACTAACACCCCCCCCAGAACGCCGTCCCTCCCCCTCCTCAAGGCCCTTCACTGGCTTCCCATCCGGAAACGGGTGGAATTCAAGATCTGCTGTGTGATTCACAAGAGTCTTCACAATCTGGGACCCCACTACTTGGCAGATAAATTTGTGTACCACCGTCCATCCCGCAATCTTAGGTCCAGTAACCAACTGTTACTTCAGGTTCCCAGACATCACAAGACCAGACAGGGAGGCCGTGCCCTCTCCATCATGGGCCCACGTCTATGGAACAACCTCCCCCTCTCCCTTAGAGAATGCTCGAGTCACTCAGCTTTCAGAAAATGCCTAAAGACAGTACTATTCTAGGAGGAGCTTGCTCGACCTGTTCACCTCACAGCTCCGGGCGGAGATACACCTTCGGGTGTGATGCCGGCGCGTTACAAGCCCATAAATAAATAAAATAAAATAAAATAAATATAGCAGTACGGGATTTGGTTGACCCTCGACAGTTGGTGCATCGGCGGGGACTGATCTAAGCTCGGAATCCATGGGAAAAAAGTAAGGGGGCAAGGACACATCCTTGCCTGATACCAGAATTGACCTTGATGTTATTGGTGCATTCCCCCGCTTGGCCAAATCGGATCTGGGCCGATAGGTTAATATATAATCCAGCCAAGAAATAGATAATTGCAGCTGGTGCACCCATATCTAATAGCGTGGTCCACAGTAGTCCGTGGTCCACCAAATCAAACGCGCTGGAGAGATCCGCGAAGCAGAGGAATAACGAGATCTGCTTGGCCCGTGTGTATTTACCTATGATAAGGTCTAGGTTAACACACTGCTCGATAGTACCAAGACCCTTACGAAACCCGAATTGGGAATCTGCAAGGATACCATTAACCTCAGCCCACTCCTCCAGTCGCAACAAAAGCACCCTGCTCATTATTTTTTGGGACGAGTCTAGAAGGGAGATAGGGCGGAAGTTCTTAGCCTCGCCTCTATCTCCTTTCTTGTAGATTGGAATAATTTTTGACTCACCCCATGTTAGGGGGGAGCCTTCCATGACTGCCGCATTAAAAACCTTGGTCAAAAGGGGGCCCCATAACAGAGTGTCTGCTTTATAAAGATCAATAGGCACCCCGTCAGGCCCAGGTGCCTTCCCTCCTTTACTTTTCTGAATAGCATTAACTACCTCTTGGATTGTAATATTGAGGGGGGGGGTTGGGCTGCAAACTACGGCCCTTGGACATAAAAGGGCTTCCCCTCCCGGGTTAAAAATACTACTAAAAAAGGCGACCCAGTTTTCCTCGCTGACCTGGGCAGATAATACAGGGAACTCCTCCTTCTGTAAAAGGAATGGGCTATTCACGGTGTTCCAGAAAAGCTTGCTATCCTGGAGCTCAGCTGCTTTAGAAAGACTATCCCATGCTTCCTCCCGTAGCTCTTGTTTCCTACGTCTCAGATGGTCTTTATAATTTGCCCTTAAGGATTTAACAGCTCCCTTGTCCCTGGGGCGGCTAAAAAGTGCTTTCTTTAGTTCTTGTAAGGACTTTGTGCAGGCCCCATCGAACCAACCCACAGTGTCCCCTGACCTTCTGACCTTGTTCATGGCTAAAATCTTTTTGGTTGACTCATTTATTTTCACAAAATCGGCAAGGATGCATGCAGCGCCTGTAGTAACATCCAGGCAGCGCTGCAGCTCTTGGAGACTCGCAGCCACAATTTTGATCAGCAACTTCTCAGAGTTGTCCCTGCACCATTTGATCCTACAGCCATTAGGCCTACATGGGGCTATATCATCAATAATCCTTCGGGGAGCTAGAATCTTCTTCCCCCAGACGGATATAGACACAGTAATACCATTGTGATCACTAAGGGCCACTTCTGCGACTTTCGGGACAGCACAGAGAAGACTGATATTCTCAGATACCAATAAGTGGTCTATAACAGTGGCTGAGTTCCTCCCTACAAAGGTCGGAACGGGGTTGCCCTCTCTATCGTTTGCGGGCACAAGGATTAACAATCCCAGTTTGAGCATTAAGGTGTTAAGTGATTCTCCATGGGGAGTGTGAGTAAAATGTGCCCGGTCCTCCCCTTTGTCCCCATCAAACCCACAGGCATTCGTAAAGGAGAGGGGGCACAAGGGGGTATTAAAGCCCCCCCCCCCAGATGAAGTCAAAATGGACTAGGTTGGCCCCACAAAGTTTGTCTACTGCAGTCTCAAGATCGTTAATTACTGAGAGGCTAGAGGAATCAAACACGTTGTTGTAGTGATTGATTAACAAAACATTACGGCCCCCGCTTTGCTGCAACCAAAGCATTTGTGAGTGTAATCCAATAGTTATATGGGATTTGACCTTCACCGGCAAGCTCACAGACAATAATATCACCAGCCCACCTTTGGCCCTTCCCATGGTTGATCCCTGTGCCAAGCAGTTAAAAGAGACATACCCATCAAAATGGATCTCTTCCGTTGACCAAGTCTCCTGTAGGCAGGGAATGTCAAAGTTTGTTACATGCTCTCTCCAGCCCAGTAATTCATCCTTATTCCGCCAACCGGCAATATTCCAACTCACCAGGTTGTACCCAGTACCGTGTCCTCCCTTATCCAAAACTATATTCTCCCCCATAGACAACTGAGGGCATGTAGATTTCTTTAGGGCTTCCAGACTAAAGGATTGCTTATTGCATGGGGGGATGGTGGGTATCTGGTGAATAGTGCCTGGTGAGTCAATGGCCGTTGGCCTACACTCCCCAAGGTCATGCTCAGTTTGACTACTGCTCCCCGCCAAAACTTCTCTGTTCAGGACTGGGCTTCCTCCCTTAGATGACATCAATACAACAGGGGGTAGTCAGTCTATTTCATCAAGACAGCGAAAGCGATTATAATCACAAAAGGGAACATAGATTGGCATAGTGTCAGGTCTACCGTCAAATCTCCTACTTCTCCCCCTACGGTCAACCCTTGTCCAATCATCAGTGTCTCTCCCGTGGGCCATACGATTTGGGGTGTAAAAAAAAGACAGTGGCAGGGTCTGGATAGTAGAATCCGGTGACATGTTAAAGCCAGCACAAATGTTCTGGGGTCCCTAAAGTTTACTGTTATACAGTCCCCATTTATAGTTTTTACTGACTTACCCACCCAAGGAAACCTCCTTATCATTATGATCTCATTAGAAAAGTGGGCGGGAAGGGGTCTGTTTCCATGTTTAACCATTGAACAACCTTATTTTTTAGGGAACCATAGGATTCACCTTCGCCCTCTTCTAGGGCAGGGGCACCTGCCCAAACCACCATATAACGGTTAGCTTCTGGTGCGAAGTCCGGTAACCGGGGTTTTCTGGTACTACACTCTTTAACCAGCGCAGGCGGTACAAGCTTACCGCTGTCTACCTTCCCAGAACTATCACTACCACCAGGCAAGGGAGCATAAAGCTGAGTGGGGGGAGCCTGACTAACCGGTTTAGGACCTAGTGGGCCAGATGGTCTGCCACTAGTAGTGGGGACTATGCTATCTACAAGAGTTGGCACCCCCCCCCCGTTTGGCAATCAGGAATCGCAACAATACCCGGTTTATTCCCGATCTTTGAGTTTGCAGCAAAGGCAGATGTTACTTTCTCAATATTAGCCAATCTAAGCTCAATTTGTTCCAATTTGGCTTCTAAGGGAAATAAGATGGATTTAAATAACGCTCCCAGGTTTTCAATGGATAACTCGGGCCCAAACTGGGTTAAATCTACCATCCCATTTGCAGATATTTGCCTCCCCACAATAGGCCCACCAGGGTTGATGCCATCACTCTGTCGCTTGGCTATTTTGGCTTTACTCCCATCTTTCTTGTTATAGACCCATTTCCTTTTAGGGATAGCCCCTTCTTTAGGCTCTTGACACGGGGTGCCATCAATAGTGGCCATAGTTTCAGAAGGAATAGCCTCGTGGTTAACAAGAATTAGGTCTATTTCGGGTAAAATTTCATTGACCAAAATATCCAAGTCCTGCAAATCATGCCCAACCATTCCAGGGGTGATGTCTTGCTCTGTTACACAGGGCACAGAAGTGGCCGTGTCCGGGGCCCTGTCCGGCGTTTTGGCCTTAGCAATTTCTCCCAAGGAAGATCTTTTAGTGGAGATTTCAAGGGTCTTGATGTGGAAAAGTCTCTGGGGAAAAGTGTCTAAGGAAGTTTCTGAGTCTGCTCTAGGAACACGGGCTTTCATAGACTACACATTTTATCATTGATGCAACTTGTGGTTAGCTTCCTTCTTCAGCCAGCCAATCATCTTTTGATGCTTTTATGGGAATGGTATCACTTATCGTTTTCTCACAGAAAAAAAACACAGTGGCTTCTACATAGCAGCTTTCAATGTTGTTTATTTCTTATCATCTAGCTGTTACATCTTGACTATTCGTAATACATTTTCTTGTTTAAAACTACTTTCCATGAGGAATTTTCATATCATTATTTCTAATTCTGTTCAGCTTCTGCCATCATCCTCCCGCTGGTTGGGGTCACCACTACCAGTCCCAGCATCCCCTGCTTTCACTGCAGGTGTCGCTAGTGAGGGGGAGGCGCTTGTCCTGACTTCCTGCTTAAAGTTCTGCCTCTCCCCCCGCGGTGTGGGTGCCTGTTCAGCTTCTGCCATCATCCTCCTGCTGGTTGGGGGTCACTGTTTTCATCTGTTGCGCCCTGGTGGGACAGGAGTCCCAGGGTTCATCAACGTCAGCGCCGCCAGCACATCCAGGTGCTCATCGTCTCAGCAGGGGACTACCAGTCCCAGCATCCCCTGCTCTTGCTGCAGGTGTTGCTAGTGAAGGGGAGGCGCTTGTCCCGACATCGCGCTTAAAGCATTGCCTCTCACCCCACGGCACAGGATGCGAGCGGGTGGTGCCTGGGCTAAGCCCGGGCCAAGTGCGAGTCCGTCCTTGCCCGTCATTGCCAGGAAGAGACAGGTCAGGGCCACTTCCCTAACATCGACCTCAGGACTGGGTCACCTATAACGTACTGTTACCTTTCTTTCTTTTGGTCTTCCATCTCTAGCAGACAACTTCACCATACTGGCAACAACATCCAGGCCAGAGGATTTAACTGACTGAAAGTGGAAAACTCAAGCAATATTCTGCTCACTATCTGGCCTCTGGGTGTCTAGTCAGTTTTGAAGGTTGTGTCTGGTTGGACTACTAAATTGCATTACTGCATTTTGAATGTATTACACTTAGCCACTGTGTAGCAGATATTGCTATCATTTAGTATGGGCAAAAGGAAGGGCAAGAAGACCAAAGGTGAATTAAACACCAAAGCTCAAAAGAAGTACTATTACTATTCCAACTCCAGTCCCCGTGGATAGTAGGGAAGGTGTTGGATAGTAAATTAAATCCATTCCCTATCCTAGAGTGCCCCCCAGCGCATTGCGTTGTAATGACATGCGTTGTATTAGTTGCGTCGTAAAGGCACTGCGTGGTAAAAGTTGCGTTGTAAAGGATGTTTCCCCCC
Organism: Lissotriton helveticus; assembly: GCF_964261635.1. Lineage (NCBI taxonomy): Eukaryota > Metazoa > Chordata > Amphibia > Caudata > Salamandridae > Lissotriton > Lissotriton helveticus. The sequence continues at coordinate 1,075,489,146 of NC_136059.1, forward strand.
CCATGTTTAATAAGGGAAGATGAACAATCCCTGAACAACAAAAGTATTCAATGGCTACGCCATGTGAGGAAGTGTAGATCAGTAATAAGAGAAGACATACTTTCCTCCAAAAGATTTGTGTCTAATGGCCCTAGTATAGATTATGTGTGTCTTACACTGAAATCAATAGACTTAGTAGATAATTTAGTGGCATTCGACGTAAGGACATCTCACCTGACCCCATCTAACATCAGGATAAATATAGCCCCCTGCACCGAACACCATCAATAATAGTAACAAGGTAGTCCAAATCCTCAATGAGGGGTCTTCCTTAGAAAAGGTAGATTGATGTTTAAGGCACCCCCCCCACCAATACAGTATAATGATGAAACATCCCAAGGGGGTGAAACTATTTGTCATACCAGGGCTTATTTAGGTACCGGCACAGTGGGACCAGGGTCAGTGGTTGGGGTTGCTAGGCCTATTGAATATTCAAATGTCAACTTTATCACCCCCCCCTGTCATTCAAAACCAAGGAAAGTTGTCAAGTGCTCAGGAATATTGTACTCGGGTAGACACCAGTCCTATCACCCATGAACCCCCTAAGACACGGCTGGATTTGCCTCCTGGAACATAGCTGGACTGCAATCAAAAATAGTGTCAGCAAATTGGTCAGTATTTATATAGAACCATAATATATGGGATTTCCAAGAAACCTGGTAATTGAACCAAATCTATCGCCCAGGGTATCTGAATTTCTCAAAACCGGCCCTTGGTGGACAAAAAGGTAGACCCTCAGGAGGGCTCACCTTATGGGTTAGGCATTATTCTGGCTATAGGGTTGAAGAAGTATCGACTGACAGCACAGATATCTTGGCTACACTTTAATGCCCGAAACACCCCCCTGATGTACTATTCATTAATGAATATGCAAGATGGATTGTGGGTGGTAAACTATCTAATACAGTTTCCCTTCTTGACAGTCATATAGACAAAAATAGGGGCAGAAGTAATTTGGTGATTGCAGGTGATTTCAATTGCTCATTTGAGCCCCTTGACCATGAGGGTGGCAGCCTTAGTGACGAAGAGGACACCCAGTGGAGCATCCCATCCCTAGCCTTACCATCGATAAGGAAATAGACAGAGGCTGCACTTCTATTAAAAAGTCTGTGTCTGGAGAGGGGTATCAGGGCAGCAAATGGGAGGACACCATCAGATAGAAAGGGTTCTTATACTTACTGTAATGGGCTAAGAAGCAGCCGTATTGATTATTTTGTTATTAACCTGGAGTTGTGGTCCCCCTTATCGACATGGTGGTCCAAGAGAGAAGCGAAAGCGACCACAACCCACTGTTGTTAACATTGCAGATGCAGGGTTTACAAACATAGCCTCAGAAAATTGAGAGGGTGACTGCAGATGCTATTCCATCCAATGACCTGAGAAGGGTCAAATGGGCCATGTTAGTTGAAAATGATACCTCATTAGAGCAGATGAAGGCAATGGTGGAGTGAACATTAATTGCCCTTAGTAATTTTGATACGCAGGATGACATAAATGCCATCATTACGCAAGTACACGACAAAATGTTTATTAAGCTTAAATCATTCTTCGTCATGACCCAAAAACCTAACCGCAGAGTTACTCCCAAGCCAGCGAACTGGCATAACAAGGCTTGTAGAGAAGCCTACAAGCGACTGTCCCTAGCCATAAAATACCAAATAATGGATGATATTAAATATGGCCGGAAAATGTATAAAAGAACCCAATACAAAGCTAAAAGGGAGTCGGATGAAAAACAGTGGCAAGACCTCCTCCAAGCGAGTAAAGAAAAAAGCATGCAGAAATTCTGGCAGATAGTGAAATGGGGTAGTGGCGAAATTAGACAAACTCCCCTTAATCAGGTAGCCCCCGTCCAGTGGGTTTCCCACTTTCAGGCACAATTTGCCATCACAAGCATCCGCATAGATCAGTTACAAATACCTAAGACAGATACTGTTGTGTCTTTTGACAGAGTTGAGGTTGAATCTGCCCTGAATTTGATACCAAAAGGAAGAGCCCCTGACCCCGATTGCATCCCGGCAGATTTGTTCACACATGACAAAGACAATTGGCTTACTTACAGTCATATACTTGGCAATGCGATAGCCAGTGGAGCTCACATCCCAAAATCCTGGCACAGTGCTGAAATAATCCCAATCTATAAAAAGGGGGACCGCTCTAGCTTAATAGACTCCATACAAAAGAACGCGGCCAGGCTAGTGCTGAGCAGAATCCAAACCTGGATTTCAAATAACGATATTCTATCACCCCTACAGGCTGGCTTCCGCCCACACGTTACTACTATAGACCAGGTTTTTAGGTTTATATTAATCTATTGGCGAGTCGTAACTGTTGCAGGAGGAACCATTCATGTGGCTTTTATTGATCTCAAATTCTCATTTGACCTGGTCCCCCGCAATAAGTTATGAGGGGTACTAAAAGATTTAGGGATGCAATTAGAACTACTTTCCCTGGTAGTCAAGTTGCACGAGTCCAATTTAGCAAAGGTACCCTGGGGCTCTCAGGGAAATGTCACAGACAGGTTTTCAGTATCCAAAGGGGTTTGACAAGGGCCCCAAACCTATTTTCACTTTTCATAAAGATGGTTGTCAACTATTTTTCTACTTACCCCACTGACACTCCCTCACTTGCTGGTATGAAGGCACCTTTACTTATGTTTGCTGACGACACCCTCATCATATCTAAAACTCAAATAGGATTGCAGCGTGCACTGAACAGATTTGAGGATTTCTTTAGTGACCATGAGTTGGTGGTTAATGTGGAAAAAACCAAATTCATGGTCCTCCATAAATATAAAGCGATCAAAGGGAGAGCCTTCATGAACAATGTACAACTAGAACAAACTGACGTATTTACGTATTTGGGGATCACTCTGGGCAGGAAGCTAAACTGGAAACCTCAGGTCGACCTAATGGCCCTTAAGCATGCACAACTGGCAGGAGCCCTATCAAAAGAACAGAGACGTTCTCAAACAAAACCAGTAGACCCGGCTCTAAAGATATATAAGGGAGTCGGATGAAAAACAGTGGCAAGACCTCCTCCAAGCGAGTAATGAAAAAAGCATGCAGAAATTCTGGCAGATAGTGAAATGGGGTAGTGGCGAAATTAGACAAACTCCCCTTAATCAGGTAGCCCCCGTCCAGTGGGTTTCCCACTTTCAGGCACAATTTGCCGTCACAAGCATCCGCATAGATCAGTTAGAAAATACCTAAGACAGATACTGTTGTGTCTTTTGACAGAGTTGAGGTTGAATCTGCCCTGAATTTGATACCAAAAGGAAGAGCCCCTGACCCCGATTGCATCCCGGCAGATTTGTTCACACATGACAAAGACAATTGGCTTACTTACAGTCATATACTTGGCAATGCGATAGCCAGTGGAGCTCCCATCCCAAAATCCTGGCACAGTGCTGAAATAATCCCAATCTATAAAAAGGGGGACCGCTCTAGCTTAATAGACTCCATACAGAAGAACGCGGCCAGGCTAGTGCTGAGCAGAATCCAAACCTGGATTTCAAATAACGATATTCTATCACCCCTACAGGCTGGCTTCCGCCCACACGTTACTACTATAGACCAGGTTTTTAGGTTTATATTAATCTATTGGCGAGTCGTAACTGTTGCAGGAGGAACCATTCATGTGGCTTTTATTGATCTCAAATTCTCATTTGACCTGGTCCTCCGCAATAAGTTATGAGGAGTACTAAAAGATTTAGGGATGCCATTAGAACTACTTTCCCTGATAGTCAAGTTGCACGAGTCCAATTTAGCAAAGGTACGCTGGGGCTCTCAGGGAAATGTCACAGACAGGTTTTCAGTATCCAAAGGGGTTTGACAAGGGCCCCAAACCTATTTTCACTTTTCATAAAGATGGTTGTCAACTATTTTTCTACTTACCCCACTGACACTCCCTCACTTGCTGGTATGAAGGCACCCTTACTTATGTTTGCTGACGACACCCTCATCATATCTAAAACTCAAATAGGATTGCAGCGTGCACTGAACAGATTTGAGGATTTCTTTAGTGACCATGAGTTGGTGGTTAATGTGGAAAAAACCAAATTCATGGTCCTCCATAAATATAAAGCGATCAAAGGGAGAGCCTTCATGAACAATGTACAACTAGAACAAACTGACGTATTTACGTATTTGGGGATCACTCTGGGCAGGAAGCTAAACTGGAAACCTCAGGTCGACCTAATGGCCCTTAAGCATGCACAACTGGCAGGAGCCCTATCAAAAGAACAGAGACGTTCTCAAACAAAACCAGTAGACCCGGCTCTAAAGATATATAACACCAAGGTTAGGGCCTCAATTTTATATAGTGCCGAGCTCTGGGGCTTCGATAATGTGACATCTCTAACTATAGCCCAGAATTATTTTTTTAGAGCCCTTACTGGTCTCCCACAATCTACCCCACTTAAGCCCCTTTACCTAGTCCTGGTTGTTGTACACTAGAGGAGATAGTTCGATACAGGCCCAAAGCTTTCTAGAGAAGGCTCTGGTGAACCCCGGAGCTGTCAGTTTATACAAATGCGTTAAAAGATGTTAAAGAGGCTGACCTATCATGTAAGATTCCCTGGTTACAAAATATAAAGGGCCCACTGGTGAATATGGAGCTTAGCCATTTGTGGGAGGATCTAGTAGGTAGTTCCTTTACCTCTAAAAAGTATTTCAAGGAAGCTTAAAGGAATATGGCCAGAGTAACTTGTCTGACATCTTTTAAGAACTCCTCTCTGTCAGGCATTTTCCTGGAGCATAATCATGCCACCCTGTTCGAGGATTACTCGGATTTTATATATAAACCCTTTGACAGAAAGCTGTATCACCAATTTCGGGTAGGCACACTCCTGGTCAAATCATTTACACAAAAATGGGACAGCCCATTGGACAATAAATGTGTAACCTTTTAAGAGCAGTTGAAGTCAATCCCCACATATTATTTGTTTGTCCAGCGTATAAGTCTCCTAGAGATAAATGGCTTAAGCCAATTTGTTCCAATATGGGTACTAGATCAAGTGCTACAGCTCTTCGAATATTGAAGACCAATACGCAAGAGCACATAGCGATTGCCATGGCCAAATTTCTGAGCTGGATGTGGGGCATTCGAGCTATTGACCTGAAGAAGCAAGACATAATGAATGGTAATCTTATTTATATAGCACCGTGATTATTGCCCAAGAATCTAACGTTTAATGTCCATTGGGATCTGTTTACATATTTACTAGGATTATATCCCATTTTCTAGAATGTTTTAGTATTATGATGAAATGTAAGTTTGTATCTGAATGGCAGCTAAAGCTGAGAAGCTAGACCGATGTGCCTCAATGTTTCTATCAATTTTCAATAATATTTTAACCTTTTATATGATTGTTTTTCTTTTATTACTATGTTTAATAATGCACTGTACATATTCTCACAGACAGTTTTTTAACATAGCTACTGCACCATAATATTGTATTTAATTCACTCCAGTTTTTTCAGTCATAATGCATTATCGTCAAATTATTTGTGTCTTTTATGATCGGAAGGATCGAAATAAAGACTGATTTGACTTGACTTGAAATAACAAAACTTATTTGTTAGCAGCTATCAGTGTGTAAGAAGAAACATTTTGCAGAATTAGATCAAAACATTATCAACTTATTATCAACTATTATTCACAATGAACAACATGTCCATGGAAATGTCCAGAAATAACCATTTTCTGCACATGAAGCATTTTCTAGTCATGTCAGCTTGTCAAGAAATGTTGCTTCAGCCATTTGAGACCTTCTACGAGTAAATATGGTCGCCTACTGAAATTTGTGCATTAAAACACACAGGGCCTGATTCACAAATGTACACTTAGACCAATTGTCTAAGTTTTGACCTGAAGTCTAAGTTTAGGCCTAAAGTCTAACTTTACTACTACAAAAGTTAGACTTTTGGTTTAAGTTTAGACAAAAATTCTAACTTATTCCAATAGTCTAAATTCACTACTACTAAAGTTAGACTTTTGGTCTAAGTTAGACCAAAAGTCTAACTTTAGTAGTAGTAAAGTTAGACTTTTGGTCTAAGTTAGACCTTTGGTCTAAACATAGACCAAAAAGTCTAATTTTAGTCGTAGTAAAGTTAGACTTTAGGTCTAAACTTAGACTTCAGGTGTAAACTTAGTCTTTTGGTCTAAGTTCACCTTTGTGAATCAGGCCCACAATATTTTTTATTCAAAACATGCATGGTAAATCTGCACATTATTATAAACTGTATTACTTTCTTTTTTATTAAAATGCTACTTCCATTCCCCCCTCTGATGGTTATCTAACCATAGCAGTTTCTTCACAAAGGAATCTTTAGATTTGACTCTCATCCTCAGTTGAGTGTTTTCTCTTTCTTTTTAAATTCTCATATTGATTCTAATTCGGGTTTCAAATTAGAAATGTTATTTGTGAAGTCTTGTATTTTCTTACTCTCGTCCTACATGTATGAGCAGCAATAATGAGCTTTCAGCATCTTGTTGACTCCACCTTTCTCTGTAAGTAAAATGTCTAATGCTAGGCAATTTTGTAAAACTGTTGATCTAAAAGCCAATAATTTTGTATAAACAACTCATAAAGCTCCAGATGTACTGGTTAGCAACGTAAGTTTTGAATGAGTTCCAATTTTCTCATCACTTAAAACAGCTACCGCTGTTGGTCTGACTGCTCGAAAAATATCTCCTAGTTGTGTTTAATTACCTATACTATGAATATGTCTGTGTGATTATGTCATTGCAAAAGCATCTGCTCTATATACATGACAGGTTTTAAGAAACAGCAAATCTAAAAATACCCTTCCAATCAGTTGGCAATTAAAAATAAGCATCCTATCCATGAATGAAATAAACTACTTGAATGAATGTTTCTTCTCCTTGTAAGATTTGCCATGTACTATCCATAATTTCAAATGTGTGTTCTCAACTACTAATTCCCACATGGCTATTTCTAACTTAGTTTATTCTTTTGTAAACACATATTTTCCCCTTTTGTCGCCTGTCTAGTTTAATGTCTGATAAATCATTTTTAATTCATCTTCTTCTTTCTTCCTAACATTTTTTAAAATGTCTTCCTTACTGTTTTTACCATGTGAAATGTGTGTACTCCTTCCCTCTAATGTCATAATGAATTCTCTCTCCAAGGGTCTCATTATGTAGGTTAAATTGTTTTTGTATGCCTTAGGCATGGATGGTACAAAATAATACTATGCTGTGCCAGTATCTTTTGCCTGTGGGCGTAAATTCATGCTCTTCTGTCATGGTACTCCATTTAAAGAACCAAATCATAATTTGAGTGCAAATATTTAAAGTGTTCTCGCTCATACACTAAGCTAAGCAAAATACTACATGTGATTGCATAAGACAAAGGTATGTGGTGATAAGTGACTTCCTCTAAAGCTAAGTGGGCACAGATATAACAATCATTTCAGCCAAGTGTCTGTGTGTATTCTTGAACTAACCTAGAATAAACATTAGTTGAGTAATCCTCTTTCATGTAATTCACAAATGATGCCTTCAATATTGTTTTATCTAATATGTGTGCAGATGTTGCAGTTTCTGATGTAGATATAGGTTTCTCTATCTCTGGTATAAAATAAATCCCTATTAACATTGCTTTGATAACTAAAACTGCCACTAAGAATGTAATACTCACAATGATATTGCTTTTAGCCCTGGTTAGGAAACACATGTTTGTCTGTAGTCAGATTGTTAAACAAAAACATAGTAGCAGTTCATCAACAGTTCAGGTTTTCTCAAATCAGCTTTTTGAGTTTTTATCTTGCTGTTAGTTCTTTTCAGATTTATTTACAGCAGTCTTCATATAGTCATCCCTATCCCTACTCCGCCTTCTTCTAAATGTGTTATCCCTATCGTCTACTGAAGCCTTGGGCCTAGGGAAATCTTCTAAAAACTAAAGCAATTATTTCAGTCTTTTGCACTCTCTCATTTAATAATTTCTCTCAAACTTTTGTTTTTCTCAGAAATCTTTTTCATGTAGTCAGCCCCCATGGCCCGATTACGTTTGCTTGGTTCACTGATGAACTATCGATGTAGAAAACATCGATATACAAAAATATCGATGCAAAAACATAAATGTACAAAATATCGACTTAAAAATATATATAACATAAAATAAATATATTAAATATTATTAATATTTTAACAACGATGGCAGCACTACCTCGCTAATGCTGCAGTCGGCCGTTGGCCGATGCGGCCACGCCCATTTTGCAGAAGTGCCGGGGTTAAATATAATAAACATTAACTATATTAATTACATATATCAAAAAGTTAGAACCATTATCTAGAATTAAAAAAATTATAAACGATATGGGGTCTACAAGGATGGCAGTCGGAAAATCCCCCCGACTGCCATGGTAGCAGGAATCAACCGCCCGCCTGTCCCGCGGCAAAACCGCCCATCCGATTAGGATCAACCACCCAAAAAGTCAGACTGCGGCGAAACAAGGCCACCAAAGACCGCCCATAGCGGGCGGAGCAGGTGGAAATCTGTCCGCTTCACGGCAGAAACTCACTAAACCACCACCAGGCCAGTGGAGAGACCGCACAGAAAATTAGGTTTCCCCGGCTGTGACAGTGTGACGTTCCGCTGTTTCTGACCGCTGCAGTCGCAAACAATGATGATTGGGAGAGCTGGCAGAAGGGCTGTGGCATAACCACCGCCGCGTGACAAATATGGCGGTCGTACAAAAAAACACACAACAAGGCAACCAAGTGCACACCTAACACATCCCAATGACACACCCCCATGGAAACTTCAAAAATACAACTACCAGGACAACCCACACAACACACTTGACAGCAATTCTCCATTTTGTCACACCCAGATAGCTGAGTATAAAACCAGCCCCTTCTCTGACCAGAATCCTTTGCACTACTCCAGCACTGAAGAAACAAAACCCTGCAGCACATTGGATAGGCAAAACACCACACATCTCACGTGCACAACACACACACACCACCTACACCCCCCCCACCCCCACCACCCTCACAACTGCACCTCAACACATTAGCACATCCACACCATGGCACCACAGAAAATGCCCAAATTCACAGAGAGTGAGTTGTCAGTCATGGTAGATGAGATAAACAGAGTGGAACCACACGTGTTTGGTCACCTGGTCCAACAGACACCATTAGCCACAAGAGCACAAATGTGGGCAAGGATAGTCGACAAGGTCAATGCAGTAGGGAACAACCTGTGCTCCAGAAATGAAATCATGAAGCGGTGGCATGACCTGAAGAGGGTTGTGAAACAAAAGAGGAACAAGAACCGTGAGCTGCCTCAGTGGACTGGTGGTGGCCCTCCCATCCCACCAAAAACCTTCACTGCATGGGAGGAGAAGGTGCTTGCCATACTGCATCCAGAGAGTCTCACAGGAATAGCCGGGGAGTACAGGCTGATAAGGACAAACAAATGTCTACCATTACACTGCCATGTACTGTCTTACACAACTCTAAAGCTACACCTCCTAGGCCCAATTCTATTCATCTGTACCACCATACCCAACACAGGTCTCACGGATGTAACATCCACCCCATCTGATTAACCCCAAAGGTAGCCAGCTATATTTCCAGGGTTGTATGTGTACAGGCAGCCAGCACTACAATTCCCAACATGCCCCCTATCCCACCCCTGTGTAGAATGGACACTCTTTCCCACCCAGAAGCATGTGGCAGCCAGTACATTGCCCTCATCAAACTAACAGGTAGGTAGCCATCTTCACAGGGCGGGCTGTCTCCGGGTGGGAGGCCTGCACTACTACTTCCACCAGGCACCCCTGTCCCATCCCTGAACATGATGTGGCACTCCGCCCCACCCAGAAGCATGTGGCAGCATTGTAGTACACCAAGCAAACTTACAGGTAGGTAGCCATCTTCACATGGAGGGCTGTTTGGGGGTGGGAGGCCGGCAAAACTACTCCCACCATGCCCCCTTGTTCCCCAGCTTAGCAAGATGGAGCACTCCTCCTCCACCCAGAAGCATGTGGCAGCCATTGCATTGTTTACCCTCATCTAACAGATAGGTAGCCGTCTTCCCAGGGAAGGGTGTGTGTGTGTGGGAGGCCAGCACCACAACTCCCAACAGTTCCCCTTGTCCCTGCCCTGAGCGGGATGGAGCACTCCCTGCCACCTAGAAGCATGTGGCAGCCATTGCATTGTTCACCCTCATCCAACAAGTAGGGTGCAATCTTCCCAGGGGGTGGTGTGTGTGTGTGGGAGGCCAGCACTACAACTCCCAACAGTCCCCCTTGTCCCACCCCTGAGAATGATGGAGCACTCCCTCTCACCCAGAAGCATGTGGCAGCCATTGCAGTGTTCACCCTCATCAAACAGGTAGGTAGCCATCTTCCCCAGGAGGGGTGTGTGTGGGTTTGAGGCCAGCACTACAACTCCCAGCAGTCCCCTTTGTCCCACCCCTGAGCAGGATGGAGCACTCCCTCCCTCTCAGAAGCATGTAGCAGCCATTATATTGCCCTTATCAAACTAACTGGTAGGTAGCCATCTTCACAGGGAGGGCTATCTGGGGGTGGGAGGCCTGCACTGCTACTCCCACCAGGCACCCCTGTCCCACCCATGAACATGATGTGGTTCTCCCCCCACCCAGACGCATGTGGCAGCCATTGTAGTACACCAACCAAACTTACAGGTAGGTTGCCATCTTCACAGGTAGGGCTGTTCGGGGTTGGGAGGCCTGCAGTACTATTCCCACCATGCCCCCTTGTTCCCCAGCTTAGCAAGAGGGAGCACTCCTCACCCACACAGAAGCATGTGGCAGCCATTGCACTGTTCACCCTCATCTAACAGGTAGGTAGCCATCTTCCCAGGGAGGGGGTGGGTGAGGCCAGCACTACAACTCCCAACAGTCCCCCTTGTCCGACCCCTGAGCAGGATGGAACACTCCCTCCCACCCAGAAGGATGTGGCAGCCATTATATTGCCCTCATCAAACTAACAGGTAGGTAGCCATCTTCACAAGGAGGGCTGCCTGGAGGTGGGAGACCTGTATACTACTCCCAACAGTCCCCCTTGTCTTACCCCTGAGCAGAATGGAGCACTCCCTCCCACGCAGAAGCATGTGGCAGCCATTGCATAGTTCACCCTCATCTAACAGGTAGGTAGCCATCTTATGCTCCCTTGTCCACCCCTGAGCAGGATGTAGCACTCAACCACTTACCCAGAGAGATGTGTCTCAAATTCCACCCAAATGTGACAACATAACAGGCAAGTAGACAGTGCATGCACAACACCAGCCCTCACATCCCACCAAAAGTGACACAGATACAATTGCCACTTACAGTGTGCAGATAGCTAAGCGTATGTAACTGTCACAGAAACAGAAGTGTGACTTAACAAATCCCGTCTCAAAGCAAATCAGGGCACATACATGCACAGCACTGAATGCTATCTGTAAGTGATATGGGGGCTGAGCTTGAAGGCACATATGAAAACAAACCAAGCGTGGTCTGTTAAACCAATAAATCTAAGCCCAGGACATGACAAAGGTATGCATGAGGTGACAATGCCTAGTGCATGCACAAATGTAACGCCTGCCAGGCAGAGTAATTAGCAAAGATGCCTCACATCAAGTTGTCAGATGACAACATGTCCTCGTAATCACAGAATCTACACATGTGGCACGGTTTCCATCGACATGTCACACCACGGAAATTTAACATATGAACCTCCAAATCATGTCATGATGCACATCACTGTGCAGACATACAATGTGTGAAATAGTTAACTGTGTGTTGCATAACCAGTAAATAAGATACATCGACCACAAAGCTTTAGGGGTGTACGTCAATGACCATTTCCCCTCTATCCTACAGGTGACCAACTACTGACTGCAGAGGACGACAACATCAACCTGCAGGGCCAGTCTCCGCCCCTGGAACATGGACTTTCCGATGAGGACTCCCTGGATTTTGAGGACGCGGAGCTCGAATCCTGCCCATCTGGTGTGCCAGGGCACAACAGGTCCCAGGACCCCACTGTCCCCCCACCACCTCAGCAGCACCAACAACAACTACGCTTACCCCTGCTGGAACGACTTGTGCAGCCTACACCACCACCAGTGCTTCCTGCAACACTCTCCCTGCCCCAGAGGATGACCCCCCACCCCACCCCACCAACTGAGGAGGAGGGTGCCTACAGTGGTGAGGCAACGGGTCCGTGACAGCAGGGCAGGTGGGCGGGCAAGGGGGAGTCAAAGCCAACAGGATACTGGGACCGAAGCCCTGGACAACATCAACAGAGTCCTTGGGGCCTATGAACGGGCCCAGGGACAAACTGGCCAGGCTGAGAAAGATTCAAGTGAGCTCCGCCTGCTGGTGAGGTCCATCGACACCCGCATGGTCCAAATTGTGGTCTTTTGGGCCAGCTAGTGGCGGTTCTGAGGGGCAGGCTTGCGGCACAACCTGCACCTCCCTCTGTTGTCCCGCAGGATGACAGTTCCACATCCTCCCCTGCGGCCATGGAGAGGGGGGACTCCTCAGACCCCACTGGCCCCACAGCAGAGGCCCCCCTAAAAAACGACTAAGGGGCCATCCAAAGAAATCCGAGGGAGAAACCTGTGGCAAAGCACCTGCCAAACGCCAGTCAATGGGCCAGCCATGATTGCAACCCTCTTCACCATTGCATTGACTTTGTTGACTGTCCTTCCCCACATTACCTTGCTAATCACATCTGTATGTTGGACTGGTACACCACATCAATGTGGTGACTACTCGATTGTCTCATCTGCCATCACTAACAACTCATTGCACAGCCTGTGGCATGGTGATCAGGATGCGGAGGATGTTTGTCCTTTTGAGCCCGTAGTGGGCAATGACATTCTCTGGTGTTGGGTCTGTGAGGTTGATGCGTTATCAGATGGTCCGCTGTCTTTGTCTGCGCTGCCTCTGTGGTGGTCCAGGGGGAAGGGGAGTCAGGGGGGTAGGCGGGCCTGGGGGTGGTGGCGGTGGGTGTTGTGGCCCTGTTGGGGATCTGAGCTGAATGATCAGTAGCTCAATAACATCTGTTGATCTTCAGGTGTGACTCTGGCCTGGGCTCCCTTTTCTGGTGCAGGTTGTCGACTGACTTTTGCACCAGGTAAGAGCAGGTGTTCCCTTGTTTTGGGTTCTTATCGCCGATCTGGCTGGTCATTGTGAATGTTGCGGAGTGGTGTTGTTGCAGCTTTTTGCAGAGGAACACCTACTGTGCATCTCATTAGCAATAGTTGCCTGGGTCTTCAGTGGTGATGTTTTTTGCGGCTGCTATCACAGGTAAACTGGTGATATGGGTTGTTAGCACCAGATTGTGAATGGGGCGATAACTTTATCACAGCTTTGGCTGTGATAAAATGGCGATAACTTGGTGATACATCCTTGAAAATATGCCCCCTACGTGTGATGTTGTCTTTGTGCAATGGTGATTTGTGTTGTGGGGGTTCATAGTGTGGCACTCATATCTGTGTGGAACTGGTATGTTTGGTGTGCACACACTGCTTGTCGTGCATGCAGTGCTGTGATTGTATGTTGCCTTGTAATTGCCTGGTGTGCATCCCCCGATGTACAGCTGTGTTTGCAATGTGATGGATTGGCATGTGCATCTGTTGTGTGTTTGATGTGGGTGTGTGCAGTCTCTTGCAGCTGACAGATGCTCTGTGTGTGATGTATTTGCATGTCAGTGTGTGATTTGTATGTACGTTGTGATTCATTCAGATGTGTGTTGCAAGTGTAGTGTGTCTGTCTCATGCACTTAGAGCTATTCTTGTTCTGGGGTTTGTTTTGAGTGCATCCTTGGGGTTTTATCCTGCTATATTTGACCTGTCACTTGTCATCATTGGGCATGAACAGGTATGTGGTAAACCATTGCACCATGTTGACTTGATGGGTGGTGTGGGATGTCTGTCTGTGTTTTCTTATTGGCCTGTTGCTCCCAGTTTGTGTCAATGATTGTTTTGAGATGATGCACTTCTTGTCTGTGTTGGGGTATGTTGTCTGTGGATTGTTCCTGAGTGATGATGTTGTGTACTCCTGTTCTGTCTGGGCTCCCATTGCCTTTCCACAGTTTTACTGCACAGGTCTGGGCTTGTACTTCTGTGTATGTTAGCGAGTTTTGTATTTGGCTGTTATTTTTGTGCCAGCATTGGTTCAATCATCCCTGGGTGTGTGTATGATGTTTGTGGATGCCCCCCAGGCAGTGTGATTGTTTGTCAGTGTATTGACTGGACATTATTGGCCCCATTCTGTGTGTTTGACACTGGTGTTGAGCGCTGCAGGTGTGAGGTTGGTGAGGGGTATGTGTGAAGGATTCAACTTATGTTTGACAGTCATGGAGTGTGGCAATGGGCCCTTTGTGTTGTGCTGCTGACATATACCTGTCAAGTAGTTAGATACAGATGTGTGGCTGACCACTGTTTGACTTCAGAGACTTCCTTTCATTCCTGTGCCTATGCATGGGTTTTCCTGCTGTCTCCCTGAGTTGTTGCACAGAGGTGACTGTGATTTCATTACACTCACTATGCCAGCCATGTGTGATTTGATGAGCTACTGGTGTTTCTCTTGCATGTGATGTACACATCTTAGTGGCTAGCTCCTTGGCCTTCCACTTGTGTCCACCTCACTTTAGCTTTCCCATTTCTTGTCCTCCATTGCTGCTGACATCTGGTCTGTGTATGTGGCTGTGTGTAAGTGTGGGGTGTGTCTGGTTGAGTGATTGTTCTTATTCATTTTGAGTGTTAATTTGTGATTGACTCAGTTTGCTTGACATGAGTGTAGTGTGGGTGTGGTGTGAGGGTTACCCTGGGCCTGAGGTTATGTGCTGTGTGTTCCTGTGCAGCAGCACCTGCTGTGACCGTCTCCATGGTTGTTTGGTGTGTGGTGCAGGGTGTGGGTTCACCTGGCTGGTATTGAGCATGGGGTGCACAAGAGGGGCACATACCATGTCCCTTAATGGGTGTGGGGGGTCTAGTGTGTGGAGGCTGGAGGGGTGCTCCTATGATCTTTGTGGACAGCCCATGTCTGGCGCTGGCCCTGCCTTCTACATTGTTCATGATTTCCCACGTCTTCACCACTGCGCTGACATGACCGGGACAGTGCATTGATATCGCGGTTGATGGGTGACCTGGATGCGGAGGGGTGATTAAGTGACAGTTAGGACATGTTTGGGTACACTTTTGGATGTGTTCCTGTCCCCAACAGGGTGTCTGGTGTGGACAGGAACCGTATGTCAGCCCATGTGTTGTGTGTTGTGGTTGTGTGCAGAGTTGTGTGTTTCCGTACCTGCTGCGGCATCCACGACATTGCATAACTTGCTGGGAGTGTATCAGGTACAGCACCGGGAAGATGTGTAGAGCTGGATCCATTGTTGCGGTCCGGACCAGGTAGTGTGGACCAGGAGTCTGGTTTGGTGCTCCACAGTCGTGCTTCCGCCGTCTCTGGTTGGGTGGTTTCTCCGCTGTGGACTGGCTGTTTGGGGCATCCTGATTTGTACGGCGGTCGAGACGTAATTCCGCATGACGGTGGGTCTATATTGGCTCCCACTGCCACGGTGGCGGGTGAATTTTTATGGCGGTTCACGTCGCACTGCGGCGGAGGGGAAATGGGCTTTTTGCCCATTGTAATATGGCGGCCATGAGGACCGCTGTTCGCGAGCCGAAAATGGCATTTTTTGCCACCTCCAGCACCGCGGTGGTGCCTCCGCCCGCCATCATAATGAGCCCCTGTGTATTTAAAATAAGCAAAATAATAACAAACACGTTTTACAAAAAAATAATAATGTATTTATTTAAATTCCTAGCCTATAACACCACGCCAATAAAAAAAGTCAACAATTTCGTTTTCATTTGTTTCCATAATTAACATAATTAATAACCATTTGACAAATGATTATCAACTAGAATAATTAATGAACATTGATTTAATATGCATTTTTAACACTAAAATATTCACAACACATCTAAAATTAAGTACACAAAACCCCTAATTAATTACAAATTAATTCTTTATAATGAACTAATATTTATTAATAGTTTAGTTCCCACCGTTCCCACCTATAAACAACACAACACATCTAGAATGTTTACACAATTAATTAACAACTGATTATTAAATCATCAATTACAAACAAAGGGGGTGGCGGATGGATAGGCGCCACTTGGCCGGTGGTGGCAACCGCCGGACGGGTGGTAGACATCTGCCCGCGATAGCAACCCGGAAAACCGCCGATCCCAATAGCATGCCGTTGACAACGCCGGCGGTGACATTTTCCGCCTGCCACTTTTCCGCCGGTACCAGTCCACACGCCTGCCTAGCGGGCAGACCTGGACCGCTACAATGGTGCCAGTGCAGGGCCAGGCTCCGCCGGCATGAGTATGATGCAGGCCAGAGCCAGCATGTGGAGTGTTTCCCCGGGGGTCCATTGTGGGCCCCTAATGTGTTGGGGGTGTGTGGGTGCACTGTGTCCCTGTACCAGGTGTCAGGCACTGTGCAGTGCCTGCCACGCAGTGCAGTCATATGCATGACATGCTCCTTTTCACATCAAGGCAGTGCTGCTGGCAGCAGCAACCGCCGCAATGTTAAAGACCACGATCGTACCACCACGGCCAGATTTCAACTGCGGAGCATACTAATTGGATTGGTGGTTATGCCGCAGTCCTAAGGGGGGGTATTTTTTTGCTACCAACACGGTCGGTGTGATTTTCCGACCGCCATCATAATAGACCCCTAAATTCCTTCCCACCATTCCCACCATTTTCACCTATAAACAGGACAACACACACACACAAATAATTACACAATTAACATAATTAGTTTCCAATTAATTAACTAAAATGAATTAACAACTAATTATTAAATCATGAATAAAAAACTAAATGACTTCCCACCATTCCCACCATTTTCACCTATAAACAGCACAACACACACATAAAAATAATTACACAATTAATATAATTATTTGGCAATTCATTAATTGAAATTAATTAACAACTAATTATTACATAATTGATAAAAAATAATGTACACAGTTAACAATATAACATCTCAATTCAACAATTATTAATAAATGAAATATTTTATACATTGTATATAATTAAATTGCTTCCCACACTATTCCCCTGTAAACCCACAACCTGCTACGGTGCTAAAAACACAAAATCCAAATTAAAAAAAATAATAACTACTCAAAACATTCAATATATTTTATATAATTAAATTACTTCCCACCCTATTCCCCTATAAACCCAAAACCCGCCACAGAACTAAAAACGCAAAATTCAAACAAAAAAGATGTATTAACTACTAAATTTTTTACACATATAATAAAAATACAAACAAATCTTATACAAAATATACATGCATCACACACATATAAAATATATACGAACATACATAACATTATTATAAAATCGATATTTTTAACATCTATAATTTTTTTAAACGATATTAAACACCGATAGTTTTTTACCTCAATATTACTTACCCAAAGTCGATATTCTTCACCACGATATTTTGTCTGTCGATATTCTTAAGCCACGATATTTTTGCAACAATATTCAGGAAAGTTGATATTTGGGATTCGATATTTAGTCTCTGCACCGTTTGCTCACCACTGGGGGTGGTGCCTAAGAAAGACCCGGGCCAGTTTCGAATGATACACAATTTGTCGGCTCCTAACGGTGCCTCTGTCAATGACGCAATAGATCCTGTGCTGTGCTTGGTGACCTATTCCTCATTTGACTGTGTTGAATAAATTGCGCGGTCTTAGCCCTCATACCCTCATGGCAAAAACTGCCATTGAATCAGCCTTCCGGCTCATGCCAGTACACCCATATGACTACCATTTGCTAGGTTTCCAGTTTGGGGGGGGCAATATTTCTATGACAAATGTATGCCAGTGGGTTATGCAGTTTCATGCAAATACTTTGAGCTGTTCAGTTCAATGCTGCATTGGTTGTTTACCTTTAGGACAGGTCACAGAGACATTGTGCATTATTTGGATTACTTCATGGTCATGAGCACAGCATCCTCGGGGATCTGTGGGAGGGCCTTGGGAGATCTGGTGTCAATGTTTGAGGAATTTGGAGTGCCCTTGGCACCAGGTAAGACAGTAAATCCGGCAACATGTATGTCATTCCTGGGAATTGAGATTGACATTGTTTGTGCGAGTGCAGGTTGCCATTAGACAAAGGGCAAGCTTTCTCACAAGCGATTGCCCGCGCCCTCGCAGGTTCTAAGGTCACTCTGCATCAGTTACAGGTATTAGTGGGCCAGTTAAACTTTGCGCTGTGCATCATTTCCATGGGCCGCTCCTTTTCCAGGCCAATTGCGAGAGCAATGTCTGGTTTGACGAAAAAGCACCATCATACCAGGTTGCAAGCAGAAGTGAGGGAGGACTTGAGTGTGTGGCGCGAATTTCTGCAGGATTTTAATGGTAAAGGGGTGTGGCCATCGTCACCGGTCACCAGTGAAGCCTTGGGACTGTTTACGGATGCAGAAGGCAGTGTGGGTTTTGGGGCAATTTTAGGGCCATTCTGGTGTCGTGATGATTGGCCTGAGATGTTGTACACAAGCGGGTCGACAAGAAACATCGCCTTTTTGGAGCTGTTCCCCATTGTAGTAGCGATCACCGTTTGGTCAGATTTCTTTTGTAACAAATCTGTAGTCTTTTGGTCAGACAACATGTCTGTAGTAGAGGCCATCAACAGGCAGGGTGCTTCTTGCAAGCACGTGTTGAGGTTGTTGAAACATTTGGGTTTGGAATGCTTGAAGTTGAATGTAGTGTTTAGAGCTGCGCATATAGCAGGTGTTGATAACCACACCGCTGACGGTTTGTCTCGATCCAAGCTACAGCAGTTCTGGAAGTCGCACCCCCAGGCAGTGGCCCAGTTGACAATGTTCCTGAGTACTCTGTGGAAGATTGGAACCCCGCGTTAGCAGGGCTAGTGGGAGCCTCGCTGAGCGAGTGCAACCGTAAGGCGTACCAGCATCATTTTAAGAATTACAGGAATTTCGTGCAGCGTCAGGGGGGGATTGGTTCTCAACAGAGTCTTTATATGCCTTTTTACAAGCGTTAACTGACCAGGGCAGACCAGTGTCTTATGCAAGGGCTCACTTGCCAGCGGTTAGTTTTTATGCAAAGCTCATGGGTATGCAGGATGCAGGAAATTCTCTCCTGTTTAGGAAGGCCTTAGGGGGTTGGTCCAAATTGGAGTGTCCAAAGAAAGATGGTAGAAGGCCACTTAATCTGCAATGTTGGGGAAATGTTGCATGCATTGCAGTCTGTGTGCACATCTGCCTTTGGGGCAACCGTTTTTTTCCACTACCTTCACTGTGGCCTTTTATGGGGCTTTTAGAAAAGGCGAGTTGGTGGGGACTACAAAGTCTGATATTTCGGGTGTCCTGTAGTGGCGGGATGTAAAATTGGAGTCGGGCGCCCTTTCCATCCTATTGCGTAGATCAAAGACGAATCCCTTGGGCAATGGGACTGCAATTCGGCTTGAACCTGCTTCTGGGACCCTGCTGTGTTCAGTTGCTCAGACTACAGCGTACTTGGCAGTTTGCCCCCTTGGGCTGCTGCACCCCCTGTTCGTACATGAAAATGGAGGGAGTCTATAGAAATATCAATTCATAGCTGAATTAAAAAACACCTTGCAAAGTGTGGGATTGGACCCTGTAGGCTACTCGTCTCACTAGATTATGGGCTGCAACATTAGGGGCTGGAGCAGGTCTCTCCATTGATGAGGTTAAGCCATTGGGTTGCTGGTCTTCTTCCTGTTTCAAGCACTATGTGCATCCCAAGTTGTTGTAACACTGCTGAAATAATTTTGTGTGAGGCCATGCTGATATTTGTTTTTCTTTCTGCAGTAGCATGCCCTCTAAGGTGATCTGGGTGTTGGGACACTCTTTCTTGCGGCAGGCCGCTTACCATTTGCAGCAGCGGCACAATGCGAAGCCAGCGTGTTTGGATAGGATGTCATTCCTTTGGACATCCTATCCAAACACGTTGGAGGTCTCCGGATCAAAAAATTACAGCAGTTGGTGGAAGAGGCGAGGGCTCACGAGGGACTCCAGTCCCCGGACTTAATCATTCTAAATGTTGGGCAGAAATGACATGGTGGAGCTGGGTCGTTGTGCTGTCAGAGGGGCGTTGCTGACAGAGTTTGCTTGGTTGGGGAGGACCTTCCCTGGGGCTTGGATTGGTTGGTCCTTAATGATTCCACAGCGAAAATGGGGCCCCGGAGTGAGGTCAAGGGCCCTGAACAAGTTGTTGAGGCGCTTGAATGGGAAATTGGCCAAGCTGTGTTCTGGGCAGGGCCGCTTATGTCATATAACTCACAGGTTGCTGAGGGGGGGACCTTATGTATCACCAAGATAGCGTGCACCTGTCAGATATTGGGACTCATCTATGGATTGATGACATTTGGTCGTTCGTGCAGAATTTGTTTGGTGGTGGGGTTTTCAAATTGACGGTTGGCCCTGGTCTCCCTTGTGGTGGTAAGGAGGCCACATAGAGTGCCTTGCATTGTTAAGGGGGGTCCTCCGGCATACTCCCTAGGCCAGCACTGAGGGGGAGAGATGGTAAGTTCACCACCGAAGGAATGAGTACACCGGCTGGGGGGCAAGGGCACCATGTTACACACTAGAGCATGGGGCTGCGTCCCCTAGTTATACCCTACGGACCCCCCTTGGGCAGCCTGGTGGTGGAGGGGTGGGTCCCTATGGTTGCGGACAAGGGCCAGATGGCAGTGGCCCACTTCTTAAGGACGCAGGTGGGTTGCACCTGCGTGGTTCTCATTTGGGGGGGGACGAGCCAGAGGCCCCTTAGTGCTGAAGCCAGAGATAACATCTTTTATTCAACATGCTTATGATTTATGATATTAGGTTGAGCAGATATGTAAATAATAATGTGTGATGAAATTCTTGATAAAGTTTGAAAGTGTTAAATTATGAAATTGCTGGTAATGAGTTGTCATGTTTATTTGAATGGTTTATGTTAATAAACATGGCCTTTTCACCCACAACTTTGGTTGTTGAATCACTGATTTGTGGGTATGGATGGGAACGGGCCGAGAACAACCTAAGGGCAGCCGCGGGCCGTGGAGGGAGTTACGGTGGGGCAGGGAGGCGGGGAGGGGGCGGGGCAGGGTGGAGAGGGCTAAAAAGCGGCACCTGGATAATTACAGGTAAGTAAACAATTTGATTAACAAAACGAATTTCGTAGTGCGCACTGCATCGCATTTTGCGATGCAGTGCGCGCTACGAAATTCGTTTTATTATTTAAATTGTTTACTTACCTGTAATTATCCAGGTGCCGGTTTTTAGCCCTCTCCACCCTGCCCCGCCCCCTCCCCGCCTCCCTGCCCCACCGTAACTCCCTCCACGGCCCGCGGCTGCCTAAGGGGTCCGGGTCTTACTGCATTTGTACTTGATTTCCTCCCTGCATTTGACCATTTCTGCTCATTCTATCTGGATTCAGCCTACACTCCCTCTTCCAATGCCCAATTTTAATATAGAAATTACATGGGGTCATTTTCTTCAGTGTTGCAACATCTACACCAGAATTTGGAACAATTGGAACACCTCTACCTCTACCCTGGGCAACACCAAATCCTCCTTGAACACTTTGAGTCTGCAAAACAATACCTTGCATTCCACTCTGATTTCCTGCAAGCGACTCAGTCTGAAAACCTTTCTGAGTGAATCTGGTCTGGGCAACCATAAATTTCTCCTTTAGCCTTACCTGCTTCCTTTCTTGTTTGTCATTATTTTATTTTGCATACATCAGAATGTCATCTAGCAGTTTAGTCTGTCAGCAAATCACACTCTGTTATATGTGCATGCTGATCTTTGGTCTTAACCCAAGAAATAATTGAGACACAAAGAAATCCCAAATACTTCTGTTCAAGATATTCCTGCTCTCTGTGTTGTTGAAATACCTGAGGCAATTGCTCATAATAATCATAAACTGACTCTTTCAGCTCTTGTGAGGTTCTTTTTATCTTTACCCAGTCAGTATCTTTTTGAGGACCGTTGCCTTTCAAAAATGTAATCACCTCATAGTATTTATCCATAACCACAGGAGGTGCTGCATTAGTGCGTGAATCTCTGATTGGTTCTGTACGTGCCATTGTACAGCAATTTTACACTCGGACCACAAATCACTTGGCACTACAATATCAAAGAGCGTATTCATATCAGTCTGCACCACTTTTAAAATCTTCACAAATCTGTCAACTTTTGTATACAACTGTACAGAGTTCTCTCTCAGTTTTGGAAAATTATTTGTAAATGATGCAATATTCACCTCTACTCCAAGGTACATGAACATACCCTCCACTTGGTATTTCTCTCAACGGATAGGCCGAAGCTTCTCCGTCCTCTATGGAACATGTTGGTGGCAAATTATTTGCTTCAACTGCTTCTAATTGTTTATTTGCCGTCTCATTATTCTTTACCCATTTTTGCTCTAATTTTCAAAATCACTAATGCATTTTACTAATTCAGAAATGTGTAATCACAGTCATGAAAAATGCACTGTCTCAATAGCGTTATCATCCAATGGTACCCTGAAACTTTACTTAAATAGAACATGTTTTGAAAGATTAATTTAATGTTTTCAAGCTAATTCAGTTTGTTCATCATGAGTAGTTGCTGCACGTCTAGTAGTTTCTTTGCTCAAATATATCAGATCTATTCCTTGATACTGATTCACATGCTCAAGATCTAAACATCCTCTCATTATCTCTTTTGGCTCTATTTTTAATCTCAGATCATTTAACAATCTCTCCTTCTCTGGCTGCTTTGTAGTGAGAACCTGATCTTTTGCAATCCCTGCCTTTTTAGTCTCTGCAGTTTCTTCTAACCATGGGTGGAAAATGTCATCTTCAAATAGGTTAGTCTCACCTTGAGTTACTGGTGTCATAAAGACAATTTTTCTCCTTTCTCTCGGTGATTGTACTATTTGCGCAGGTGTTCAGCCAAAAATGTGTCATTTCTGTGATGTCAGGATGCTCCTCCAACGGCTCCTTGAACTACTGCATTTGGAACAATACTTATCGGAGCAGAACTGCACAAATCTCTAATGGTTATGCTGATATAATAGTGTGCAGACAGAATATCGAATTGGAAATGTCGAACTACAGAAATATCGAATCTTAAATATCGTGAGTCAGACTATTGTGGTCAAGAATATCTATTTTAAGGTAAGAAATATCATTTTTAAAAATATAGAAGTCATTAATATAGTTTGTAAAAATATAGTTGTTTACAATATCGATTTTTTAATTAGTGTTATGAATTTTAGCATACATTTTAAATGTATGTGATCTATTATTTTTTGTATAAGAATTGTTTATGTTTTTAATATATGTGTTAAATATTTAGTAGTTATCAATTTTATTGTAATTACATTTTGTGTTTTGTAGTTCTGTATCAGGGTGTCAGTTATAGGGGAATAGGGTGAAAAGTAATTTAATTATAATAAATTAATGATTATTTTTTATTTATTAATATTTGTTTAATTGAGATTTTACAGTGTGAATTGTGCGAACTAATTCATTATGAATTAATTATTAATTGGTTACTAATTAATATTAATTAATAATTGCTAATTAATTATGGTAATTGTGAAAAATAGGTGTGGTTGTGGGGTTTATAGGGGTAAAGGGTGGGAAGTAATTCATTTTTAATTAATTAATAATACGTTGTAAATTAATATTAAATAAATAAGTGAAAATTAAATATGGAAATTGTGTGGTTAAGTGTAGGTGCAGGTTTTGGAGTTCATAGGGGTAATGGGTGGGAAGTAGTTTATTTTTGATGAATTAATAATTAGTTGTTAATTAATGTTAATTAATTGATTGAAAATTAATCATGGAAATTGTGTAATTCGTTTTAGGTGTGGGTTGTGGGGGTTATAGGGGTAAAGGATGGCAAGTAATTTATGTTTAATTAAGTATAAATAAGTTGATTATTAATATTAATTAATTGATATTTAATTAGGCTAATAGATTTTATGTGTGTGGGTTTTAATTTTATTGGGGTAAAGGGTATAGAGTACATCAATTTTACTTACTTTATGATTAGTTGTTAAATGCTATTACTTTTTTAATTGAAAATAAGTTTTAATTGTGTAATTAATTTTTTACACTTTAATCTTAGGTGTGGGTTGTGGGGATTATAGGGCTAAAGTGTGGGAAATGAATTCATTTCTATGAGTTTTAATTAGTTTTTTTAATTAATAATATTTCTTTATTGGCAATTAATTATGTTAATTATGTTAGTACATTTTTTAGAATTTAGATGTGGGTTGTGAATTGTGTGGTGTTATAGGGTAGGAAATAAAATAAAAAATTATGTAATAATTTATTTTTTGTTTCTGAATATTTAAATATATTCGTGTGTATGACATTTCTTTTTATTTAATATATTTGTAGGTATTTATCATATGTACTTAACATTAAAATATGTTCATTTTTTAATTTTTAATAATAAATATATTAGTATTTTAATTTTAACATATTTACATATTTTGTATTTCTTTTGTTTTTTAATATATGTTGTTGTTGTTATTATTTTGTTTGTTTTTAATTTTGAACTGACGGGAGTGGGAATATTAGTTGTTACCCCTCTACAATTCAACACTTTCCCTACTGTTGCACTGATTGAAGTGGAAATAGTTAATTGTATCACACCCTATCAAAACACTTTCCCTACAGTAGCAATCACTGGAGTGGGAATAGTAATTTTTACTCCTCTGCTATCCAACATTTTCCCTACTGTTGCACTCTCTGGAGTGGGAATAGTAATTTTTATCCCTCTGATATCCAACACTTTCACAATAGTTGCACTGACTGGAGTGGGAATAGTATATTTTATTCCTCCGATAGCCGACACTTTCCCGAATGTTGCACTCATTGGAGTGGGAACAGTAAATGTTATTACTCAACTATCCAACCCTTTCCCTACTGTTCCACTCACTGGAGTGGGAATAGTAATTTTTACTCCTTCTATATCCAACACTTTCCCTACTGTTCAACATATTGGATTGGGAATAATCATTTTTACCCCTCCGCTATCCAACACTTGACCTATTGTTTCATTCATGAGAGTGGGAATAGTAATTTTTACCCCTCTGCTATCCAACACTTTCCCTACTGTTGCACTGACTGGAATGGGAATAGTACATTTTAACCGTCTGCTATCCAACACTTTCTCTACTGTTGCACTAACTGGAGTAGGAATAGTAATTTTACCCCTCCGCTATCCGACACTTTCCCTACTGTTGCACTGACTGGAGAGGGAAAATTAAGTTTAAGGTTATTTAAATAGTTTAATGCTTTAATTTATAATAAAATATTTTTTATTAGATTTTATGTTATTGGTGTATATATATATACCCCATTCCACTCCAACACCAAAGAAGGCACGTACTCGAAGATGTAAGGTATGGCTTTCGTTATTATATCATGTCTCACACGACCCCATAGCTAGAGAGATGTGTTTTGGCTTCGCATAAGCCTTTTCAATCTGATTAGGGCCCTTCCCCCCTCAACCCATTTAATAAACATCAACACTTTCCCTACTGTTGCACTTATTTGAGTGGGAATAGTAATTTGTAACCCTCAGCTATCCAACATTTTCCCTACTGTTACACTGACTGGAGTGGGAATAGTAAATTGTAACCCTCTGCTATCCATCACTTTCGCTACTTTTGCACTGACTGGAGTGGGAATAGTAATTTTATGAGGTTTGGACCATTCATCCCCAATACACCTATCCAGGCAAGTCAGCCGGATAGATGTTTGGCTTATAAATATGCTGTGTAAACATGCTGATAAGGTGGGGAGTTCTGTACCATTAACCAATACTTTTTTTCACCACACCGGTTCACAGCTGCCCTGAGTATGAGCCGAGTGTGTTTGATAATTCGACACCCTGAGACTAGAAAGCCAATTACCGTGGGGCATCTTGGAACCTTTGGTGCCACCGCGTTGTATTTGTACAGCCTCTTGATTAATGGTAGTAAATTGTAAACAAACGCGATCACGCTTAAGCGTGTGATACTACATTTCCCATGGTTTTTGTAGTCCTGACCTGCCTAGCGCAAGCAGGACCACATTTCCCGAGAGCCTCGTTGTTTTCTGTAGTTCTTGGAGCCGCGCGCGCGTCCTATCGCGCTGGCTCAGAAACCATAAGGAAGTGCACGGCGCCCCCCGCAGCACCTCCCCAAACAGCACGGACGGCTGATTGAAGAACCGACGGAGAGGTGAGGCGGCAGGAGGGGCTTCAGCTAATGCATTAACTCTTGAGTGACAACTGAATGCCTGATAGACCCTTTTTGCGGCTATGATAAGACGGCGCTTTTCAGACACAGCGCGACCGCTCTGGGGTTAATAGCTTGTTTGGCATCGCCGCGTCTTAATTGTATAGCCCATTCAAACATGCAGTGGGGCTTTACTTTACTCTTTACTCGCGTTGCTATGCGAGATAGACGCAACTTGTGGGATTGATAAGACCGCGTCTGTTGACACGGCGCGACCCATGACAAATAATTATATAACATCGGATTGTTGCCCATCCATGTATTGAGACCCCCGGGGCCCTCGGCAATGTCATTTCCGATTGCCAGATAAGAAACGTGTGGCAGCAATTTGTGACAGCATTTATCTGCACCAAAGGGCGTCCTTTTAATGCTTAAGGCGTTGGGTTGCATCTTAATGGGGTGTGACTCGGCGTTCTACAAAGAATGACGCTATTTACTTAACAACACAATGTTGAACAATATGCCATCTTCACACACTGTGATAAGACAATTGACCCCTATTGGGTGCTGTACTGCATCCTGTAGGTGGTGACTCTGTACCTGCCTGACACTGTCATTTTACACTGACTTCTGTATATATTTTTCTGCACTATAGAGCGGTGCTTCATTTTCCTGAGCTGTTTGCCAGGTGAGGTGAGGCCATTCCCCTTGCAAATTAAGGTGAGACTTTGATCACGCTGACTAAGTTATACACACTAGGGTCACTTGACCCAGATGCAGTATTTGAATAATTTGTTTAATAACGTGTACATAGCATGAACTAACAGAAGTGCTGTGTTTGTTTGTGTTTTCATTACATGTGGATTCGCTGGCTTTGCCATAAAATGGACACTCACAGGAGGATAATGGAAGTGTACAGGTGACACTTTTTTCGCTCACTAATGTCCTGTTTATCACTATCACTTGTTTAGCAGTAGCAATTAAGTTTATGGGTCCTGATGAAGCGGATGGTCTAATTACTGACCAGGTGCCGCAGAAACATGTCGACCAGATAGCCCAGTCAGAAGGTATTTGTTTGAACCACCTGACTTTTTTGCACTATTGTTTTTAAATTTGGAGGTGCTTGACTCTAGAATAAAGTAATAATTGCATGCACCATCCAATTTTATATTTATAATTTTTCTTTCACACTCATTTTTTGTGCACTGCTCTTAGTTACGATTAATTCCCACTTACCAGACATCCACCCATCACTCTGTATCCCCAATATACACCTACTGAGATAGAGTGATGGTGAAACTACTGTGGAGTAGACCAGATGATGTACTGGGTGCCTAAAATCGCGTAACTGATGGACATTTTTCACAGTGGTTAACTGTCCAGTCTGTCTTCTATCACACTTGGAGTAGCAGACACATAGCCAGCACTATTTAGCATGTCTTGAATTCACTATCTAGACCCACAGTTATTTTTTGTTCTTTAATACTTGTGCGGGGAGTATAACTGTGCTCTGGTCTTTAAATATTTCCCTTGAACCCTAGAAACACTGTTTGTTGTTTGTAATAGTAATTTTACCCCTCCGCTATCCAAAACTTTCCCTACTGTTGCACTGACTGGAGTTGGAAAATTAAGTGTAAAGATATTGAAATAGTTTAATGTTTATATTTATAGTAGAATGTTTTTTATTAGATTTTACATTATTGGTGTGTGTGTGTGTATATATATATATATATATATATATATATATATATATATATATATATGAGAACCAAGTCCTGCTGCAAGCTAACAAGAACCTCCACGTCGCTTCATCATCAGGAATGGACCACCACAGAGGAAGATTTATAAAGTGCAAATATTTATTCTATAAAGTCACAACATGACGCGTTTCGACCAGGTTACCCTGGCCTTGATCACATATATATATATTTGTACAATTTTATAAAATTGTAAAACATTTTAATTAATTAAAATTAATAGTTCATTAATTGTTTTAAAGTAAATGTATATATGTATATTATTTATTATGTGTGTTTAACTTTTTTAATGACACTTATTTGTTATATTTGTTAAAATATATATTAAGTCTAATTAATATTTTTACATTCATTTTATTATTTAATATATTTAATATTTATTAGTTTATTAAATATATATAAAGGTCGATATTTTGTACAACTATATTTTTGACCTCGATATTTGTTTTCAATATTTTTGTACTTACCTGTTTTAGTATAGGAAGCTGCTATTTTTGCATTCTATATTTTTAACCCGAGATTTTTTACTTCTGTATTTTTGAAGTCGATATTCTGTCAGTGAACCTATATAAACCTGATCCAGGTCCTGGCACAGTTACAATGGAAGCAGTAACACCTGGAGGCATCACTGTAGGAAAATTCTCAACTCCGGCAGGCACAACATTTGATATATTGTACAACAGGCTGTGTCATCCGCAATTATCATTCAATTGGAATAATATTCCAGTTAATAGGGGCTGTAGCCACTGTTGCATTAGAGGTCACAGCACCATCAGTGTTCGTTACAAGGGCCACATAAGGTGATAGACGCATGGCTAACAATGCGTCCAAAATTTCAGCCCCTAAATCACTATCAGAATTGGATTTATTTGCTGCACTATCATCTTTTCCTTGTGTCCTAATATTTTTCAACTTCTCAGGTTTTTCAGTAGATTTGGCTGGTTACAGTCTAGTTCCCACAAGTATTGCTTTCCTCCACCTCTGTTGTTCCTTATCCAATGAAGCATTTGCATAATTAAGAACTGCTCTCTAAGTTCTATTCTGGTATTTTTCTCTCACCTTAACATGTGCTGCTTTCTCCAAAATATTTAAGGCTTCGTACTGTGTGGGTGTAGGTGGTGGCTTCATTTCACATAGGTTTTCTCTCAATCTTTCAATAATTCTGAATTCAAATGTACCATATCATAGAAAACTCAAAGGACCTTCATTTTCTGTGATCTTACACTATTGACAATGCCACAAACATGTATGTAACCCCATATCAGTTGTGATATAAGGTGCTGGGGCATCCTTGGGTGATGCCACTTCACCTTCCCGTACTGCAATTGTTACATCATCTCTCACAAAACTCTTAAAGCTTTTAAACCATTTCATTTTGCAATAATTCAACAATAAGGGCCCGATTCCGATCTTGCTAGTTAATCCCTCGTACGACTCAGATTCATAGGGCTTTATGAGCGAATCGTGCACCTGGAGTCTGATCAAGCAAGTATGATGCTTTCACATGCTTACAGACTCGAACTCCCACTGAACTCCATGTGAGCGTGGATACTGGACGCGTAGACAGGCTCCTATAGCAAAAAGGGGTGGGTGGGGAAAAGCGTACTCCCTGTGGCGGGCACCCCACGGTGCCTGCCACACTGTGCATGCATGGGAAGGGGGGGCCCATGGGCACCCCCACAGGTCCAAATCGGAGGTCTCCAGAAGATGGGGGGCCTGCTATGGGCCCCAAAATAACGATACCGGCAGCTTTTTTAACCCGGACATACCAAATCATTAAGGCTGTCCGAATCGTCCATCGTACTTGCTTGCTTGGAAACAGAGCCCATTGAGCTGTACGTAGCGTCTGCATACGAGTCGTACGGATGGGATCGGGTTGGGAGACGATTTGGTCAGCGCGTACGCGATCTTTGCATCGTACTTGGTCGTTCGGACCAGTGTACAATTTGGTCGGAAAAAAGGGCTACAAATTGGATCCGTAAAAGCCAAATCTGATTCGTAGGCCTTCCGAGCAAGATCGGAATCAACTCCTAAGTGTTCAGCAATTCAATTAAATTCTATGATTTTTATTTTTCAATTCCGTAAAAGTCAAGTTTCTTTTCTACAATCCTGTTATAGCTTTAATACGAAGACTTGTTGACCAATCTCTATGCAGCACTTGTACAACAACTGACTTATGCCGGCGTGTCACTCTATGTTGTCATCACCCAATAGCAGAACGACAGTACACCAACCAAAAAATCTCATTGTCACACTATGAGATATGATCTCACTCCTTTCAGCAATTCACCCTCCTTTACAATTTTCTCTCATACACACAAATCTACAACTCTAAGTAGACAAATATAAACAATATTTGACTGCTCCTCTAAGGAAAACAATAGCAATTTGATCAATCAATAAACATTATTCGATCTAATTCAAAAGCATAGATCATCAAAGTAAACAGAATAAAAAATGCAATTTGAATCTTCTTAATACAGTACAAGTTAATAGAAATTACCAGTTAAAATACCACAATTCAGGTCACAACCCTCCAAACAGTCGAGGTACAGGGTTATAAGGTTAAACTATGCAAAAAGGCGCAGTTCAATAATGATGGTTTTTGCAATTTATGCATAAAAAGTTAAATAAAGTGCTATATTTTCTCAATTACAAATTTAATTTGTAAATAAATTATTAAAAGGAGTTAATTTAGATAGAGAATACACCCTTTTAGAATAATAAAACTGTTTAAAAGTATTAAATGTATTATACAAATCTTGTGTCACATTGAGCCTGATTCAGGTATTTTTCATAATTGTTCCAGTAGATTAAATAAACATAAAGCTAAAGGTTAGAAAGACCTTCAACATCTAATGCATGCCTGCTTCACTTACAAGACCAAAATAATGAAGCTATACAGAAACATACAAATGGGTCATGGAGCTTCTTCATAAAGAACAGGGCGACACAACAGTGTTTAAAATTGTACAGTTTTAAAAGCGGTATAATATATTTTCTCTCTGTTCACTGTAAAAATGACAAAAGAAAAGAAGGTGAAGATCAGACTGGGCGGATAAGTAATCGCACGGGCAAGTAATCAGATCACCAAGAACATACTTTTTCAAAGGGAAGCCAAGCATCAGGGCAATTAGGTTTAGGCGGAACCTTAAAAGAATGAACCTATGCTGCAAGTTTTTTACCGCATCTAAATACAAATATTCACCCTCTGTCAAAGATGGAATCAGGTAATAACATTTTACAGCTGTTTTTGTCTTCTGAGATTTCTTCCTTTCGTATGCTAGCTTCACTAACAATAATGCCTTTAGCCTCTTTTTTGGGAACCTGGAGCATGAGCTAGGATTTACATAAAAATCAGGTACCCCCAGCGAGTAGAGGGTTATTTTAACATACTCTAGACAAGAAATTTTATTTGCCTTTCCAATAATTTTTTTAAATAATAATTTGGTTAAGGTCCACTGTATCCCTGCTCCATATTGAGGGCCAGTGCATGATCGGGGCTACTCTCGCTATGTCAGACACATGGGGCAAATCCAGCTCTAGGTGAGTGACATAGTTTGAGAATGAAGGATGGAGGGAGGGAGGGAGGGAGACGATCCTCTTAAAGAACCCATTCTCTATCTTCTGTAGGGAGATGGTTTGTACTATGCCCCAGTCATCAGCCCCATATGTTGTGGCCGAGATTGTTTTGGCAATGTACATCTTTTTTATTGTTGCAAGGGGCTTCGACCCAGTTTCTTAGTGAAAAAGGAAAGTACTGCCTGAGTGCGCTCCATTGTTTGTGCCCTACTACCCACCATGTGTGACCAAGTTTGTTTAGTGTCGAAAACTACTCCACAATATAAAAAGGTCTCCACAACGGATAGTTTACGATTCCTAATATGGAATGATGGAATGTTTCTAGGCAGAGGTAGAACGGAAACTAAGATGAAGGTTTTTGACTTCTTTACTTTGAGATCCATGAGTGACATAAATCTCACATAGGTGTCAATTAAGCGTTAAAGTGCTACACATATCCTTGCTCTCAGGACGGCTTCATCTGCATAGGCCAGGATTGGCAATGCACCTGAGAGAAAAGATGGAACATCAGGCGTGCACCTTTTCAAGGGGGCTTCCACCCCATTTGTATATAGTGAAAATTAGAATGGGTCGAGAACACAGCCTTGCCTGGCTCATCTCATGATTTTAAAATGTCTCGTGCATTCCCCATCCCTTTCATAGCGGACTGAATCCGTCACCTGTGAGAATATTTGGCGTATAAGGGTCATCAACCTAGGATCTAGGCCCATCTCATCCATGGTTGCCCACAGTTTTGGTGGGCCATGCAGTCAAAAGCCGCCAAGAGGTCCATAAAGGCCATGTATATATTCCCTCTCTTTGCTCTGGTGTATTTAGAGATAATCAAACTTAGGTGTAGGCATTGATCAATTGTACCTCTACCCTTCTGAAATCCTTATTGAGTCGGCATCAGGATGTTATTTTCTCTTGCCCATTCTTCTAGCCTGTTTAACAGAACCCGCCCCAGGAATTTAGCAGTGGACTCCAGGAGGGAAATAGGGCGAGAGTTCTGAGGACTGGGTTTATCCCCTTTTTTTAAAATAGGGACGATAATGCTTGTTCTCCATGATGGGGGCGGGCATTTCTTGGAAATGTCATTAAATATGTTAGTTAACAGAGGGCCCCATAAGTCTTGGTATTCTAAAAAGAAATCAATAGGGACCCCATCCAGTCCTGGCACTTTAGAACAGCTACATTTGGCCAGAGCAGAACTTATTTCCTCCCTAGTAAAAGTCATTGGCTTAAACGAGGGCTCCAAGTGATTAGACAGTTCACTCCCAGGTAGAAAGCCAGTCCCAAAAATAGTTACAAAATGCGCAACCCATATATCTTCATCTACATGGTTGTCTATACTTTTTCCTGCTCCTTCTTAAAAAAAGGGGCATTAACTATCTTCCAGAACGCCCTACTATTGTTTTGGGATGTGGCCTTAGCCAGGTTTTCCCATGCCTCTTCTTTTAAATCTTCCCTATTTTTATGGGCTTTCTTATACACCAGTCGTAGATCCTTGATCTGAGATTGATTTCTAGGGGATGCTTCTAGAGCCCCACAAAGGTGCTTTAAAGCCTGGGTGCAGGTCTCATCGAACCATTGTGATTCAAGTCTCTCCCTTTTGCTTTTGGTCGAAGTCAAGGCTGAATTAATTTCCTGAAGTATTTCTGTTAAATTATGAACTTAAATCTCTTGTGCTGCATCTAGGTCTAGGCAAGTTATGACCAAATTCAGGTTCCTGGTTACAACTTGCTGAATACGTTTGGTGTTATCTATATTATCCTACTTAAGTTGGTGGCCATTTAACCTGCCTAGAATTGGTTGTGGAACCTTCTCCGTCTGTTGGAGCAGATTCCAACTCCAAAAAGCCCAAAAAAGTGTGCTGCGTGGTCATTAAAATGTAAAAATATAGTGTTGGTGTGAAAAACATATCCCCAAAAATTAGTGGATGCAACTATAAAATCTAAAGTAGAGTTACAATTGTCCCGAATTAAGGTTTTTTCCAATCCTCCTGCATCTCAGATTACTTTGTTATACATTTCCAAACTCTTAGATGCTAGGAACCTATTTAGAGCGTCCCCATAATCATGATGCATAAAGTGGACTAATGGGTCTCCCTCCATATCAACCATGCCACAAACCGTTCCCAATGAGTTGGGGCATGGTTGAGAATTAAAATCACTTAGCCGCATGATGTCAAGTTCTTTGACCAAAAACGACCTCGTGAAAATTTTAAGTTCCTTTCCCAGTGTATCTACAATTGCCGCCATGCTGCCACCAAAATTGTTATTATAATAATTTATTAGTATCAAGCACTAGTGATGTCAAATTTTCAAATGTAACAACCTAAATAGTTTTGGTATTCGAAATTAAAGTTACTAAAACCCCTTTAGCTCTTCCTGCCGGAGAAGGGACCACATAGGTTTGGTAAGGTTTGAAGCCATTTATAAATATCGGGTCCAAACCCCGAGGGCCTCATTTATGAGGTCGTGCGTCACTTTTACGCTGCCCGTGCGTCCCTTTTTGTGACGCACCAGCAGCGTAAAAAATGTGCCTTGCTGCACCATATTTACAAAGTGACGCATCTAGGTAGATGCGTCACTTTGTAAACCGCTGCCCTACATTATACCTGCGCCAGGTATAATGTATGCAGGGTGGGCGTTCTGCCGCAAGAATAGGTAATCGAAGTGACGCAGTGAAATCTATAAGATTTTACTGCGCCACTTCTAGGATGCAAAAGCGTCAATATCTTACGCCTGCCTCACAGCAGGCGTAAGACTGATGCATGCCCTTTCACATGGGGCTTGCCCCATGTGAAAGGACACATTGCTGGAGTTGCGTCACTTTTGTGACACACTCCAGCAATGTGTCACTTTTGCGCCATACAGATACGTCAGAAATACTGACGTATCTGTAACTCCTTGCGCAATGATGCGTCATACTATAAATATGACGCATCATTGGTGTCGCAAGGAGGGCGCAATGAAAAGTGACGCATCGCTGTTTTCACGCAGCGATGCGTCACTTTTCATAAATGAGGGCCCATGTCTCCTGGAGACACAATGTATCTATCCTGCCATAGTGCTACCCACTCAACATTGGCCATCTTTCTAGCGAGACCTGCCACTTTCCACATGGCCAAGGGTACCTCCCTCTTTTGTTGGGCCAACAGATTTACTGGGGATAGTGAACCTAAGTTGCTATTCAGGGCCTTAGTACTAAGTGGGCTGTCAGATGCTACCCCCTTGGGTAATTTGGTCCAGTACTCAGGAACCTGTGCTGCTGGAATAATAGCAATTCAATAATCGGAATATCAAGGTTTTGACACTCAGCAACTTTTCCATAGAGAAATATTTTTCGCACACACAAATGAAATCTCGACCACAGTGAAATCACTACAATCAATGTAGCTTGAACTTTTGTGCAATTAGGTTCGGCCAACATCAATCGATATTAGTACATTCACATCAATGTGTTATAATACCTATCTCAATTGTGTAGTCGAAGGTACCTCACAACCTACAACGACACTCAATCGAGTCGCCCAACTCTCACCACCCAAAAGTACTCAATAAACCGTAGCTTAAAACGCAACAAGAGTACTCCCACCACTTGTCCTCGGCTAACCACACGAGTAACATTGGTATCAATGACACCATAACTCACTCTCTCACCGACAGGGTCTCACCACACCTAGACTCTCCCACACAAGCCACCTTGAATCGAAACTCCCTTTCCCCCTCCTCACTGAATATGTCTCCTAGACTCTCTATGGTGGAAAGCCAACTAGAGATTATAATACAGGGCCTAAGCAAAATATTATCAAACATCACCACACATCCAGAGCCTATCCAATGTTTACATTCCCCTCCCACTGATTCCAACAAACAACACCTAAGCCCTGACAAGCAGCAACCATTGAACTGGATCTCAACACTCCTCGCTAACCAGCCTCAGAGATCCAAAAGAACAAGCGCAGCAATGTCCAAGAAAGAGGCGACCGATCTTGCCAACTCCTATGACTCATCTACAACTAGCAACCCCAGCTCTGCGATCCAGGTAATCACGGGATTTGGGAGAGACCACAGCACACCAAGAATGGAGAGACCACCTACCCTCCTCACGAACGTACCCATGGCCCCTCCCCAGAATATACCCAAAATCAAGGGAATGACCCACTGCAGATCTGCAAATAAACACGCAACAGAATTGGCGGACACCATTCTAACCCACGACATCGATATCACGTTCATCACAGAAACCTGGCTGAACGAATCCTCCCTACCCTTCCTTGACATGCTTTAGCCTCCGTGTTCTCAATCATAAACAAAGACAGAAAAATCTATTGTGGCGGTGGTATTGCAATCATCCACACGAGCAACATCTCCATAACTGAAATGGACTCCTTATCATACAATACATTTGAATATCTTTCCTCCACCATTAAGATAAAGGACAACAAAACAATACACTGCTACCTACTCTACAATCAGCCAGGCTACAACTCTTCTTTCGGAGAACACCTTTTCCAACCTGATAAAACACTTCTCACTCTTAGACTCAACAACATAATACTAGGGAAACTCAACCTACATTGGAATGATGAATACAACACTCTAATCCAATCCCTTAAAGAGCTTCTTCTCAGCAATAACTTGATCCAACACTGCACAGAGCAAACGCACATTAGAGGCTCAATCCTAGACACCATTATAGCTCAGGACGATACAATCACTAAAGACCACATCATTCCTGTCGACTGGTCAGACCACCACCTCATTCTATTTCATATTGACCATCTGACTCGCTGCCTCCCCGTCCACAGGATGCCCTTCATTGGGCGAGAAATCTAAGACAGATTCCCCTTGATGACCTGGAAGATAGGGTAAGTACCCTACTTCCCCCCAACTCGAATGACCTATTTACAACTGAGCTTACTACACACTACAATACAACAATGACAACCATACTAGACCAAGTAGCCCCCTTGAAGCAAAAAAGAGTCAGGAACAACCCATCGAGAGTATGGTTCAATACAGACCTAAACTCTCAAAGAAGACATCTCAGAGTCGCAGAACAACCCAACATCAACCCACCTTGACCAATTCAAAACGCAGGAAATATAAAAAACATATTAAGAACGAAAAATCTACTTTCTTCTGTAGTGCATTAGGCAATGACAAAAACAGTCCCAAAGAACTCTTCAATCTCATCAAATAACAAACAACCAAGCTGTGAGAAGTTGGCATGGTATATGATGTTCACTATTCTAGTGAGCACCTTGCACCAGTCCAAACAACCCTTATGGTGATGGCTGTAAAGTCAACCTTATAGACCAGCTATCCTAGTGGTAGCATGGACAAAGCAGTCTTAGGCTAAACTCAAGAGGGCATGTGAAGCCAGCTGTTTTACAATATGCAATCCCTTTAATACCAAATGAAAGGACACCACACAGGTTATATATATAAAATATATATGTATTTATTACTAAATTAATCCTCTGAACTCTTTATGAGGTCAGAGGCACAAGCACATAACAAGATACTTAATTATCATACAATAAGTTGCACAAAATACAGTAATGCCCTAGGGGCACTTCAAACCATATACTAAAATAGTGGTATAAGGACCACGTCACGAACAAAGGATAGGCTTAGGGCCTGGAGAATCGCTGGGGCTATGCTGTACTACCAAAGGATAGGGAGCAGGAGGCC
The DNA here is from genome assembly GCF_964261635.1 of Lissotriton helveticus. Lineage (NCBI taxonomy): Eukaryota > Metazoa > Chordata > Amphibia > Caudata > Salamandridae > Lissotriton > Lissotriton helveticus. Next base: position 1,075,526,493 of record NC_136059.1, read on the forward strand.
CACGGGATGTGTGCGCAGTGTCTTTACACACACGCGAGTTACCATAGAGTTAGAATGGGAACGAAAGAATTGGAAACTAGTTCTTTTAGGTCACTTCCGGATGGACTACGAGAAAGCCACTGAAAACTAGGACACTAGGATAGTTAAAACCCACAGGAGCACCGGAGTACTCGCGTTACCTCACCCACAGGAGGCGGTGCATAGGTGTCAAAGTGTGTCGGGTTTCGTCGCTGAATCCTATGGAGCCGTGAAGAAAGATGCTGCAGGCGACCAGGAGGGAAGTGTCCGGGTGGATCCAAGGGCGGATCGAGGATGAAGAGTACCTGAAAGCAGAGGGGACAGAGTCTGGGTCACTAGCCAGTGACCAGGAAGGAACCAGGCGATGTCGCGAAGCAATCAGGTGATGTCGTGAAGCTTGACTCTGCAGCCACGTGGACCAGGAGGTGTCGACGACAACCAGGAGCTGGATACCGACTGTCCCACAAAGGCTCTCGCTGTCGGCGGTGTCGGCTTCCGGATTGGAGTCAACAAGCCTTGGCAAAGGCAACCCACGCAGGAATCAACGATGGCTTCTGGATCAGACCAGCAAGGTCTGATGGGCTTCTCCTTTTCAGGGAAGCAGGGGCCAGGTTCATCATCACAGAGGCCACTAGCCAACGGGCAAGTGACCGGACAGATGCATCAAGCAGGAAAATGCAGAAGGGCCCCACGCAGAACTCGTGGAGTGTGGAGGGCTGATCTTCAGTGCAGTTGGCGCTCGGGGCTGGGGCTTCTCAATCCCCAATGCACAACTTCGAGGGTGCCTCAGAAGTTGCACGGAAAGCAATTCGCTGGCTTTCCAAGATGGCCGGTCCCACGTCTCTCGTCGCCTCCACGGGTCTCGCTGTGGCTGTGGATCGTGCTGTTGGAAGTCTGGGTCTTGTCAGGCTCTGTGCTCGGGCTACGGCGGGAGCATCGACAAAGCAAACCGTTGATCGCTTGATGGTGCCTGCTTACACAGGGTGGTCACTCCTTGACCACAAGGGAGATTCTTCCGTCTTCTATCTTCAGGTAGAACATCGAAGGTCCAGAGTTTCATTTCAAGTTTCAGTCAGGATAAATCTAAAGTCTTGGGACTCAGCTCCTACCTATATACCAAATTTAGGGGCTGGATTACCTGCTATGTCCCTCCTATGTGTGGGACCAGGGAAGGGGGTGGTTACACCCCTTTCCCTTTGTCCAGTTTCGTGCCAGAGCTGGGGCTGGAGTGCCCCAGCACCGGTTTGAACCGGACTATGCATGGGACACCTTGTGTGCCCCAGGCAGTGTCTCATTTCATTCAGCCCCTTTGCCCCAATACACTATAGCCTGTCTGCGGTGGTGCTAGCACCTCCCAAGACAGGAAACCTATTGTCCAAGCCTCCCTCGCTGGAAGGACTCCCAGCAGCAGGAGGTCAGACTTGTGTCTGTGGCAGCAGCATCCATTTTGTGATGCTGAGGCTCTGGTAAACTTTAACCGGGATTAGTAGGAACAACATGTCTTCTCCCTCTAGAAGGGTGGAATACTACCCCCATCGCCAGAACTGGTGAGGGGGTAGTATTCCAAAGCGTATGACACCTTACACGACATGTTTTGATAAAGCCAAACCAAAGTTAGCATTCAACCGCTAGGATTATAATGCACTTAAGAGTATATGGTATGGCTATATCATAGAACAGTTTTAAGGACATGGTTCCGAAAGCTGCAGACAGGCTCAGCTCATGCTAGAGCCTCATCTCACATAAAACCAAGCACTCTGCCTTCTGGATTGTTACGGCCTGCCATAGGAGTGACTTATAGGTGCATATGTGTCTATATATAATGGTAGGTATAGGAATACTATACCTAAGCAAGGGGTGATTACACGACCTTGCCCCAGCTGAGTGATCAGCCAGTTGTGTCAGTTTGGATGGCCAGCCAGGGGTGGCATAATACATGCTGCAGCCCCTGGTAGGCCTTGGATGCACCTATGCCCTGGGTACCTATGGTACACTTTACAGGGGCTCATAAGGTGACCCAATATCCAATTGGAGATGTACCTAGAGTACATAGAGTCCATTTTACAGCGGGAGCAGATAGCCTGGTGCCCTGATTAGCAGGATCCCAGGCCAACTAAGTTGAAAACCAGCTAAACACAAGGCAAAAAATCTGGGGTAACCATAGTCAGGTATCCACCTTCCTACACAAGCCTCCCGCATCAACCATGCAGGCTTCCAAAGAACTATGTGACGCCTTTGCCAAGTTCTTCCAAGACAAAATCACCAAGATTGAACTCTCCCTCGATGACCACCTCCTGTCCGCCAACGATAACCCGCCTACCAGCAACGAAGGAATTAACCCACCTCTGCATCCTCCGAGCAGCTGGAAGACTTTCAACCCCGTCTCTGAAGCAGACATCACAGGAAAGTCCAAACCTTCCTCACACATAGCTGACCCTATTCCCGCCCAAATGGCTAAAAAGCTTAACCTCACCTTAGCCCCTCTCTGGGCAAAGATTATAAATAGCTCCCTGAGTACAGGAATCATGCCAGACTGTCTAAAAATCATCCACGTCACGCCATTATTAACAAAAGTGTGCTCTGACCCGAACAACCCCAACAACTTCAGGCAGGTCTCCTATCCAAAATCCTGAAAAGAGGTGTTGTCCTCCAACTTAACCAACACATTGACAGCAACAACCTTCTAAATCCTCACCAATCAAGCATCAGAAAAGGTTGCAGCACAGAGACAGAGATCCTAAATGTCATAGATTAAGTCTACAAATCGCTCGATGCAGACCGTGGCTGCCTACTCATACTCCTTGACCTATCAGCAGTCTTTGATACGGTTAACCACAATCTGCTCATAAATGTACTCTGAGAGAGAATTGGTGCAGATGAGGTGGCCATGCAATGGTTTACCTCCTTCCTTCAGAACCTCTCTCAAAGAATAAAAATAAACAACTTCACGTCTGACCTTCTCCCCATAACAAGGGGAGTACCACAAGGATCAGTTCTCACCCCACCACTGTTTAACATATACATGGAGCCCCTCACCTCCATACTCAAAAAAGCCAACATCCCCTTCCACCTCTATGCTGATGATTCGTGAAGGGAGTGGCCCTTGGGGGCCACCCAGGTTACTTACAACCACCTGCTATGCCTTCACAAGAATGAGCAGTCGGTCAGACAGTAGAGAATACTAACATACATTTTATTAGCAATACTCTGCAGAGGTGTCCATCCTGACATGCACCATAAGATGCCTGACGAGGGACTGACCCCGCAACGGACTACAACACATAATGAATCTTCCCAACAGCCTACAACCACACCCACAGTGGAAAGTTACTGGCCTGGCCGAACATGAACAAAGAGGGCACAGAGGGATGCGCTACCACCTGCCAGATGGGTACATGTTATCGGCAACTCAAGGTTGCCGTGCTGGCCCTCAGCATCTCTTAACGTTCAAGCAGAACTACACACTTGGGGGCATATTATCAAGGACAGGCGATACATTATCGCCGCTTTTATCGGCAGGAAACGGCCGATAAAGCGGCGATAATGGCCTTGATAATATGCTCTATGAATTCCAATCGAAGCCCATGTTAGATGTGAACACATCTAAAATGGGCTTCGATTGGAATTCATAGAGCATATTATCAAGGCCATTATCGCCGCTTTATCGGCAGTTTCCTGCCGATAAAAGCGGCGATAATGTATCGCCTGTCCTTGATAATATGCCCCTTGGATAGGTATACGAGGGCAGAATGACCTATTCATTAGTAAGTCGAGAAACAGCCTTGAACAGAAGAGAAAATAATAACGAAATACAGTGTTCTGCTGAGGCAAGCAATATGAGTAATGAGGCCTAGTTCAGGCACATTCTAAGCAGTCCAAAAGGGATTGCGATATGGAAAATGGAGTAACACTTACTAACTGAAGCATGAACATTACGGGGATAACTTAGTGGGTTGCATAACATGAATACAAATGGCATCTATTTAGCATCACACTGCTAACCTAATGTAGCATGAACGAGTGTGTTGCAGGGATGGGAATTTCAAACCTAACAGACCCTCCTTTTAGCATAGGTGGCTAAATGCTTTATTGAGTTATCCGGTAGGGTCCAATTCTAAGGGGGGGGAAGCAAATGCATAGGTACTCATGTGACAAAGGAGAAGAAAGTAACACACTTCGGTGCCTATTAGTATGTCGGGCGGATCGCCACCGCCCGCATGGTGGTGGCGATTCACTCGACAATTTCCACTGCCCGCATCCCATTTCCCCCCCACCATATTATGATGGCAGAGGGGGGGGCCCCGGCGGACGGTTTTCTGCCGGTCAAACAGGAGACCGGGCGGAAAAGAGGTATAATATAGTGGCGATGTCTGCAAGACACCGCCATACATATTATAATACAGGCGAGGATGTGCCTTTCATGGCGGCTTTACCGCCATGGAAAGGCATGCGGTGCCTGCATGTGGGGGCCCGTTGCCGGCCCTCAGGGTGTTGGGGGGTCACATAGGGGTACCTATGGTACTCCCTGCATTTTCATGCACAACGTGGCAGGCGCCAGACGGTGCCTTCCACGTTGTGCATGCAAATGCACAGGGTGCTTCCACGGCATTTGGCGGTGGGTATGCCACCGCCACCATGGCAGTGGCATCCTAATTGCCGGTACAGGACCGCCACACCACTGGGGACCGGTCCCCGCCCACCATCCTAATAGACCCCTTAGTATGAAAATTCAGCCAGTACTTGAAAATGCCCTCGTCTATGAGCATCATAACCTGGATATCCTGCATCATCATAGTAGAGGCCTTGTTATCACATCCTGAGAACTTGGGAGTAGGGGTGAGCTTGCTCGCACAATAGGTGCAACATGTTGGAAGGCAATTAATACATAAGCAACATGTAAACATGACACCTGCGATAGCTATTAGGACCAGTATTATCTTCCAATCCCATGATGTCAATAGACCACAGAACCACCCTGTGAGGGACCATAAACTATTATCTTGATGGATGTCTGAAGCAAGTCTGTGTAATTTCTGTATGGCAGAGTATACAGTAGGGGCGCTATCAGGAATGTACATGCAGCAGCTGCTGCCGATGATGCGGCAGGCTCCACCCCTATCAGCCAGAATGATGTCTAAAACCATCCGATTTTTAAGAGCTACGAGCCTCGTAGCCTGAAGCTCGACTGTAATATTAGTCAGTATACCTGCAGTAGTATTAATAACTCCCTCAACTACTCTGGCAAGACTACAAATATTATGCCTATTGAACATGGGACCCCAAAATGGCAGAATGCCCTTTATTATGTCAGTAAATTGCTGTAAGGAAGTATCTGTCTGATCAATATCGTCTGGATTAACAACTCTCTTAACTCGATGCAGATGGAGATCCCTCCACTGTAGCCTATGATCCTTGTAATAATTAGACCGTGCAATGTAAATGGGAGATAAGAGGAAAGAGACATATCACCGATCAGACCATCTCCTGGGAAGCCATGTATAAGCCTGTTCCCCACAGATGAAATATACATTTGGAGGTGTAAGCAAAGGTGGGCTACTAGTAGTGTTCAATCGGTATGTGTCGTTACAACTGCAATGTCCTACAGGAACGTTTCCTGAGTCTTCATCGCAGAAACTAGCTGTTGCATTGATCACCAGGACGGGCATGACTTAGTCTTTGGTGATATTTTGTTCCCGGAAATATTTGAAGTATTCAGTAATGTTAAATCCTCAGAAATCTAGCATTTCATTTTGTAACCAAGTGCCATTTTGAATAGCCTCCAAGATGTTCATGCAAGCTTCTGGATGCAGGGTACCCTCCTTGCCAGCTGCCCCAGGTATATATCCCTGGTGTACCGTTATATACTCCAACACTGCTTCGTAATCAGACTGTACCGTTATCATAGCATCAGTATGATAGTGTATGTATACCATAGAAAGCAATTCAATCCATGCCTCACAGCTACCCAAATATGGCAAGGGCAATGAAACCAGCAAATCATACTTGTGCATAACGGAGGGGAGTAACCCACACACCCAACAGTTTGTGGCATTAGTGGTACTGTGTACCTGATGAAGCATCTGAAGAAATGTGTTCTCGGTGTAAATTTGTCTATGTCTCTCTTTATGCGGGGCCAATGTAACAAATAGGTGCTCAGGGGGAATCGGGCTAGTCCCTACCAGAGTGTGCACAGGATGCTGTTCTTCTAAATACCAAACCACCACAAATAGTGTAAGCATGACTGTGAGGATGACCACTACTACCCTACTCCCAGTAGAATAACTAGACCACACAGGACCATTCTGCTGTAATGGAGGGGACACTGGGGGCTGCTCCTCCTTCATGATGGCCAAATGGATAAATAGAAAGAAATCTTTAGAATTGGAGCCACAAAAATACAACCGACCAGAGGGGTACAAGTCCACCAGCGTCTGTTTAGAGCCTCGCTGGTAGTCTCCTATTGTTCATCAATGGTGGGGGAAACATCCTTTACAACGCAACTTTTACCACGCAGTGCTATTACAATGCAGGTTTTACAACGAAAACCATTACAACGCATTGCACTGGGGGGCGCTCTAGGATAGGGAATAGATTTAATTTACTATCTAACACCTTCCCTAGTGTCCACGGGGACTGGAGTTGGAATAGTAAATTAAACTATTCACTATCCAGCACCCCAAAGCGCTATGCGTTGTAATGGTATGCATTGTAAAAACTGCGTTGTAAGAGCATGCGTGGTAAAAGCATGCGTTGTAACGTCATACATCCCAATGGTGGTGCTATGAAGCACTCCCATGGGGGAGCTGCGCGATCGCAGCCCTTGCTGTAAAAACACATCCTCTTCTTTCAGGATAGGGCACCCTCCCTCCTGGGCAAGTACCCTCAACTGTCCTGTCCAGTGCCCAGGGCAGTGCAGCAGTGCAGCTCACTCTAGTCTAATACAGGCACCTTAGGCACAGCACCTGCTCCCTAAGCTCAAGTTCTTCCCTAACTCCTGGACTGTTCGGCTGGTACACCGTCCTTCTTTCGGGGCACAGGTTGTACTTTGTTATTTCATATTTTTAAAACTTTTTTTATTATTTTTCAAAACAATATGCGCCAGTCAAGCAACAATCATTAGTATTTGTACATCCCATCTTACTATTATGCTATGTCATCCCCACACACTCCCTCAGTTAAATCCAACTGTTCGATTTAGTGATGATTCATTATTGTACACTTCTCTGCATACATCCTAATTTTCACATTTGTTTATTATTTTTGATCATATTGTCAACTATTTATCTCCAATGCTTAGTAATTTGATCCATAGAAATAATAATAAGCCAACTCAATCAAACTCTCTCCCCCCTCCCTCTGCTGCCGGTGTGTCCAAATTTCTGTTCGCATATATCTATAATATTGTCAGTTCCTTCGCACCACATATCAAAATAATTACGGGACAATACCGTCTGTTCGTTAATCATCTCACGTTATCCTATGAATGCACCACAAGGCTAAACCTTGAATACCATCATGGCACTTTTATCAATGATGGTTATTCCACTTGGGCCTCCCTGACTGAGCTTGCCTCTGAGTCAGTTTCGGGCATCTGTAGTGAAATTACTATGGTCTCCCATGCCCTCGCTGCCTCCATCGCCTTCTCATTAGTAGCCCGTATAGCTTGTTGCAGTCGAACTGTACTCTCACTCCTTGCCCATTTAAGTAACTCCAATTTCACCTCTCTACACTGGGCCCTCATCTCGTTTTCCATTGTGCTGTCATCTCTCTCTTAGCCAGTAGTAAGCCCAGAACCAGAAATGTACTCGTGATTCTTGTTTTGGGAGTATGCGGAAACCAGTGCAGTAAACAGGTGCCCATGTCAGGCTCTATGTGGCGCTCCGTAACTCCACAAAGCAGGTCGACTACTTCCTCCCAGTACGTTCCTAGCTGCCCACAGCTCCACATCATGTGATGTCACTCCGCCCCCCTAAATTGCAGCGTGGGCACTGGGCAGTATCTATTTGGAAATACAGATTATTCTTGGCCAGGGTTAACCGCATGCGTGCGGGCGGAATTCCGCCCGTACGCTGAGATTTACTCATTCGCATGTTACGTGACGAGCTGGGCTCGTCATCAGCGTAGCAGGAGGCTACCTCATGACGAGCCCAGCTCGTCATCAGCGTCGAAGGGGTTAAATAAGCCCTATGTAGTATAAAGAAATTTATTAATTGAAATCTAGCATTCCTAGTACTCTTCCAGGCCCTCCGAATCAGTTGTGGTCATGTCTTTTCAGGTATTTCCTTCCCAAGATCCTCCTCCCACTTTCTCTGTAACTCTTGCAATGGTTTCAGACCTTCTGTGACCAGTCACCTGTAGATACAAGTAACAGCCTTAAATGTCCCCGCTGCCATCACCACATATTGGCATGCCGTAGAGGTCCGCGGTTCTGACAACCCTTCCCTCCAATGATGTTGTATCACCGAGACCAGGGCTGCATGCATCAAGTAGTCCCTTCGCGGGAGGTCATACCTGTCCCACAGCATCTGAAAAGGCAGTAATACCCCATCCTCATATAAATCCCCATTACCTGGACCCCCTTCGTCTCCCATTTTGCCAGCGCCGACCAGTCCCTCCCATGCGGGAGAGCCGTACACATGCCCAAAGGAATTTCAAGGGAGTACGGATGAATAATCCCGGCTCTACGCTGGCTCCAGTTCCAACATTGTCTCAACGTCCGTTCCTTAGCAGTGAGTGAGCCAAGACGTAAGTGTTGCTGAAGTATTATAAATGATATCACATGACGTGGAAGCCATCACCCTTCCGGACCATCTGGGCCCCTAAACTCTCGAGCTACCGTCTGGGTGAGCCATTGCAACTGAGCTGCTAAGTAATAGAGTTCGAAATCGGGCACCGCGAGGCCCCCGTCCGCTCTCAGTCGCATCATTGTAGTCAAAGCTACCCGCCTCCTGCCGTTCACCCATAAGAAACCACAAACGTGGAACGAGGCTGCCTAAAGATTGCCCCCGCTATCCAAGGCTGCAACGTCCTAAAGTAGTATAGCAGACGGGGGAGTGTCACCATCTTCAGGAGAGCCACCCTGCCAGCTACCGAGAGTGGTAAAGCACTCCAAAAATCCAGGCTACCTTCTAGTCCTTGTACGGCCATGCCCACATTTCAGTCCAGCAAATCAGCAGGTATATGATATATATTAGTCCCAAGATAAGGCAAGCAGTTTGGTTCCCACCGAATGCCCGCCACCTGAACAGTGCCTGCCGCCGATAGAATCATCGGGAAAAGACAAGTCTTCCCCCAATTCACCCCCAGCCCTGAAATCCCACCAAACACCTGGAGCACGTTCGTCACCCCCTCCAGTGCCTCCCCTGTATTGGCCAGGAAAATAAGTAGATCATCGGCATACAAAGATATATGCTGCATGTCACCGCACAGGGCTAATCCCTGCAAATGCCGCCCTAGTCTAGCATGCGCAGCCAACGGCTCAATGGGCAACACAAATACCAACGGTCATAGTGGGCATCCCTGTCGTGTTCACCGACCTATTGAGCAGGGGGAGGAGACCACCATCTCTGTCCGCACCCGTGCTGTCGCTGCGCTGTAAAGTAACCCCGTCCACCCCACAAACACCTCACCAAGGCCGAATGCGCGCATAACTCGAAACAGGTAGGGCCACTCCAACCTATCGAACACCTTCTCTATGTCCACTGAGAGTACCATGGCAGAGGAAGTATCCCCATGATCCTCATCCAGTATGCGGAGGAGGCATCGTATATTAGTGGCCGTATTCCGGGTCGGGATAAAACCCGCCTGGTCACGGTGAACCAATGGTAACATATAGGGGAGGAGCTGAGCCGCCAGAATCCTGCTTAATATTTTGTAGTCGGACGTCAGCATAGATAACGGGCGGTAAGCCGACCTGTCTAAGGGATCCTTCCCAGGGTTCTGAAGTCAGACATCGGCATAGATAACGGGCAGTAAGCTGACCTGTCTAAGGGATCCTTTCCAGGTTTCTGAAGCGTGATAATGATAGCCTCTCGCGTGGAGGCTGGAAGCTTCCCCACCTTCCGCACCTCCTTATAAACTGCCAACCGTTTAGGAGCTAGTAAATCAATATAGCTTGAGTAAACCTCTATAGGTGGGCCATCTGTGCCTGGCGTTTTATTGCGTTCCATGTGTTTAATGGCACACTGTATTCCCCCAATGTAATCTCCTGCCCCAATAAATCCGCTTGCTCCTCCTCCAACCGTAGTAGCGTTATATCAGCCAAAAACTCTTACAGGGCGTCGTCAGTATTCCTCAGTCTACTCCTATACAAGTCATCATAATAGTCTAAAAGAAATCCGTTAATCCCTCGCTGGGTATATACCAGAGTTCCTAATGAAGAATTCAACGCTAATATAGGCGTACCTCGAGGAGTCCGGTTGGCTAGCCAGGCCAGCAGCGTGCTCGCCTTGTCCCGTTCCGCGTGTGCCCTTGCCAGGTAAGCTCTGTGATTGTAGCAACGCAGCCTCTCTACCTGGGTTGTCACCCCCTCTCTGGCCTCTGATATTTCCTCCCGCGCCCCTGGGTTCTCAGGTCGTGCCCTTTCCGCCACCCTAAGTCGATGTTCTGCAGATTCTTTGTCTCGCAGCAATATCTTCTGTACTCCCGCCATTTTTGTAATGCACATTCCCCTCACCGCCACCTTAAAAGCGTCCCACTCCAGTGTAAAGTTTGACGCCGTCCCCTCATTTTCAACAAATTATTGCGCAATTTCTGCTTCTATTTCTGTGCGGAAGACAGGGTCTTCCAGCACCTCTGGTTGTAGTCGCCACGTCAGTATCACGGGTCTCTCTTGGACCCAGCTGATCGTCAGTAATAGCGGATTATGATTCGATATTGTTCTCGCTAAGTATTCGCTGTGCATTACTTTTACGTGTACGTCCGGTGTGCCCAATATGGCGTCCAATCGCACATGCAGTTTGTGTAATGCAGAGAAGAAAGAAAAGTCACGTTCCTCTAAATGTTGCATTTGCCACGTGTCTATGAGCCCCCGGCAATCCTGCCAGTCCCTTCTAATTTTGATATTCTGTGTATAGGGGCTTCAGGTAGTGGCGGATGGGACCTAGCCATAATAATATAAGTTATTGAATTGAATCCCCTTCCAATGTCACTGGGCTAGTCAGGTAAGGTGCCAGTTTACCTAACAGATAATTGAAAAAACCCACCTGATAAACATTAAGGGTGTATATCCTACACAACGTTACATCCAATCCATTCAGTCCCCCCCTCACTACCACAAACCTCCCTTCTGGGTCAGCCAAGTGACGGGTCATCTGGAAGGGGACCCCAGCTCTAATCCATATCAGCGTTCCCCTAGCAAAATCTGAATACGTTGTGTAATACACCTGCCCCCGCCATCTACGCTGCAGCACATTGCTCTCCGCCCGATTAATATGGGTTTCCTGTAGGAGGGCTATGTGTACCCCCTACGCACCAAGTAAGCATGTACCCTGTGGCGCCTCCCCATTGTGTGCATCCCCCTCACATTCCACGTTATATATTTTAAGTCAAGCATTGTTCCCATATTTGTCCACAGCCCCTGGGAACCTCTGTACTCCCTCCATTGGCACACCGGTGCCCCCTACGTCCCCAAACAAAACCCACAAAATTCCCCAACGACCCCACCCCAGAACAGGTCCTAACAATCCAGCACCCATCCAAACTCTCAACTAAATTGCCTCCCCGGTAGCTACCAGAGAGCCTCTAATTACAATAGTTAGGGTGGTGTTTAAGGGCCTAGGTAATCCGAATCAAAATATCTCAATCATCTCGTGCCACAACCCACTCCTGATAAGGACCCAGCCTCTGCTGTAGCACCCCAGGTTAAGGGAGCCCCACCCCAAGGCTTCCCCCCCAGCCCCCACCAGCACCCCAGACACCATCTCAATTTCACCCACATTAATGAAAGGAATTGTCATTAAACAAGAGCACCCTCCAGTCCTTGGAAAAGTCTTACTGTACTACGCATCAGTGATCTCATCGGCAGTCCCAGGTGTAACATGTGGCATTGTGACGCTCGCCGAATCCGAATCTTCAGAAGCCGCCCCGCCGATCCCTTCTCAGAGTCTGTTGCTCCCTTGATTCTGGTCCCCGTTCTTGAGATATCTCCGTCACCGCTTGTAATGCCGCCGATCTTTCCTTTTCCGTCTGAGACACAGTAGGCTTCTGGGAGCCGAGACAACGTCTTCAAGAGCGCAGCAGTCAGGGGTGGTGCGGCGCCTTCCCAGTAGTCTCCTGGCTGCGACCAAACTCACCCTGTCCCGCTCTATAGGATTCCAGCCAGTCCCATGCTTCCTCAGGGTTACTGTAAAAGAAGGTTTTTCCGTCCATGCCCACCCTCAAGCGTGCCGGAAACATAATTTAATACTGTAACCCTTCTGTATGGAGTGCTTCCTTGACTTCCAAGAAGGAGGCACACTAGCGTTGCACTTCGAATGTGTAGTCAGGGAACATTGTCACACTTCTATTATTTATCTTGAAGGGGCCCATGGTAGGTGCCTTATTCAGAAGCAGGTGTCTGTCTTTGTAGTGGAGCAGGCGTGCCTCCACTGGTCTGGGTGGCCGCCCAGGCGTCAACAGACGAGCCGGCACCCTGTGCGCTCTCTCCAAGGTGTAGAAAGGGGACAAGCATTGTCTCCATATTTGTCCACAGCCCCTGGGAACCTCTGTACTCCCTCCATTGGCACACCGGTGCCCCATACGTCCCCAAACAAAACCCGCAAAATTCCTCAAGAACCCCACCCCAGAACAGGTCCTAACAATCCAGCACCCATCCAAACTCTCAACTAAATTGCCTCCCCGGTAGCTACCAGAGAGCCTCTAGTTACAATAGTAGGCGAGGTGTCTAAGGGCCTAGGTAATCCGAATCAGAATATCTCAATTATCTCTTGCCACACCCCACTCCTGATAAGGACCCAGCCTTTGCTGTAGCACCCCAGGTTAAGGGAGCCCCACCCCAAGGCTTCCCCCAGCCCCCGCCAACACCCCAGACACCATCTCAATTTCACCCACATTAATGAAAGAAATTGTCATTAAACAAGAGCACCCTCTAGCCCTTGGAAAAGTATTACTGTACTACGCATCAGTGATCTCATCGGCAGTCCCAGGTGTAACATGTGGCATTGTAACGCTCGCCGAATCCGAATCTTCAGAAGCCGTCCCCGCCGATCCCTTCTCAGAGTCTGTCCCCCCCCCTTGATTCTAGTCCCCTTTCTTGAGATATCTCCGTCACCGCTTGTAATGCTGCCGATCTTTCCTTTTCCGTCTGAGACACAGTGGGCTTCTGGGAGCCTAGACAACGTCTTCCAGAGCGCCGCTGTCGGGGGTGGCGCGCGCCTTCCCAGTAGTCTCCTGGCTGCAACCAGACTCACCCTGTCCCGCTCTATAGGATTCCAGCCAGTCCCATGCTTCCTCAGGGTTACTGTAAAAGAAGGTTTTACTGTCCATGACCACCCTCAAGCGTCCCGGAAACATAATTTAATACTGTAACCCTAGTGTATGGAGTGCTTCCTTGACTTCCAAGAAGGAGGCACGCTAGCGTTGCACTTCGAATGTGTAGTCAGGGAACATTGTCACACTTCTATTATTTATCTTGAAGGGGCCCATGGTAGGTGCCTTATTCAGAAGCAGGTGTCTGTTTTTGTAGTGGAGCAGGCGTGCCTCCACTGGTCTGGGTGGCCGCCCAGGTGTCAACAGACGAGCCAGCACCCTGTGCGCTCTCTCCAAGGTGTAGAAAGGGGACAAGCATTGTCTCCATATTTGTCCACAGCCCCTGGGAACCTCTGTACTCCCTCCATTGGCACACCGATGCCCCCTACGTCCCCAAACAAAACCCGCAAAATTCCCCAAGAACCCCACCCCAGAAGAGGTCCTAACAATCCAGCACCCATCCAAACTCTCAACTAAATTGCCTCCCCGGTAGCTACCAGAGAGCCTCTAGTTACAATAGTAGGGGAGGTGTCTAAGGGCCTAGGTAATCCGAATCAGAATATCTCAATTATCTCTTGCCACACCCCACTCCTGATAAGGACCCAGCCTTTGCTGTAGCACCCCAGGTTAAGGGAGCCCCACCCCAAGGCTTCCCCCCAGCCCCCCAACACCCCAGACACCATCTCAATTTCACCCACATGAATAAAAGAAATTGTCATTAAACAAGAGCACCCTCTAGCCCTCGGAAAAGTCTTACTGTACTACGCATCAGTGATCTCATCGGCAGTCCCAGGTGTAACATGTGGCATTGTAACGCTCGCCGAATTCGAATCTTCAGAAGCCGTCCCCGCTGATCCCTTCTCAGAGTCTGTCGCCCCCTTGATGCTAGTCCCCTTTCTTGAGATATCTCCGTCACTGCTTGTAATGCTGCCGATCTTTCCTTTTCCGTCTGAGACACAGTGGGCTTCTGGGAGCCTAGACAACGTCTTCCAGAGCGCCGCGGTCGGGGGTGGTGCGGCGCCTTCCCAGTAGTCTCCTGGCTGCAACCAGACTCACCCTGTCCCGCTCTATAGGAATCCAGCCAGTCCCATGCTTCCTCAGGGTTACTGTAAAAGAAGGTTTTACCGTCTATGACCACCCTCAAGCGTGCCGGAAACATCAGTGAATACTGTAACCCTTCTGTACGGAGTGCTTCCTTGACTTCCAAGAAGGAGGCACGCTGGCGTTGCACTTCGAATGTGTAGTCAGGGAACAATGTCACACTTCTATTATTTACCTTGAAGGGGCCCATGGTGCATGCCTTATTCAGAAGCAGGTCTCTGTCTTTGTAGTGGAGCAGGTGTGCCTCCACTGGTCTGGGTGGCCGCCCAGACGTCAACAGGCGAGCCTGCACCCTGTGCGCTCTCTCCAAGGTGTAGAAAGGGGACAAGTCCTTAGGGGCAACTTCAGTCCTCAACTAGGCCCCCAAGTAATCCACCATACTGGTCCCTTTCACTCCTTCAGGTAGCCCTACCACCCGCACATTATTCTTCCTGTCCCGCCCTTCAGCATCTTCAGCCCTCCCTCTCTAGGGTTTGTAAGCGACGATGCACTTCTCCCATCTGTGTCTCAAGCGCCTTCTGTGCTGGTTCCAGAACCCCCAAAGTGGCTTCTGTTTATTTCACCCGATCCGCCAGCTTTGCATAGTCTGCGCAAAGGAGGCCCAGCCCCAACAGCACCTGTGCTATGTCCTGTTGGAGGGCATCTCTGGTGTCCGTGATGGCCTCAAGTATCACCTGTACTTGTTGGTGCATCATCCCCTCCGTTTGTGACTCCAGCACCTCTTCCGGTGATCCGCCGCCTCGTCTTCATGTTCCGGGGGTGCTCCCCCGCTTGCCCCGTGTTTTTCCCATGGCCGTCTGCTCTGCAGATCGTTGGGCCCGCCGGTCTTCTGATGCGGCTCCCCTCGTCCTCCCCTCATATCAGAGTCTCTGTGCAGTGATCACTATTACGGGGTGTACTCTCCTCAACCCACGATATGAGTTGGCCACCACTCAATTCCCAGGCCTTGTAAGCCACTCCCCTTGCACCTGATCGTTGTCTGTGGTACTGCTCAGTGATGTGCCAAGCCACTCCCCTAACTCAACAGGCGTGGGCACTTCCGGTTTCCCTCTACCTAAACTGATAGTCCCAGTGAGCTCCACCTCGATTCTAATACTTATGATTAAGGGCCTTATCTGTGCGCACTGCGCTGTCCGGCTGTATGAATTTCACCAGGCTCCAAGCCTATGTCTGCTAACCATATCCACCTGCAGGCTGCGGCCTCCGTGCTCTGCTCTTACTGCCATGGCTGGTGGTCTTCTCACTGGCACCCGTGGTAAAAGGCTACTACCACTGTGCAATCAGGGCGGGGAGCGGGGTCCGTCTTCGCGCTTCTACCGCAGATGATCAGCCCAGGTTTTAGGACCAGATGATCCCTTCACTCCGCCACGGCCCCTGCCCCCGCCACTCCACTGCCTCCTCCTTCGTTCATCAATGGTAGTGCTCTTAGTTAGCCTCACAGTCTCCTGAATCAGTGTCCCGGGGCCTCCACCAATTCCGCCAACATCTGAGCCATTCCTCCGCAAGCAATACACTCAAGGGCCCCTTAATTACTGTCCTCACCTCCATCACCAGCCAGCAGGAGTGCCAAGAGCTGCACAGTCCCCAATCTCACTGCACCGTGCATCTCCCAAAATGGTGGCTCGATCCGCCTGATGACCCACCAGCCGTCACCTCAGTCCTGATCTCCAGACAGACGAGGTCCCAATCAAAAGTCACCAGGTCCCCCTCCATGATATGCGTCGGTGAGTGTTGCGTTGTCCCTCTATCTCTGCAGCTGCTGCTTCGGTATCGCTACGTGTCTCCGGGAGGGGGGGAGTCCCCGCAGTCCCAGGAACACCGCCTCAGTTGCATTCCTGGGTCCACTCCAGGATCTGAACTACCAGACTCCCGCTGCTCATCAACACGATCCTCCGCTCTGCGGTCCCGCCATCACAACCTCGCTCACTGCATCAGCTCAGTTCTTTTGCATCCGTACCCGGTGCCATTTTGAAGTTGCTCCTGCCGGGCTCTCTTCTTGGTCTCCGGTTCCTGGCAGCTCTGTTATTCAAACTAGAAGCTGTCGTGGGTGCTCCCAGAGTGATGCAGCTCGATTCCGGGTAGTTTCAGGAGCAGTACAGGCTCCCAAATCAGGAGAAATTATGGGGTCAGTGCGGAGCTCTCAGCTCACGCGACCGTCTGCATCAGCTCCTAAGCCATGCCCTGTACTTTGTTATTCCATTTACTGTTTCTTCAACAAAAAGGGGCAGAAACTCAGGGTCAGGAGGGCATCGAGACTCAGATTCAGGTGTATTGGAAACAGGGTTATCCGAGGCGGCCCTTATTTCTGGTGGTATTATCTCAAACAAGTCTGCGTCACTTTCTTCGTTCATCTGAGCCCACCTCAATCGGGCGTCAGAGAAGGGAACGAAGCATGGCACCCGCTCTCCTTCCTGATCAGCGATGTCTTCAAGGACCCAACGGTCATACAAAAGTGGTAGACTTATCCGTTTGACGTGAGATCCATGGACCCAGTGTACTGTCAGCTTCACTGGTGTGCCGGTGGCGAGAAGGATGAGGAGAGGCCCTTTCCACCTCTGCTCCAAGCAGCTTTTCCATTGAAAGTTCTTGACAAGAAAAAAGTCCACGGGCTATAACTAATGCCCTGGCCCCTCTGGTATTGGTTGCAGCGTGCCGTGAATCTGCTGGTGACGAGAACGAAGGGGCATATCAGCATGGGCCGGCGATAATTATCGCTCAGCGCGCGTAGCGTGAGGATAATTATCGCCCAGCAATAATCGCACAACGTTTGGCAATATCTTGTTCATAGGGCAGGGCAGACTCAGCCATGATACCCACCTTCCGTTGGATATCATGTCTAAGTCAGACTGAAAGGAGGCATAAGGAAAGTAGCGATAACTGTGGTTAGCGTACTTTTCTTATCGCTCTGCAGGTTAGGGTGAGGCTAGATAACAGGAGAAATGTCGGTTAGCGACATTTCTCACATTATTTTGGGGGAGGAATGCCCACTTTACATCTCATTAGAGATGCAAAGTTGGGCGTTAAGGGAAAGGGTGCTGTGGCATGGTTTCACGTGATAGCGTGACCTTGCTAATAGTGCGATGCAATTATCGCCGCTTTCCGGCCAAAAACGGCCGCTAAAGCGGCGATAATTGTCTTGATGATATGCCCCCAAGATCTTTAGACAACTCATATAGATAATCTACAAGCAAGGGGTACTCTATCTCGGAAAAGTGCTTGGGTTTTGGGATGCCCCAGACATTAGCAGGGCATCCGAAGACCACCACATACGGGGACAACCCTGTTCTAGAATGCGCTGTTGCTCTGGTAGAGAATAAAGTCAAAGGTAACACTTCCGACAATCGCAGTCCTGTGCTTTCTTGGATCTTCGCTAACTTCAGTTTGATAGTACCATTGTACTTCTCAACCAGGCCTGCTGACTGGGGTGATTTGCTGCATGAAACTTCTGCTTAATATGCAAGCCTTTGCACACCAATTCAATGACTTTTTAGATGAAATCCATCTGGAGAACCTCAAAAGGGAAGGAAGGAGGTGCCAAGTTACCAGTGGTGTAGGAGTGTCTATCCCAGGATTATGCTTCAAACAAATGATACAGTGCTTCAGTAGGTGCGTGGCTACCTTAGCGATATTATTGTTCTGCCACACTGGGTCCAGTAGCTTGCATATTCCTTTGGCACTGATATGCGCTGGACCATGGGCCATGGTAATAACAGGGAGTACATACGAATTGGGCAGAAACCATCGCTGTTTCCCAGACAAGTCAGTCCAGCACCCATCCTCGTCCAAATGACCTGTGCTTTCTTCCCACATTGCCAATTCATCTAGGGTTGCCTCATCCTGAATTTCCCTGACATTTTCCAATGTGTCCTCGAACATTCCATTGTCTGGGACCCACCTAGTGGAACCTGCCACAAATATCTTTTTCATCTTTGATCAAGCTGTCTCCTTAGCTGTCTGGTCTGCAAATGCATTTCCCCTCCCAACATCGTAAGTGATGGCATTGTGAGCACTGCATTTTATTATTGCGAAGTTATCAAGAAGTGTCAATGTGGATAGCAATCTATGCATCAATGGGCCGTTCTGGATTTGCAGTCCATGCAAAGTCAAGAACCCTCTCTCCGCCCAGAGGCGCCAAAAATTATGGGCCACCCCAAAGGCGTACTGGCTGTCGGTATAGACATTAACAGCCAGTCCCTCATTCAACTCACAAGCCCTAAGGAGGGCAACCAACTCTGCAGCTTGGTGGGATGGGATACGGGATGCCACTCTCAACTACAGTATGTAGCGTTGTGATTGCATAGGCTGCAGTGGTGGTGCCATCTGGTAATTTGAAACAAGAGCCATCAACATATAGTTCCCCTTGGGTTTCAGATAAGGAAACATCAGTGAGGTCTACCCTTCCTTTTGTTTCTTCCTCAGTCCGAAATAAAAAACCATGGACATCATTGCCCTTTTCTTCCGAAGGGAGGGGTAATAACATGGCTGTGTTCGGAGTGGCACATCGTTTGATGGTAATGTGCGGAGCAAACAAAGTTAACTCATATCCAGTCAGACACACACTAGTAAGACGCTGCGTCTTTGTCTTATTCTATAGCGTATCCACAACATGAGGTACCATTACTGTGAGATCAGTATCAAGGACGAGCCCTGAAGATTGTCTGATAGAAACTGCCATTGCCGTGGTAGCTCTCAGACAACTCGGGAGAGCTCTGGCGACGTTATCGAGCATGGCAGAGAAATACGTGGAGGGTCTCTGCTTACCACCAAAACCCTGTTTTATAACAGAAAGAGTGCAACCATCCGCCTCATATATGTAGAGTACAAAAGGCTTTTGGTAATCAGGAGTACCAAGCACAGGAGCAGAGCAAAGCGCAACCTTTAATTGCTCAAAAGCTTGCTTGCATGCAGATGTCCAATGCAGGGGTTCATGCACATCTTTGGTGGTCAGGTAAAGAAGGGGTTTTGTTAGTATAGAATAATTAGGGATCCAATGCAGACAATACGAAGTTATCCAAATGGACACGCGTACCTTGCGTTGAGTCTTAGGAACAGGCATATTAGTAATAGCAGCTATGCATTCAGGTGTTAGTCTGCGATCCTCCTTCGACAGTAAGTGACCTAAATAGGTGACCTCCTGTCGACAATATTGGAATTTTAAAAGTCCGTGTTGTGCCAAACGCAACAATAATTTAACTGTGGCTTCTTTGCAATCATCCTCAGTGTCCGAAGCCACAAGAAGGTCGTCAAAGTACTGCAACAGCACCTTACCAGGGGGAAGCTCCAAAGAATTCAATTGAGCTTTCAAAGCTTGACCATAGATACTAGAACTTTCTGCATTGCCTAGTGGAGCACAGCAGAATCTAAAGCTTCGACCGGCTATTGCACATCCAAAAAGATATAGCTGTCTGTATGGATTGCTATGCTGAAAAAAGCATTCTTCAAATCGATGATGGAAAATAATTTTGTTGACGGGGGAATCATTGTCAAGATCGTACTAATGTTTGGGACCACTATTTTATTTATTACTCTAAGGTCAATCACAAAACAGTAAGCATCAGGGTGGGCATAAGAAGAATCCAAGGGTGTCTTTTTAAGAATAGAATAGTGGGAATTTTAAGAATTTCCCACTGTTTCCTCAACCACACCAGACTTAATCAAATCCTGAATTATTTGTAACAAAGCCTTTCTCCTGCCTGCGAGATCTTGTACTGGGGAATGCATGGCAATTTGGCGTTGTCCTTTATCTGGATGGAGACCGGTTGGATCTGGAGCAAACCCACGTCCATATCCCCTGCAGCCCACAATGTGTGTGGCACGTTCTTTAACTCTGCTTGGAGGGTAGCTTCTTTTGCAAAGCATTGCTTTGCACGGGCCACCTGTGGTCCAATAGTCATGTATACACCATTAGGGGAACAAAATATGGTCGCATGTAACCTTTTTAACAAATTCAATCCCAGCAAATTCTCCCCACAATTGGACGTCAATAAAAATGGTGACTCAACTGTTAAGGGGCCGATAGTCAAAGCAAGAGGTTTGGAAATGGGACTAACTACTGGCATGCCTGAAAAGCCTACCAACACATTATTTTGGCCAGACAGCGCTACCCCCGGGACCAGTGAACTGGAAAAAGAGCTATTCATAGCCCCTATATCAACTAGAAATTTCTTGGTCGTACCCTGCAAATCCACCATAACATAAGGTCCGCGCTGATCTAAAGGCACCGCAACTAGTGCCATGCACTGTCCCTGGCTGTCCTAGCTATGGGACAACCCCGTCACCTCATCCATGTCATAGTCATCGTGATGGTACTGTCGGCTTTGAGGGTCATCAAAATAGTTCCCTCTCTGTCTATTGTGTGATGTATTCTCCGACTGCATCTCCCCTCGGCTTCCTCCTCCTCGTCCTCTAAACCCTTGACCTCTCGGGCCTCTCCTTTCTGTAACAACTCCGGACACTCATTCCACCAATGTCCCACCTGCTTACAATACGCACATTGGTTAAGCCCAAGGGGCGCACTTGATGCACCACCCCTATTAGACCTGGGTAACCGCTAAGCCTCTCCCGAACCTCTCCCTCTCCCCCGCGCAACCTGCTACATCAACACCCTCGTCTTCACATCCTTTGACTTTTTCTCCAACTTTTCTTTGTCCTCATTCTCTCTATGCTCGTAGTATTGTGCCATACTCAAAATTACTGATGGAGATGAGGATGTTCACACACTTTCTGAAGCCTGCAACGTAGTTGCGATTTCGGGAAGCAGATTAGTGACAAATATGTTAACAAACAAACAAACACCCACCTCCTGTGACTGGTCCTCACCACTAAAATCTAAAAACACCCCTTCAAATCTAGTAAAGAAATCAGACACACTTTCATCCTTCTTCTGACAACACGCAGTCAACTTATCCCAATCCACTGTCTTCGGCGGGAAAAGGGAGTGCATGTAAATGATAATACACCCGGCAAGGCTAGGAGCTCCGCTTTCGGCTTGTAGCCAAGCTAAAGCTCCTTATCTCATACCTTGATCTCATCACATGTACCACCCAACTCCAGTGCATGATCCTGCGTCCATATATCTACCGGTACTAGCAGACCAAAGAACACCTCGATATCGGCTATGGAGGAGGTCACCTCCGTCAATTCTTTATAATATGCAGTGTTTTTTTTTTACAAGGGTCCGGCAGCTGGCTCTTTAGGGATAGGACCTCACTCCTCTTCCAAGGAGAATAGATCCACTGTTCCTGAAACCAAGCATCAACTCGTGGCCTAATTACAGTGTGTTCGTGGAGTCGTGCAGTTCTGGTATTTCAGAATGGTAAAAGGAATGGACCTCCCTCATGGAGTGTTTTGTCCCTATCGTCAGAACGTTTTGGAGCAATCTACCTCGGTAACCCACCAGTGTTGTTACATTGCTAAAAACCTCATTGAGAGCCATAACTGTAGCATATACCCTGTCCTGTATGTCATAGAGGATTTGCGGTGCAACACCCTGAAAACACTGTTCCCACAGTCCTATTAACGTGGCCGACATGTGCTTAAGAGCATGCTGCTGTATGAAGGGTTCATAATCTTTCATGACACTCCTTGCATCTTCCACGCTATAGATCGCATTCCGAGCCCACCAAGCTACTTTGTTCGCCACCATTTGCTTTTCCTCCTCATGCACAGCAGAATGCACTAATAGTCTCTCCAGGTGGTCTCGCGCTGCTGGCAAATTTGCTTCATGCATCCCACGCACAGGCGTTTCAACATTTGACAGTGTTTGAGGTGTCACACCCAAGGGGGATAGAGCAGACGCAGAGACAGGTACCATCATTTAGGGAGGCAGTGTTGTAGGGGTGAAAGGGGGCGTAGCAGCCGAAACGGAACTAATAGACAGGACAGGAGAGCTAACGGCTCCCGCCCCTGTGACTGGTGCAGGTAGAGGAGAAGCAAGTGGGACCGGGGCTGAGGCAGTAGTGCTAGAAACAGAAATACTAGAGAGGGCGGCGCTAGGGGCGGAAGACTGGGACGTCGTAACTGTTGGGTCTATCCGTTCAGAGCACATTCTATGCCCTTCTCTATCTTTTCCCTTTCATAGGGCACTTCATACTCTCTTTACTTCTGTTGAGGCAATGGATCTTTGCCATTGTTTTAGAGAAGAATCAAGAGCAGTAAATCACAGAAATTATAATCAGAATCCCTAAGCTATTTTAGTCAATGAAGAGAGTATGATAAGGGTTAAAGGGATTTATTAATCCACTATTTTAGTAAAATATCTTTATTAAAGTCATAATTTAAATTGGACTAATCTCAATCATCAAATATAAACATACATTGATCATCAAGATTAGCCAATTCAAAGAGTCATAAAAAATGCATTAAGCATGTTCCATAAAGGGAAATTCCCAATTCTAGGAATAAGGAGGAAAACGTAGCAGTCAGAACCCATAAAGAGTTCTAGTTTGAGAGAGTTTGAGGAAAAGCATAAAGCTTTAGCATCAAAGGTCAGCTCAGTAGATCAAGAATAATTCAAAGCAGAATTTTCCATAGAGGTTCAAGAAACTCAGTAGAGTCAAAGAAGCATAGACTAGGGAAAAATGAGTAAGTCTCAGTGTGAGTGTGATATGATGGGGCTGGAAAAGTCACCAGGAAAGAGTGCCTAGGGAAGTGCCAGAGTCTGCCCTAGGAAAACACACTATTATTAACTACACATTTGATCATTATTGCAGCTTGTGGTTTTCTTCCTTCTTCAGCCAGACAATCATCTTTTGATGATCTCGTGGGAATTAGATCACTCCTCATCTTCTCACAAAAAACACAATGGCTTCAGGATAGAAGCTTTCAATGCCACTTATTTCTTATCATCTAGCCGTTACATCTTGTCTACATTTAATACACTTTCTTGTTTAAAACTACTTTCCCATGAGGGATTTTCATATCAATCATTCTAAATAACACAACTTATTTATTTGTTAGCAGAGATCATTGTATAAGAAGAAACATTTTGAAGAATTAGATGAAAATGTTTAAGCAACTATTATTCATTATAAAAAAACGTACACAGAAAGGTCAAGAAATAAACATTTTATGCACATGAAGCATTTTCCAATCATATCAGCCTGTCAGGCAATGTTTCGTCAGCCATCTGAAGCCTAAAATGAGCAAGTCTGGTTACCTACTACAGTTTTTGCATGTAAATGCTTTGTACATTTCATTTAAAACCTACATGTTAAATCTGCACATTATTATAAAATGTATTACTTTCTCATTTTTATTTAAACACTACCACAGTTGTGGTTGGTGATTGGGTGCCCTCCAAACAACACTAGTCTATAACATTGGTTCATGGGAGCATAACACATTAATTTTCTTGAGGATGAATTGTTCCACTTAACTCCGTTAATACTTCCCATACATGATCTCGCACTAACCATGAGTGCCAAATGCAAATAAAATGTATCTTGTGCATGGCTTGATTAACAAATCATATTTGTACTAGCACAAAATGAGGCATGTACCCCCACCTCTACTGCGCTTGAGAAGGAAGGCCAATCAGACAATGTGTTCTAGGGATCAGATGAATGGTGTGCATAGAATATCCTTCATTCACAAAGGAATGTATTTATTTCTCACTCACCCTGGCCTCCCCTTTCATGGCACAGTGACAGTGCATCGCAAACAGGAGAAATATCTACCTTGGAGGCATTGAACAGAGCTTCACACAACCAGCATTGTACAGCATGATAATTGATGTACATGATTTAATTTATTGGTTTAGATACGTGATCAGTCACATTTCACAACATGCACCTTTAAGGCCAATTTAGGGAAATGCAGTTGCCCTCCCATATTGACAGAAGACTGCTTGATTGTGCTTGTATGTCCTGTGAATGGGATGAGCTCTCAGGTCTCAAACATGAGGTGAATTTCAGGTCACAAGTGTGAATCCCAACAGGGCTGACTCAGACTGAGGGCCAGATTTATCAAGGGCTTCCATTGCCCTTACATCATGTGTATTTCTCCTAGCTATTTCCGCTTTCTTAATGTGCTGCATTCTGCCAATTGTTTTTGTGCATGAAGGTGTCACTTCCTGCACACTACAATCCTAGCTGTAACGTAAACCCCTTTGCACCATGGTGAAACGGGGTCTGTGTTGGCTCCTGGCAGCCACAAGTTTCCCAGCTCAGAGAGAGGTCTTAGTAATTATGGTACATTCCTGTTCTCACCATTTGACGCAGTGCACCACAGCAAGTTGTCTTCCTGCGTTGCGCCAAATGATGATGAATCTGGACCCGAGTCAGCATTTCATCTTTTCAAAGGTCAGTAAATTGGGTAACAGTAACTTCTGTTAATCATAGTTCTGAGAATGAGATAAGTGTATTATGAAACAGTATGTAAGTTACTATTAGTCAAGTCATTATCATGTTATTGTTATTATTATTATTATTATTATACAAGTATAACGTGAGTGAGAGTTGGCCATCAACCCATCATTCGCAAGAAGTTTTTAGGTAGATGTCATATTTATTCAAAGAAAATTGTTGAGGAACTTCCATATTCTCTACGTGATGGACTGCTTCTCAGAAGTTCATTTAAAAGTCATAATTCTACCAACCGCATATTTATATCTACAGCATGTGTAGAAATCCATTTATTTGCAGATGTGCAAGAATTCCCTGCAGTAAAAAAGGGAACGTACACAAAACAGAGATTTCCACACATAATACTGTTCTTCCAGAGTGACTGTTCGCGAGAGTCTGTGGGGTGGATACTTCATAGGAGTATGCTTAGTGGGAAAAAGCATTATTTATTGTTTTCCTTTTCCTTTTCCTAGACAGGCAAAGAATTTCCCTATGGAAAAAGAACTTTCTCTTCCACAGATATTGTTGGGCGACCTTTCCCTTCCCGCTTTGGAAAAGCACTCACATAGGGTTGTTTATGAGAAATCTTCTGAGCATTTTCATGATTGAAAATAGCATCCAAAATGTTGCAATGAAGTCAGGTAGTGTTAATTGCACTTTACATCTATATTTGCTAAAAACATAATTTTACACTGTCAAGTCTTTTTGCTGTGACCCATAGAGCAATGCACATAACCAACTGTTTCCATCTTATTGAAAACTTTGTACATATCACGACAATCTGTATTCTATCTTCATATCAGCCTTGATAATGTCTTGTGAATAAGACGAAACATGAGTCAGCTGATTGTTGTGAAGGCTGATTGTTGTGAAAAAGGAGTAAAAACGACAGTGGAAACTCACTATTTATCATACTTATCTCTGTTAAGAGAAGAGAGAATCTCAACTTTGTAATCTGGCCTGCAATTGGAATTTGTGAACCAATGAGAACTATCTTTGTACTGTCAGTAAAATTTAGTTTGATGACTTAATGGTCTATTAATATACCTAAGAGAGTGCTGCAATAAGGTTCTGGTAGTTCATGTTTTAAGTATATTATTTCTAATATGCTAATAGCACCTTCCGGTAGTAGGGTGGCTGAACCAACGCAGTACCTCAATTTACAATAGCAGACTCACACATTACTTGTTACAATATATATAGTGAAAACCTTGTTGATGTGTGGTAATTTCCAGAATTGGAACCACTACTACCATTTAGCGGGGAAAAAAATGAGCAGTGGCAAAGTGCCCAAAGCACCTAGACCAGCAAAAACAAAGTCCAACACACAGCCAAAACACAGGAGGCAAAGGCAAAAATACAGGGAAAACCCACGCCAATGGTGCCAGGTCTAACATCTAACATCATCATTGTATTGAAGTTATGTGTCTTGTGTTTTGATAAAAGGGATAGATTAGTTGTGTATATGCTCTTGAAATCGAGCAGTAAAAGGTGTTATCAAACTTAGAGTAGTCCAAAACTCACTGTGAGAAAGTCACCCTTTTTGCCCTGATCACCCCCATTTTCTGACTGATACTGGTGGTTACTGACTCTGATTGTGCCCTGGTCCCTGTTAGCCAGGCCTAGGGCCAGAACTCTGTTTAAAAGGTACATGGCAATTAGGTGTAATTACAATTGGTATGACAACCTACCTGTAAGCCCCTACTATAAACTGTATGTTTAGAGGTCCAGCACATTTAATGCACTTAAGTGTGCACTGTTGTTTTGTCTGCAGTCATTTTACTTAAACCAGCCCAGCTTTGCAGGCTGCTTTAAAATAAAACGATATCCAAATTTGACTTTGAAATTAAAGTTGCTTCCAAAGTCTTAAACTACCTTATTCCATATACATCACCCCTAAGGTAGACCCTAGGTGCCCCAAGGGTAGTTTGCTATGTTAAAATAAGAAGGGCATTATACAAAATATTATATAAGTCCTGCATCATCTCCACCAAGCAGAATCCTGAATGCTACAGAGCTTCAAGACCTCTAGGATTTCACCAAGGCTACATACTAAAACAACCATCATCGTTGACTTGTAAGCTGGCCTGATGAGGAGCCTCTCTCGAAAACAGAAGGTAAAAAGTTGACCTGGCCTTAACGTTTACTGTATCCGACAAGCGAACCATAGCCGTTAGCCCAAAACTTTGACTTTGCCCCGGTCAAGTGCGACCAGATGTTACAAGTTGGGGCTTTTGGCATTTAGGCACTAGAAATTATTTATTCTTTAAAAATGTCTCCGGTTCTCCACATTAGAGTTTTGTCAGTTTGGTGTCATTTTTAAGCATCGGCGAATTTAGCGGATTCGCGGTCCGCAAATTTGCGCGAAATCGCAAAACAAATCCACGAGTTCGCGCGAAAATCCACGAACCTGCGGATTTGTGACCACGTGTGTCTGTAACTTTGCCACCGCGCCAAAAAGGCGCCGAGGTCCCTCAAGTGAGCGACGTTGCATACCCTAGTGTGTGTGGGGCGGGGCCAAATGGGCAGGGGCTCCATGCAAGTTCACAAGCCTTGTTTGTGAAGGGTCAGAGACCGATCAGAGCAGCAGATGAGAAGGAACAGCCTCCTGGTCACAGGAAGTACACGGGGATTGCGCTAGAGAAACTCTTAGATACAAAGACCTCCATCAAGGATTACATCTAATTGTAGGCGGTAGATATGGGGAGGAAGCACACCTGCCTAGTCTCGACCGTGCTCACTAGTTGTTGGGGCTGATTATAATGCGTTACTGAATTTGAGCTTCAACTCGGGCACCTGCTTTATTTATATCTGTAAGTGCTTCCTGTTGAGGTCCAATTTTTGTGACAGGAGCATCGTGCCAGAATGAATCCTGTCTGCATATTTAGCCACGAAGATTCCACCGTGTTGTGCCATACTTCTACTCAACTGGAGTACTTTCTACTGGCTAATCAGTAAGTGCTACCTCGCTGGGTAAATGTATAGTACTCTTGCTACACTACAGCTGCGTAAAGGGCCAGAAGGGTTGTCTCCAGTGACCATGTGTGTCTGTAACTATGCCACCGCGCCGACAGGCGCCGAGGTCCCTCGAGTGAGCTGTCCATCATAGTGAGGAAAGGGCAGGAAGACGTTGCATACCCTAGTGTGTGTGGGGCGGGGCCAAACGGCCGGCCATCTCTGCGAGTTCACATGCCTCTTGTTTATAAAGGGTCATAGACCGATCAGAGAAGCAGATGAGAAGGAAGCAGCCTCCTGGTCACAGGAAGTACAAGGGGATTGCGCTCGAGAAACTCCTGGATGCAAATACCTCCATCAAGGATTACATCTGATTGTAGGCGGTAGATATGGTGAGGAAGCACACCTGCCTAGTCTCGACCATGCTCACAAGTTATTGGGGCTGATTATAATGCGTTACTGAATTTGAGCTTCAACTCGGTCACCTTTATATCTGTAAGAGCTGAGGTTTAATTTTTGTGACAGGAGCATTGTGCCAGAATAAATCCTGCCTGCATATTTATCCACGAAGATGCCACCGTGTTGATATTTACTGCAAAAAAAAAAATCCACCCACGAGCGGATTTGCGGATTTTTCGGCAATTTCTCAATATTCGCGGATCGCAAAATTGCCGAAAATCAAACGGATTTTGCGCCCATACTTAGTCATTTTTATTATAGGAATATTTTGTATTTGTATAAATTGGTGTTGGATTTTTATTGTGTGCTGTGTCTTACTTATTTAATGTATTGGTGTTCGCAAAATGCGGAAATATGATCTTATTTCTTTTCACTAATTTGGTCACAAGGAGGTGCTCACAATGAGAAAAGGACACAATGTGTTCAACCTTAAAGGCATATGTAGTGTTTTAAAATGTACACTGACAGATTTATTGGCAGATTAACTCTCCCATTAAGTATTTACAGATTTACAGATTTACAAGTAGTGACACCAAGTTGGTGCTTTATATATATTTTTCTTTCCTTAGCATACTGAGTGTGTGCAGCTAAAACAGTACAACAGGAGTAGTATCAGGGAGCGAGATCCTTGGTCCTGAAGAAAAACCTTAGGGTGCGGATTGAAACATGCTGACAGTCTAGAAAGGCAGGCACAGTATTACCTATACTTTCCACCTTCGCCCTTTTTAACCATACCGACTAGAGGCCGAAATAAATAGCACTTTACCTACTAGGCAGGTACTTTTAATCTCACTTTCCACATAAGACTCCCCATACCTATTATTCCATAATATTTATATCATTTAATGTACACTAATAACTGGTACCATGTAACACGTACATCGCAGCATGACCCGTTCAGCAACAGAATGGGATAGACCCGATGATGAAGCATGCCACCAAAGGGTTACCCTGGTGGGTGAAGGTTATATAAGAAAACCTAGGGGGATGTTCACAAGGAAGTGGCAGAGAGATGCGTTAGCCTTCTTGGCTTAATGCCTCACTACGCCACTTCGGAAATGCAAGGCTGTACCAAATTCACAAGGATATGGTGCAGCCTTGCGTTCATGCAATGAAGCTAAGTTTCACATCTTAGCGCCAATGCAGGCACCCTTGCACCAGAGTGCAAGGGTGTCTGCCTGCAGGCAGGGAGGTTTGTTTATGTACAGGAAGGTGTCCCTTCCTGCACATAAACAAACCTAAAATGCCAGTTTGTAACTTACATGTGTGCTGCTTCATGCAGCACAGATGCCGGTTACAAAACGACATTTGAAAAAAGGTTTGTTTATGTACAGGAAGGGACACATTCCTGTACACACACAAACCATGTGTGCTGCACAAGGCAGCACACATGGAAAAAGCAAAAATGAGGAGAAATAAAGCATTTCTCCTTGTTTCTCCAACTTAAGACTGGCCTTAATTTTGACTGGCCTTAATTTTGGCGCCACCTCCTATTACGCTGCCCTTGTGAATAGGGGGCAGCGTCAAAATCAATGGGTGTTACTCACAAGGCAGCATTAAGCCGCGTTAAGTGGCTTAACGCTGCTTTGTGAATAAGGTGAGGACCCTATTGGCACCCCACCATCACTGAAAGTGATGCTGTGGTGGTGATAGGGGCTCGTGAATATGCCCTCCTAGTGTTTTGTCTATTCTTGTGGAGGGTTAGTTCTATATTAACAGTTGGACTTTTTTGGATTTGGTGCGCACCTGTCTCCTAAGTTAAGCCTATGTGCTCATAGCGAAGCTGCCAAGGGTTGATCACGGATTAACTTATAGAGAACTTGCCTGGTCCTTATTTGTGATTGTGGTGTTATTACTAAGTGTAGGTACCTACCTGCTTATACTAGTAAACCACCTTCCAACACCAGAATAGTTCAGTCACAGTGTTATTTGTCTACTAAGATTTCGTGCTGCAAGTTTGTGAGGTGAGAAAGTTGGAAGGAGTAAAGGTGTTATTTCAGTTGTTTCTGTGTGAGTGAACTACCTTTAATTATATTGGGCTTGCATAATGCTGTAGAATTTCATGGATGAGAAATTTGTAAAGGAGGGTGAATCGCTGTTAGGAGTGAGAACTATGTTAGAGTATGGCACGCTCGGGTAGGTCAATTGGTGTGAAGTGCCGTGCTGGGATTGGTTGACGAATCATCAGGTGTTATACTGTGATAGGCTTATTGAAGAAGGATTGTATTAGGATTAAAAGTGAATATTGATGTATACGGAACTGTAAGTTTACAAAAACAGTGCAGTTATTGAATCACTAATTACTCATTTATTGTAGATTTTGTTTTGCAATCATGAAATGTTTCAAAGCTCTTAGAGATCTAAGGAGAGGTTGTGTGAGTCCTGTTCAGTAGGGTGAAGAGGCCCCACCAGAAGGTAGGCAAGGTCACTATATGGTGACAAACATAGGCTTTCATACATTTTTGTGACTTCCTCGATTACACAAGATCACTGAAAATGAAGGAGCATTCAGGATTTACAATATGATTTAAATATATTTAAATATTATTGAATGTTTAAGGCAAAAGTTACATGAAATGAAGCCACCTCCTAGGCCCACACAGTACAATGCATTCATTGCTTGGGAGCAAGCAGCTCACGCGAAAGAGAAAGAAAGGTGTAAGAATAGATTTTTTTAAAAGCAGTGCGAAATCATGCAGATGCTCAAAGGGATGAAGGACTGCAGAGGTGGAGGAAATGAGTAGAGCTAGAATGTATACGTCCATAACAACCAGAAAGCCTAAAAAGAATCAAAAGCAGGGAAATGATGATGAGGAGTCTGCAAGGAAAACAAATATTGATAGTAATTCGGCGCTAACATGTTAGATGCTTTGTTGTCCTCATATCCACCAATGTATGTGGCTCCCACATCAGGTAGAGAGGGTGATACAGGCACTGGTGGCACAGTGGCTCTGGCTCCTTCTGACCCAAATACAGATAGAACTACACCTGTCGAAACAGCCCCTATTGAAATTGCTCCAGGTGTTACTGCTTGAATTGTGACTGGTCCTGTCCAAGTGTCAGAAGTTGTGTCATCTCAGACATTAGGAGTTCCTGTATCAACCGCACCAATAAATATTGAACAGAATCCAGTTATTCCAGGTGTTGTAGGAGGGGTAGCGTGACAGGGTTTATCCGGACGACGCAAAACTCACAAATTGTTGCTTGGATCCCACCACAAAATGGTCAGTCATTAGGAGAATGGAGAAAAATTGTTTCTACAAAATCAATTGCACAGGGAGAGAAGGTACATTTGATGATGGTATTTTCCCTCCTTGGTTTGAGGAATCTCTTGAAAATAAAGAACTACTAGCCAGGAAGGGATGAGATATTTAGATGTACCAAAATGGGAGAGGTGTGGCGCTGCGGCCATGGTGACTGACGCTGTAATCTGGGGATCACGGTTCGATCGCTGGCAGCAGATTAGCCCAGCACCATGCGACTCTGGGCAATAGCTTGCTTAATCTTCCCGATGCCCCCCAGTGTCTGGAGACCCTAGCGGGTGATTGTTCGCGCTTTACAAATGTGGATTATTATTATTAAAGTTGAAGGTGGAATTGGAAGAAATTATTAGAGGATGTCTGGACATTTGACGTTTGAATCAATAGCAAGTTTTGATGTATCTGACTAAAGAACTCAGAAGATGTGCTGCTGCAACACATGAACAATTGACAGAAGTGGCAGGGAAGTACGAAATTGATCTTGATAAGAGTTTACCTTTACAGAAATGCTTTAGGGTACAATTAGATGATGAAGCTATTGTGACTATGTGGCCCTCAGGAATGAGATTGCACATTGGGGAATTGGTGAAGTGCATTTGAAAATGGAGTGATCTTGACAGGTTAGAGAGTAAGTGGGAAATAAAACAAGGAAATAATTAGACACAATCAGATACTACAGAAGCAATTGGCAAACCACCACCAGCACCCCCAGACGAAGATGAGGCTCTAACTTTCCCTATGAGGGCGATAACAGGTGGAGGATTTGTTCATGTACCATGAAGCAGAGGCGATCTTGCGACATTCACAAACAACTTTCCAAAGTTACCATAGAATCCTACCCAGTGATATACAGAAGTTGTCAGATGTGTAAAAATATCAAAGGATTTGCAGACAGACTTGAATACTTTCTTTGATATTGCAGTACCAAGTGAATTATGGGTTGAATTTAAGGTAGCTGGGCAATGGCCATGTACAGATCCTCCAAGAGATGGACCTACCAGTGCACCTTCACCTGTGGTGATGACAAAGTACGATGAGCTGATTATCTTTTTGAAAGGAAAAGTTCCAACGAGGGTTATTGATTGGTTGAAAATCAATAGAATGTCTCAAGAAGCTAGGAATCAGTAAAGGTTAATTATGAATGAAAAGTAGAAAACTTGAAAAAGGAGATATGGGGAGATTTGTGTCACAGTTCATTGTTGGGCTGCAACAAGAAATCAGCAAGCACATACAACAGATTGTGATTTGTTGGAAGACAAAACCTTTAGATGAGATTGTGAGGTATGTAAAATACTGTAGTGATAAGCAAGAGATGAAGCAGAAAAGGTTTAAAGAAAAATCAACGTTGGCCCAGACTAAGATGGCGCAGAAGGGGTTTTAAAATCTGCAGTAAGTAGGGACTGTTGATGGAATGCAGGTTGTTGGTTTCCATAATTGAAGAAAAATGGTCTAAGGTAGAGTGGGTGCTTCCCAGGGTAAGGATCAAGGAGTCTTTGTTGATCAAATGCAGAGGTAGATAGTGCAAAACATAAGAAATCAACTCCTTGTCACTACTACAGCAGGCTTGGACATTGGAAGAGGGAGTGTAGAGAGAATCCTGAATATGTGGTGATAGAAAAATGCAAGGTGTCAATCAAACGTAAAAACAAAATGTTCCATTTCAGGGCCCAGTCCCGCCAATGCAGATGTCAATTCAGTCACAAGTCCCTATGATGCAGTTTCCAAAAGATTCAATGGCCTCGCAAAATATGAGTAATGTCAGATTCAATTTTAATCAAGTATCAGGGGCAAATTCAAATCTGTTTCAAAATCAGAACCCATTTCAACAGTTCCCCATGTTGGAAAACAAGGATTTTAATTCTGACAATTCACATAGAAGGAGTCTGAGGAGGAAGGAAGATTGCATACCTGGTGCAGTCTTAGAGGCAGACCAAATAGGACTATTTGTAGAAGGAGAGGTAAATGGCCATCAAGTGTAATTTCTTATCGACAGAGGTCTATTTCAAAGAAAGTTTCTGTAAAAATAGATTCATTTGCGAAAGATCATCAACTTGTTGTGGTATTTGAGTCTTGAAAATTTGTTAGGTAGGGACCTTTGGTGCAAGTTACATTGCACAATGTACTGCACACCATATGTTGTTGATGCCAAGCACATGATGACAATTTGGAATTTAAAATGGCCAGTCAAGGAACAGCTTTAGGGCTGTATCCCGTAACAGTAGAGGAGTAACCACCTAATTTGCAAGACATTGGACTAATCAAGGGTGTAGGACCAGTCCAAATTACTAGAAAGAAAAAAAAAAGTGTTCCCAAAAAAAACACCATATAATCGT
Organism: Lissotriton helveticus; assembly: GCF_964261635.1. Taxonomy (NCBI): domain Eukaryota; kingdom Metazoa; phylum Chordata; class Amphibia; order Caudata; family Salamandridae; genus Lissotriton; species Lissotriton helveticus. Next base: position 1,075,560,429 of record NC_136059.1, read on the forward strand.
ATGCCTGAAACAGTGGCTGAAATTACTCCAGTGATTGAAAACATGCTAAAACGAGGAATTTTGATTGGTATTGTCAGAAATCCTTAAAATTTGCCATATAAGTTTGCAAAGTTCCAACAGAAAGTATCAAATTGTTCTGGATCTGCGTAAAATTAACACAATTGTATTTCCATGTTGTCCCTTGGTGTATACAGAGAGCCCTTCGATCTTTAACCAAATCTTGAAAAATTATTTTGAGACTTTACAAATGCCTTGCAGTTTAGTTCTTGTTCAGCATACTGATGACTTACTTGTGGCATGAAGGACACTGGAAGTTTATAAACAAGATACAATTGCTCTTCTGAATCATTTGTCTGAGAATGGACACAAAGAGTCCCCAAGCAAAATACAACACTGTCACAAAGAGGTCCTATATTTGGGGCATCTCATTGAAAAGGGATTGTGAAAAGCATTACTTGAGAGAATCTGAACCATTGTAAAAACGAGTCCACCAAGAATGCAGAGAAAGTCAGGATGATCTTGGGAATGGTGACCTACTGTAGACCGTAGATATCTGTTTTTTTCTCCTAGTAGCCAAGTCTTTATTGAGGCTGATGCACAAGGATGTGCCTGATCTAATTCCATGGGACAATGATTGCTTGAAGGCATTCCTAGAGCTGAGAGAAAGTATCAGTAGTGCCCTGGCACTGGGAATGCCTGATTACAGTATAATGGTCACATTGTTTGCAGTAAGAGGGAGGGCTGCACTGTCTCAGTGCTTACTCAGTTTCATGGAGACTCCTGAAGACCTGTGGCTTGTATTTCAACTACTCTTGACCCTGCTGCTTCTGGACTGCCCAGCTGCCTTAAAGTGGTTGCGTCTGTTAGTGTCAGGATTGAGAGAAGTGAGAGCATAGTGAAGGGACATCCACTTACAGGGATGGTCCCTCACTCAGTTGGAAATTTTGTTCACTCTTACAAAAACAGAATATTGATGAACAGCAGACTTATCAAGTATGAACAATCGAATCTTGCATCAAAGATTAACCTCTTGATGAGCCGCATTATGCAATCTTTGTGGATGGCTCATGTTTAAGAGCACTGAGGGGACTATGAGAGCAGCTTATGCTGTTTGTACAATTCAGGAAGTAGTAGAATCCTCCTACCTTCAAAGTATTAGCTTTGCACAAGGGGTAGAATTAATTGCCCTTACACAAGTTTGCAATCTTTCAGCTCAATCAAAAGTTACTATATTTAGAAGAGTCAGTATAGCTTTGGTAAGGTCCATGGCTTTGGGCAGTTGTGGTCACAGAGGGCATTCATGACCTCATCTGGGTCACTGATCTGGAATGGGGTATATGTGATGAGCAATGACTGTCACAATTGGAAATAAATATGCAGTTAGAAATAGAGATGAAAATGCATGATATTGTATGTGTGGCATGCACATTTATTGGAAATGTTATCCACAACAACATGCTGTGCCTGTGAATGCACTTGTGAGCACTACAGATGACATGATACTTGACTACTGCAAAGGATTATCTGATGTGGTGAATGCTGTCTCTCACTAGGCTGGAGCTGCTACTGCTATCCTGAACCAGGAGCAGTGCCACAATCTTAACCCTGGTGATTGGGTTTTGAGCAAAAGCGCATTCAAAAATCCTGCCTGGAGCTGGGAGGTGGTAGGGCCCCTACCAGCTGACATGATCACCAACACTGCCATGTAATGTGTGGCGATACCTAATTAGATGCATGCCTCTCACACCCAGACCCCAGGTGCATGCCTCCCACATTCAGAGAGTGGTGTGTCCACTTGAAGAAGTGGTGATATTGAGTCAAGTCTGAGACCACCGTTTCCATACATCCTGAACGAGAGGGGGTGAAGTACAAGAGAATTCCTAATCTGTACAAGTTTCTGAAAACTCACAAAGTGGTGTGGAAGTATCCACTGAAAATGGAGAATGAGACTGTTGAAGTACCATGAGAGCAAAATAGTGTACCTGTTGATGGAACAAGTGTGAGGAGAGAAAGACCCCAATGGAGATTGGAATGGCCAAGTAGTAGGGGACAATTAAAATCTAGTGTATCCGTTGAATGCATACCGCAAAACATTGTAGAAGAAACAAAGTCCAGTGGTATAAGAGAGTTAGATGAAGATCAAAAGACACAGAGTGGATCCAACAGAGCAGAGTACCTTGTCGTAGGTATTCAGCACCTGACTAGGCTTACTACACAGATGACGTGCAACTGATCAAGATACCAATGACCTGACATCAAAATCATTTGAACATCGATAATATGTCACATTAAAACCGCTTTTGATTTGAAATTTCTGAAACAATATTACAAAGTAAGATTTGACAAGCACTATGTAGCTAACTATAAGCAGGAAAATCTGATTATACCAATAATTAATTCTGAAATTGAACTTAAAAAGACTGTGACAAGCAATTAAAAAGAATTAAGAAGAATTTCCTAGAGCCAGGGTTGCTGTAGAAGAGCAGAGATAACAACTATAGGAGAAGACAAAGTAGTTTTAGGGAGGCCTAAATAAGACTAGTGTACATAAGCTTAATGAAATATGTTAACCATTGAATGTTTTACTCGTTTTGCACTAGTAGAAATCAACTTAGAATTGTGAATATGCCTGCTTCCATAATCTACTAAATGTCTGACTGTAGACAATCATGTGTATCCTTACCAAGGCTAAGTGTAGAGTAGTGATGTTGTCACATTAATAGTTGTTATGTTAGCATTTGTAATTTCTTTGGTTGGTACAAGTTTAACCTCAGAGACAGAAACACTTACAGCCAGATTCATCAAGCTTAAATCCGCTCGCAAAGGGCCAGATTCTGAGAATCTGGCCCTTTGCAAGCTGTATTTTTGCATTTGGGATGCATCATCCCAAATGCAAAAATCGCTAATTAAGAATTCTCTAAATTGCAATTCTTTGCATTTAAGGAATCTCAAATTGAGATTCCTTAAATGCAATGCATGAAAGTGAAAATAATAGCGAATTCGCTATTAGGGCACGCAAATTACCATGAAGTACATCTTCGTGGTAATTTGCAAAAACTTTGAAAAATGCACTAAAGTGCATTTTTCATAGTTTCATGTTGCGCACACACATGCCCTGAGGGCATGTGTGTGTGCAACATATGTGCACACATCAATTTCAGGGGTGCAACAGGGTGTCTATTGGACACCCCTGCACCCTTGAAAACGCAATCTCAATTTGCGAATCGCTAATTGCGATTAGCAAATTGAAATTGTCTTCCCATTCATTCCTATGGGCCTCTAGGCCCATAGGAATGAATGGGGATATATTCCTTAATTGCGACTTGCAATTTGCGAGTCGCAATTAAGGAATTATTAGAAATCGCTATTTTTGTAGTGATTTCTTGATGCATAGCATTTTGCTATTCCTTAATAGCGAATCGGTATTTTTCGCTATTAAGGAATAGCAAAATGTGTTCTTGATGAATCTGGGGGTTAGAGCTACACTTGCAACCACATCAACTGCATACACAATAGATGAAAGTTGATTGAAAGCATAATTTATAGATATTTCAAAAAAAGAATTCACAACTAATATTAATTCTAGATTAGCACAGGAATACATCCAAGCTTTAGACTTAAAAGATTGCTATGTTTGCACGCATTTACTTTCTTCAACTGCAAAGGCAGTGACATATTATCACATTCCGCTTTAATATGCAGTCACATGTATTATATTACTTAGTCTGTTTTATAGACAAAAACATTATGAGTATTATTTTTCTAACTATGACATGATTCTTTCTAAAGTTCCCCTTTAGAAAAGAATGAACCATCATTCACAAGCTAAGGATATGGTGGCTGCATCGTATTTCGTTCAATCCCCTTCAAAATAGATACTGTTAAGACATGCAAAGGGAATCAGACATGTCTGATGGGACCACTGGAATAGAAATCTATTTTGCCATTAGAAGAAAGAAGAGCTCATGTTGTATAGGGCAAATAAAGAGGAAGCTGTCTTAAAGAATGTTTGGAAGAAAGAGGAAGATGAAAACAAGAAGAAAATATCACATCCAAATAGATAGACGAAAAAACGCAAAACTGTTTACAAAAGGAGAAATCAGTTTAGGAAAAGACACATTGGAATAAGTAGCTTTAAACAAAAAATTGAAGTTCTTGGATGGCCTGTTCAAATATTGCAGGGGAAACGGCAGTTATTCCTGAAGTCTATTTTGTTTGTGGACTGAATGCATATATCCAATTATCTGCTAACTGGGAAAGTGTTTGCTATTTAGCTCCATTATTTCCTATGATGTAAATAGTATAGATCCTTTAATAATGACTTGATCTAACAGACACACATGTAGTACCATTGATGGGGCACAATTGGTACGAGATATTTTAGGGGCAATGATTCCAGCAGTAGGAGTAGTTTTGAATGATCAGAAAGCTCTCTACTGTAGTAGATACACCGGCTACAAGCAAATCTGGCACTTTGTTAGCAGTTAACACTGAATTAGTAGCTATTAGATCAATGATTTTGCTAGCTCAATTAGCTTGAGATATATTGGTGGCAGAAAAAGGAGGAGTCTGTAAAATGTTCACCGGCTCAACATTGCTGTTCATAGATACCTGAAGAGAATAAGATAATTGCAGAATTCCCAAAGAACCTTTCTGTCCTGAGACATAAATTAGAAACCTTAGAGACTACTAGTGTGTTAGGAACTTTAGGCAAAATATCTTCTGATATGAGCAGTTGATTTGCAACTGTAGGGAGAGGAGCTTTTAAGGTTGTATTTATACCTATATTGATTACTGGCATCTGTTCCATATTCTTATACATTTTATATAAAAAAACTTACTGGTTATCTAACAAGAAAGAACACAGAGAAAGAGAAAGGCAAGGGAGACAAGAAATAAAAATGAAAGAATAAATAGGGAATACAAGAAGCTGAAGGAAGTTTAAAGTCTGAAAAATAAAATGAATGACATAGTAAGGAGGGAAGATTTATTTGTGGGAAATTGTGATGGTTGTATTAACCATTAGAGGGGGGAGGTTGCTGGTGCAAATTTCTCAATATTAGAAATGAAAACACATTTAATTGAAAAGTGCCCAAGTCCATGCCAAATAAAATACATGTGATCAATGCAAATTTTGTAGTGGGTAGCCATACCTAGAGATTGCAAGCATACAAGTAAAGTAACATAATGTATTGACTTAAGTTAGCCCAAACTGTTGATGCCATATTAACTGCAAATTATACACTAACATTGACAGGCCTGTTTTTCACGCTGAGCTATTGTTTCGCACAAGTTGTTTTTCTCTTTTGCAGCTGATGCTGTAACTTTCCAGAAGCCTTCTGTAAATTAGTGAATATGCATTTGTTTTGTATTAGACAAATGATAGTGGGGTTCTCACAATGATGAGAAAAGACATCAGGAAGGATGATTAATGGGAATACTGTCTGAACCACAAAATGTGGATGAATTATCTCTTCAAGGACTTGTGCCTGTGGCCCATTGTGAAGACATGAGAAACTGGAGTGTTTACCTACTCTAAAGGGTTTACTGAAATTCTATTGTATGTTGTGAAATAAGAATGTAATACTTCTTTCAATTTGCAATTAATTATGTTCATATTAGTACATGTTTCTAGAGTAGGTAATACATCTCTCGTTCTCATTTTCTGGAGATCCTTCTCTGGTGTTCTTGAGACCATAGCTCACTATGAGATTACATTTGAGGCTATTCCTTTTTTATTAGATGCCTGCTGATTTATAGCTGAGAATGCTTTTCAGCTTAACTCATCTTCAGAAGTGAAATTCAAGCTTATGTATTTTATTCTCTCATCAGAACTCCTTATTGGGTTTCTAAAAAGACACCTTATTTTATTATATTCTTAATCTAATTAGGAGTAGGGAAATTTCTGTATGGAACACGCTTGTTGCACTATTAAAATGTTAACAATAATTTTCACCAACATTGTATTCTTTCTTATATTCAAATATCGATTATTGGATTATAATAATTTCATATGTTTAAAAGAATAATATTTATTGAATAAATATTAAAATTTAAGAAATTGATTAATAAAACACTAACTTCCACAAAAATTATATTTATTGAATGTACTACAGACTTTAATGATTTTAGCGGCAATATGGAATTGTTGTAGAATATTACTCCTTTTAACTTCTCCTTGTTGACGAACAAAAGTTCATACTAACAATGGCAGGAGTTATTTAATGATTACACTCAAACTTTAAGATACAGGAAACCCTGCTCCATGACTTCTGATATACACTCATCCTCATCACTACTCTTACACCTAGTGCTGTCGGAAATCCCACTTAAAACTAAATTCTGAGTTCCATATGTTGGTCAAATGTGCACTAATCCTGATTTTATGATTCATGATTAAGGAATTTTCTGAAGACATTTACTTTGGCATTTAAAAGTATGTGTGAATAAGGCCATTAATTAATTAATATGCTTATTTTCGAGAAGAGAGTCTTTCATGGAAATTGTTAGACTTTTTGCCCTAAAAAACACTAATCTGCAAAACTGTGGTTTAAGAAAAGACAACCAGGACTGCATAACACTGACATTTTTATTAGAATTCATTTGTAACAAATGGAACTTGTGTCAGCAAAGAACTGGTTTCCAGACAGACCTCTTTCGCCACCAACGTAACGAAGTAAGAAAATAAAAAGCACGCCTTTCATCTTGTAAAACATTTACGCGCACTACTGATCAGAGGTAATTGTATTTGTTTAACAAGCCATTTTACAATTTTTTTTGTGATTTTTTTTCAGTCTCTGCATCCAAAATGAGAGCAAATAACACAACTTTTATCATCTTTGTAAAGACACTCCGAGCTGGGATGGCAAAGCCACAGAAAGGATGAATAACCAAGGAATTGGCAGCCGTCTGATATCTGCTGGAGTACCAGGGCATAAGTGAAAAGAAAAATAGAGAAAGTAAAAGAAAGCTGCATTCTTTTTATTTTAAATTTCAGACTTTGTTGTTCTTTTTAAATGCTCTGTGTTATTTACATACACACAAGTGAATTTCAATAGCAGATTTTACAGATGGGTTCAAGTAATAACATTATTGGGTGTTGAATCAATAGGGCAGTGCATAGTACAAAGGTATAGAAAGTGCAAATCTCCCTTGAGAGTCCCCCTTCCCAAACATCCTCTCCATTTGTCTAACCATGCACATCATTAAAAAAAGAGATAAAATGACGTTTTCTGTACAAATAATTTTTATATATATTTTGTTCCCCCCATGTAACTAATTACAAAATTATACATAACTACACAGATAGGTAAATAATAGCACCTTAACAATAATGCTTACAAAACCAATTTTGTTTCTGAATGGTTTTGTGAATTGTTGATTAAATGGCATACATATGTTTTGTTATTGAAGACATAGCATGAGTAAACAGAAAGAACAAAGAAAGTGGAATGCACATCACTGATGCTCATGGAGTCATCTGGTCCTCACCCATGTGTTCTAGAACTCTGGCCCGCTCGCATTTGTTAACTTGTTCGGATTTACGAATCTACAGAACTTTATTGTGATGAGAGAGCTCCCCTCACTCAGCAATGGAGGGCGCTACTCTCCAGACTCCCAGGTCCAACAAGATGTGTTTAAACAATACAAATCTTACTTTCTTTATTTGGCTACGAGAAACACATGAAATAAGACCATCACTGCACTAAGTATCTGGCACTTTAATAGGCTTTTTTATTGACAGAAATGAAAATACTTAATGAAAAGGAAGAAACACTTAGTACACAATCGCACCTGGTGTTGAAGTTGGTTTAGAATCCTGGTCTGAGGTAGCCTCCTATAATACTTCTATTATTCCTGTTTTTTTCTTTATTAGATTTTTTTATATTTACAAAAGTGCTCTAGTTTAACAGATGGTCGTTCCAACAAACTTCTTACAAGATGAGAAAACAAGTAAGGAAAACAGAAAATGCTGCTGCCGTAATCAAAATATACCTGCATCGCCCCATGCTCGCCTTTGCAATTACCTCCTTTAATAGTTAATTCATTAAATGGGGCAAGGCATCACAGAAGCCAATGCCACTTTAAATGGCTTCCCATAAAGTGCCTTGTGAAATACTTTGTGCTGTCAGTAGGGATTGTTTCCAAATATTGAAAACCTAATTCCATGGTGAAAGTACCTTCGCTGAAACAAATGAAGCACCAGTCACTAAAACAAGACACCAACTTTCTTTTGCTGTGAGCTATCACACTTATAGTTACACCCTAGAGGGTATGCTGGACTTCAAGGGATAATGATAAACAAAGCGTAGCTTTGCTTTCTATTTGAGATTTGAAGAGATTAAGGACCTGAATGCTCAATACTTTTTTCCTCTCTTCTGGGCCAGCGCTTGCTAGCATTTCTGGAAAAAAAAGAATGGGAATGCATAATACTAAAATGAAGAATTTGCACATAGGCTGCAAAGATAAAATGGAATTTTGGATATGAAAAGGAAAATCAGTAATGCAATATAAAAATGTAGATATGGAAAGAACAACTTTTAAAGAAATGCTATTAAAATAGGCTTTAAATATAAGGCACTCGAAATGCAAAATAAAAAACAAACTAGCATTTTCAAATAACGTAGTTACATCGCAAAATTATGTTGAGCTAACAGAGCAACATGAGTTTGGCTTTGCCCCTTTGACATATCATAAAATGTACATTTCATAGCACGTAGTATAGACAATACATGATTGCATTTTTTAACAGCTCGACAGTTACTATATTACAACATTCTCCCCTCTTTAGGGGAAATGCTCTGCCCGACTTCCCCCCTCCCTTACCCACGACACATGCACACCTCCTATAGTTAAGAATATGCTTAGTTATTGCACTGAAGTGTCTAAAAACTAGACTGCAGAGGACACCTTAATCCCGGATGATATGGTTGAGTGTATATGTGTGTGTGTGTGTGTACTCATGTCTACTGAGTATGAGCAATTACGCTCAGGTTGAGGTTTATTCACTGATGTGCATTCCTCTTTCCCCTTCAGAATAGACAATGTCAACAACAATCATAAGAATAAAATAATGCTCTGAAGTCTGGAAATGCAATGATGTTAAAAATGAGGGATCAGATGTAAACCTCCCAAGCACACCAACAAATTCAAATCATGGAAGAACTGAGATATATCATATATTTATTTACATATACGCTAGCAGCAGCTTTATACTTTGCGCCTCCCTGTTGATTCCGAAACAGAACAGAATGGAAATAAAAAATCCCACATTGACCAAGTGAATGCTTGCAATGGTAAATTCCCTTAAAAAGGAAAAAATCCTAAAGAAAACCGCAAGAGCAATATCAAATAAAATAAATGTGGTACTGTAGACAAAGTATTGGCCCGCACAGAAAATGTGCTTCATTTAGATTTTTTTAAACATTTCTACAGCAAGGTATTACATGTAACAGTTCTACAGCTTAAAAAAATCTACATTTTGGAAACAAAAAAATATGAACAGTTATGCAATCTTTTCTGTTTTTATTCACTTCATTGAATGATAAACTCTCGTTAAAAAAGGAAAATAAGTTTACACAGTTAGAAATGAAGCACAGGTCAGCAGTATCTTTACAATACTAAAAAACTAAAGCAAGGACTTTCTTTTTACACATTTGCTCCTCCTTTTACCAAGGGGTAACATGATTGTTTATGGTGGGAAGAGTTGTTGCTGAAGCCAGAAGTCTGTGTGTTTTAGTTTGATTTTGACAAAGGGTGGGAATGTAAGGATCTTGCGCTGGATTGCCACACTGTCTAGCAGACTGCAACAGTCCGTGCAACCCCACTCAAGGTGATGGTTCTTTGCAAGCCCTTCCCATTCTCATTTTGTTTAATTCCAACCAATGCTGAATCCTTGAGGTGTCTGTAAATTAAATCCATCAGATGCCTCACCAGTCAGGATTCTTTTATTATTGTTCAGGTAACGTTTTTACACTCAGATTTCTTGGTCCACCTGGAATAGTTTTTTTTCAATATATATTCCCACTAATTGGTCTTTAGCTAGGAGTTAAGAAGTACTTCCCAAGCACACAGTATGGCTCAGAAGAGGCTCTTGGGATCTTAAAGGGCCTGCAGTAAAAATCCAGGACAAGTCAGCGCTTTTACGTTGCATAGTGATCAAAGCTGCCAAGGTACTCCAATGCGGCTCGATAGCAGAACTGATATTGATCCTGGATGAAAGAGAAAGAGACAAAGTTACAAAGAGATACATGTATCTGGTCTTTGTTTAAAAACAAAGATAAAGTGATATTCAAAATATTGCTACACTATGTAATCTTAACTAGCAACAAAATTGTTCTGTCAAATCCATCTATACATGAAAGCTTATAAATCTGAAAGAAAACACATTAGAAAAACCTATACACAATAGTCTGCTCTGAAAATAATGCAAGGTGCAAATGAAATTAACTGACATGACAGTTAGCAATGCACAAAAAAGGACACATGCTATTAAAATAATAATAAGCTAACAAGGATGTAAACATATTATATTGTTCTATGAAATGAAGGCTGGTATTTTAACCAATATTAAAATGGTCCTTGAATGTGTAGGAGAACACAAAATGTTGAGGACTACGTTCAACTCATTAATGTGAGACATAAAGAAATCCCAGAATCCCACTTAAAATATGCGCAGACAACTTTGATTTATCTTAAGAGCCTAGATGTGATCATTTTCTGATTGCGCTTGATTATATTGCTGAGTTTGGACAAATCTATGGATATAAATGAAATTAGAAAGAACTGAGATTTTTTATTTGAATGGGATAATCATGTATTCCTGATGCATTTACAGCCAATCTCTTAATCTCCCTGTGAAACACCATGTGATGTGGGTGCTATCTGATGTTAATGAATTAGATGGTCTGAATTACAACAAGTAGACACCTTGACACTTGGCCACAGTACCTCTTATCCTCGTTGGACGAATTAACTGAATGAATATAGTTGTGACTTCAAATTTTCATTGTTATTTAAATCTAATCAATGGTATTTTTCTAGGGGATTTTTTCAATATGTAAGATCCTCTATCATGAAATTACTGTAGGATGGTAAGGTTTCTTGCGGAAATAGAATTGTTTTGTCAATTTGCCACTCATTGATTGCAGGCCACTTCTAAACTCTGAAGAATATTTTAGCAAAGGCTTTTCTTCTAATCTCAAAAGCTCAAGTTGTAGAAACCCAATATTACAGAATATATTTTATTTGTGCTTCATTTTAAATTATTTTCAGAAGAATATAAATAGATAAGTTTGGCATAATTATTCACCTATTTTGACTAATGCTAGTATGTCAGATGAATGTGTCAAAATATTAGGTTAGCTGAATTTGAATTGTCATTTTGCATCATTTTAGGAGATGCAGCTCACAACTTCAAATCACAGTTATTTCTATAACTATTTGCAGTTACGTACTGTAAATTGCTCAAGTATTAATGTATCATGTCTGGAAGATTTAATTTACCTTTAATGGATACCTAATTTTACATCAGATAGACCCTCCAGTTTATATGGAAACGTTGGCAGCCTGACAAGTTGTATTCAATATGGTTGTATCAGAAGATGAGTTCTAATCTATGCCAAACCCAAAATTTCAAACATTACCACTTATCTTGGGCTCCAGCTTGTCTAAAACAGACATATCTGCAGCTTGATTGCCCTTAATTAAAACCAGCTGTTGGTGACTGGGGTCATATATGTTTGCAGTGCCTTCTATTGACCATATCCTCTCAAGGATTTGATTTAATGATCAGTGTTATATAGCGCAAACTTGACCCGAAGGTAACGGGTATCAGAGCGCTTTACAAAGCACCAGTTGTGTTACATGAGGACACATTCATTTTTGTTAGACACAGGGAGATTAAGTGATTTGCCCAGAATCACAGGATGTTCAGCATCATCGCCGGACTTGAACCCAGTTCCCCAGATTCGAGGTCGACCGCCCTAGCCGTTAGGTCAACTCTTCTCCCCACTGTTATAGGAAAGGCTTGGCACACTGGGATAATATAGAAAAGTATTTTTTATATCTTCTTACCATTTTACTGTATTTGTTCTGCAATTTCAATTACCATTCCTGCAACAATGGTATAAGATAAAGTATGCCATGATTTATAAATACTTGTTTTACTTTTAGAAAAGCTTGGGAGCAAATTCAGCAATTGTGTTGCTTTACTGGGATGTCCCTAGTTATTAGTTGATATGATTTCATTGAATGGCACAGCACTTTACTATAAATGTACTTGATATGTACATTTTATGAATTATCTCCACTGTTCAGTTTCCCCCTTTTGAACCAAAGAATTGGCTCGCTATATTAGGTGCCTTCTTTTCTTGTTTAATATATTACCATGTACATTTTATTGAATATGCATTTTTAATGATTAACTTTGCTTTCTTCCATTTCACAACAATCACTATGCTTTGCGTGTAATTGATGTTTACATTGCTTGATTGTTGGCATCTTTTTTTTCTCTCCTTAAGTAAAATAGTTTTGATAATAAGTATCTGTTAGGGCAGATAGGTTTTTCCTTGTAGGCTATTTTCAATATTTGTATTTATTCTGGCAAAACAACTCAATAAAACAATGATATTGCAGACAGGGCCACAAGCTTGACTAACAGCTTTGTAATAACTGAAAGAAATCTACACTAACACAGAGCATAATGACTAAGTACTAAATACAGATGTAGGAGGAAGAGTAGCCTCTTTGAATAACTGGAAATATGTTGCCTGAAAACGTAATTAGAAATTGCTTTACAGAGAATATATGAGGTTGACACAAGATAGCCAAAGACAGGAAAAAGTGTTTGGAACAACTTGGAATCAATCAATTAATCAGGGTTCTTATAGAATGCGGCTAATCGCCCATTAGGGTTGCAAAGGGGGGTCTTCTGCAGTTCAGTTGAAGAGCCTGGTATTAAGGTCCTTCCTGACTTGAGGCTGTGAAGGTGATTGCCTGAGATGTCGTGTTCCAGGTCGTGCAATGAGGTGGTCACCCTAGCTGATATGAAGCAGATTGCTAAGCTCAGTATAAATCAAGATGAGAACCATGAGAGACTTGTTCATTAAGGTGAACTGGCAATCATTTAGTGTTCCAAGTTAGGTGGAACACCAACGTTTTGGAACCGGACTGATTACAAAATGTAGTTCAAAAATAATGTGGTGGCCGACTGTGTGATTCGTTTAGAGCAGCATTGGGTGGAGTCTGGTAAATGCTTGCCACTGCTGAGACTCATATTGCAATGGTGGCTTCTACCCACTTTATGTCAACACACTTTTTCTAATACTAAGATGGTAATCTAGATTTCGAAAGACAGGATACCAAGCCACAAACATGATGGTGAACCTTATCAGGCCAACTGTTGGTGCACCCACTCTATTTAGAGTCAGTCGAAGCATGATGTCTCCACTGGTGGAAATATTTTACATGCGGCCCCACATTGGGCAATTGGTCGAAGTATCTCAGTAGTCCATCTATCCTATTTACTTTGGGTGTTCTGATGTGCCTTTTTTTCCTGCTCTCAACCACCAGGAAAAGCATGGCATTCCTAAACAGAAAAATATAAAAAATTACCCCACATCCTCAGAGGAAACTTCTGAGGTGTCAGGGCCATTAGTATTAATGTTTTTTCAAAAAGAAACCCACATTTTGGGAGTTTTTTTCTTAAAAAAAAAAACATTCTAAGCAACTGCATGTCCATAGCTAGGGGCCCCTTTGAAATTTTGCATTGCCTTCAGATTTAAACTTAAGGCATAGAGATCGCCACCAGGCAGGTGGAGATAAATATGGTGGGTGATCATCTGCCACGGTGGTGGAGATTATGACCTCTGCCATCTTGGTGGGACGCCCTGCAAACACTAAATAGCCCCTCAAGTTCTTTTAATGTAGTGGAAAACACACTGTAATGAAATAATTCAGTATTGACATATGCTCTGTTCTTACAAGAATTTAAGTATGAATCGAACTTTAATGTTTGACTCAGATATTTGTTTTTAAAGTTTGTTCTTTAAAACTTATGTTTTGTTTTAAAAATCAATTTCATAAGTATCACTATATTCTACTATTTTCATGCCAATGTTGTGTTTTGCAGCCATGAGAAAGTAACTGCGGAGTGAAGCGTGTCTGCAAGCAAGTAAACCTTTGTCTAAAATGCAGCAAAATGGAACAAATTATGATCATTTGAAATCTTGAGAGCCTGATTAAACTTTATTTATGTACAATTGTGACAAGGGGACTTAATCAGGTGTCGAAGCATGAGAGGATCTTAATGCTGGCCAAAGTTCATCATTGAATCCTACAATACTCCTTAATCAATTTTAGTGCAGCGTTATTATCTTTACCGTACAATAAAAAAAGGTATGGACAGGCATGGGTCCTTGGCTCATTGTTCCACTGAAACCTCACTATAACTGGCTAAAGAGTCCAAATTCGGTTGAAACTGGCCCTAGGTCGCTTGTGTTGCGTTTCAGGGATGATCTGTCTTAGCAGTTCAGGCTGGACTGTTCCCATGAGGAGCAGGGTCAGGGCTGATTTGCATATGGCTGGGAACAAACTGAAGTGGCATGATGAACAAAAAATTATGGAGCGGGATGTGGCCCAGAGTGATTGCCACTGCCTGATATTATTTTGAGAATTCCATCCATCACCTTGTTGTTTTTGCTACCCTATGTGCACCAGGTATGCCTAGACGTGAGTCCCTGCTCACTGTGCCACTGGAACCTAACCATACCTGGCTGAAGAACCCTAACAACTGTAAAACTGTTCCTATTTTGTTTGTGCTCCTGTTCTGTGGAGGACCTTGCCTGGCAGTTCGGCCTGGACTGTTCCCATGAGGAGCAGGGAAAAGGCTGATTTGTGTATGGCTGGGTCCAAACTGAGGTGGCAAGGTGGGCAAAATACAATGGATTGGGATGCCAACTACAGCGATTGCTAGTGGCTGAGATTAATTTGGGCATTCCATCCATCACCTTGTTGCTTTTGTGATAAATAAAATGTAAACATCTTTTGCACGCAAAGAAGCCCATTGACATTGTTTTTGTAGTTTGCAAATTTAAAAAAAACATGTGTATTCTAAATAACCCCTGACTTTGACAGGCCCTCTGCCTGGCTTCCCTTCTTGCTGCTACTGGGTACACTGCTGCAGTGAAGTCTGCTTTCCCAAAACTGCACCATCTATATACGGACCCATATGTTAACTTGAAAATAAAACAATGCAGCTCAGGAAACATTTATAACAGGATGGAAATGCAAGCACAGAAATAGACCAGTGAAGTCTCTACTGAAACAAATGATTAATTTGTGCCAGTGTTTGCCAGTGCTCAACACCAGCACTTAGGGTCTTATTACGATTATGGCGGTCCATTGGACTTCCGTAGTCGTGGTGGCAGTCAGTGGACTGCCAGATTTGCAGTCCATACTTTGTCAGTCGGACCGATACAGAACCACTGCAACTGCCAGGAGGCTGCTGCGGCACAGCCAAGCATATTACTAGTTTCCTCCCCGCCACAGTTTTCATGGCTTAAAGGACGCCCTGTTATTTCTGTGCAGGGGATGCATTCCCCCGTCTGCATGCACCCCCAGTTCCTGCAAGGCATGGACTTGACAGTCCATGTCCTGCAAGAACATGCAATGGCATTCCCATTGTGGTGCCTTGCTAAGGCTCCCTTATCAGCCAAAGCACAGCAACGCTGAGGGCCAGACACCACAGGACCGCCAGACCTGGATTCCAATCGGAATCCAGCGGGCGGTCGCTGGGTTTGGCACAGTGTGGCAGCAGGGCACTGGCGTGGCGGCCCACTTCCACAGCGTAAAACTCATAATAATTGTTAACAATGCCACATATTTATGACAGTCGATATGGTGGTGCTGGCTGTTTATTTTTATGGGGAGCACAACAGTTTACCAATTAAATACAATTTAAAATATAATTCTAGTGCATAGAGGAGATTCATATACCCTTGAGTAGCCTGGAATTGTCCAAACTGTCACATTTATAGAAGTATGAGGCTTAATAAGAAGTATTTCTACTGGCCTGTGGCAGTGAAGGCAGTTCCAGTCTGAAGTGCAAGCTGCAATGTCCTCTTGAGCAATACGTCTATCACTGGCACTTGTTTTTTTACAAATTAAGCACTGGCTGAAACTATGTCTGCATTGTTGCGGTTAAGGAAAGAATATTCTGCATTTGGCAAGCCATCTAACTATGTAATGTTATTTGTCGCCATGTCACAGCAGCAGGTATGCCATGCAAGCCTTTACATCATTCAACTGCTTTGTCAACCCTATAAAATAGGTGTTATTTTAGCTAGGCACATCAAGATAGACTTTGCATCAAATTGCCACAGCTTCATACAGTCTGCAGAGACCTGATGAGATGACCACCCACAAACTTAACATGAGCTTCATCCTCTAAAGAGAAGCATAAGGAGCAGTGGAGAAGGAAGTAATGCATAGGTCCTGATGCAAGTAAGTAAAACAAGCACCCTCTTCCTTAGTTGGGTAGTAAAAGACAGCTATAATTGGGGTGCAGTTGGGCTCTATGTCCATTGGGCCCTGCTGCCTTTGCATCTGCTGCACCATTGATAGCTACGCCCCTGGTAAGGAGGGGAAGGAACAATCAGTCAGAGATTCATTTCACATTCACTGCATCTCTCTGGGCGGCAAATATTGTAATGCACATCGCCTGACAAAGCCCGAGTCGTGTTTTGTTCGATTTCTTTTCGGAAGCCAATGACATGGAAAACGGCTATTTTTCATTTTGCTTGAATGTGCATTTTCCACATAAAATGCTAATGAAAAGTAAATGTAGTTTACTTTTCAATCTTTCACAGTAGGTAACTGAGTCAAATGTTAAGATTTCTTTTTTACGATTAGCATTATGTCAGAAAGTTTTAGCATTCTATTTCTATAATAAAAATGCACATTTTCTACGTTTGTTACTTGCTGAAAGACTAACGATTGCACTGGATCCATTTACATGCAACATTACCTGAATGACATACATGCTGCTGTGTTTGAATAGTAAAGGTTTTGTTTGTAAATGTCTACAGAATGAAGGGGAAAGACATTGATGGGAACAAGGAACTGACAACTGTCACTTCCTACCTGAACCCACTATCTTTAGGTCAATCAATGGAAAGTTCACAATCTCAGAAACTACCCATCTCTAGCAAAGTGCCTGGTTGCTTCACCTTGTCCCACATTGTTTTCAGACTCTACATTAAACACTACCTACTAAGAGCAGCATCAGGATACTTAAATCCATCCACAACATGGAACTGTACCTGAAAATCATCCCTACTCAAGACACCCATCAACTCAATACCTGCCCTGATCTTATTCATATTTGAATATTTGACTCCTCTTAAAATTTACCTCAACCCAACACAGAATTCCTTCCGTTCATCAGTTGGAACTAAGAAACACAATATTTGGTTATCCGAAATTAATTTGGAACTGTTCATCACTCAGCTGACACAGAACACATAATCGCTTGGTTGCATCCATGGCACTGACCTCTCCTTTAAAGGATACATCGCCAACAAAACCAAGAAAGCATGGCACCAGCTCTCCCTCCTAAATAAAGTGAATGCCTACCTTCTGTAAATTTAAGAACAACTGTCTAAGCTTTAGTACTCTTACAGCTCAATTAAAGAAACACCAAGCTATGTGGACTCCCTGACACTACGATGGCTCCACCAAAAGGCGTTCTATAGGCAGCAGCATGTCTCATCAAACACCTAAAGACATTTCTGGATATCACGTTAACCCTGTTAGAACTTCACAGGCTGTCGCTAGTTGCTGCATCTCCTACAAAGCCACCAGCATCCCTCCATAATATGGACGAGACTTTAACTACCTCAAGTGGGCAGCACCTCATCCAGAAATCAGGATATTACTAGACCTACATCAAAAAACTTGGAAAAATGACAAAACCAGAAGACAAGTCTTCTCCTCTAATCGTCCTAGGATCTGGAACAACATCCCCCTTAACATCAGGGCTGCACAAACCCTTTGACGATCCTGTGGCCCAATGTGCCACTGACATATTTATAAGAATATGCTAAATATGTGCCCCTTTGACCCAGAAAACTGCGAGAAAGGGAAGTTCCAAGGGTGTTGCTGGGGGCATGGCAACGTATGCCTCCCCGAGAGAGGCGCAAGGGAGGCACAACTCCTCGTTTTGCCTCTTTCTATGTGTGCTGCATTCTGCTGCAGCACACATAGAAAGAGGAAAAAGCCTCTCGTGATTGTTTTTGTGCAGGAAGGTTGCCTTCCTGCACAGAAATAATCATCCCTACAATGCAGGCAACCTTGCACGATGGTAGCTTAATGCTGTGCAAATACCTAAGCATAAATAGAAAATTGCACTCAATGTCGCTTTGTTAAGGTCTAGACGACTTTCTGTCGTTTGTCATGCACCTTTATGAGCACACAGGAATATGAACTATCTCTGCATCTTCTTTCCTATTCAGCCCACAATTGCCAATTTCATTAAATCATTTTCCCATCTGAAAGGCCAGACATTTAGTTCTCACCTCTGTCTGCACCATGGCTGGCCGTTGCGTCCTCAGCATTTTGACAGTCTGGAAAATATCCACAACACCTTCATATCTCATTCTTTCCAAAACAATACTCAGAGTTATGAATACTCCAGTCCTTCCAACGCCCGCACTGCACAGAAAATAATACACAACGTTAATTCTTTACACTGATGGGTAGTAAAAAAAACAACTTTTTCTATTACATTTTTTTTATATTAAAACATTTTTGATATTAGCGATTGATGCTTGACTGCTCTACAGTCCCCAAACGTACACAAACATAAAATGTGCAAGTAGCACTGCTGCGAGCACAAGGTAAGTTATTTTATTTATTTACTCTCCACTTTCCCGTTGTATGTCGAACTCCACTGACCCCACCCAGCCAGCCCAGCTCAGCCTCCCCGCCCCACAGCATTACCTGTGCGAGCCGCCACTGGTCAAGGAAGAGGAGGTAAAGTAATCAGGGAGCAGAGAGAGGGAGAACTGAGTTTGGAAAGAATGTGAACAGACAAAGAAATTAGGTGCTGGATGAGGAAGGTGACGGGATATATGGGTGGATGCAATCAAAAAGTTCCAGCGAGCTGTGGTGGCACAGAAATTGGGAGTGGACCAGGAGAAGAGATAGACATTGGGAGGGAGCAGTACGATGATGGAGAGTAGGCACATACGCAGGAAGGGACATGCATGGAAGTCTGACCCATGTAGTAAAAGAGACACAATTACAAATAAAAAATGGACAACAAAATGGTGGCCATTTAAAGTACAGGGCTTAAAACAACAAGAACAGAAATGACCCCGAACAAACCACCCTGGACGAACAAAGATTAAAAAATAAAACTTTAGCACTTTAGTGGCGGTCCCTTAAGGTACAGGGTTTTTTCCACGTATTACATATTTGATTCCATGCAACTAATTTCCCTCTGAAACTATTTTAGACAGTCAGGAGCCATAAACATTTATGTAAGCTTAACATTGCATCCGAATTTGGTATTTTGCCAATTGAAACGTCATAAAGTCCAAAACAACCTTGTTTTGAATCAAGATAATTTCCATGTCATGCTAGAACAGTTAGTCTTTCAAAATAGAATTTCTGCACCCTGTGTGGTGGCAGAAGCTCCTGAAGTCACCGCAACCAGCATGTGTGATTCAGCAACCCAAAATGAAACCAATATCGTCATAGAATCGAAAGTGCTTTTTTTGCTTTTGAATTGTATTTTTTGGACCTCTGGAGTGAGAGTTTCCCTAATGAAGTCCGGCGCACTAAAACTTCTGCTAAAAATAGATTTGAGCCTTAACCTCTGAAGCCCACTTTTTAAAATAATGCCCACAGATGAGCAGCTGGGTGAAGGGGTTCTGGGCAGAATACATGTTTTACACATGCACACAATCACGTGCACTTGTGTGCAGACTGAGAGAGGAAGCTTGTTTTCTCACCCAGCTTAGCATCTCTGCACAGGTAAGGTTGTGGCAGGTGGCATTGAGGATAAATTGGGGATGGCCTGATAAGGCCTTGTAATTCAATTGGGAGACCAAGAAGAAATGTAATCTTTCTTTTTGGCTCTGTAACATCTGTACCACTGCTTTTACACTTTGAAAAAAATATAACTTAATCATAAATGATCAATCGATCAATCAATCAGGGTTGGTAAAGCGCAACTACTCAGCCATGAGGGTCTAAAGGCACAGGGGAGTAAGAGGGGGCGGATCCGTTGAGTGTTGGGTCATCCAAAGGGCCAGGTCTTGAGGTCCTTCCTGAACTTGGGCAATGTGGGAGATTGCAGGAGGTGGAAGGGCAGGGTTTTCCAGGCTTTGGCTGCGAGGTAGGAGAAGGAATTTCCTCCCTTTCTGGTCTTGTTGATGTATGGGATGGTGGCCAGAGAGCGCTGGGCCGATCGGAGGTGTCTTTTGGGTGCATGGAAGGAGAAGCGGCTGTTCAGGTATGCGGGTCCTGGTGTTGTGAAGGGGGCTTGTATGTGTGGATGAGGTGTTTGAAGGTTATTCTTCTTTTGACTAGAAGCCAGGGGAGATTGTGGAGGTGCTGGGTAATGTGACTGTGACGAGCGCTGTGAGGGTCAGTCTGGCTGCAGTGTTCTGGACAGTCTGGAGTTTGCGAAGGAGTTTCTTGATGATTCCAGTGTAGAGAGTGTTGCCGATGGCCAGTCAGCTGCTGATCAGTGCGCGCATGACAGTTTTTCTGGCTTCAGGTGGGCTCCATCTGAAAGTCTTTCGAAGCATGCGGGAAGTGTTGAAGCAGGTTGATGATACAGCGTTGATCTGGTGTATTTTTGAGAGATGAGTCCAGTATGATGCAGAGGTTTAGTGCATGGTCCTTCAGGGTGGGGGGTTTTCCGAGTGCGGGGGGCCACCAGGAGTTGTCCCATGTGGAGGGGGTGGAGCCAAGGATGAGGACTTCTGTCTTTTCTGAGTTGAGTTTTAGGCAGCTGTTCTTCATCCAGATGGCGGCGACTTTAATCCCTTCTTGGGAGTGGTGTTTGGTAATGTTGGGTTCGTTGGTGAGGGAGATGATCTGTGGGTGTTGTCTGTGTAAGAAAAGATGTTGAGCCTGTGGGTCCTGACGATGGTTGTGATGGGGGCCATGTAGGCTGCAGAACTTATGATTGGCATGAGGTGGAAAATTCAGTAACGTGTACTTTTCCAAACAACGTCTCAATCTCGAATGCATATCCAGAATCAGTTTCTTCTATATGCTTTTGCATATGTAGTTTCAAATTTGGACACATTTCCAATAGTTAGCCTTAATGGAATTCATGTTTTGAGTTACCCTTCTAGGCCAGGTAATAAATCTGATGGACAACTGGTAGTTCAAAGTTTCACCTGGAAAAGAAATGCATCCTGGGACATTACCTTTCTCCTGAAAAGGACTGCCTGGTGTAAAATCTATGTTAGGTACATAACTGTGTCTCAGTGACGAGCACAAAGAAAGGGCCAGCAGACATTGCTACAATTACCACAGTGGGGTTTGTTTGATTCTTGGAGGGCAGAAATGTAACCTAAGTTGGTAGAGCAAGGTCATAGAGAAAGATAAGTCTCAACTCTTATTTAAAATGAAAGTCTGACTCTTCCGATTAAGCTCTGCATGGAGGTGTGACAGCCAGTGGGTGGCTCCTTAGAAGTACCAGTCAGGAGTGGAGGGAAGATGTAGCATCTTTTGTTTGGGTTTGGCCAACTACATTCTATAGCTCTCCACCTCCACTTTTGAACCCCCTTCACAAGGAAGAAACTTTGAGATGAAGAGGAAGAGCACCAGAAGACTGACAGGCCCACATTATGTATGCACCCCTCTCTGGAGAAGAAGGACACTCTGGGTGTTTACCTGTGGGGCGTGTTTTGGACTCTTGTCTCCAGAGTTAGTGCACTAGCTTACCACCTCTCTCTTGGGGTCTGTATTGGGTGGACTTGCTGGGGAATCTGTAGGAAGGTGTCCTCTTGGACCTCTGTTGACGGCTCTTGTTTGCAGGTGCCTAAAGAAAAGAATTGGTACCACAAACTTCTGCTGGAAACAGAGACAACTTACAATGTTGGATGGCTTTGGGTGATCAGCAAGTGCAAGTAAGATAAGTAGTCTACTTTGAGGACCATGGGGTGTGGCTACAGGAAGACCTCAAGTCAGGAGACTGCCATGGGATGGGCAAGATGGCAGTACTTTGACAATTCACAAATAGACTTGTTTTTCAGGGACCCTTCAAGAACACTCCTGGTGGCTGGTAGGCACCAGCAGAATGAAAAAATAGGACATTTGCCCCTACTGGGCAGCAGTTACGAAAGAAAGAATTAGCCAATCAGTCGTTCAAGTGTGGCATTGCAGAAGCTTGCCATTGGTGCCATGTAATTTGTGGCAGACTTGCCCCATGTGTAATTTACGACCCCCCTGGAAGGAGCCGATGGCTAGTTAGGTCTCCTGGGGGAACCAGGAGAGCCAATGTGGTATTTTTTTAAACTTTACACCGTTAAGGGGTGAGAATGGCAAATTCAACGTTCCTATCTCCGGAGTACACATGACTGTCCTGTATGGCCCCATAAAAAGCGGGGCCTCCTCAGGCCCTCTGTGTGCTAATGCACACCGTATCTCTAGTGCTCGGAAACTGTAGCATGGGAGTGCAGGAGTATAACTACTCTGGCCTTCCTCCATAAACCAATGTTTATTGGAACGTAGAGGAGCTGGACCACACTGTGGTTGGGCCACTGCATGGTACTGCTTTTGTAGTATGCTGCTCCTCCAAGGAGCGCAGGGGCACCCACATTATGCCACCACAACAAACTGAAAATCACAGGATAATAAAAAAGCTTCAGCAAAAGAAAGCCAATGGGCCCCGGGCCAGAGGACCACCCAATACATCCCAGCTGGACCAATTAAAAAAATGCATATTGTTCTTGTGGCACCCACAGATGAGCAGAGGCACCAAAGATATTTTGTGTTGCATTCGGGGGCCACCCAGGAGAGTCACCCACTTACATCTGGGGCTTTGTTTTTATTAATAGAGAACATTTGCCAGCCTAAATCTCCCAAGGTAAATTATCAGTAGGCCCAGGAGAGGTTTACTGCAAAATCAAGCACTATCGGGGCTGAGCTTTCATTTTGTTTTGGAGCGCATAGTGCACATTCAGCTTCTAGGTTCTGAGTGATTAGTAAGTAGCTTGATAAAGCAGAAGAAATATTATTTTCACGGAAATGCTCAATCTTTTCTAATGTTTACTATTGGAAATTGTCCAAACAGTAGTTACGATTGTTTAATAAATAAATGGCAAAGTATGTTCATTATTGTGGTAACATTTTAGAGTGTTTATTAGTACTGAAATTGACATACTTTATAGTTAAATGGAGAGTGAACACCCTGTGGCAAATCCAGTAAGCCTGACTTTTCATAATTGCATGCCACATAATTTGCTACAGGTATGTATAGTGGTGTTTTATTTTTAGGGTTCAGGGTCTGCTGACGTGCAAGCCATTAAAAGTGCCTCAGATCTACTGGGTCTAGTTTGTATTCAGGAATGACGTGACTCCTAAGATTGTTCTTTAGTGTGCATCATCTGCAGTTGGATGCCCTTAGCTGGGCATTCTATTGATTTGTCCACCTGTCATTTTCCATATGTTAACTATTTGTGTGCAGCATATAGTTTTCCAAATATTAAAGAACTTTTTTAAGGAAGTAAAAAGGAAAAAGCAAATAGCATGATATTGATTTATTGAGTATTGTTTCTTGCATTGCTGAGTTCTGGGTGTCAGCCCAAAGCACCTCCTCAAATAAACAATGGACTGCCTCACTATTCTGAAAGTCAAATGCTAAAATTAATACCCAGTCCCCAGTTTTAGGGGTCACAAAAAAGGCGCCTAATGACCCAACAATTTGAGTTCTCAGTAATTGATTGCCCCAGGACCTTCAGATCTGGTTATTACACAGTGATAAAGATACCATTATCATATGGCACAAAGGCAGAGTTTGGACCTGTCAATTTTATCATTCGGACAGTTGACAACACTAGCCCTATGTGGCTGATGCACAAACTTACAAACTGTGAATTAGTAGTGACCTTTCATGTCAAGAATCGGCCCTGCAGAAAAGCCACCAGTTCAATCAAGAAGTCATGAGGAAAGCACATTGTTTGAGCCATACCTCTAGTGTTCTCTGCCCAACTCTTTCAGAGTACAGAACAGGATGTAGATGTTTATTCAGATTGTCTGAGGGCACACAGACCAATCGACCTAAGAAGGCTGAAGTTTTTCTAAGGTTTGCAATAGTGGAATTGCATTACCATATTAAACAACTGATCATAGGACACACATAGTATGTCTTCTCATTTCAAGCAGGCAAACTTGTACATGCCATTGATTTGCTAAATGTTTGTTGAAACCGGAATATGGGCAATTCAAGTAGATTGGTGTTTAATTATCAGACAAAAGGCGTTGGCAATTATCTGATCCTCTGTAATGGCTCAGAATGTGAAATGCATTAACTTTACAAATCCATTCTATGTCAGAAAACGTCAGCATGAAATGGAATGGACCACACAGTTAAAATATATATATATATTTCAATAGTTTAATTGACCCAAACGCCAGCTTTTGATAATTAGTGAATTGGAGCACGCTGACTGTGGCTGTGTCGAGTGTGGGCTCTTTTGCTCTCCTCTGCTTGTTACTCTGAGACAAACATTCAGAAATCTTTTAACAAGCTAAGTCTATTGTGGAGGGAATTAGTGGAGGAGGAAGAGGCATTCTTATGAAAGAGGAAAGCATCCGGAGTGTTAGGGAATGAGGAAAGAAGGAATAATAGGAAAAATATCCACACTCAGTGGTGTAACAAAAGCCCCCGCAGCCCCCGAGCTCCGAGGTCCCCCTTTGGCATTGGCAGGTACCTGGCCAGTGAGCTCTAAACTGGGTCCAGAGCACGGAGGGTCTACCTGCATGTACTTTTCGGGGGGGGGGGGGGGGGGGGGCTCTAGTTTCGGTACAACACTGTTCAGACATGCCTCTCCCAATGGCTCAATTTACGTCCTGTCCTTGCACGAGGCTGTAGGTTTACCATTGTGTATCAGGGCCCATGTATTTCGGATAACACTAGGACAGGAAGGGTCTGAAAACAGAAGGGTTCATTTGATCACATGGGGGTGTTTAAATAGGGTAACATTTCTATTAATGGGTATTTATTGTTCCTGAAGTGACTGGACAATAAAAAAGTCAGGATTTCTCACTTTCCGACCAAGTGTTAAGTGGCTTTCATTGTATATGCACCCTACCTATACCTCAAGTTTGCACTGGTCTAGTTTGGAGGTAATATTGTTCTGCGTAACACTAGGGCCTCATTGACAATGTGTATTGAAATAGTAACTTATTGGACTTTTCCTGATTCACAACATGCACTGTCAGGATATATGTTTGTTGGTTGTTCTACCTGTTTCTTCTCGTCTAACCATTTTTAAAGCGCTCTGATATCCTCTAGAGTCAAGTTTGTGCTATATAAAGCTTTATAAATAAATAATTTGTCAAGATATTGGATTTTAAGAAGGCAGTACAACGAATGCTGAAAGTGTTGCAGGAGGAATAATAACGATGAACACTGCAGAATGTACTTCTGAAATGAATCCATATGCACACTGTTTGTTACCTGCCACTTCAATTGCCTTTTGATTAGAAGAAGCAATGACATAGCCTTGGTCTATTGGCAAACCAGGTATAGTGATGTAAAATTGCTTTCATCAGCAAAATGTCAATTTGTCTCGTAAAAGTTCCATTTCAAATACAAAATATTGCTTTTTCTCATCTGCTGGGAAATTAGAATGTGATTGCAGGAACTAATCAAAAACTACCCAAGTTCCCAGCGTAATGTCTGTTATTTTGGCTTAGGGTGGGTACAGCCCGCTTGTTATTTCTATTACGAACAGAAAAAGAGCGTCAGCCAATCAAAGCACTTGTTATATAAAGCGCCCAAGTGCTGCACTTCTTCGTTAGTAAAGTAAGCCAATGGATTACCATTTGTTAATAAGCATTTTACACAAAAGACAAACTTATTCTGGACAAGAGGAGGTCATTCGATGTGTGCCTCTGCAAACCTTCTAATTTTCAATAGTGAATGTAGCGAGGCAAAGGGAAACAAATCTGCTGTTTTGTTAAAAAGGAAAATTCACACATAAATCGAAGAGTCTGAAAACAACAAGGTGATTTTATATTCCAAACATTGTTGTGTAGGGTGAATTTTTCATCAGCTTTAGAGCTTATGGTAAATAAAGAGGTGCTCAGATTCACTTTTGACATTTATATTATCTATCACGAAAGAGGTACCTGGAGTAGGCAGGCAGGAACGCATTTTACTTTCATTGTGTCTGCAATTAGCAGGGAAGCAAGGTCGGCTCCTCCGCTAACGTGGTGGAGCGTCGCCACACTGACCAGGTCAAAAAGGAAAAAATAAAATGATAATTCTAAGTGTGCACGAAGCTTTGGCAGGCTGTCTCGGCAGCTCAAGCACGTGGCAGGTTGTCCACCCAAGCTGCAATACAACCTGGGTGGAGAACATGCCCAGGCTCCAAGCCCCTTGCTGAGCGCCAAACCACGGCACTCAGACCAATCACAACGCTGGCTATGGGGATCCTGGGATCCAGGTGTTTCCTACTTCCTGCACTGGAGTCCTGAAAGTAGGCGAAAAGGATGAGAGGCGGCGGCAGAGGCAGCGGTACAGAGGTAAGTGTTTAATTTCTTTTTTCATCCCATCACTGACCTTCCCCCCTTACCGCTGCTAAATGCCAGCCACCACTGCGGGGAAGTAGCAGTCTGTTTTGACCAGCTCCGTCTACAGTGTGTGGTGGGTCATTGCCAAAGGCATTAGAGGTGTATCCCCAGACTGCACCTTCCGAATAGATGTGGGCAGAAATAGACTGAGGGGCATATATACTACGAAGTAGTAAATATGCCGGAGTGCTGCTTTAGCCTCCTTGGCTTAACACCGCATTCCGCCACTTCTGAAATGCAGGGCTGCACCATATTTACAACAATATGGTGGAGCCCTGTGTTTCCTCCTGCACTGGCGCTAAATTTGTTAGCCTAACGCCAACCCAGACACCCTTGTACCACAACGCAAGGGTGCCTGCGTTGAGGGAAAGGATTGCTTATGTGCAGGATGGTGTCCCTTCCTGCACATAAACAATCTTTAAATGCCTTTTTGTAACTTCTATGTGTGCTGCTTAATGCAGCACACATAGAAATTGTGAAAACATTTTTTTAAATGATTGTTTATGTGCAGGAAGGAACACCTTCCTGCACGTCAACAATCAAAGGCATTTTACTGTTTCTATGTGTGCTGCACTAGGTAGCTCACATGGAAACAGCAAAAACGAGGAGAAATTTAAAACTTCTCCTTGTTTCGCCAGGTTAAGACAAGATTTTGCCTGGTCTTAATTTTGGAGCTGCCGCGTATTTACACCACCCTCGTAAATAGGGGGCAGTGTCAAAATCAATGTGTTTTGTGGTGGAACGCTCATTGCAACACCCATTGCCCTCCCCTTTCAGACTAAGTAAAGCGTGAAAGGGGGATTTATTTACAAGGCTGCGTTAAGCCATGTGAAGTGGCTCAACACTGCCTTGAATATAAGGAAAAGCCCATATCACCACTATAAAGTCCCGAAAAGTGATGTTGTGGTGGTGATAGGGGCTTGCAAATATGCCTCTGAGTTGTTGTGTGACTGTGAAGAAATAAATCAGTACCACTGAAAGCTTTCTGAATGTGCATGGAGGCAGATATGGCTATTTTAGCAATACATTTTTGGTACTATAAATGTGGCTTTGGTAGCCACCCTGGTGAGGCGTATGTATATATTTATATTAATGAATGTATGCATCATTTCCTCATAAATATCTCAATTCAACACATTAGGAATATCAATTGCAATTGCAAACCTCCCAGGAAGCCTATATATTTGAGCAAGTGGGTCAGTGAAAACACACTAGCAAATAATGACAAAATAATGTAAAACGCCTAGAAAAGCATTTTAGGATTGATAGACATATTTCCAAAGTCATACTCAGAAGCTACCAACTTTGAAAAATTGACTACTGGCAAGATTCCTGAGATTAATGCGTATCATACCAACAAACAGTTGTTGGGAATTATCTAAAATCGTTTAACTAATTGTAAAATGGGAAATCTGTGTGCAATGGATATTTACTCTCAAGAATCCTTTTATAAGGGTTTACTAGTATTGTGCATCATCGGTGAAGGAAGCCCTCAGTTTTATCTGTAGGTGTTTCACTTCATGAAACATTGTGAAAGGAATATGATTATTTTTTTACAATTGAAGAAAGAAATAGTTTAACACATTCACAGATAAAGAGAACATTAAATGTATCCATTGGCAAGGCACCTTGATGGACAGCAAAAGGCAGCTCCAATATTAGCTGGTTGACACCTATCAGGTAAAATATCACCAGAAGGTGATGAGAAAGACCCATTCAATTACAAGCTAAGAATATTACGAATTTGCAAAAACAGTTTTCAGGAGGACATACTGCAGATGAACAACTATATGTTTTTGCAACTTCAAACAGATCACAGAGTGAAGGTAGCCTTCAGACATGGGACCTTTATTTCCTAATCCTACGTTTTTTGTGTTCACCATTTTTGCTGTTTCCAAAATGTGAATTGATTGAAAACGATAACCATCAGAGAAACACATCTGTTGTAAATTCCCCTTTCTGGATGGTCACCCCCAACTTGTTTGCTACTAAGATGCTATGGTAATGGATCTGAAAGTGTGTTTGGTCCTGTTAACGAGGCCCAGCACCAGAGCTCTGTCCCTCAAACTGTAACTGTGAATTAGTACACCCAAATGGCAAGTACTTTTACACCTCGTTAAGGCCCTAGTATCTGGTACCAGTGGCACCGAGGGGTTCCAAGGCTGCAGCACTTATTGCGCCACCCTTAGTGACCTGAGGAAAATCGAAGTCTGCAGGTCTGCCATGTCAGCCCTGAATGAGCATATGGCCTGCTCAAGTTTGACCCTGCACATACCATGTTTGACAGGGTCACCTCACTGCATTTAATATATGTGAGCAACCCCTAAGGTAGGTCTCCTATAGCCAAGAAGGCAGGGTGCATTAAATTATATGTGTGGAGTTATATGTGCAAGCATATATTGCCCTGTGGCAGCATTCTAAATGTAATTCTACCGCAAGTGACTGGCAGTCCATTGGACAACATGGGCTGGCTTATGGGCAGCACCTATATGTCCATCTCTATGATGACCCGGCCAATTTCTTTAATGTTTGGTGTCAAACACTGTGCCTTTTAACCCCCAAAACACTTGTGGTGTCAAGGTTTAACCAGTATGTACCCAGGTGGTACTTTAGACAGTACCTGCCTAGTTTAAACAGAATTCTCATGCCTTGGTGGGCTTTTTTAGTGTTTGCTGCCAAGACAGAGGCCTGACCTCATGCTGGGGAGTGCATGCCACTCCCAGAGGCCAGAGACAAATACCTGTGTAAGGCAGAGGTGACACCTACGCCCACACCAGATGGGCTAGTGATTAGACTGGGATGGCGGTGAGACTCAAAGACTTCACTTGCGCCACTAGACAAAGGATCTTGTTCCCCAGTCAAGGAAAAAGTCTCCCCCTGCTCCAGGTACTGTTTTTCATGGGCAGGCAGGAAATTAGCTATGCAGGAAGGCGTGCACCTCCACAAGGCTGACCACACCTCTAGGGTGATGCATCTGAGGTGCACAGTTGGAATGGTGCTGGCCATCTTGAATTTAGCCCTAAAAAAATCGGGTTCTGACTAGTTTTAGTGAGGTTCACCCTCTGGATGCTGTCACTACTGGGGCGGATGAGCTGCAAGACTACATGCCCATTGGCCACTAGTCCTCACGCCGACTAAGTCCAGGATTGAAGGGGCATGCCAGACACCAGAATCTTAGATTCTAAGTGATATAAAAAAATACCTTTTCCATGACAAGGCAGGACTCCATGAAGATAGGTGGAAAGCTCTGCACTTGTGGCAGCCCCACTGCACCCATTGGATTGCAAGTCGACCAAGCCAAGAGAACATTTCCAAAGGGAAGGTGAACCCCTCTGCATACTCCAGACTTCATGTGAACTCCTTTGGGCTAGAGAAACTGTTACCTGCAGTTGGCAGGCACAAATCGCAAAGTCCACAACCTTGAAGTTTTGCACCCGAGCCACTCAGCATGGCCGCTCAAAGTTCTTGTGCAAGTGACTTCTGGAACCTGAAGTCCTGGCCCTCAGCGAGGCTCAGCCTTCCACAACAATTCCCTGGTCCTCTGGATAAAGATTTCCTCAACCGGAGTACTTGAAGGTTCAAAGGCTTGTTGGTGGTCGATTTGACTACAACCTGATATACTCGACGCTTCAAGAGAAGCGATTGAATTGTTTGAGCGACCAACAAGCCCTGTGGCTCCCTCATAAGGATCTTGCTTTTGTTTTTACTCTCTCTTGTCATGCTTGGCTGCGGATCCGGTTCAGTACCACTGATAACCAAGAGCACCTCTGCACTTGAGTCCCCTGAACCAGGTAGATATGGTCTGCCTGGAGACTCCTGGTCTAGAGTCAGCCCCTTGCTTTATTTCCAAAGGGTTTTGCTCAACTCACCCAGCAAATACCTTTTTGCTAAGGGATCCCACACCTGATTGACAGCTCTGTTTGACAGCTAAAAGTCAGGTAAAGTTGTGCTAGCTGTTGTGAACTGTCCTAGGGCTCACACGACTATAACTCCAAGTAGGTTCCGTTGAAGTCACTCTCTAAAGTACCGATTGCACTTATGTGTTTTTCCCCATTGACCGCAAAGTTACTATTTTTAAATTTCAAAGTATTGATCTATTTATGGATTTAACATGGATATCTTCGGTTATACTGTACGTATTGATTTTAATTTGGTGTCTAGAAATATATAAATATCTGAGCTATTTTTATAATTTGGTGTCGGATTTGTATCGAGTCAGGTCAATTTCTTATTGTCCATGTTGGTGATGTGAAATGCTTGACAATGTCCTCTAAGTAGCCTGTCTGCTCTTTACCACTCTGCCAGGAATGAGAGAAGATGTACGAGAGAGTATCAGGCGTCCATCTTTATGCATTGTGCTAGTATTACACGGTATGTCAGTAAATGGGTCAGCTGTTTACTGAAAATAAAATACTTTTTTAAATGCCTTGTTAGACAATAATGCAAGTGGTGCCGGTCCACCTTGACCATAAGTATGGATAAGCAAATTCTTTCCTAACTGGCTTACTTATATACTTATATGAGTTATAAAATTAGCTAATCCCACAAAAAACACAACTACTTTCCAGTAGTGTTAGGGAATCACAATTTGTGATTCCTTAAATGCAATTCTTGTAGCTATCGCAAATTGCGAATTAGCATTAAGAAATCGCAAATTACCACCAACTTTAGTTGGTGGTAATTTGCAAATTCCTAGAAAAATGCACTTTTTTGCATTTTTCTTAGTGCCATGTGGTGCACATACATGCCCTTAGGGCATGTATGTGTGCCACATGTGCATACATACATATTTTAGAGGTGCAACAGGGTGTCCTTTTGGCACCCTTGCACCCTTGAAATTGCATGCGCAATTTGCGAGTACCTATTGGTTACTCCCAAATTGCGCATGCAATTCCCATTCATTCCTATGGGCCCCTAGGCCCTTAGAAATGAATGGGAAGCCATTCCTTATTTGTGACTCACAATTTGCGAGTCGCAATTAAGGTATGCGTAGGAATTGCAAATTGTTTGCAAGAACCTACATACATTGCATTTTACGAGTCTATAATAGCGAATCAGTAAAACTCGCTATTATAGACTCACAAAATCCAATGTTGATGCATCTGGCCCTTAATTATTTATAGCGCCCAAAGTGTTGGGAGTACCTATTGGTTACACCCAAATTGCGCATGCAATTCCCATTCATTCCTATGG
The DNA here is from genome assembly GCF_964261635.1 of Lissotriton helveticus. NCBI lineage: Eukaryota > Metazoa > Chordata > Amphibia > Caudata > Salamandridae > Lissotriton > Lissotriton helveticus. The sequence continues at coordinate 1,075,592,445 of NC_136059.1, forward strand.
GCCTCTAGGCCCATAGAAATGAATGGGAAACCATTCCTTATTTGCAACTCGCAATTTGGGAGTCGCAATTAAGGTATGCGTAGGAATTGCAAATTGTTTGCAAGAACCTACATAAATTTTTTTTTTAAACAGATTTTATTGAATTTTTTGTTCAGAGGAAATACAGTTGTTTCACTTCACCGTTAAATGCATGATGCACTCATACCGCCCAAGCCATAAATGGAAATACAATAGGACATTACGTCATCTTTCAAGAATCTACATACATTGCATTTTGCGAGTCTATAATAGCAAATCAGTAAAACTCGCTATTATAGACTCACAAAATCCAATGTTGATACATCTAACCCTTAATCATTTATAGCGCCCAAAGTGTTGGATATCCAAACAAATAATTTATTCATTTTGACACGTCTTTGTGCAGTGGTACAGTTGAAAAATAAGTGTGTTTTAGACTTTTCTAGAATCGGGTGTGAAGGGATTCTGTCAGGATGCTGAGTGGCAGGGTGTCCCATACTTAAAATCCTTCTACTGAGATTGTGTGTCCTCCAAGTGCTTCACTATGTCAATGAGGATTAATGTTTTCTGAGCCACAAATCTCACAGTGTGATGAGGGATGTAGTATTTTTTTAGATGGCAGTCCCCAGGCAGAATTTTGTGTAGGAACGTTGTCAGTTCACTTTATGATTGTCTTGGCTATTAGTTAAGGTAGCTTTCTGAAACTCTGGGCAAAGTGGGGATATTAGGGAATTTCCTCTTACTTCTCTTAACGTGACATGCTCTATTTCGTCCATTTATTTTGATCAGTTGCTATAAACATTGTATTATCTTGTAATTTCTTTTCACAATTTAGGCTGCTTCATCGTCATTTAAAGAGTTAATCAATTCTTTGGATTTTAATGTTTGTGGTGCCTTCTTGGAGTTACGTGATTTATGGATATTTCTTGTTCACCATGAAGAGACAAAATGTTATTTCCACTGTCAGGATTGTTTAGATTTTTTTACCAGATGATATATCTCAGAAACATAGAAAAATTAGAAGCCCAATTCATCCTAATGAGCCATTAAGTTTAGGAATATTTACATTTCACAGATTACTGATAATGCTCCTGCATCTACTTCTCTGTATTCTGACAATCTGGGAGCATATATATGAGAAGTCATAACTCCGCCTCAATTGGTCTTCTTGTACATTTTGATCAACAGTGTAAATGTCTAAAATATATCTTTAAACTCATTATTTACTTTCCTATCAATAAATGCAAATATATACAAAATCCACATGCCACAGAATGACTCTTGGGCATTAATGTTCACCCAACACTATTTAGATCAATCACAGAACATTTCGCCGGAATGTATTCTTATTTGAACTGGGACTTGCATAAAATAGTTTCAATGCTCACCTGCAATGCACTGATATTGGCCCGTCCTGGCCAAACTGTTCTTTCGTTTTATGAACTTGACCAATGAAATCAATAAATCCTTCCCCGGACTTTGGCACTCCTTGTTCGGGCCAGTCAGTGAACTGGAATTGTCTCACTGTTCGGGACTGACCATCCTTTAAAGAAGAAAATTCAAGCCAGAAATGGATTATTAGGAGTGATGGAAATAAATGAGCAACAGCTGAATTCACAATAGCCATTAACTAAAGCAGATGCAGGACTGAGGGCGCTGGCTGAGACCCAACCATTTATACTGCTTTCCGTCCCTCCCTTTTCCTATTAGTGTAAATTATGTTCCACCACAACAATTTCACACTCCATAAACCGGTACTAATGTAAACAGGCTTTGTTTTTGCTTTTTATTAATTCTATAAATATTAAAATATGTTGGATGAACTTGGCGGCCATTTATGAAGTACTTAAGATTCATCTGCACAAAGAAAAAGAGTGTGTGTAGTGATTGTATGATGGATTGAAGTAAAAACTCAGAAAAGTTCAAGATCCCCAGACCCCACAGGAGTCCTCTAAATTGTATTTGGCTGTAGAAACCAACCACTTAAATGTTTGGGTTCCAGCAGAAGCAGCATGTAAAGTGATTTATTTGCCCAGCTGCCCCTGGTTGTTAACTTAATTATTCCATAGATTCGGAATGCAGAGGAGGGTAGATGAACCTCGTAGCAGATGCAGAAGTCAATAATCTAGCTTTCACACTGTGGCTCCCATCTGATACAACTTTAGAATATCCCAAAATACTGTGCGAGGAATAGTGCACAGTGATAGAAATATTACTTGACAAATCCTGCTGTAGACATTAACTAGAGAATATGCGAGACATATTTAACACCAGTCAATGGCATCTAAATACAGCCATGCAAATATACTTTGGTAAAAGATTGAAATAACATAACTTACTGACATACCAATTCAAAAGGCAAACGAATGCTTATTGTAACTTTTATATCAAATCATCCGCATCAGATCAAAACTGTGAAATTGCTGGTTACAGTTTAGATGTTAATTAGAAAGTCTACACTTTTGGAAAGAACAGTAGTTATTCGAGAAACAATCTATAGAAACACAAGTAGAAATATCAATCCAGTTTACTTGCAAAAATCCCTTTAATCTCTCGGCATACATTCAAGGAGACTGTAGCCTGATTACAAAACAATGTGAGATGAAACGGATGAATATTAACATAAGAATAGCAAATCAATTGCATCGCCAAGTACCTGTAAAATTGATTAGCTTTTCAACATATCCTCATCAAAGAATGTTGCATGCCAATCTCTCCCCTGGGCAAAGGGAGCTCTTGAATTCATGTTCTATTGGTGAAAGTGCACATATCCACAATAACTTATGAATATGGCTTAAAATGCAGATACAGTCAGACTACACTATGTATCCCTTCTCTGGAGAAAAGATCATAAATAAGGTAGCAGTATAAGGTGGTTGTTGGTAGAATTATCTAGATAGTAGTCAGTTAACATTAGATATCTTTTCTCTCACTGTAAACTTGGCACATAATCGCCCTTTTCTTTAGAAGGCCTGGCAATAAAAACCATAACACAATGAACGTAAGCACTGCAAGCTCACAGGGAATCGAGTCCATCAGCACAGTGGTGTTTCATGAGCAGACCTCTGACCCTGACTTTAGTAGTGCGGCAGTAACGGTAACAGAAGTAGTAAATAGGAAATTAAGTAGGTAAAAAAGTAAAGTAGCCCTGGAAAACGCCATGATGTCACAATTTCGAGACCGAGTGTCAAACTCCCTACTCTTTCCTCGGGACCACATAGTTCTGGTGACAGTGCAGTGCCTCAAACAAAGACAATGCTTTTATAAATTAGACATTTGTAGAGATAATTTAATTGTTATATCACGAACAAAATGAGAAAAATGGGGTGCATGAAGTCGGCAGAAACAGAAGTTAAAGTTAGAATAGGGGAAGTGTCTTGCCCCATGCCAATCAGGGAATGCCAACTAGAGATTGTGCTAGCGCCCATTTAGAGCTGCTGTGATTTGTATTATATAAGGGCCACTTAAGCATCTGTCACCCATTCTGAAATAACAAAGTGTGGTCATAAAAACTACCACTAATGCCTGTTGTGCCCCCAGGGCATATTCTGGTCTGCTTTCACTTTGCAGGGGCCAACAAAGATGACTTTCACTGGAACAGAGGTTCCTGGAACCCATTTGACCCTCTTCCAGGGGGCACTGCAGGGGTGCTGCCACTCTGGGGGCACAGAGTCAGTGTGCCTCCTGATGGCCTCTTTGCCTCTATGCTCAAGTCTGTAAAATGGCAATGTCCTCATGAACATGTGGGAATGCCCCCTTGGAGATTGTGCTGGTGCATATTTAGTGCAAGTGCAATCTGTATTACAGAATGGGCAACACAAATGTCTACTGCAAAAAGTGGTGCATATGCCCATTGCTTACCCATGACATTTTTATAATATTGCCTCTGGTGCAAAGAGAACACAGGTGGCATATTATCAATGTTTTTTGCTTTGAAGTAAAATCGCCTATGAAATTTGCGCAATGTGCAGTTAGCACTAGAGTATTCCAGTATGCATCATGTTAACACTATCCCCCTTTGACCAAAATAAAATTCTACACATTGTGCCTCCTTCTTGTATTCACTGCTGCCGTGACATACAGGATTGAAGCAATTGGTCTGCCAGGTCTCTGCTGTTGGTGTTTTTTTATTCAGTATGCTGGACAATCGGTAACGAATAAGTCCTCTATGAGAGGCCCAGAGATGTTTTATGTCAAGGGCAAAGTGGGCAATTGCCCAGGACTCCCACTTTCCAAAGGGCCCTTGGGAAAGTGAACCTTCTCTCTAACTCACATCTGTATACGTCTCCATCTGAATCTTTAAGGTATTAGTCAATATTATTTGGCATCTTTGGCTTTGAATTAGCAGAAAATAAGTAATAACATGCAAAGCTATTCAGAACTGGGGCCTTTAAAGTATGTCTTGCCCAGAGCCCCCAAAATACTTAAAAGTTGACCCTGGAGAGCCCCATGCATTTTCTGAAGATTAGCAATGACACATGGACATCTAAAACACTCACTATAGACTGAATGGTGCTCCAAGGTGGGACTAAAGGAATGACACTGTGTGCTTATGTAAGTGTCATATATGTGGCTAACTACGAGATGTAGTGGCAACGGGTAGTCCCTATTTACAGTTCACCCATCTTGTCCCTAAGGATGTCGACTCATGCTACGAGTAATTCATGGTGGGGCTCAGCAAAGTGCTCATAAAGAGCGAGAAAGCATTGGGACACTGAACAACGAACACGGTCATGCACATGACATGATAGTGAGATGAACACGATTGCTCTTTCTTGCCTGTTCCACATACTGCTTTTAGATTATTGCTGAGACGTGTGTGGCATTTAAACGAACGGACACAAATTATACTGTTGATATCAACCTCCCTGCCTTCAGAAAATCCTGGAGGCATGCATCTTCTTACACAGTGAGGGAAAGAGCATATGGCGTCTCATCATGCTTCTAAATATTACCTCAAGCACTCAGACAAGAAATGGCAACAAAACTAGAAGCAAACACATATTCACTTCAGTTGATGATTGATACCTTATAAAAATATCAGGCTTTGAAAACGTTTAATCGCTTTTCTTACTTTATCACATTTTAGATTTGATTGCCACTTTCATTGAGTTTTTCCCAAACTTTCAATTTCAATTAATCAAAACTATTCTCAGAGAGTGACATAAAGAAAGTGATTTGTTTTCCATTTGGAGTGCAACAGCATGTGAGACTCTGGGACAACAATGGTGAATAACAGGATATATCACATTTACTGGCCAATAACTACACACTTCCTAAAGTCGCAGAGAATATGCCTTTCATCATCACACCAAATTCTGCAGCTCACTTTATTAGGGCTAAAGACTTCAAAAGTATGGCATGTGATTTATTGTATATCACGCATGCCCCCTTTTATTAATTGACCTATGTCCATTTTTAGGTCTGGCTTAACAGTGAAACTGTCACCTAACCTTTTACCCTATCCCACAATTATTCTATAGTTCTTTGCTTCCACACAAATGCATATCCATTCCCATGCCATTTGATAGTAATGCTTCACCTTATCATGCAACATTCCTTTAAAACCAGACCTACTGGCATTGCCAATGCCTGTTGTAATAATTGTGTTCTATTTCAGTCATAGTTTTTTAAAAAACAGAAGAAGCCTTCCCCATACTCAGAAATCTTCTCTGATCCAAGTATCTATCTGCCATAGTCATGACTTGCTCTTCTGTAGATGAATAAAAGAGCTCACTCTTTTCTAATATTACGACTGCTGAGTATCCCAAAATACACCACACAGCTCTATCATAATCAGATCTGAATGTGATTTTAACAGTCATCAATAGTTATCTCCCAGGTGAGGATCTTGACCACATGCCTCAATTGCTTACCAGCTATCATTGTCAATAGTTTACTGCATTTATGTTTGCTTTTTGTTGTAAAATTATTTCCACATTTTTGTGTTTTTTATTTTCACGAATAAGTCGCCTAGCTCTTATCTTCTAAAACAGTGGATTATTAAAATGTTCTACTTCTTATAAATGTATCATTCTACATTACATCGAATCCACATGATTCCAGATGTGATAATACACGTTTGGGGTAGGAAACACAATGAAAAGGGTTTTTTAAACTATGTTACCTGGTAACTTTTGGTGAGGATATGTTGGTACACAATGGAAGAGGAAAGAAACTTCTTATATACATATTTGCAGTATAAAATAGTGTTTCTATGTCTGGCCAAAGATGGAACAACTCAATGCTGTATGGAAAAAGATGTGCTGATGTGCACCTACTCTGCCATTCCTTCATTGCATGAAAGTCTACTCTGCACCCATAAAGGCATATTTCTTTTCTGACAAAAGTTACTATTCCTTCAATGGTACTAACAGCAAGTCAACAGCACAGTCATGTATCAGACACATTTTCATTGGGATCTGTGAATGTCAATTTGGCCATTGAGGGAGTGAGGACACATGTTGTTCACCAAAGATGAGAACTAGGATATATCTCCTCCACCCACCACTGACATCACTTCCTAATACAAAGAAATGTCTACGAGAAAAGAAGACAATTGTACTGCCACCTATACTCCACTGCAAACCACAAGAGGTGGACTGGATGCAGTAAAGATCTGGACCACTGGAATCATGCAGCAGTAGATGGCCAAATTGCATGGCAGCCTTCACTAAATCTGGCAATTATAGAGCGTCATTCTACGGGAAGCTAAATAACGGTGATGGATCAAGCCGTGAGCTAAATAACGGTGATGGATCAAGCCCTGATCTTTGGACTGGGTAAGAGTGGTCTGCTTAATTCAGACACTCTGTTCATCACCACCCCCCTTTTCTGAATCGTCATTCTACGGGAAACAGGCCTACAGAACTGTGTAGAACAGTGATGCTCAAAGTACAGCCCAGGGGCCGCCTGCGGCTCTCCTGACCTTCACATGCAGGCCCCGGGTTAACAGTATCACTGGGCTGCTGTTTACTTCAGCAAGCACTAACATTCAGAAAGATGTTAATACATAGGGAAGTGTTTCTTTACAAGCTCACTGAAGTAAAGGGAAAGAATCTAGTTAAGTACCCTGCAACATTTAACCAACCACAAAGCCCCACTCCCATCCTGCTAGCATCAGCGCGGCCCTCTGGCTCACCACAGACCATAATTTGCGGCCCTTCAGAAAATGTTTGTGAGTATCCATGGCCTAGAAAGTTTCATATTCATTCTGTTCATATTTCACCAAGAAGACGTTTGGGATTCAAACATGGCACCTGTTTGTGATTCTTCTAAGTCTGAGTGTCCTGTTGAAATAATTGCACCTTTGAGTAAATGATTGCCAAGTAAACATGAGCTTGTGTTAATAGGGAAACAAAAACAAAAATCACAAAAAAGTAATAAATCTATCTATCCGCCATCTTTGAAATATATTAAAATACTTCAATTTTTTGTTTCTGGCTGCAGAGTAAAGCCCTTCTCCCAGTACGACAATTGGGACGTTTCGATCAATTGTCACTGATTTAAAATGATATCTACAGCAACCAACGGCTGAAATTGGCCAGTTAACTTTTGCAAAGCATCCCCGCTAAATTGCATCATGTATATTCCAATTTTAATATTTTTTTATGTGCTTGAACTAGAAACAAATGTTGTTTCTGTTGTAAATTTGCAGTAGGAGATGCATTACACGATGACTGTCAAAAGCATATTTTGGTGGAAAAAGCCAAACAATTTGTTTTTTCCAGTGGCCCTGGCCAAGACCCACGCTAGTGTAATATGTGAGATGAAAGGTAACTTAATAAAAATGACAACGGGAATAAGGATATCTGAGATGGTTCACTGGTGTGTTTTGCTTTGGAGATCAGCCGGCATCGCAGCTCATTAAGCAATTTAGGAGCAACTCATAATCGAAAATTAAAGTCCACCAACATCTGCGAGAGGCGGTTCCTTAAAACACGATTACGTGAGGAGAGCATCGCTTGGACGCAGTGGGATCTTTTGGACGAATGAATCAAATTAGGATTCGCAAAAGTTGGTAAATCTTTAGAGAGGTGCATCTGAGACAGCGAGCAATCTGTCAATTATTTAGTGAACAAAACTGAGAGCACCAGAGTGAATCTACCTTCTGCTTCTAATCATATTTCCATTAGAGCAATATCATTCTTATATCTTAAGAGACTGCGATGAGATGTTATAACTGTCTACAGAAGAGGGCAGGACGGTGACACCTCTGCGGTACTTCACTACTGGAACATTATACACAAGGACCATATGTGGTTAATGACATGTATCCAGCAAAGCTATGTATTAGTGCTTAAAGACCGATAATGCTCCTTTAATAACAAGAACGCTTTACAACTCAGTGCATCTACATTTACCTTTTTTCTATGTTTGTATTTCAAGCTAGCTTCATCTCTCCAGCAAAACATTCCTAGGAAATGCTCTACTTATGTCTATCCGTCTGGCGCTCTAGCTATACACAGCACCATGGATTTGTCTGCCTATCACGTGTCTAGCAGTGTAACTATGTGGCTGTCTTTCTCTCGATACATCTGTCTGTTTGTCTATCCATTGCTGTTAGTAAATCTGTCCATCAAGCTTTATTTTTGTTATAAATCTCTTTATTTCAAAGTAAATATAACTATATTAGACAATGCCTCTACTTTGGCCAGCCTGGTGTTTCAGGCAGTGTGCTTGTGTTTGTGACTGTCTATAACAACCTATCACTATGTCGGTCCACCCTGCCTTTGTCCGGTTCTCTTTATATCCAAATAAATTACCACAAAAGTACTAGATGCTAATTATGCTGAACATAAGGATAACAAGTCTTAAAGTGCTTTCCCATCAAGTTCCCAAAGAATACTTGAGATGAAAAGACAATATTGAGCTCTCCTGGACCTCAGTTCTTGATAATATGTGGACAGCAGAGGAGAAGTGAAAGCCTATCAGACAAAGCTTGACAATCACTTAGTGTTCATGGGTGAGCTCGCATCTGCATTATTGGATTGGTATCTAGATGGCACTCAAAGAAGCATGTCTTCCAGGGTCTTGCCCTGCTTGCACTATGAGTGGAAAACGTCTACCATGACTGTATAATAATCTGATTGGCAAGTCGCAATTAAACATAATTGTGTCTTTCAAGACAGGGTTTAGTGTCATCTTGTGTGTTTTTATAAATCCCATGTCCCCACTGTCACACTAAGAAGTGATTATACTGGGAACAGTAGGTGATCAGGCATTGGTCGGTGTAATGGACAATACCCTAGATTTCTTCTTACCCCGTGACAATGGAGGTGGGTGCTTCAAAGAGAGCTTAAATATGATTGGACAATCACAACAAACAAGGATATACCCTTTCTAGCTTGCACCTCACTCTGCATCAAAATGCAAGACTTATAATAGTTGATGTTGTGTCTCCTTTTTCAAAGACATTTTCCCTAAAAAAGATTCCTTTTTGCATTACGCATTAAAGTCGGCTGCTACCCTTCCAAGAGAAGACTATTTCATTTGAAATAATTTGAAAGCTAACATACTCTATCTGAAGCAGGGCTTAATTTGAGTCGATTGTTTCCAGTGCTCAACACCTGCAGTTAATTGCTATTGGCAATGCTGCCAGGGGCAATGTGTGGGACATGCAGCAGTGCCTTCCGAGGAGGGACCTGGCACTTGCTGCTGTGGCCTCCTGACGAGGGCCCTGGCACTTATTTGTTTACAAATTAAGCCCTAAATTCATTCTTATATTGCTAAAGTTTTTCCAAATGAACGAACTTCAACACTGGTTGTTTTATCAATTAGTAGGGCATGGCACAGAGAAAAGAACAAAAACAGACAGAGAGGTAAAGAGACATAAGTGAGAGACAAAACACATAAAAAAGAAAATTCGGTTTGCAGCAGCTGATTTCAAGCTCGGTATCCCTAGACAGATAGACAGACAGACAAAGGGATTCAATAACACGTATCATGGAGTTGTTTCAACTGCCTCACTACATTAGCTGAATTCTGAACTCAAACTTGCCTACGCCATTTTTTCTCAGCATCTCAGAAGTCATTTCTAGTGCTTCCCTGGATAAATACGGCTTCAAAACGATGAAAACAGAAAAAAAATTAGGTTGCAAATGAACCACGATTATAATTTTGAAATCAAAAGGTGAAAGATGATTTATCCAAGGTGGAAATATTCAGGTTATCTGCTTTTCATGACATCAAATATCATTTTAACCTGATACTCCTCTGTCTGGTTGCTTTTCTGAATCTGGTATATGCAATACAATTCTTCGGAAAAGAAAATTTTGTGGTCAAAACCTGTTTCAGTCCTTTTTTAGTGTATGACCGCTGTGCTCCTGAGGGTTCCCTAGGCACAGAATGACCTCTACATGGTCTCGCCGGCAGCAAGATGTTGAGAGGAGGTTTAAACCTCTCCATCTGTGGGCAGGTGAGAGGTCTCCTGGGCATCGCTCTTGAAATGTGAGGCACTTCTGGCAGGGTGGACTTCATTCGGAAAAAAGCTCATGCAATATCCTTGAGGTGGGTTTGGAACCGTGTCAGCACAAACCATGACATTTCTGGAAAGGCCAACATGTTGCTGTTCTTGCCAACCATTTTTCTAAAGAGCTTCCAAAAGTTTCAAATGCTCTGCTGTGGGAATTGTGGTGAGCAGCAACAACATGAACTCTGCCTAAAAAAAGGTTACATGTGTTCATTTGACGCATTTGGATTCCGTGCTTAGCTTGGGCTCAGCAGAGACATAAAGTGGCCACTGAATATCAGCCAAGCAATCAACATCACGAGCCCAGGACCATTTGGTGCAGAAGCTTCCACACTCCAAGAAGCGAGTATTGCCAACACTCAATCCCTAAAGTGTGAAGCTTTAAAGGCTTTTCTCAGGAATGGTATATACTCTGCAGTTTTTAAATCACATTGCATTAGCCCTGAAACTCGCATGATTCCCAGACACAAAGAAAAGTGGGAAAACATTCAGAAAATGACGTGATGAAAAAGCCCTAATGTGTTCCAGAGCTAGCAGCGATACATTGCAAAGGTTGTATTGCACAGATGTGAGCTTCCAATTTTCGGCATCAGTCAGCTGTTATGGATACGATATTTGTTTATTATGCGAATTCTTAATTCGCTCCTTTAACTTTTGTTTATGAGTGGGAAATTTACATTTCTCTGCGGCTTTGTGAACTGAACGAGAGGGAAAGTGCAGGAAATGGGTAATTGGCGTCAGATGGAAAAAAGAAGCAATTCAGTGCGCTGACTCACCCTGGCATCCGTGACCTTGAACTCCCGAAGGATGTACTGCGGCATGTTGTACTCTGCCATGGGGTCTACCACGAAGTACTGGTACCTGGCTGACCGCTCTGCCGGCCAGTATTGGTGACATTTTTCCTAAAAAAAGAAAGAAAAGAAGAAGGGTTTCGTGATCTTAATACACAAACACACAGGACTGTGTTTTTAATATAGCTGCAGTTGCAGAAAGCTCTTTAAAAATGAGCTGCAGACCTTACACTATAGAAAATAATATTTGTGCAAAACATATTTCTTCACAGGAGCGCACTATTCTACAAACTATCCAATGTGTTAAGAAAGGAAGGTGAAACAAACATTAGATGCCCAAAATGTGCCTTTTCAATGCTGGTTTTGCCACCTTTTTTTAAAACATTTTTGTCTGGGGAGCTTCCAAGCTCTCCCCAATATATATACATATGTACATTAGAGGAAAAATATTTTTGGGAGGTCTGAAAAAGTCCAGATCACCATTGACGTTTCTGGCACTGAAGGGAACTACTGTCACACACCGTATGGCTAGCCAATTGGTGAAGTGGGCCTACCAATTGCCCTGTGAAGTATGCCGCAGTGAGTGGGAGAAAAATGCGACTGACACAACAGAACAATGGAGGAAAGTGCTAGGTGAAAGCTTCCAAAAATAGGTATTTGATGCGTAAAATATTTGCAAAATCGAAAGGTCTTGGATAATGCCAGACCTAAAGAAATGGTTGCATCTGACATTGTGTGTTATGTTAGCCTTGCAGCGGCGGCTCCTCCACTAAGGCGGAGAACAAAAAGGAAAAATAAAATGACAATAACGTATCGTTATTGTCATTTTATTTTTCCTATTGCATGCAGAATGTGTGCAGTGTAGAGTGGGGCTGGCCAGAGCAGGGGAGGACTGCTTTGCACTCCCAAAGTGTGTATGAACTGTTTGGCCATCCCTCTTGTGCCAACCAAACAGTTCATGCACACTTAGTATGTTCCTACTAGGCTGCATTACACAGCCTGGTCAGGAACATGCACAGGCTCCCTGTTTGAGTCTGAGCGCCGATCCATGCACTCAGACCAATCACAACACTGCTTTGCAGTATTGTGATTGGCTCTGGGGAGGCTGAGTGCCGGGTGCTTCCTGCTGCCGGCTTGAATGCAGAGGATGAAGGAAAAGGACGCAGGGGAGGCGGCATCAGGTCATCCGTTCTAAGGTACGTTTTTTAAAAATGTATCAATTAACCCCTTCGCCCCTCACGCCCCACCACCCACATTCGGTAGCAGTCATTACTGTAACCTTGCATTCATGTTGTAGAAGAGGTGTGGGACCTTGTGATGCATTATTATAGTACATAACAATATCATTTATTTTCTTTGTGAAAGGGTGTACTTAGAACTAGTGGATGCTTCTATTTACCAAGGAACATAAATTAACAATCATCACTTTAGTTTAATATTGTATATAAGATGTCATATTGCATTAAAGGAGGTGTTATCTTGGTTCGCTTCAGTAAAACCAATTCAACTAAAGCAAAAAAGACAACGATTGGCATAACGAAAGCCCAGGCTTAGAACATGTAGACCCAAGTGACCTTGAAACCTGTAGGAACCCACTGTTTTCTTGGAGGGAGCAGCAGTCTCTGCATCACTATGGTGAGGGCCACACACCTTGTTCATGGACCCCTTCAACATTTTGGTAAATAACCCGCTTCCATTTTGGAATTACATTTTGAGAAAAATTGTTGGCACAAGAAAAATTACTGCCACCCCATGTACTTCTCCTAGATTAAGTACAAATGGATCAAGTGTAATTTATGCACAGAACTTCTAATACATTTGTTTTTGAAATAGCTTTAAGGCTTTCCCTTATATTGAAGTTGTAGTGTGATTTCTAGAGGAGTTCTATTTTTTATTTCAATATTTATCTTGAAATTCTATCAGAATATTGCATATTCTTCTAAGCCACAGAAAAGGTATATTTCACATTAAATGTTACACACTACATAAGCTGGCCATGTGCAGCTTTATATTGGGACATTTGAAAAGAGATTCAAGGCACATGCATATCTAGGTAATCCAATTCTCTTTCGGTAACAATTGTTTACCATTGGTTGCGTACTCAATCATCATCTAGATCACGCTAAGAGCAGGGAAAGTTCTATTATTATTATTCTATTAAAATTATTTGTACCGCGCACTATCACCATAGGTGGAGTTACTGGATGCCTATACTAATCTATTGGTCAGCAGTGCATATCATACTTTATCACGGCTGGACTGTCCGTAGCGGGCACCAGGTGTTTCTCCGGTGGGCTGGAACGGTGGGGGCCGGTTTTGGACCTGTTTGGATGTTTTATTGATAGTGGAGGCCGGTTTTGGAACAATGTGGGCTGTTTTTTGTTAGTGGTGGCCGGTTTTGCAGCAGTGCTGAAAAATCATCCCCTTGTTACAAAAGCGCATTCAGCAGTGGTGTTTCCTCCAGCAATAACCCCCACCCGCTGCAAAAGTTTTAATTAATTGCCAGGGCTGGTCTGCGATCCCAGGACAGCAATGTACTTTACGGCCTCCAGAATACAAAGCATGCATACACTGTATTAGTCAGTACCTCCAATATGCTGTTCATCATGCACAGAGGAAGCCCATGAGCCTTCTGTCAGCATGAGTCAGCCATTGCTGGGGGTACTCCGATCTCCCTGAAAGGCTAGATACTTGTGCATCAGCACAAAAGTATGGAGTAAAGGACAGGGTGCAAGAATGCCTGCTGATGACAGCTCTCCAAGAGCCTTCTTCTGGCTTGAAGACCACTCACTGCAGCATAGGGATTGAGTGGCATCTCAGAGGGCAGACCAAATGGTCTGCTGGTCCTTCCTAGCCCCTCCCAAATATCCTTACTCAAAGAGTAGAGATTATAAACAATAGCTTAGGGGCTCAGTGCCAGTAATGACATGCATTGAGAAGACTGAGGCAGGTGAGCAATATCCCTTACAGATATGTGGATTCAAATAGGCAGAAAAAACGTGCACTGACAAACAGAAGACTAGAGAAATCAGAACAAAATCAGGCAGCTTACCCTTCCCATCTCCCGAAGTTTGGTAAGCATTACAACGATTGTGGAGTTGTGCTCCCAAAGCATTCTCCAGAAATCCTCAGTTGTCTCCGCTAAGGGACCTTGAGTAGCTATGTAGGCCTTTTGTTGTCTAGAAGAGAAAGAAAAAATGTAATTCCAGATGGCACAGTAGTTAGCCATGCTTTGCTTATATGTAAATATTGATGTTGGAGCACAGCAGTCATTTTGTGAAGACAGTCAAAGACACGTATTATTAGCGTTTATCACATTAAAAGCAAATTACGGTGTTTTAATCAAACCAGAACATATTTTTTTTCACTTCTGAGGAAATCACATTAGTATTATGATGTATGGATTATCGTTATTACTTTTAATTTTAATGTGATTCTAATAGCTCAATTTTATGTGTCAGAAAAAACACTTAAGAAGTACTTAGTTGTGCTACTTGCATTCGTAGCACTGAGCGTCCTGCAATCAATTACGTTTATGAATTATAGAACCACTTCTGTACGAAAACCTCCAGCAAACTAAAAATTTCACAGTAAAAGCTGCATAAATTACGTAGACCACATTCATCCTGCTTTGCTCAGTTACTGCTTACTAACAATGATGACTTACATTATTACACTGTATACTAACAAACGTTATCACAAAAATTGCTTAATTATATACATTTGGGGGCTTATTTCGGAGACCCCTGCGTCACATTTACACTACGTCAAGTGGTACGTGCATGACACAGGGCTCTCATAAAGATTTACGAAGTCACCCTGATTGGCTTTGAGTGGCCTCATAAATCATGAGTAAGGCGACGCAGCGCAAATCGCTGCATCACCTTATTCTGCGCCCAGGTTGCTTCCATGAGCAGTGAGTTTTCCCACGCAACACCCATGGAATTTGACGCCATCCACATTTACAAAAACATGTCAACCTGGGAAGGCACAAAATTCATAAGCCTCCAGAGGTGAGGCATAACGAGGAGAAACAACTTTATTTCTCCTCGTTCTTTCCTCTTTCCATGGGTGGTGCATTCTGCATCACACAAAGAAAGAGGAAAATGCCTCTTAAGGATTTTTGTGCAGGAAAGTGCCCTTTCCTGCACAAAACAATGGAGACACTCTTATGCCATGGTGCAAGGGTGCCTATGTTGGCGCGATGCTGCCAAAATGGCACCAGCACAGTCAGAAAGCACATATTACTTAAATACGGTGCATTTCTGCACTTTCACTTTGGCATAGAGAAGCCCTACACCCAAAAACTATTAATGAGGCCCTTCCATACTGTTTACATCATTCATGCTAAGTTATGAACCCTGTTATGGGGACTTCTTTGATTCTTGACATTTCGTCCATGTTTTATAACACTGAGTAAGCAACTTTGTATAATGTGCCAACATTTATGAATTTGAATGGTGGAAATGTCCATTTATTTTACAATCCCATGGACAGTTTTCTCCATTTGTGAATCCTTGACTAACCATCATTTCAATTTCATATTGACGCTCAGTTGACCTAGAGCCACTGGTCTAAGTTTCATTCTTCAACTCATTGCATTTTAACGCATTTATTAACTAACTTTCTGAAGCTATAAAATTGGTGCCTATTCTGTGACTTGAATCTCAATACTCCTGAGCATGTCCACTAAGTCAGTTTTCCCCTCATTCTGGGTCTTCTCCCAATATGATGTGCCAGATGTTTAAAAACATTTTCATTTGTTTAAAACCAGGCAGCAAGGCATGCCTATGCCTACGCAGAGGCTCCTGAAACCTCCCAGTGAGGGGCATCTCTATAGGAAGTATGCAGTCAAGAACACTGCCAACCCTTATGGGTACTAGCAAAGTTCCCTCCAAAGCTGGACCCTTATTTGAACACACGGACTCAGCACAGCATGATTTCATTGCTTTCAGGAATTTATAGAAGTTCAGATAGGAGTGTAGCCAGACTCTAAAGCATTGTGTACCTATGCAGGAGCCCAGGGAGCTGTGTATGTGTATGGAGCATCACAATGCACAGTAGTGTGCACAGTGAAATCCACTTCTGTAATCTGCAGAGCAGTGTACTGCACTACCGATAGGGGCCAGATTTATTACCAATTTGCATTTAGCTTGTTTTACTTTTTTAGCATAGTGTTTTGCTGGGATTTACTATCCAATGCAAAGTAGTATTTGAGTTGGATGGTTTACCAAAGTAAGGCAAAGTTGCACTATGTTCTACTATGTTTTACTGGAGTCACGTGGGCATTCCCTAGGTGGGACGTGGGCATTCTCATGCAATCAACTATGGGCTTTTGACTCATATCCCTATCTACAAACATTTGTAAACAGTGATTTGAACCAAAATCTTACGCTTCCTAAAGGCTGGTGTAACAAGGAGAAAAGTTTTGATTTCTCCTAATTTTTCCTACTTTGCACGTGGGCTGCATTGTACAATACACATTCAAAACAGAAAAGTGTTAAAGGATAGTTTTTGTACTGCAAGAGTTCCCTGCCAATAAAAAAAAAAAAATCCCGGCAGAACGCACACACCCTTGCAAAATGGTGGACAGGTATGTTCACTGGGGCATGGCAGTGTATTTGCGCCAGCGCAAGTAAAGAGAAAAAACCAGTGACATATCTTAGTTAATATGGTGCTGTTATGCTCTCTCCCTTTCACGCAACGCAGCACACCCTGAAGTTGCTGCACTGCTTGACCTGAGTCTTACGTAAATCTGGGCTCGAGTGTTTCTAATAAAGCAGTGTAGTAAGATCTTTAATCTACAGCTTCTCTAAAAAATGAACATTCTGAACGTTTTTCCATTTTTGTTTTTTGAGAAATTCAGCTCTAACAAACAAACCCTGAAATATTTTTAGCAGCTCAACCACGTCTTCTTTTCTTTAGAGACTCATAAATTGCATTTTGTTTCGCTCCTTCCAGGGCTGGAGAGGGAACCACAACCAGCCCTGGCAAAGTGCTCGCCCCCCCCCCCCACTCGGGGGGTTAGCGGTGCCGCCGAGCTCTTTGTCGGGGCCAGTTTTCGGCCGATTTTGGTACAGGGCCGATTTTGCAGCCATGCTGCAAAAACGGCCCTGTAACAAAAACGGCCCCCAGGGGCCTAAAACCGGATCCCACCCAAGCGGCGCACCGGGGGATGGCCCGGGCCCCCTAAGGCCAGTCCACCCCTGGCTCCCTCCATACTTTTTCATTCCTGAAGTTACTCTCTTGATGCAGCAAGTTTAGAGACTCAACGTATAATGAATTGAATAAATTAAGATACATTTCAAAAGGAAATCTCTGTCACATAAAGCAAAAGAAACCCACCGCAAAACACAAAAACAGCATGGTTTCCTACCTGTATCCATCAATAAAGCTGGCATTAATATAGTCAGACCCTTCCACTCCTCGGATCGGCTGTAAGCACACCCTTGTGGATTCATATGGCATAATATTAACAAGGCGATTTTTAAATTTATTACATGGAAGATTGGCACTAATGAATCTTGAAGTGTGAGCTTTAGAGCTGGCAAGACGCTGGTAAACAGAAAAATAAAGAATAACGTTTGAATACCATTATTACAGAATGTGCAAATAGCATATACACACAATTAGGATGACCCAAAAAGGATCTAATTGATTTTTTTATCAGGGCAAATGACCAACACTTACTGTTATAGATTTCTTTTCAGTTTCATAATGTTTTTAAAGAGAATGAATGTAACAATGCTGCATACATTAAGCATAACTAAAACATGTATTAAATATATTAAAAATGCATAAGCGTATATTTTAATATTGTGAAGATATATATATATAATATATATATATATATGTATATATATATATATATATATATATATATATATATATATATATATATATACTAATAATCTAATATTTATTAGCTATATTAGATGTATACATAGGTATTCAGCCAATGTTTTAAACAGTGACCAGAACAATCCAAGATCTGAGGTAAGCTAACATTGTGATTCCATTAGATAATCAATAATCAGTTAACCTTCTGTCTCGGAAAAGGGTGTGTGGTAGAACAAGAAAAAACTGTGAGGCGGGAGTGAGGTTTCAGAACGTAGTTTAGTGCAAAATACGTGTTTGAAATCAGAAGCTAATCCTAGGTGTTGTCTGAGAGCCACGTGTTAATTAATGTACCTCACAACACAAATAGCAGCAAGTTAAATAGTTCATTATTTGTGCAAGGTCAGTTAATCTAACATTTCAATAATATATGGCATACAAAATGTCTTCACCTAAATGCTTTACACATAACACTATATGCCGAAGATAAATAACATTATCTATATGTGCAATGCTTGATTTACATAGAGTGCATAGACCACAGTGATTAAATGTGAATATGTCAGTATGTTGCATGTGTGGTGAACAGTATCCAGACTGCATCAAATAGACTGGGGAAGTATGTTGTAGAAAATAGTCCTAGATTTCTGAAAAAAAATTGATTTGCTTTACTAAAACAAAGAATTGATGACAAATCTGTGTCAGCTAGAAGAGGATATGTGCCTTTGACACTTCCCCAGGGTATACATGGTTAGGAATACAAGCCTCCAATAAGCCTCAACTGCTCAGTATCCCAAATACTCATATCGATTTGAAAATCCTAGGACACTGTTCATGTATGCAATGTTACAACGAATGTCCTATGAAAATTTGTCACACTGACACTGCCACAGTGGGAATAAGTGGGAATTGTTTTGGGAAAACACCAAGTGGAATTTGGGAAACACCAAGTGGAATTGTAGAGCAAGAAGATGGGAAATAGAGTCAGCAAACTTGGGGATATTGGGGATATATAAATGATATAATTTGAGCTGAAAGCAAGTAGGGGAGTTGAAGAGCTTGATGGGAAATGTAAAGAGTGGAATTGCATATCAAAATAATACAGAATGAATCCAGGA
This sequence comes from Lissotriton helveticus, assembly GCF_964261635.1. Taxonomy (NCBI): domain Eukaryota; kingdom Metazoa; phylum Chordata; class Amphibia; order Caudata; family Salamandridae; genus Lissotriton; species Lissotriton helveticus. Next base: position 1,075,611,680 of record NC_136059.1, read on the forward strand.
ATTTTTGGCGAATGGATTTGTCAATACATACGTTTCAGGAAGCTTTATTCAACAAAAAATCAAAGTGTAGGAAACATTCCAATATGTGACGGTTCAATCCCCTTTCAGGAGCTTTTTTTCTTTTAAACCCTGTTGCCTTCCTTGTATCTAATCATCATTCCCATGACATCTACTGTTCTTGTTTTATATAGTTTGTGGAGTACAATCGATCACTTTTCAGTCGTCAGTTGTGTGAAGTATGAACTCCTTTCTAATGTTCTTCATTTTGACTTCTCATTTCCATGGAGTTCAGCTGTAAGCAAATCAGAAAATCTCAGGCTTCAAGTTTTGCACGACATGAATGTGGTTTCACTCAGATCTTAAGTTCGAATTTAAAGCATTCTACAGTCTGAGGTTTTTATCCATGTTTCTTCAATTTCAGGGCTTTTTGGAATCCTGCTAAATTTGCAGCTAGGTGTTTGCTTCTGCTGTAATCATTATGCTTTGAGCCAGTAGACCTTGCTTACACTAGTAGAATATTTAAGATGATCCTTGTATTCAGCGTGATACACATGTTATCAGTGTACATTTGAAGATTTAACCCATTATTGCTCTGGGAAATGCCACAAAGGACCCGCATTGATAATATCACAGATACAATCAGACAGGGTAATGGTTTCTCATTAGGTAATGAGCATGACAATATGTGGGAAGAGGATTCTATTGCCCATTTCCACGTTAGTTGAAAGTGGCTGGAGAGTAAACATTGAAACAATTGCATAGTGAAATCACACACTTTCATTCATTTCACAATTTTTCTCAGTTGAACATCATGGTTCATTTTACTGTAAGTTACTGAGAGGTAAAGCAGCAATACATTGTTTTCATTTGAAGACAATAACAATCTTCACTAATAGCCAATGAGTATTTAGTACTCTATAGAAAATTTAACTCAGATCAATGGGCAATATGAGTTTTGCTCAGTTCTAAATATTCTTGACACTGTCTTTGAAGCTCCTTTTCTATGAACTGACGTTGATATCTAGGTATTAGCTGAAACCTTGGTTGATTGAAGGTATCTTCAAATTAGGAATGGTAATGGTATGCTTCAGGGGACCTAGGATGACTCCTTTGAGAATGAAATTGATTTCAATGATTATGATATTGGTTTGAAGTGAGATGAGGGATTGCTTCAGACAGACCACTGAAGTTGACTTTTAAAGGCAGGTTAGACATTTGTTTCTAAGGTCTGATTGAGATGCATATCCTTCCTGGCTAAATGGCAGATTGTGGTGAATGAGTAAATAAAGGAGGAGTGCATTGGGCTTGGTATAGTGATGATTGCCAGTTACTGGGGAGAGTCCCAAATGTTGGTGATTTTGCACTCATACATCATCAAAGGTTCCTTTTGGAATTGTTGGGTGACTCAGAGAGTGATTTTGGGAATTTGAATTGGCTAGTTCCTTGTATGAATTAATATCCTCACTTGCTTTATTTGGAACCTCACAAAAGCTTTTAGCACCTTAATGGAAGTCCCTCTTGTGTCTCAAAGCATATTCTATTCTCACCAAGCCTTGAGTATGGTCAGGATTTCAGACTGTTTGTTTCCACATAGAATTTAAATTCACTAATCAGGAGAAAATCGACAATTAGCAGAATTTGTTTTTCTGGTATTAAAAGCTTGTCCAGTATGCTTGATATATTATCTTAGAAATTTTCCCTGAAGGCTTCTGGGGAAATGGCATGAGGATGTTTCTCTCAAACCCTGGTTTGGGGGTGGGAGGGTTGCTTTGTTTGGGTGTTGACCAAGCATTTCTTCATTGAACCACATTACCTGCATATTTTTGAAAATGCCAGTGGCTTATTTTGACTGTAGTACAGATTTAAATTACCTATAGAAATGATTTTCTTGACAATAGCCCAGAGATAGATGGAATTAGCCTTGTAGCAAAGCGATATATCCTAGAGGTGAGAGATCACTACAGTGGTGAGTGATCTGTTTGGGTTGATTGGGCACTGGGTAAATTCTAGCTTGATGGATGGAAATGCGAGAAGGATCTCTACAGGTTAATTGTGTAGTTTGATCTACATCTTTACTGCCCCTTCTTGTTTGACTGACATGTTCCTATGGGTAATTTTGGCACTGATGATGGATAAGGAATTAACACTTAGGGGCTGATTCCGATGTCGGACCTGAGTCCGTCCAACATCTGTCAGGAGCCGTAACCGACTCACCTACTGTCGTTTGTTACGGCCCTGCATGATGCGACCGAACCCTGTTCGGTAGCACTCATATGTTGCACAATGGGAGCAGGCATTCCGAGTGGAATGCATGTCCGCATTTCTGAAATGGAGTGGTGCAGTTCATCCCTGCACCCTGTGTCCGGCACCCCAAGGTGCCTGCAACCAGGTGCAGTGATCAACAGAGGGGCACCATAGGTTTCCCCAGGCCTCCATTCTGCTGCATTGCACCCATGGGGACCCTACTGGGGGCCCCCACAGACAGTTTCTGACTGCCTATCCGTGCCAGAAAGACCGGCACGAAAAGGCAGTGGGAAACCGCCATTGTACTCCCTCGGTCGTAAAGAGGCAGCCAGGTGAGTACTGGAGGATTTCCGGACGACGGACGGGCTCACCCTGAAATCCTAGGCGGATTCCTTTCCGACCGAGCCCATCGGAATTGCTCGGTCGGAAAGGAATCCGAATGGCACCTTCCGATGCAGAAGGAAGGGCTCCGACCCTTGGTCAGAGCCTTTGCGTCCGACATCGGAATCAACCCCTTAGTTGTATTTCCATTAAACCTACAACTACCATTGATTTCTAATAGTAGGTTGCAAGTGTCCAAAGAGTTCTCTTTGGGGCTCATGAGACGCAATGGAGTACCATTTTTGAATCTTGAAAATTGACTTGGTGTGGCACGGTTCACCCCAAAGGATTGTGGGCAGCTGAGGAATGACACAGAGTTTATACCAAGTAAACAGGTCTTGATTTCACATTTCACATTTAAAACAAATGTCAGGATGTAATCTGGTGTAGTGGAACAATTGAAGAGTGTGAATTGTATAGACCAATTAGAGAATCTAGGTGGAAAATACAGGTGAAGTGATGGGCAAAGGAGGTAACAGAGTAAGATCTGTTAAAGCTAAAAACAAAATTATTAGCGGAAAACAGATGGAGGACTGGATTAGGCCAAAGAATGTGAAGAGGAAAAAAGAGGAAGAATCACAGGAGTAGAACTTGTCCTGGAATATATATGTATGAAGTTGGAGGGCCTGCAAGAAAATGTGCAAGAAAATGTGACAATGAGTCAAATGAGGGGTTGTGAAGTGAGAATGCCATAAATGAGAAGAAATGGAAACTGTTTGGGTGTTGCTAAAGAAGTATTAGTGTAAACACACAGGCTACCTTTAATGAGATATTTGAACACGCTTTATTTTTTAGAAGGAACATACTAGTAAAAAAACAAAGCTCAACAACTACAACATACAATGTTACCACACATGTAGTGTTTTTTAGTGTACCTTAAACTCCAGCTCCATTCCGGTGACATTTTCTCCCGGTTCTATCTGTGTCAACTTTTGAATATATGTGTAAAGGTTTCTAGCTGGCACTTCGGTATTTCCACACGTCACTGCTTCCATCAGTGCGTCATGGATGAAGATATACTGGTCCTCCGTCTGAACCATGTAGTTCCTCTGTGCTCTCATTAGAGTCACATGACCATAAATATCTACAGTTTTTTCGTGCTTTATTCTTTCTAACATGGCATCTATTACAATGAAGCAGCCAGTCCTGCCGACTCCAGCACTAAAATAGAATGGAAAACAACAATAGTTTACTATCTCACAAGTTTATTGTGTCCTCCTTAGTATAAATACATGTTTACAAACAGTAGTTAATTCAATATGTCCAGAAAAAAAGGATGGGAAAAAGGAACAATACTTTAGGCTAAACCTAAATGAAGGCTTACCCTGAGAGAGAGAGAGGAATACAAACTGTTAAATGCTTAAGTAATAATAATTGAATGTAACCAAAGTGTTCACTGAAAATGAAACATCTAACAGTTGAAGAACCATTGATATGAGACTAATCTACAAACCCTTATTACAGTGTGGAATAACAATGAAACAAATTGTCCCGGGGACAAAAAGAGATGCAAAATTCACAAAATGATTGGATTGCCCTGCTATTGCATTTCTTACATAAGGACTGATTAAGGGCTTGATTAAGATGGACCGCCAAATCTGTGATGGCGGTCCCTGGACTGCCAGACTGGTGGTCCACCTGCCTTTTTATAAATACGGCGGTGGGACTGCAACAGGCCAGCTGCAACCACCAAGGATCATGGATTCTGCAGAGGTGGTGCAGCAGTGAGAGTCTCTAATATGCTGGTGGTGCCGCTGTGGCACCACCAAGCATAGTAGGAGTTTCCTCACTGCCACAGTTTGAATGACAGTGAGGCTGCCACGAAAACCGTGATGGTGAGGAAACAAAGGGGTCCCTAGAGGGCCCCCTGTTGCCTCAGGGCAATGGAGTGTCTGCAAGGGGGGGCAGATGTTGTGCCCGCCCCCTTGTTCAATCACCCCCTTTCCAACACAGCATGGACTTTACAGTCCATGCCAAGCAGAACGGCCTTTGGCATTCCCATTGCGATTCCTTTATAATAGGCACGGCTGTGGGAATGCCAAAGGACCAACCGCCAGACCACAAGATTACTCGTAATCTAGCGGGCGGGTGGCCATTGAGTTTGGTGGTGCTGGAGCAGGGCGCTGGCGTGGTGGCCCACGCCAACACTGTCAAACTCGTATTCAGACCCTAAGAGTTTTATGATTTAGAGTTTCGCAGAGAGGGTACTCCTTCACAACTGTGATGAAGTTGGTGCTAAGCAGCACACAGAAGTGCACCATATCTTAGTCTTAGTAGATATGTATAACTTCTGTTCTCTCCATTTCACACAACATTGCACGGCAACTCTGCTTGATGTCCTGCATTGGGTGAAACATTAGGAAATATGCCCCTGGAGGTTTGTGGGGTGAGAGTTGTCTTCAATTATCTCTCCGTCACACCCTTCTCTGGGAAGCTATGATAGGGTGATATGATGATAGAGGAGGACCACCAGGAACTTCATAACTGCAAACTCAAACAGCATGGTCAGGCTATGCTGTCTGTATCTTCATGAATGGATCATTTTCCTTTTCCTAATGGGAGAGAGCTAGAGAAGCCCCACCGGCAGTGTGATGAGCAATCTCTGAGAGTGCTTCAGCCTTGCAGAGCAAAGGTAAACACAGCATGGGTACCCTGACCCGGCAGGGCACATAATATCAGTTCCTGACTCCTTTACTGAGCCTGGAACTAACAGATATCCCCTTCCCCTTGCAACATTAAAGTACCTCTATTCCTTATGGTGTTTGCTGGCACAGGATTGCAAAGGAATACTACTAGCAGTGTTGTTTTATGATCTACAATCATTAGTCACTCTGCTCAAGATTTAAAAGTTATCCTTACAATCTCAACCTTAAAGGTCAAGCTTTTAATTAAGATATTCAAAGCTGAAACAGGTGATCTACAGTCTGTTTAGACTAATCAATTATTTTCTGAACAAGTTCATATACCATCAAAAAATGTATGCAATAGCCATTTCACATAGCAGAATGTGTTTGTGTTTGGCAGGGAGGAATGTACCTTTATTTAACTCTCCCTTCCTTAAATCTGTTTTTCAATCAATATTTATTGATTGAAAATCAAAAGATGTCATATGGAGACAAAGTACAGGTTTCATTGCCATGGAGTGGCTGTTAGACAATGCAAACCAAGCTAACCCAAATGTCATAGAAGACAGACACTGAAACATAATCGTACAAATGAGATTAGTAAAAAAAGGGGACTAATGGGAGTCTCATCTGTCCGGAAGATGGTAAGACTAAGCCTATGGATTCCTCAACAGGGGCAATATGATCAAAACACGTTCCTCAAGCACTTGAGGATTATTGAAATGAGACGAGAAACACAGTTGTATATTAACCCCAAGTCAAACAAGCTCCAAGGTAAACAAGAATGTTACCGCTTGTCATTGGCTTGGAAGGGAATAAAATCTGTTGAGGCCAAATATATGTGAGCAACTGATGAGGAAGACCTGTGAGTTGTCTGTGTAAGGAAAGGAGTGTTACAAAATAACTTTCTATGATGTGGGCTTGTGCCAGATAACACCTCTGAAGAAAAGAGCTGGCTCCCAGTGCACTGGGTAGACATAGGAGGTGGGCTAATACAGTGTTGTCAACAAAGTCAGTGCAATGTAGCACTTTAGTTAACATAGAACCAGATCCCTTGTCAATGATGCTGAAAGACAGCTAAGAGGAAAGTGGGACCACACCCTTGCAAAATTCCTGAAAATGATGGAGGGATCTGGAAACAAAATGTTAGTGAGCAATGACAAGCAAATGTGACCTGCCTCACTAATCACTTGTAAGAACAGTGACTGAGTTCAAGAGGGCTGGTAGAGACATACCAGCAAGGTACCTACATTCCAGGGGAAAGAGCACAGTAGATGCTGAGAACAGTACAGGCAGAGAAGGTTGCACAGACAGCCCCTTCAATACCAGGAGGGGTCATTCAAGAGTCCAGAAGTGAAGACTCACCAGATGTCAAGAAGCTTCCACAAAGGTGATGAGGACAGGGAAGACAGTAACAGCTTGATCTAGTAAATAGAGCAGTCATCTGCCCGGTGAAGCATCCTATCCCAGGATGTAGAAACCCTTCTCAAATTCCCTAAGAGCAGGGTGAGTGCATCATAAGTCATTCTCCTGTGACCCGAGCAGAGAAGGAGAGGTGAAGCAGGCAGTAAAGTCCAGTCTCCATGGGCAGGCTCCACAGATGACACAGGCATCCCACTCTAGATGTAGAAGCAGAATCACTTAGGAAGTGAATCGGTGCTAAGCAGCATGGATCAACTCACCCCATGATTGGCTGTAGGGATCAGATGCTACAATATGTAGCAGGTGGACTGAATATCTTGATAGAAGCAATAGGACTCTTGATTCACAGGACACAAGCAATTAATGGAGCACTGCCTGCAGGGCCGGACTGGGAACCGAAACTGGGCCCTGGCAAACTGCTTGGCCAGCCCCCAGGGAGGGGTGTGGCCAAACGTTCTTATGTATGGAAGGATAGTGGATTATGGGTTAGCATTTTGCCACACTTTGGAGGAAGTGGTCATGCTCCGGGGTGTTCCCTGCACCTCATTGAACAGGAGTGCCCTCCTGCTTGACCCCAGAGAACACTGAATACGAATCTGAGAGGGGCGGTGCCTCTCACATATGCTTTTGAAACCTAAGAAAATCAGAGGGGCCACGCTGAAGAGTTTGATGTGTATTCACCAGGCCCTGCACTCTGGAGATTGCACCTTTTGCACCATCTGAAAACTCAGCCCTGTTGATCAAACCTGCTTCAAAATGACTAAAAAGTGGACTGCAAGCTACAGAGTTCACCTGGCCCATCACCACAAAGAATCCCCAGCCTGGAGTACTACCAGTGGATTTGTAAGGGTTTTGTCCCAGTGGATTGTGGGAATCGAAGTCTCACACTTTCTAGGACCCTCTTGGAGATTCCAGAACCTTGGATTTTGTTGGACACTTTGGGACCATCAAGATGAACTTCAGGAAGGAGTTCTAACAGGATATAGCCTGCTGAAGGGGGCTGGCTGCATGAGAGATCCTACAGAACAACTGCTCAATGTAAATGTGTCAGTGTCAGAAGCAACAAAAAGACCAAAAGTGGCCCTGTTGTATTCTAAGTACTTAATAGTGACTAATCTTTAAGAATTCATATCTCTGGTTCCCTACAATGGATTATTTTATGTCATTTGTGTCATATAAAAGATACAAATATTTGTTAGTTTTATAAATTGGTGTTGGATTTCTAGTGTATGTTGTGTCTTCAATATTTACTGAATTTGTGTTTTTAAATTCTTTACATACCTGTCTTTGAAGTTAAGCCTGCCTGCTCGCAGTCAAGCTACCAAATGTTGAGCATGGGAATAATATTCTAAGACCTTTTCTGGGCACTATATCATGTTAGTGGTATTACTGCCCTTGGTAAATGCATATCTTCCACTTCTAATAATCCACTTTCAAAGAATGCCATAAACAGTATATTGATCATTGCAATGAAGACCAAGCAGCAATCGTTTCACGAATCTAAAAAGCTTATTGTCTGAGTTGATTTTATCATACTGAACAACAGAAACATGTGTGGTAGACTTCAGAATCATACACTCAGAGTTCATCAAAGCAGTATCTGATTGCTAAAAACTAAACAATCTTGAAACACAAGTTTTTATGCCTAAAATAATATATTTCTATGTGTTTCTGTGTGCTGCACAATGCAGCATACATAGAAATAGCAAAAATGAGGAGAAATAAAGCATTTCTCCTGGTCTTAAGTTTGGCGTTGCCCAATATTCTAGTCACCCTTGTAAATATGAGGCAGCATCAAAATCAATGGGTGTTGCGGTGGAACGTCCAACACAACACCCATTGCCTTCCCTTTTCATGCTAAGGGGTCTATTATTATAGTGGGTGGATCACCACCACCCGTATGGCGGTCCCGCCAAAATCCACCACCCACCTACCTTTCCCCTCCCGCCACATTGCCATGGACCCCGGCGGATGGGAAGACCATCCGCCAGTTTTCCGCCGGTAGGCAATCTGCCTGATTGCCTACCGGGTGGAAAAGCCCAGCAATATGGTGGCGGTGCCTGCACCGACATCCATATCAGGATGATGGGGGTGTCTTTCCGTTGCGGAGACTCCGCCTCGGAAAGGCATGTGGTTTTTACATTGCCCAGGGTGTTGGGGTGCACCTGTGGGGTACCTATGTTACCCCCCTACATTTGAATGCACAAGGTAGCAGGAAGCGCACGGGTTCCTGTCACTTTGTGCATTCAAATGCACAACATGCATTTCTCGCATTGCGGCGGGTGCTGCTTGCAGCACTGCCCGCTGCAATGTGATAAATGCAAAATGTGCCCGCCAGTGTGGCGGGTGCATCTTAATGACACTGGCGGGACCACCGCAACAATGGCAGGCGGTCCCAGTTCCCAGTACAGTGGCAGGCGGACATAGTCCGCCTGCCATCGTATTAGGCCCCTAAGTAACAGGCTATGTTAATTCACCAATAACATGCATGTTTGCACCCACCAACATTGGTTTGTGGGCTGCACTTGTTTTGAACATTCATCATTATTTTTATCGCACCTGGTTTCATTTTTTTTATCAGTATTGCGCCTGCTTCAGGGGCCACCATGCAAATAAGTTAAATATGCACGCACGCCATGTGTATTTTAGCAGGCGCCCGCAATCATCATTATTTTTAAATTACCGTGATTGGGCGCTGTGCTTTAAGTTTTAGCGTGGTGCTCGCTTTTTTAATTTTAACTAATTAGAAACAATTGTTTCCAGCACCACGCATCCCCACACCATTAGATCTTTCCAACAACTTGGACCCTCCACTGGCTTTAGGGGTTGTAGGTCAGTGTTGGTATCACCCTATTGTATTTCGTGGGTGTGAGTTATTTAAGAAAGATGTTCTCACCGTTATTCACCTGCATTTCTATTTTTGTTTTTACACTTTTTATCTTTTTACATATTTTAGGAACCCCACCCTTCTGCTTAACATCCCATGCCCCTAATTCATCATTACTCCATGGTGCTTCTCCGTTCTCCCTCCACCCAGACACATTGCCCATTTTTAGTTTTTCATTTTATGGTATTTTGTTTTCTTTTTTAGCAGCTGATAACTGCTAAAAGGTTTTTGTTTTTCTTTTTCTACGCTGTTGCACATATATTTTTTTTGCCATTTTACTTTACTGTTTTTACATAGCTGTTGGCCATGCACACTGTGGAATCTCTGTGTCGGATGCCTGGCTTCTAAAGGGACCCGTTCCCTGGGCTTGGGGACAGGGCCTGAATCCGTCTCAGCATCAGGGCTCCTCTAGACATGTCACAGCAGCTGTGGTCATTTCTATAAACTATTCAGCAGCATGCCATGAACACTGAGGAGCCACTGATGTAACCCAGGGGGCGCTGAGACCCCCAATGGCCGAGGGTAGGTGCTAAGCAGTGCCAGACACTTAAGGTGCTGCTGAGACATGCCAAAAAAGTATTTAGGCACTGTAAAAAAACAAGCATTTGCAATGCAATAGATCTCGCATTTGCTGAAGTTAGAGCTGTTGGCGTTGAAAATAACAATGTTTTTTACTTATATTTTTTTATTTGTAGCGGAATAATTATAAGTGCATAGCGCTATTGCCATTAGTATAAAATAGCAAAAGTAAAAAACATTGTCATTTTCAGCGCCAACAGCTCTAACTTTAACAAATGCGAAACTGATTGCTTTGCAAATGTGTGTTTTTATTGAAGTCACCGTGATAGGCAGTCTTTAGTCAACTATTTCAATGTTCAAAGTACATATCAGTAGCTAAAAACGATTTTGAATGTGGCCTGTGATAAAATGAGTTCACATCAATAGGTAAAAGACTTATTAATATTTCACACGTCGTTGGTCAAACAATGGTTTGAAGCCATGAGCTGAACTGAAAGAGTATGCAGCATTTAGAAAAAATGAACTGAAGTCTTGTAGAAAACTACTTATTGCGACACAAAACATAATGACCATGGCTAGCAGAAACCATGGAAATATTCACATTTGACTTTGCTAATGCAATGACACAAAAGATAAGGATTGTCCGTCCACATAATGGTGTCTGACATCGTCTAGTGACATTTGCACTTTACCATGGTAACGCAGAAATAAGCATCACCCCTTTTTATTTCATTAGTAGGAAATGAAGCCCTGGTTCAGACGCATTTTATCTGAACTGCCAAGTTTCCACAGCAGTCCTTGGTTTGGCTGTGAGTGTGTGTGTTTTTAGTTTGTTGTTGTACTACGCTATCAAAGTCTGGCTTTCTTATCAAGTTGACGGATGAAGGTACTACAAGAGAGCGCATTTTTCTTTGATGGGGAAGAACGGAGCTCTCTGTAACTGTGATAATGATGGAGCCCTAGTTGGGCTTTTTGTTTTTCATCATTCCTACAGCCTTTCAACTATAACGCGATAAGTCCAGCACGGCACATAAACCAGCCCCATTTCATCTCTTGTCTCGCTTTGGTAGCAGAGGCTCAGAATGACTCCCTGCGGTTTGATGGGAATCGAGAAACTACAGATCTGTGTTGAGGACAACGGTAGGCTGTTCACGTGCACATCTACGTGTGGTGCAGGAATGCCACAGCGGGGCCAGAGATCATAGTTTTAACTCTTGACTGACTGTGGAACTGGGTGACCAATTTGTGGCATGGGTTGCCAACCACAAAACCTATGTAGTCACTACTGAGTGCTACAGCTAGTGCTTAGTTTGTAAAAGAATAAGTACTGAGGCACAACGTTTTGCTCAGAAACCCGCGGACGGTGATATGAAATGTGAGGCTGCTGAATACCAAAATTGCTTAGCCTTGATTCCACCTCATGCCTCTTTAATCCACCACCAGACATTCACTCCCTGTTTCTTTATCTCACTCTTGCAGATTCTTTTTAATCCATGCTTTTTTCTTTGACACTCTTTTCTGTCTTTCTCTTTCTTTCCTCACTCTGTGGTTTTTTTCGTCTCTTGTACTGAATTCAAGTCTGTTGAGTCTAATACTCAAATGAAGCACTGGCTACATCAAATACAAGTGAGCTAAAAAACGGTGATGGATCAAGCCCTGATCTTTGGACTGGGCAAGAGTGGTCTGCTTAATTCAGACACTCTGTTCATCACCACCCCCTTTTCTGAATCGTACATCAAATACAAAGCACAATCAGTTTCTTAGGTCATAGCATGCAACCCTGCAGGTACTGCAAGGTTATTTGCCCGTGACCTTGTCCTGTGCCCTCTTCCAATGCTTGCTGTCCCTCTAGGACATGGTCGATGATAATGCCCAGGTAGCACTAGGTAAAGGATATCCTTGGACCTCCTTCTGCCCACAACACCCACATGTCATGGCTCACAATGTATTGCCTTGTCTTAACAATAATTGTTTCAGAATAAGGTATGCGCACTCGGTTGCCAATCCAAGGTCCTGAAAATGGATGCCAATCAAAACAAATGCTCAGCTAATGGCAGGCAATCACAATCCGAATCTCATTAGATTCAAATTTTGCTGTCAGCTTACCAAAGTCGAGCAAAATTTCACTTAGCTTAGACTAGGTATGTTCATCACACAGCACAAGCCACTTTGTTGGCGACAAAATGCACAATGCTTCTTTAAATATAAAAAAAGACAGTGGCCTGTTCACACAGTTGGACAGATGAATTTGCCCGTTCTGGGACCACAACATCTATAAAGTCTTATGCAGCTCAGCACAAGTTCTACCAAACCTGAGTTTACACAATGAGAAAAACAATTTGCTATCAGAGGCAGTCACAGCAATTGCCGTGCTAGGCATTCTGCTGTTTCCAAAAGAAGAAAGGCTACACAAGCCATTAAGCAAGCATGCCTTCTACAAAATTGTTATTGCCTCAATATTTTCATTCAAGCCGCGACAACATTTGTCTTCAATTTCTGAAAACATGATTGAGTCAGTCCCACGAGCCGAGGTATGCTCAATGTCCCGTGATGTGGCGTGGCAGAAGTGCTGAAAAAAGGAAAATCAGGAGGCGAGTAGGGCCATTTGTGTCCTGAAATTGCTGCCTGAGCATGTTAAGAGGTTGACTTTATTGATTAGACTGTAGCTCTTTAAATGCTGATCCTTTGCTGACACTTCAGTGATCTGGCAAGTAAAGACAGGCTAATTACTAGATTTTACAGATCATTTAATTGGAAGCAGAGTCAGTAGCACGTGGACGAAAGCATCACTTTGGGAACTCCTTGACATATTTCAGTGGCTAAGTTTCCCATTACTGTTTCAGCCACAGCTTGTTGCCTGGATTTTTATAGTGTCACGGCAATGAACTGGATGAAATGAAGCAGGTGGAGTATCACTGTGTACTTCTCAGTGATACTCTACGTTCAATGCAAAGAATGGTCGTTCCATCCTTGCCTGAACTGGGATGCAGACACATTATAGAATTATAAATATATCGAGTTTGTATTTTAAGGTTAAATATTTTTTATTCAAATAGTAGTATAGATTGTTCAGTTAATAATTAAAGAGGGGAACACATAGCTGATAAGCATGCACTGATTTGGTGTGGAGCAAAAACATCCACCTAACATTACCAAGAGCAAAGTTTGTTAGCCAAAAAGGGAAAACGTAATTTTCACAATAGAGAGATGTGCGACATAGGAGAGAGGGGGTGGATGTAAATGTAATAACTCAACAGGTGCAATTTCTATGTGTATATACATATATGCCCATATATATTATACATATATGTCCAACTCAAAGTTTGAAAAATAAAACAGTCCCTGAGCATCTTCAGAATACCTTTACATGAAGTAATATGGCCGATATTGGGCATTGAGAAATGAGGCCGTTCAATGCCATCACCAGTGATCCTTGAGGCTGTTACCATCCTTGGCATTGTTCTGTGATCCTTGCCCCACCACTTACAAGTGAGTGGAGGAATGAGTGAGACCCATGAGATCACTCGTTATAGGCACTATTTGAAACAAAGCCTAATGACTGTCTGTAGAACTAGTGCCATACACATAATTGTTTAGCAACTGCGCATTCAATTACAATGCCTCAAGGAAAACCTTTCCTTGGGCGTCTTATACTTAGCGGTACAAAATGCTGGGGTTTCTGTAAGCAATCCTAACTTACAATTATGACAGAGAATTGGGGATATCCCTCAAATGTGTGGTGCTCAACCCTTGGAAACATGGTTCATTAGATTATTGCCATGTTCGTTATTATATCTATCTCATATTACCTGAAACAATCACTGCTAACTCATTTGTGAAAGATATTTAATGAAAGTCACTGCAGAATCAGTGGTTGCCCACTTTCACAAAATGCACTATATTCCCCTTTTTGAACCATGAACCCCTAAGTTTCTAGTGTTAACCAGTAGGCTGGTATACACCCTGCAAAAACATGTTCTCGTGTGATACTGAAAGGTGAAGTACTCAAACTGAATATTTCCACCTTTAACCCCTCCCATGCTGGTGACGAACCCCAGCCGTCACACCCCGTGGTGGGCGTGTGCTGATGACGGCTGGGGTTCGTCACGGCCCCGCCCTGTTCGTTTGTTTACAGCACACGGGGGAAATCGCGGCCGCAGCGAAGGGGTTAATGCTGCAGGCATAGGTGATCAAGACAGGTGTGCTGTTCCCTCCATTCAACCTGATAAAACTTATGTACCACAAGAAATGAACGGAAGAGACTTAGGATTCTGAATCTGGCCTCATAAATTCATATTCAGTTCAATAAAGATTTCAACAGCCACTTCTACCTATCTCACAACTCTTCTGAAGATCTACCATAAAATATGTTGGCTGTATCCATGTTTCCTTAGATTAAAACGTTAAAACAAATATATAGAGAACTGCAATCTACTTTACAATTATATAAGTGCAGTCCCTTACATTTTACCATGAAGCTTACGGACACTTTGTACTGTCTCCTACAAACTCAACCTCGTCAGCCCATGAACATTTGAATGAACATTTTGGAAAAAAATTACATATTACTTTTTAACATTTTAATAGTAAAAGAACAGTTTTACAACTTTCTATTCAATAAGCAAACCAAAAGTGTCAACGAGAACACAATACTAAACAGGCAAATTGTTGGGTGAAAAACCAAACCCATACAGCCTTCCTAGTCTGCGCTCTCAACAGCCCCTAAATTAATCTTAGTGTTGAGAGGCTGCTTGGACAATTCTAAGGGCGGTAGGCCCCCTAACACGGATTATTGAGAATTATGTCAAACATTTTAGAAAATCTACTCTAAAAGGGTAATGTCCTTGTTGTGTACTCAGGTTTGTTTGTGTACAATATTCTCCATAACTGTTTTGGGTTCTGTCAAAATACATGTTTTGAAGTTCAGTTATACTGTAGCTAATGACAATATGTTTCCTACATTTCCTGTCCCCGTTTTGGTTTTAAATCATTTGCAAGTATAGGGTCGTAACATTCATGTCCAAGCAACACAGAGCTAAATTGGAAAAAGATCATATGAATTCAAAGGGACATGAATTAAACAGACAACCAGAGGGAGACAGGCAACATATGTTAATGCTACAATTGACTTTAGGAGGCTAAAAAAATACTAGAAACTAGAGCTTTTGTGACAGTAATGTCGGATCAAAATAAAGTCGTGCTAAGCTTAACAACTGTGCCCTTCATCCAAATGTGTTCCAATTCGGAGCCCATGGATATATGGGAATACACGTACAGCTGGGAAAACTCAGTAAATCGCTTCTCCAGGACTCAGCTATTAGGTTATAAAAGTATTTTTACATTTCCTACAGATGGCTGAATTCTTTTCTTCACCAGTAACTCTAATTCCAGAATTCATTACGGACAGCTGCTGGCTCCAATAAACTTAACAGCTTTTACCGCACTCTGCTGCAGCAGTCAGGGTGCTTTTCGCTTATAGGGTATACTATAGATACAACATAACCGCAAAGAAAATTAATAGTTATAAAACACTTTGGGGTAAAACCAATAATTGTGAGTGGAGAGGATATGCGATTTCTAAATGTAGCACAATCAAAAGGGTAATGTTTAAAGCAGAACTACATCACTCGAATAGTTCTGTGACGCATTTTTATACTATTTCAAGTTATACCTTATAGACTCTCAGTATAAACCCCAGTCTAATTTCAAAGCAATAGTAATGCTCTTCCATCTGCTGACATTCATCACAAAATGCATTCTCGCATTACATGCTTTGCCTTCAGTGAATGGAAACCCACAGACACGCTCCATCACCTCATGTCGCTTTTCTTTGTACATCAACCTCATTGTGGATTAACAACGAATGATGATGTTCGTTTCATGATTTATTCAAAGGAGGACCTTAAGAGCAGAGTGGTGGTGTGACTGTCTGCTTGAGACATGCAAACGTGTTCAAGTCCACACTAGTTGTATGAATGAGCTGTAGAAATAATATAATACAATACAATGTAATTACTCAATCAATCAATCAGGGGTTTATAAAGCACAACTACTCACCCAAAAGGGTCTCAAGGCGCTACAGGGGTGCGCAGCTCCTGGGAGTTCATGGTGATTCATCGAAGAGCCAGGTCTTGAGGTCCTTCAGGAACTTGGAGAGTGTTGGTGTCTGTCGGAGGTGGCGAGGGAGGGTGATCCAAGCCTTGGCCACGAGGAAGGAGAAGGAGCATCCTCCTGTTCTGGTCTCCTTGATGCGTGGTACTGTTGCAAGAGAGAGCTGGGCTGAGCGAGAGATCTTTGGGGAGTGTGGAAAGAGAGGCGGTGGTTCATGTAGGTGGGTCCGGTATAGTGGAGTGCTTTGTGAGTGAGAAGCTTGAAGGTGATTCTCTTCTCGATGGGGAGCCAGTGTAAAGCCTGTAGGTGTTGACTGATGTGGCAGTGGCACTGTAGGTGGAGGACTAGTCTGGCAGCGGCGTTCTGGATATTGTGGAGTTGCGGGTGAGGTTCTTGTTGATCCCGACATAGAGTGCATTGCCGTAGTCTAGTCTGCTGCTGATGAGGGAGTGGGTGATGGTTTTCCTGTGTTCGATGGGAATCCAGATAAAGGTCTTACGGAGGAGGCGGAGGGTGTGGTAGCAGGAAGCGGTGACGGCATTGATCTGGCAGTCCATTTTGAGTTCGGAGTCCAGGATGATTACGAGGTTGCTTGCATTTTTCATGGAGAGGGAGGGCTCCTGAGAGTGGGGGCCCACCAGATGTCATTCCAGGTGCCTGGGTGTGGACCCATGATGAGTACATTGGTTTTGTCCATGTTGAGTTGTAGGCAGCTGTTCTTCATCCACCTGGTGACTGCTTCCATTCCTTCCTGAAAGTTGTATTTGGAGATGTTGGGTTTGTTGGATAGGGAGAGGATGAGTTGGGTGTCATCTGCGTAAGATATGATGTTGAGGATGAAGGGCCATGTAGACGCTCAACAGGGCGGGGCTGATGGGGGATCCTTGGGGGACTCCGCAGGTGGTCGGTGTGGGTTTTTATAGGAAAGGTGGGAGTCTGATCCGCTGCGTTCTGCCGGAGAGAAAAGAGCAGATCCAGTTGAGGGCCTTGTTCCAGGTTCCTCCGTGGTGGAGTCTGTAGGCTAGGGTGCGGTGTAAGACTGTGTTGAAGGCCACAAAGAGGTCTAGGAGGATGAGGGCCACGTCTCTCTTCTATCGAAGACGGAGAGGATGTCGTCTATCACAGCGAGGAGGGTGATTTTTGAGCTGGGTTTCCTCCTGAAGCCTGATTGGGAGGAGTCGAGGATGTTTTCTTCTATGAAGGAGGCAAGTTGACTGTTGATGGCTTTTTCAATGGCTTTCGCTGGATACAGGAGTAGGGAGGTCAGTCTGAAGGTCTTGAGGTCAGTGGGGCCCGCCAAGGGTTTTTTCAGGAGGGGGTTGATCTCAGCGTGTTTCCAGTCATCTGGGAAGGAGGCGGTCTCGAAGTAGCGGTTGATGATTTGTCAAAGATCAGGGGCAATGATGTCTGCGGCTCTGTGGTAGATGTGGTGGGGGCAGGGGCCCGTGGGGGCCTCTGAGTGGGTTGACTTCATAGTCTTCAGGGTGTCTTCAATGATAAAGGTGGTCCAGCATGTAGCCTGTAGTTGTCGAAGATGTCGTAGATGGTCTTGATTTTGCGACGGTAGAAGGTGCTTAGTCTGTCGGAGAGGTCCTGGAAGAGTAGGATGTTGGTACTCTCCCTGTTGGGTTGGATAAACTCCGTGATGATGCAGAAGAGTTCCTTGCGGTTGAGTGCGTGGGTGGAGATTCCATCCTGGAGTTCTTTCTTACTTGAGTATCTGATGAGTTTGTGGTGGGCGGTGGTGGCTGCTTTGGGGATAGGTGTGGCGCCGCAGCCAGGGTTACTGACGTTGGAATCTGGGGATCACGGTTCGATTCCCTGTGCCGGTGGCAGATTAGCCCAGCACCATGTGTCTCTGGGCAATAGCTTGCTTAATCTTCCCTACGGCCCCCAGCGCCTAGAGACCCTTGCGGGTGATTGTTCACGCTTTACAAATGTGGATTATATTATATTGAAGTTGTCGAGGTCGGTTGTGATTTTGGAGTTCCTCCAAAGCTTCTCGAGATGTCTGCAGGTTCGTCTAGATTCTCAGAGTTTGGTGGAGAACCAACTAGCTTTCTTGGCTTGTGGATTGGAAGTTTTCTTGAGGAGGCGATGGTGTTGACGCAGTCGGTAATCCAGTTGCGTAGGGTACAGGCTGCGGTCGTTGGGCCCACACAACTGGCGGTGGTAGCAGAGCTGCTGAGGGAGGTGGTGAGCTGGTCGTCTGAGGTCTTGTTTCAACTCATGCACTGGAGCTGATGAGGAAGTTTGTGGGTGATGTATGTTTTGAAGGTGAAATGGACGCAGCAATGATCCATTCATGGGACTTCAGAGGAGTGGCTGAAGGTGATGGAGCTTCCTGCTGTGAAGATGGGGTTGAGGGTGGGTCCTGCTGCGTTCTTGGGTTCTGGTACAATCTGTTTTAGTTCATTGTTGTGGAGGTTGTCCATGAGGGATGTGGAGTTGGGGTCTTGGAAGTCTCCCAGCAAGGTGTAGTTGGTGGAGGTGATGGCTTGCGGGTGATGATGTTGGTGATCGGAGAACGGTGCACAGGGTCCGGGGGTCGGTAGATGAGTGTGCCTCGGAGTGTGGTGGGTGGGTTGATCTGTATCTTGAGGTGGAGGTGTTCCATCAGGTCTGTGGGCCAGTTGGTGTAGGTGCTCAGCCGGAGGTTGGACTTGTGAGCGATGGTGATGCCTCCTCCGGGGCGGTTGGGCGGTCTTTCCGGGTGATCTTGTAGCCTTCGGGGATGGTGATTGCGATATCGGGTCCCGAGGTGGAGTTCATCCAGGTTTCGGTAAGGAAGGCGACGTCAGGAGTGGTGCTGTCAGCAGCATCTCTGTGGACCGAGCAGACGATGAGTAGGATACATTCCACGGTTTGGGGTGTGATGGAGTTGTTACTAGAGGGTGGAGGTGGGTCCTGGGTCTCAGTGAAGGTGAAGGAGTGGCGGCAGGTGAAGGGTCCGTGGGTGTTGAGAGGGGATGAGAGCTTGCAGTTGTTGTTCTTGCCGAAGAAAAGATACACATGCAGCCAATGGACACGAAGTCAGATATGCTAGGCTAATCCTAGCCTAGCATATCAAGTTAGACATCCAAATCATTCGCCGCTGCAGAGTGGGACCCTTTTGCCAACCTGGGAGATTGAGGTTATATTCTGACTTCGTGTTCATTGCCTGCATGTGTATTCTTTCTTCTGTTCTTTCTTTTTCTGATCTACCTTACCTTTTCCTGTCCTCCTCCTTGTGATTTCAATGCTAATAGATGTACACTTACCCCCAGCCTCCTCTTGAAGTGGGGAGATGGGAGGGCAATATAAAATGATATATATCTGTAACCAAGGCACTCTGATTGTGTTGTTATGATCTTTATGGGTTACTGTGGTCCTCTAGAATTGAAATGTCTGGTTGTCGAGCCGTCTGCTGATGGCCTGTAATTGATTTATAGAATTGTATAAAAGAAACTTTTAGTAATCTGTACATAGACATGTAAATAGGTGTATCTTTTGTGCTTATATTTGTATGTTTGTATATGATGTTTTGTCTTGCAGTGGATGTTTTTTACATATGTATGTTTATATGTTTGTATTTAAACAGCCCTGAAGAAGTCCCACACTGGGACGAAACGCGTCGGCTGTACTATTTTCCCTACCACGTAATGGAATAAAGAGATCAAAATTGAGGAGCCTTGTTTTCGTTATCTTTTGGATTTGGACTTGTAGTTGCTATATCTTTTGTGTGTTGTGGTGCACCTGTGCTTTTGTTTGACATATTAATCAAGGGCTCTTCAGCTGTAGAAGGTGAATAAGGTAATAACCTTAAGATGGGATCTTGTTTCACAAGCCAAGCATCAAAAACAGTACAACACTGTATTTACTATATTGGAAAGATGTCCACTGATGGTAATTGCTTTTCCAAAGATAGAGAATGTTAAGTGGTGCTGATGGTTATGGAATTATTGACAAAATCACCAGAAAACGTCAGCTGAGCATAGAGATATCGCTCCATTTTGTCCTAGTATACCTCTTGAGAAACAATTAAAATTGTGAAACATTTTAGGGTTTAATGAGATGAGGATGTAAGACATTATTATAAATATCTTATATTTTTCACAGGGCCATTTGCCACTATTAAACTGGGATTAGAGGTACCAACTTTGAGTGGAAAGTCTTACAGCTTTGCTAAATACTGCAAGTCTACATACAATGCAGGAAGTGTGGCCGGTTGTGGATAATGCACTCTTCCTTTTTGGTACCAATTAGCTATGGAAACATGGATTTCATGCCATTACAAGATCTGTTAAGCACATAGAAAATAATAAAGGGTTTAGAATTATAACTCTGTCAAATTGGGCACTAGGCCCACTGTGTCTCTTCAAAAGATCAGAACTAAATAGTATTCAAACACCTTAAATTAAATTGAGGGTAAAATTGCCTGTGGCAAACTTACAAAGTAAAGCAACGTTTGTGAAACTTATGAGTAGGTATCTTTTTCTCAGGAACTGTTTCTCAGGAACTATTCCTGAGTGGCATGTGCAAGTGACATGCCCTATAGATGTCAACACTCTTTTAGGTGATATTTTCCAACGGCATACAGGCCTTTCCTTGTCTCAATGGTGCAACTTTCTGGGTGTTCCAATGCAGTGCAAGCCCTTAATGACCAGAGGTAGCTCATCATGAAGATGGCACCCTTGATTATTTTTCCACTCGATACAAAATTCAATTTCTGTCCATAAAGCTATATGCTAATGCATACTAAAATGGTCTCATCAAAGGCAGCCAGCTAGAGATGTGGCAGACCTAGACATCCTGCTGCAAAGTACTAAAAGCAAATTCAGCTCCAAATCTTCCAAGAATGAATCAACATTTTCAAAATGCAACAAGACTCTTTCCCATATTGTGTAATGGCTTATAACTCTGTAAAACTAATATTCAATATAAAGGAACTCATTTTGCCACAAGTTGGCAGGGAAATGTCTTTGTGCGTGTATCAGTTTTGGTTATCATGTCTACGTTACTTGGCCATTAGTGCACGTACCCAAAAAGGTTATTTACTTATTCACATTTGGAGACTGGCACACCAAATGTAAGTATTAAGCCACCCAGGCCAAAGCGCAATCAACCAGATCATATCAATATATAACCATACAAATATCTTCCAAGTACTTTTTCATGTTCACATTACTATGTAGTATGCACTATGCAGAGTACATTAATAGCAGTTTGAACTATCCAACTTGAAGCAGGCACATTGAATCAATACCATCAACACCCTTAACAGGATGACATCTTGATCACCACTGTTCCTAGAGAATGTCAATAACCCACATGTGCCATGTCCTGTTTTACACTTAAAGTGTCAAGAGAGAATAAGTAGGGTCAGTCTATGACATGACTTTGTTCACCTGACCCACTCTTTATTTTCAGTGGAATGGCATCTGGAAGGACAATGGAACAATGCTTTATACTCAATAAACACTACATGTGCTCAATATACAGTAGCAAACATGCTTCCAGCCAAAGAAAACAATAGGATATGATATGTTTTGTACCTGCAATGGACAACCATTGGTCCTGCATCAGAGGGGTTACATGTCTTGACCCTTCTTAGGAACGCTAAGAATGGCGTTGGATGTTCTGGAACTCCATGGTCAGGCCAAGCAGTAAACTGGAATTGCCTAACCTCTCTCTTCTCACTTGACCCATTCTGTAAAACAAAAGTCTCAGACTTAGCAAAAGATTTCTGAAATTTAAAATACATGCAGTATCCTATGATAGTTAAGGAACAATAGGACTTTAAAACGTTTGCAGATGATGTGGAAAAAGAGAGCAACCATAATTGAGGTTTGTTGGACTGGTCAGCCAACATGTATCCGGTTAAAAAAAGGAGTGACTTTATTATGGGCTGGTCTGGAAATGCATATCCTGCTCACAATGTCGTTTATGACTGATTGGTACTACAAAGGCAAAGTAGGCTCATGTGTTTGGTGGACAAGGCATTTCTATGATGAATAATTTTGTTGGCAATGCACTTAGTGATATTCTGAATAGTTCCAGTTGTGATTTCAAATGTAGTTTTCTGTCTGGTACCATCAATGATGTATTAGGCAATGTCGTTACAGTAGTATGGTGTTGTTTACCATTATATTATTTTTTAGATTTTGAATCGTGACTTTACTTGCACAGAGTATTACATTGTGAAAATGTTTAAGCTGCGTCGTAGTTCAACAACCAAAATTTGCATAGTTTTAATCATTCTTTAAAGTACTACAGTTCTTGCAAAACTCAATGCAGGATTATAATAAGCCATAATAAGCCATTAAAGAGAAAGCAGCAGCCTATGTAAAAACATCAAGATCCTTTCTTGATTGGACAGCAAGAACTTTCCGTAAGTTTAACTTTCTAGGCACTAAAAATCGTCTGCATTATTTTGAGGCAGAAAGGACAGCTATAGCTCTACAATATAAAACGGTACTACAGAAAGAATAATAAACAGAGTACATCGAACAGGCTGGAAAAAATACAACCGACAAATAGAATGAGTACAGGAATAAATAAATGTGATAGAGAAAACAGAAATAAAGAAATTCAAAATAAACAGATAAATATTGAGTGTTACAAAAGACGAGGCAGACACATTATTGAGCTGTGATCTTACTAAGTACACAAATTCTGCTTCAGCTTTTCTAAATATTTTTTTGACTTAATGTTTAGCCATTCTAAATAAAAAACAAGGGTTTTGATAATTTTACATATTTTAGGGTTAGAATTTGGAAGGAAAAGCAGGCCCATTAATTGGAGCATGAAGAATTAAAGAGCATTGTTTACGTCCCATTGTCAAGTAC